>NC_083281.1:78990999-79590999 GCF_963506605.1 Zootoca vivipara
CTAAAATGGATCTTTCCACTCTTCTCTAGCACAGCACCCATTTCCTATAGTTCTGGTCCATGTTTCAGCCATAAAGGCCGACTAAAACAATTTCCACTGCGATTTACAGTGCAAGACTACAACACACCTTTTCTCCAGTCCAGGTTGCACCAAGGAGCTACTAGTAGAAAATGTCTGGGGAGCAAACAGCTCCAGGGGGTGTTTGGGAAGCAAAAAGCACTAACTATTTGCACACTTTATTACAGGGGCTTCGCAGGCATTGCTATCCTGCGTGTTCCTAAGCCAAGAACACGGCTGCTTGAAGCCATCTCTCTCTCTCTCTCTCTCTCTCTCTCTCTCTCTCTCTCTCTCTCTCTCTCTCTCTCTTTTCCTGAGAGAAACAAAGAATAACAGCCAGCAGTTATTTACATCAGCTTGCATCCCCCATTCAGCAGGGATGTTGTAGCTTGAGCAGGCATCCCCAATGTGGGCCTGGCCAGCCCCACCTGCAGTTCAGATCTCTCCCATCAAAGATACAGCCACATACTCATTGCAGAATCTGCAGGGCAGGATATTGGCAGATGCAGCTTCTCTGACAGATGGGCGCCCAGCTTCAGGAGATCTCCCGAGCCTGTGGCCGTATCTTGTGGCACTACAACATGCTACCAGCTTCCTCAGGAGCAGCTACAGAGGCAAACAGCTTGCATCAGAGAACAGTTTGCTCTTCGATGGCAACCAACAATCCCCAAAAAGGACTGAGAACCTAGTCTACCCCAGAGAGTCAGTCAATTGTCAAAGAAGCAGGGAGGGCTCACTTTAGGCTCAGAAGGGGCATAATAGGTTGCACCCACACCATATTCATATAGCACATTGCTTCCCCCAAAGAACCCTGGGAACTACCACCTCACAGAGCTACAATTCCCACCCTTAACAAACTATAGTTCCTAGAGAGGCATGTGCTTTAAATGTATGTGACCAAAGACACAGAGGCCTTTCCATATATATATAATTTATGAGCACCCAAGATTTCTTTGATACGTAAGGGACCCAGGTGGCACTGTGGGTTAAACCTCAGAGCCTAGGGCTTGCCGATCAGAAGGTCATGCAGTTCGAATCCCTGCAACGGGGTGAGCTCCCGTTGCTCGGTCCCAGCTCCTGCCCACCTAGCAGTTCGAAAGCACATCAAAGTGCAAGTAGATAAATAGGAACCGCTCCGGCGGGAAGGTAAACGGCATTTCCGTGTGCTGCTCTGGTTCGCCAGAAGCAGCTTTGTCATGCTGACCACATGACCCGGAAGCTGTCTGTGGACAAACGCCGGCTCCTTCGGCCTATAGAGCGAGATGAGCGCCCCAACCCCAGAGTCGGACACGACTGGACCTGATGGTCAGGGGCACCTTTACCTTAAAAAAAAAAAAGATTTCTTTGATATGTGACAGGGCACAGAGGCCTTGATACAACCTGCAGCACTTCCCATGCCTGGCTGTGCCTTCCCTGACACCACTTTGCAGAGCAGGTTCTACCCTTAAAGTAAAACATGGGTTGCGGAAGGGTTAACAAGATATCCCAGGGTTGGTGGGGCGGGTCAGTTTGGATGGCCACGTGTGTGAATGGTGGGCTGTGCTGTTGCTGGGGAATTTAGCATGTAGCAAATGATTGATTGACAGCCTCTGCCCTACATATATGCTTAGTGAGCAGCTTTTACCCACTTTTGCTGCTCACAACGAATCTCCCGCCCACCCTCCTCTAATTTTAGGTGTTCTTGCATTGACCTTGCTGCGCCTGTCATGGAGTCGCCTGTTTTGGATCAGGGGCCCGGTAGGAATTTTGCCACTTGGCCGATTGGCTGGTGCCAGGTGGTTTTTGCCTACTACGCTGCAATAAGTCACAACTTGTAAGGTTGGCGGTTAGGCATTGGTTCAAATTGGATGGTGGAGGGGTACGTATTTTGGCTGGGCCTGCCCCTCACATGCTTGCTGCTGCCTTTAGGGGTATTCCCTTAAGGGAATCCTGGGGCCCTACATGTTTGTCCATTTATCCCTGTTAGGGGCCAAGGCCGCGCATGAGCCTCGGGGAGCATCTGAGGGATGAGGTCAAGGGCTTGGGCCCCTGCCCAGACCTCTCCCAGGGGGTGCTCACCTACTGGCTCCCCTACTAGGCTAGTGGGAGTCAGATCTGTCCCAGGCGGGGGACAGATGGCTGGAACCAATGCCTAAGCAACCACTCACATTCAGTTGTATTTAAATAAAGTTGTGGCCAAAATTAATGCCAAAAACCTCAAACTTAAATATCGTGTGATGTGTGAGTTATTGGGGGGATATCTTGGTACGTCGGCACGCAATTCAAACCTAAAGCAGAGGTACTAAATTAATCTGGGCAATTCATGGATTAATTTGTGGGACTCTTAAATAATCCATTTTGGACTTCTTAAGAATGTGTATGGGGAGGGGCCTGGGTGGTGATGACGATGTTGTTGTTGTTGTTGTTGTTGTTGTTGTTGTTGTTGTTGTTGTTGTTGTTTGCCAAGTGACAGGTCCAGAAGACATCCCAAGATATGATACAATCGAAGGGAAGAGCAGGCTATATATGTGGTTGATTGTGGTTCTTTGTTAATGCCAAAAGCTGCAGTAACTAAACCGGTGCATAAATCATTTTTAAAGCAAGCCAAGATCTGCATGGGAAAGTCTGAAAAAGCCGGTTCTTCGTGTCCTTGCGAACACTTGTTTCACACTGTCATTCCTGCCACTGTCCCTATGCGCAGACAATGGCAGTTTCCTTCACAAGATCATTTGTGCCTTGCCTTCACTTCACTCAGAAGAGCTCTGAAAAGCTGAAAAGCGTGGAGGCCTTACATGGTCTAATGGGGTCTCAAATCCTATGGGGCTTTGTAAGAATCCTTTTTAAATGCAAAGAGCTGCCCAGTTGCATTAATCCAATTAATTAAGTGACAATTTTAAAGAACCTGCGAGTGAATTTAAGCTCCCTGAAGGACAGCTGAGCATTTACTGCTCCAGCTAAGACCTCTCTCAGCCTTTCCTAGAGATAATGAGTGCTCTTGAATTACACCAAATGCCATCAAATTCCTTCACCAAGGAAGCCCAATTTATAACATTCAAGCTAGACAAAGGTCCCCACCATACAATATCTATGCAAGTGTTTTACTTATCCTCCCCACCCCCCACCCACCCTGGCCAAGGGCTAAAAGTTTCTAATTAATTGGGGAAACAGCAAAAGACTGACAGGCTCAGATTACTTGTATGCCTATGCCTCAAGATTTACCTCAAGCCTGTATATATTTTTTAAATTCCAGTCTCCTTCCAGGCCACTCTGTGCTCTCTCTCCTCTTCAATCTGAGCTCCAGGTTCCGAACAACTGCATATCAAGTGAAGCTCTCTGTTTGCCCATTCACTATAACGGGGGATCTAAAAATGACTATACAGTGGTACCTCGGTTTATGAACACAATTGGTTCCGGAAGTCTGTTCATAAACTGAAGCGTTCATAAACTGAAGCGAACTTTCCCATTGAAAGTAATGGAAAGTGGATTAATCCATTCCAGACGGGTCCGCGGAGTACTTAAACTGAAGCGTTCATAAACTGAAGCATGGGTGTAATTGGTTCCGGAAGTCTGTTCATAAACTGAAGCGTTCATAAACTGAAGCGAACTTTCCCATTGAAAGTAATGGAAAATGAATTAATCCGTTCCAGATGGGTCCGCGGCGTTCATAAACAGAAAATTCATAAACCGAGGTGTTCATAAACCGAGGTTCCACTGTACAGTAATTTCCCCCTTTTGGCCAGACATGTTTAAGCCCAGCTGCGGAGGAAGCCGCTCAGGCGCCTGGGGCGGCACACCCAGGGGCGGGGCGAGCCGCCCATAGGGGCAGGGCGCACCGTGGGGCCTCCGGAGTCTGCCTGCCTCCTCCCACTCAGCTGAGGGGGGAGGCAGAAGGCGGACCATTTGGGCAGCATGGAGCCCGTGTGTGCGCCCAAGGCACCACTTCTCTCCCAGGAGAGACGCATGACTCGGGCACACTGCAGGCCCCGTGGTGAGTGCCGCCCGGCATTTTGTCACCCCCCCCCCATCAGTGGTGACACCCAGGGCAGAACGCACCCACCACACCCCCTTCCTCCGCCCCTGATTAAGCCTGCTCAATTACAAATAGTTCAAGGGGAGTTTGTTGGGAGAAGTAAAGGGGATTAACGTCCCTCTGCAATCCCTTATGTCAGGGTGGTTTTCTCTCTCTCTCTTTGTTTCTTACTTTAAAATAATTAGGTATATTGATGTTTTTGGCATTTATTTTGTTTTAGCTTTATATTGGTCTATTTAGTTTTATATTGGGGTGGGCAGGGGAAGGATTAGACCATGTGAAAAACGAACAGAATATTTTAGCTGCAGTTCATTCATTTTCAGCTTTGTATTCTCGTTATAAAAAAGGCATGCCTAGACATTCCGCTGTTGCACCCATAACCTGGGTTTAAGGTGCCATTTAGCTCCTAGATTTCATTTCTCAGTTTCTAGCACTGGTTGGAGGGTATGCTATAACAATATCTATGCATACAAACTGTGGCCTCTGACAGAGCAATGTTGTTGGTTGCTGTAGCCCTTCTTGAGAATAAATGCTTTACAGATCAGGGCTTAGTTACCTATTATTAGTGGGTGGGTTCAGTGGGGAAGAGCTGAGGCAGAATGTAGCAGAGCTGAGATGGATTTAGCAAAAGGAGAGGAAAAAGAAAAACCAAGAACCTGGGAGTTTTCAGTAGACAACACTGGCCATTATCAGAAGGAATGCTGTTTTGTACTGGCAAACCACCAGTATTAGCTGGCTCACAAGCCTACATCGGGGCTCATAGAAACTCATTTCAAAACTTAAAATCCTTGCAAAAGCAGGTGGGAACGCAACTGAAAATGGCCTGCTTCCCAACTTCTGGATGCCTTCCTGTGCTAATGAAGTCCAAACCCTGCATTTTGCAAGAGGCAATTTCCTAAGTCTGTGACATTTGCAGTCCTGAAGGGGTCTAGTTCTATGTCCAAAAGCATCACTCCCAACTCTCCAGCTTTGAACACGTTATCTACGCTGTTACTGCCATGATGAAGCCAACTCTGCTAATTTAATAATGCATCAGCCAAAGCAAATGGTTTGCCAGGGAATGTCAGGGAACGCATCGGTGATGGGAAAGTGCAGTTTGGAGACTACGAAGTCTGTGGGAGGATTTAATGGAAGAAATGGGTTGGTGGACATTGGGAATGGGAATACTGGAAAACAAGGATTTATCTTCTGCCCCATTTGTATCCTGCCTTTCTTTAAAGGCGCAAGAGGGTATGCATGGGGGAAGCAAATGTTTTGCATGCGGAAGGTCCCAGGATCAATCCCTGGCATCTTCAGGTTAGTCTGGGAATGCCCCTCCCTTTAAACCCTGGACAGCTGCTACAAGTCATGGTATACAAGACTTAGCTAGATGGACAAAAGGTCTAACTCTGTATAAGGCAGCTTCATATGCTCCTATGTCTTAAGGGAAGGGCCATAGCTCAGTGCTAAACAGAGCACATGTTTAGCATGCAGAAGCCCCAGGTTCAATCCCTAGCCTGGCTAAGAGACTCCTTTCTGGAACCCTGGCTGCTGCAAGTCAATGTAAGCAAGACCGATCTGGCGGGTGAATGGTCTGTCTTTGTATAAAACAGCTTCCTGACCTGTCTGAGTTTCTATCCCAATGATGAATTTTTTCTAACTGATGGAACCAAGCACTACCTGTTGGGAGAGTTCAAGGGAAATCCCAACAAAATATACTGGAGTGTGTAAAGGTAAAAAGATAAAAGACTCCTGGACGGTTAAGTCCAGTCAAAGGCGACTATGGGGTTGCGGCGCTCATCTCGCTTTCAGGCCGAGGGAGCTGGCGTTTGTCCACAGACAGCTTTCCAGGTCATATGGCTGCCAGGAGGTCCTACACACGAGTAGGAGTCTGGCAGAGACACATGCCCGACTGGCAAGATCTGTCCCTCCTGGTCGGTCGATTCAAAAGCTTTCTCCAGCATCACAGCGACTGATACCATTTCAGGATCAGCAGAGTATAGGCAGGCAGCGCACAGACTCAGTAGCGCAGCGTTTGGCTATACTATGTTTATTTACATATACACACATGTAGCATCGTAACTCAGCTCCTCTTCAGCATCAGACAGCAAAAAGAGAGAACGAAGGACCATAATCCTACATCACGGAAACACAGTAATATAAACATCCTGTCTCCGTCACTTCCCACAATGTGGAATGAAAACATACACCGTCATGTGACAAAACCAATCCCATGACTGCAACACGGGGAATGAATCCTAACAGTGGCCAGCAGGACTAAACCGCTTCTGGTGCACAGAGGACCGTGACAAGTGCCAGAGCGCACAGAAATGCCATTTACCTTCCTGCCGCAGCGGTACCTATTTATCTACTTGCATTGGCATGCTTTCGAACTGCTAGGTTGGCAGGAGCTGGGACAGAGCAACAGGCGCTCACCCCGTCATGGGATTCGAACCACCAACCTTCCGATCGGCAAGCCCAAGAGGCTCAGTGGTTTAGACCACAGTGCCACCCGCATCCCTAAGCACAACTCCACCATCCCATGTAATTTCAGGGACAAATATTTAAGCACATTTTGGAATCCAGGGGACCAGCCTTCCCAAGCATGATATTACTGATATTTTGGACTACAGCTACCACCATCCCTGGTCATTGGCCACACTGGCAAAGGTTGATCAGAGTTGTAGTCCAAAGGCTACACAGAATTTCAAAGAGACCAGCACCATTTCCCATTGATGTGCTCATTCCTACACACTGTTAAGTTTCTCAAATGTGCATACACACACTTAGGATGTGCAGATCTAGCATGACACCCTTTGAATGTTGCTTGGAATTGATGCACCTTCCCAAGGCAAACACTGCACTTGGAGGACTGAGCAGTTAATAAGCAACCCAGAAGAACCCCAATTACGGCAGAACCACATTTTTGAAGCAGCAGCTTTGCTACTTCTCAATCAAGATGGATTGATCAGGGAGGACAACTGGCCCCACAAAACAGGTAGGTTTCCTGCCTGACACCAGCAGAACTGACAGCCAGGACTAAACGCGGCAAGATGAATGACAGGGAATGCAACAGAATGTTTAACTAATGGGAACAGCTCAGATGCTGTGGATGACACGCTCTGCTCACATTTGATAAATATCTCCTGCCCTCATTACTCCATGCATGAATAATCTGGGAGAAGAAACTATCGCGCAGAATGTGTGAGTCCTAAAATGAAAGGTTCCAGGGTCCAGGATTGCCCCGCAGCACAGTCTCAGAGACCAGGGACAAAGGAGTCTGCCTTATACCATGTCAAACCAACTGCCCATCTAATTCAATATTGACTACACTGACCAGCAGGAGCTTTTCAGGGACTTGGGTCTTTCCTTAAAGCAAAGGTTGTATCCCACGGAGAAGACTCAATGAAATGAATAAACATGACTAACTTGGGTCCATTAATTTCAGTGGGATTAAAAGGCCTTAGTTGGGTACAACCACAGGAGATGCTAGGGAATGAACCTGAGGGCTTCTCTGTGCAAATCTGGTGCCATCGTTCCCTCGGAATGAAAAGCGAACACACACAAGGGCATCTGATGTATATGCAGCTCTTGTGGCTTTAGCAGCAATTCAATGTGGCGACGTAAGGAACATGGGGAGTTTGTCCTGCCATAAACAGGCAGTGGTTCAGGTGTCTCTCTCAGGCAGAGAAGGGTCTTGGTCATCATCCGCTACCTTTAAAGCAAATATTCCAAAGATTTAACCTGGGACCTTCTGCATCCAAAGCATGCGGTCCACCGTTGAGATGCACTTGCAGATTTGTGAACACTGAACGCCAAAACACAAATTCTATAACCAAGTGAAGTAAATGTTTCTACCAAGAAAAGCTGAATCCTACAGAAATCACATCAAAGTTATGCAACTCTGTGCAATTTGATAGTATTTTGCAGGAGCTTAAGGAAGGGAGATATAAGAACGTAGTGCTCAAAAGAAGCAAAACAAAAAAAGTCCCAACATTATCATAACCATTTCTGGGTCTCAGAGCACCTTCCACAGGTGCAATCCATGGAAAGTTGGAACATTTCATTTTTGAGCTCTGAACATGTTTTTTTTTTCTGTCTGTCTCTTCCCCCCCCCCCCCCACGCACAGGTATTTGATGTTGGGGTTACTGCTCAGTCAAAAGGCAGATATTGCGGTATGAAAGGTCCAAGGAAGAAGCTTCTCCATTATTTCACATTGTCATTACATATCCCCTTCCTGTTTCCACCTCCTTCCTGTTCCCAACATCCCTACCTATCCATATGGACCATTGCCAGAGAATTATGGAACATGTTGGATTTCTGAATCTTGAAGTTGCAGTGGAGTAGCTAGAGCTGGTGACCTTGGCAAGGCCTTGCTCTCACTGTAGAACAGTAACGCAAGGGGCCTTTGACACAATCACTCATGAGTGCCCTCTCCACGGCTGCAGAGCTTGGGCAGCCCTGTGGTGTTCTGAGCAAAGCTTTTTTCAAGTGGTGAGGGGTTTGTTAATGACTGGCCCAGCGAACAGTATTAGAACCTTTGAAAGCCCACTGCCACAATTTTTCTAGGCACCTTTGAGTGTAAAATCTCAAACCTCCATAGCAACCTGAATGTCATTGTTAAGACAGATCCAAGCAGGGGATGCAAGTATATCATCATGTCTGGTTTCAGTTGCTGAAGACTGCAAATGTGGACAAGACACTCGCACTGGTTCGACCAACCACATGCTCTCTTGACCTTTTCTACCATGGCCTTTTCAGGTTAGCCAGGTGGGTCCACGAGTACCTTCTTGTGGGTAAGGTAAACCAGAAGGTGGTGGCAACCCAGCTTTGGGACTCTTGGGAGATCCTGATTATCTAGATCCATTCCAGTCTCTGTTCAGATGCTGTTTTGGGAAATAACTGGCCTTGGTCATCCTGATGGGTGACCTTCATCAGGAAAAAGAGAGGAACAAGACTATTTAGCATCTATGTGAAGCTGTTGGGAGTAGTCATCAGAGATTTGGAGTAAAGTGTTATCCGTATGTGGATGACTCTTGGCTCTATTTCTTTGTCACATCTGAGTCAGGAGTAACTGTGAATGACTAGACTGGTGTTTGAGTGCAATGACAAGCTGGATGAGTACCAATAAATTGAAAAGGAATCCTGATAAGACAGTGGTTTTATGGGCAAACAACTCACAGGTCTGGGAATAGGAGAATTTACTAGTTGCAATCCATTTTAAGGAACAGTTTATTTATTTATTTATTTATTTATTTAATCATTCATTCATTCATTCATTCATTCATTCCCCAGCCACTCTGGGTGTCTTCCAACAAAATATTAAAATACAATAGTCTGTTAAACATTTAAAGTTTCCCTGAACAGGGCTACCTTCAGATGTCTTCTAAAAGTCTGGTAGACACATCCAGACAGACACATCCAGACAGACACATCCAGACAGACACATCCTCTGTTACCAGCATCGGATGGGATGTCGGCTATGACCATTCCTAGACAGCTTGGCTTGTGTGATTCACACATTGGTGATTTCAAGAATGGATTGCTGTCATCTGCTTTATTGTAGGTCTGCCATTCAGATTGGTTTGGATGCTGCAGCTTGTGCAGAATGGGGCAGCTGGGTGCCAAGTGGGGCTTCCTGCTGTGCCCATAACACAACTAGGCTGAAAGAGCTGTACTAGATTCCAGTTCACTAAGCCAAGATTATAGTTTTTTTTAGACTTGGCTTACCAGGCCTGAAACTGCTTTCTCCCATACAGTGTTGCCGTGATCTGCAGAGCAATCCCTGTTGAATATACCATGGTGGTATGCAAATGTCTATTGCCCAAAGATGCAGACAAGGGCTTCATTTGTGGTGGTGCAGAATGATCTCCTCTTGGAAATCAGCTTAGTACCAGCTCTGGGGCTGCTCCTGCCAGTAGTTAAAGATATACACCTGGGTGTTTCCATTAATACCAGCTCCTGATGTTCCTGGTTACTATAAATGATGCTGATGTCTTAATACTGTTTTTGCTCCATCTTATATTGCTTTGTGGACCACCTTAGTATTTCTGTTAATTTCCCTTGCTTCCCAAAAACCTACTCTTTGGATTAGATGGGAGCCCTACAGAAGCCTTTCCTGGGTCAGAGTGAAAAACTTATCGCATAGTGCTCCAGATCAATGAACTCTGCTTTTCTTTAAAGCTTTTCTTTAAAGGCATTGTTGGTTTCCCCCTTTGTTCAACTATCTTAAGGAAGGTCATTCAGAATTTCCCTCTGTGGTGGTTGCAAACCATTTACCAAGAATGGAAGAGAACCACATCAATTCGTGCATGTGTATTTTTGGGTGCAATGCAGTTTGTGTTTATCCTTCTGCACTGTCTCATATACTGGTAGTTGCCCATTTACACTGGGCCCTGGTATAAGGAGCTTTTTTAAAAAAAAGAACGACAACTTCTGAGCAGTTGAAATGTTCATAAACATTCCCACATCAATAAAGCCAATGGCCAGGAAGGGCTGGTTTCCAAAGCTTTTTCAGCCAATAGCTCCAGCTTGTGTTTACCCCTGGGTGTCCGCTTCCCTTTATATGATGAGTGGAGGAAGAAAGGCACACAACCACTCTTTGGCAAATTCTGGGTTTCGGTTTGTTACCCCACCGATGAACAAACCCGGCTCTCACTTCACAGAATAGATGTATAGATAGCTATGTTAGACACACCATGCACACATTGGGCATGGGAGGTAGAGAACAAGCAGGAAGGTGCTAAAAATGTGAAGACAGATCGCTGCCACACTCCCCACCACCTGCTCCCTCCCCACAGGAGTCAGCTCCAAGTCACACCTCTTTCACTTCCTGTAAAAAAGTATCATAACACCACATGGCTAAGAGGCATGAAAATACAGTGCCATGAATTATTTAAAGCCATTTGACTGCTGTTCTTAATGTTGCAGCAGCAAAGGGTCACTGCTGCGGGATTTGGGCCAAGGGTGATACAGCAAGAGTTTCCACTTATATACAACACCCACACCCACACCCACACACACACACACACACACACCAGTGCCTTAAGCCATACAAGTTCATTTTAAATTACGCACACTTCCCAAGGTGCCTACGAAGAAGGCAACACCTTTCCTCTCCCGCAAGTTCCTGCTCTTGGCAAAATCAATTAAGGCAAATGCAAACTATCCAAAGTGGGTGGGTGTTAAACCCAACTTAGATGCATTTCTGGTCTAACACTGTGCCCTGGAAGGTTTGGGGGGCATCTCTGTTGTCAAAATCAAAAAACCTTCAAAAAGAAGCTGTATTTTCCAAATCACCAAAATCACACACATATTCTTTACAAAAACAGACTTGTGGCTCAAGGGCTGGGAGGAATTATTATTTACTTCTTTGCTGTCTTCTCTTCAGCTGTCGGGTTAGGAAAGGTCTGTGTTTTGTTCTTGTTTCCTATCCCCCACCACCCAAAACTGCTTCTTGTCAAAGAGCTGCAAGAAAGAAAGAAAAAGCACCAGGTCGCTGGCGCAACTTTGTCTCTCCGCCTTGCTGCTGCTCATCAGAGGGCAAGAGGCTGCTTCTGCTTCTCCGGGGAGTGTGCACTTGTTTGGGGAAGCAATTGAGTTAGAAATGTCAGGTAGAAAGCCAAGTTTCCCCAGCTGGGAAACAGCTGCCTCTGTTCCAATAAGGTGTCTGAGCTACCTTAAATAATAGATACCTGTCTCCTTGGAATGCTGGCTGGGGCTAAGGTTTCCCTGCAAGGTGCAACTGGATCTCACCACAAACCCCGGGGAAATGTGATTTAAAAAAAAAGTGGGGTGGGAGATAAACAAACATTCCTCCCTTACCTTGATCTGGGCTGAGGCATCTAATGGTGTTCAGATCGTCCATATTCCAGCAAGGGAGTCAAGGAGGTGGAAGAGAGGAAGTAACACAGCCCCGAAGCAAGACGCATCATTGAGCCTCCGAGTGCATTTTTTTTTTTTGGGGGGGGGGGGGAATACGGGCGACTGTCAAGCATGCAAAGACATGCACCTCAATGCAAAAGCAGAAAGTTCTCTTAAGACGCTGCCTCCCCTCCCTGGGTTCATGCTGGTCCACGTACCGTATGACAGGTAGACCGAGAAAGAGAAAGAATGAGGGAGAGAGGGAGAGAATGAACACACGCAACCGGCACAGAAGCTTCAATGAATTTTGCCAGCTTCTTTTGTGATCAGCCACCTGGGATAATTTGTTATTAACTCTTCAGTGCCTGCTCTTCCCCGAAAGATCGCAGGTTGATTTATTTGCAGCGGACCAGAGGGAGGGATCAAAAGAAGTGACAACCGGTGCCTAACCAAGTGATGTATGCCCCCACTTCCCCCACCCCCACCCCAAGGGACACATTCCCTCGGCTAGAAACATTTGTTACCAATTTTTGCTTCGCCACACATGGCGCGTCAGCTCAAAAACAACTCTGCTGTGTTCTTTCACACCTATATATATTTTCTCCCCAACACCTACTGCGGTGGGGGAAGAAAGGCAATGCTGGATTTGGAACCAGGAGATGTGATCTTCAGTCATGAATTTGCTGGGTGGCTTCTCTCAGCCCTCAGCTTTCTGACCTGTAAAATGGGAGGAATTGTGCCCTGCAAGGTCAGTGGTTGGGACAAGCACCAGTGGGGTCAAACATTAGGCCCCTACTCCAAGCATCAAGGGGGCTGCTGGTTGGAGAGGGGCCTGCAGACAGTTCACAGCTGGACTGCAAAACACTAGAGAACAGAATCCTCCTCTCAGTTCTCCAGGGAACCAGGTGACCTGAGACAGCCAATCCTGTGCCACTGGCTGCTATATCTCCTAGCTGTACTATGACCCTCAGTCTGGGCAAAACCCACTGCCTAATTTACACCCCCTGTCGTTGCATAGCTTTAATGGGAGGCTTAAGACGCACTCCTTAATTTCTGGCCTCTGGTGTCAGAGATCAATATATTTCAGGGGCCACTCTCTTTTACCCTGATTTTAAGACGGTATTTCATTGTGACCTCATGAAGAATCTAAGAAATAGTTAAATAATAGCAGATTTAAAAGGTCACAAGGAAACCCTTCCATGCTACCAGGTATACAACATTAGTCCCACCCAGAGAACACCCATTTAAATAAATGGACACGGATAACTTAGGCCCATTAGTGTCAATGGGTCTATTCCACATGCAACTTTGTTGGATACCACCCAGACTCTCTGATGTGTCCCTTCTCTTCTGCACCTGCCAAGGATACAATCTCAACTACACTTGCCCCTGGGCACTTGATGGGGAGGGCAATGAGCCACTCAAGGGCTGCAAGTAGCCTTTGGTCTGATTTTATGCAAGTTGCAAGGAGGGGAAAACAGAGAGTCTCACACCCCACATTACCCTAAGGGAATGCAAGCCATGGCAGAAAAAAAAGTCTGCCTCACCCCTTGCAAAAAAAAAGTCTTATCATGGGGAGGGGGAAGAGTTCTTAGTCCATAAATCCTGCCCTCCTGCCTCAGCTTTTCAAAAGCAAGCCATCAGTAGACAAACGCAAGCTGTTCTCTTCAGACTATTGACTCAATAACATGGTTTTCGAAGAGTGGGGTGGAAATATCTATCTGGCAAGCCGGCTTGGGTTTTTTTATTCGTATGCGAGCTTGCCAGGATGTAGTAACTGGAAGAAGAATGGGAAAGGGGCCAGAAAATGTTAGAAATGGTTGCTGGCACTGGCAAAAGCATCTGCTGGATCCCTTCAGAGATGCTTTCCCAAAGGCACAGGTGGAAGTCTTTTTGTTTTTTTCCAGGTTTGTGTGGATTCAGAGAGCTGCATTTAATGGCAGTCCTACTCAGGGCAGGGATGGACAAACAAACTGGTTGAGTTACCTAGTTTTCTCATTTTCCCAATCTTAAATTCTACACATTTCCACAATTTGCAAAGGAAGTATGACTGGCTTGCAAAAAGTGCAAAATGGGTAAGTTTGCAGCCATCCCTGTCTCAGAATAGACTCTACTGAAATTAATGGATCTAAGTTAGCCAACAATTTCAACAGTTCTATCCAAAGTAGGACTAGCATTGGATAATCCCCAGTATGTTATTTGCTTTCTAGGTCCTGAATTGCAGTAAGAACATGAAGAAGGACCTACTGGATCAAGCCAAAAGCCCATTTAGTCCAGCATGTGACCATCCAGAGGCCTGTGGGAAACCCACAAGCAGGATTCGAGCACAAGAGCGCTCTCCCCTCCTGCGGTTTCCAGCGGGTGGTATCCAAAAGCATTGCTGCCTCGGAGGGTGGAGACAGAGCATAGTTATTGTGGCTTATAGCCATTTGTAGCCTTATCCTCCATGAAGTTCTCTGGCCCTCTTTTAAGGCGTTCCAAGTTGGTGGATGGTTTCCAAGCCCAGCCTTAGGGCTTCTCTGGGCTAAAATTTGAGGGGAGGGCAGGCTCCAAATATGAAGAGTGTACTTAGCACTGTTTGCTGTCTATTACATATTTATTAAGATTATGTACATAGCATCATCCGTGTACGCAAGCTTTACAAAGAGAAGCTTTATGAAGAGGCATGACAGACTGTTGCCCAAGGGGCTGGCAGTCAAAAATAGATGGGAGGGGAGGAGGGACAACAGAAGCAGGAGGGAATGAAAAGCAGGGGAAGGCAGGAAAAGACTTTGTATTATTTATTTAGGTATTTAAATCTTGTGTTTCAAAACAACAACAACAACAACACTGCTGTTCGGCAGTGGAATTTGCTACCAAGGAGTGTGGTGGAGTCTCCTTCTTTGGAGGTCTTTAAGCAGAGGCTTGACAGGCATGTGTCAGGAATGCTTTGATGGTGTTTCCTGCTTGGCAGGGGGTTGGACTGGATGGCCCTTGTGGTCTCTTCCAACTTAACAACAACAACAAACCTTTCACAAAGTGCCCTACAACAACATAACAAAGCTAGTTTAATACAATTTTGAAATAATAATAATAATAATAATAATAATAATAATAATAATAATAATAAACAAGCAGGCAGAACAATTCCCAGCCCTGTGACTAAAAATTCTAGTGCGCAAACAAACGTGTTAGATATATTCAGGAGGCTTTTGTTTTGAGGTGGCAGGTGGGGATGGAATCCAGATTGGACGCAAATATGCTAAATATATCATCTCTTAGGTTGTGTCTAAAGGCGAGGTCTGGTCCTGGCAAATTGGATATATGGTCTCAGTTGCTACACTACAGCTGTTGCCTTTCATAGTCGTCGCTGCCTCCGTGTGTGAACCAGGAACAATCCTTTGCAAACTTTGTAAGCTTGTGCTCTACATTTAAAGCAGTGCTGTACGGCTTTAAACAATTGTGACTTCCCCCAAAGAAGTCTGGGAAGTGGAGCTGGTTAAGGGTGCTTGGAATGGTTAGGAGACCTCCCCGCCCCCATTGACAATTTCCAGAGCTCCTGAGGAAGTGGAATTTATTGTTAAACCCAAATGCCAAATTTCTCTCTCACCCCACCATCTTCAACACCATGTTCAGTTCATCCCCACTACCCCACCCCACAAATGGTAGGGGGAAAATGGCCAAAGTGCTTTTTTCAGGGGGTACTCAAGGTTACACACCGGTGCTGTCAAGGTAATGATTGCTACATGCAAGGAAAGCCTTGTAATTAGATCAAACAAAAGCATTGCATAATGGACACACCATCCTTTCCTCTGGGGAATTCTAGTATGGAAAGGGTTTTCCCGCTTCTTTCACAAGCTATGTGAAAATGTATGTATAAAGAAGTAGAGAAGACAACCAAGTAAATTCTATTCAGAGAAGACCCACTGGCATTAATGGGCCTGTTAGTCACTCGTTCATGTCCATTAATTTCGATGGGTCTGCTCTACATGCGACTACCACTTGATACAATCCAATATTTTTCAAGTTTTAAAAAAATTTGGAGAACCTGACATTTGTGATGTGGGTGGTGGAGGGGAGATAACGTTTTCAGAAATGGAAATGTAGTGGTTTATCCAAGTCATACTCTAAAGTAGACCCGTTGAAATCAATGAACTTCAAGTCAACCAGCATAGCTGCCAAGTTATCCCTTTTTTTAAGGGATTTTCCCTTATGCTGAATAGGCTTCCTCGCGAGAAAAGGGAAAACTTGGCAGCTATGTCAACCAGTCCCATTGAAATTGAAGGTTTTGTTCCGAGTATGACTTTAGTTGGATACAACCCTTATTGAGTATCAAAAAGCAGTTTACGTTAATACAGCTCACATGCCAGGAGCAGTGAACATGGCTGTGTTATATCCACCATCAGAACCTGTTACAAAAGAAGCAGAATAAGTGGTTTAAACATTTTTTGTGTGGATCATTTCAGCTTTTCCACTGGGGACAGCAGTACATTTACACAAGCAGGACCGGACTATTTCAGAGACGTGTATGGATATTTAAAGAAGTGGCAAATTCATGCAAAATGGTTGGAGATCATTAAGGAATATTAATATAAATTTCTGTAGAGAAACTGTAGAAGTTAATTGTTTTAAACCAGAGTCGGGGGGGGGGGATGCAAATGAGGAAAAGATTGTCTAGGTATATAAAAGAACTGAGTCACCCAATAGAATATTTTAAAGATAATAGAATTGCACACAGATTGTGGGGCATCCAATGGAAATTTTATCATCAAGTATATAATCTTCAAGGGGGGAAACCATGGTTACCAGAGGTGAGGTGAGCTTGCATAAGACTGAAGGGCCAAAGAATTGTGTGGCAAACCAGAATAATGCAAAAAAGAAATAACCAAACTTTTGGTTCAGGCCTGTCTAGCAGCAAAAGGGGGGGCATATGTGGCATGCGTTTTGGACTGCCAAATCTGATGCCCAAAGGACCGGGGGACCCCAGTTTCCAGTAGGAAACCAGAAGCTAGACTAAAAAGGACCCCATGGCAGCAAACATATCAATATCATTAAATTATAACAGCTAATGATTTCAGGGTTGCCAGGGACAGCATCTTTTAGCCATCAAATGCCTGGGTTAAACAGGATTTTTTTAAAAAAATTCCTCCTGAAATTAGGGAGACAGGCACATCTTACCAAAGAGGGCATTCCACATTGGGGAGCCACGGCTGAGAAGGCCCTGTCATGGGTCAATACCAACTGTGCAACCCCAGTGGGGGCACCACCAACAAGGCCTCACCTGCCAATCATTGGGTCTGAGATGACTGAAAGTGGGGAAGGTACTCTTTTAGCTACTTGGGTCCCAAGCCATTTAGGTATACAGTACTAGTACTACTACCTTGAATTCAGAGAGCCCTGTTACTTTCACAGAGCTACAGTTCTCAAAACAATTTAACCACCAATCCGTCTTCCCAAGGAACTCTGGGAATTTTAGCTCTGGGGAATGTGGGTCTCCTAACAACTCTCAGAACCCTAAGCAAACTACAGTTCCCAGAATTCTTTGGAAGAAACCATGATGGTTTAAAGTGGTATGGCATTGCTTTAAATGTATAGTGTGATGTGTCTTAAGAAATGAAAATCTAATCATCCTTTCGAAATGTGTGTGTGTGTGTGTGTGTGTGCGCGCGTGATAGCACATATATGCTCAGCTTGCTTCTTAAATGGGACCCACCCAGTTGAGTAGAGTAGAACAGACAGGTGAAAATGCAAACCAATGCAGTGGTTCACTTTCATCCTTTTTCTCAAGATGCTAAATTCCACAGCCAGTACAAATTCCTGTATTTGTATGGTGTAACTGTGAAATCCCACACTGCTCAGAGCAGACCCATTAGATACAACCTGCACAGACCGCAACCATGGGTATATCTGTTGTTGTTGTTGTTGTTGTTGTTGTTGTTGTTGTTGTTGTTTAGTCGTATAGTCATGTCCGACTCTTTGTGACCTCATAGACCAGAGCACGCCAGGCACTCCTGTCTTCCACTGCCTCCCGCAGTTTGGTCAAACTCATGTTCGTAGCTTCGAGAACACTGTCCAACCATCTCGTCCTCTGTTGTCACCTTCTCCTTGTGCCCTCAATCTTTCCCAACATCCGGGTCTTTTCCAGGGAGTCTTCTCTTCTCATGAGGTGGCCAAAGTATTGGAGCCTCAGCTTCAGGATCTGTCCTTCCAGTGAGCACTCAGAGCTGATTTCCTTAAGAATGGAGAGGTTTGATCTTCTTGCAGTCCAAGAGTCTCCTCCAGCACCATAATTCAAAAGCATCAATTCTTCGGCGATCAGCCTTCTTTATGGTCCAGCTCTCACTTCCATACATCACTACTGGGAAAACCATAGCTTTAACTATACGGACCTTTGTCGGCAAGGTGATGTCTCTGCTTTTTAAGATGCTGTCTAGGTTTGTCATTGCTTTTCTCCCAAGAAGCAGGCGTATATCTACACCATACACAAATATATGGGTATATCTACACCATAAACAAATGCTGCCTTTATACTAATGAGACTGCTTTGGCTTCCTCTGAAGAATCCTGGTTTGGTGAGGATTCTAAAAATGCCTGCTTTCTCCAGGGTTCTAATTCCCTGGGAAAAGGAAATGCCTTCTAAACCAGTTTAAAGCTATAGCACAGATAAGCTCATATGGGTCCCTTCTTTGCAAGTGCACCTGTGGCCAGGCACGCTGTTGGGACGAGATATTCAGTGCAGATCATTCCTTAGAACATGCAGGAGTACATCGGGTCTCAAATGTCCGCGTGGAAAGCAGAGCTACTATTGTGGCTGTTTACTCTTGTCCTATCAACCACAGTCCCCCCGTGGCATCATTAACGCAATCGCCACAGCAACCCGTCACTGGGAGGAATGCTCATTCCCCAGATCCCTTTCGGCCTTTCGTGCAGCCGTACACTTAAAGTGCCTTTGCTTGGTTGCCTACTGTGCCTTTGGTGAGCCTTTTCTGCAGCGTTCTCTTGAGGGTAGAGATTTGCCAGTGGCCCAATGCACTGCTATGCCAGGCTCTGCAACATAAACCATGAATAACAGTTGTGAAAAGACTGGAGGAGGGGGAGAAGAAAAACACGGATCCAGCACTCTTGTTGGTGCAAAGGTGCTCACTGGTGCTGCCCCATCCAGGTAAACAACAAGTGATGCCATTGTTTGCTACGCTACGTGTGCTGCTATCTCAGGACACCCAGAAAGTTTGGGTTTACCACTTCTGCATTTTCTCATCCAGCTTCCATTCCAATACAGAAAACTACAGAACTACCTGAAGGAGTGTCTCTGCCTCCTTTGTTCAGCCCAGACACTGAGGTCCAGCTCCAAGGGCCTTCTGGTGGTTCCCTCACTGCGAGGAGTGAGGTTATAGGGAACCAGGCAGAGGGCCTTTTTGGTAGTGGTGCCCTCCCTGTGGAACGCCCTCCCGTCAGATGTCAATGAAATAAACAAGTATCTGGCTTTTAGAAGACATCTGAAGGCAGCCCTGTTTAGGGAAGTTTTTAATGTTTGATATTTTATCGTGTTTTTAATATTCTGTTGGGAGCTGCCCAGAGTGGCTGGGGAAACCCAGCCAGATGGATGGGGTATATATAACAAATGATGATGATGATGATGGCTGTGAATTAAATGCTGGCCTACCTTCCTTCCTTCCTTCCCTTCTCTCTTCCTTCCCCAGACATTGGCCAAGACATATTAATTAGGTAAAGACACTAGCAAGAGCAAAAACGAGTCATTAACTTACCTTCTTCATTTATGCTTACAAAAGTAACCTGGGGTCATCATTTCCCCCCCACACCCCACACCTAGCCCAATTGCTTTTGCAAATAGGAAATGCATGTGAAATTAAATCGGGGATGTACAAGAAGCCAAAACAACCACCTTGGGAGACAGCTAAGCAAAAAGAGATTGAAAAAGCAATCAGAAACAAGGCAGCCTGACACGAATAAATGATCTACGCCACAATAAAGAAACTGCTGGGGCAGGACCCCCAAAGATCCTTCAGAAGCCTACTAAGTGATTGTCCCGTCGAAAAATAATTAGATCATTTTCCTCGTCCTTATTTTAACGCATCTTAATGGCACTACATGCACATCATGCAAACCACGGCTGAGCTTCCAGTAATATGTGATGTCTACAGAATATATCATGCCGACCTTGATTGCGTCCATAGATTCCTCTCCCAAATGGATCCAAAGGAGTTTATCCCACAGCATGTGAACATCTAATGCTGGGGGGGACGGACATGGATTTCCAACCACTCAGAAAAGAATTTGTTTAAACACTAGCTTTTATCCAACTAAGTCCTACTCAGAGAGTAGGCCTATTGAAATTTATGGGTGTAAATGAGCAAGTTAACACTTCAATGGGTCTACTCCTGAGTAGGAGTAGCCAATCCTCTTGTACTAGTCTCCCAGAAAATGCAAACTGCTTTCAGTGGCTAATGGTTGCAGTGATTCTCTTTGAAGAATAAGGCAAGAGTTCTTTCTTTGGGCTCATTGCCTGCTAATAAATGCTGATTGCCCTCCCATTGGCTACTAGGCTTCGTCAAACCCTAGAGTGAGGCACAATCTCTTTGCATGCCATAATAACACGTTATGAAGTCAGAAGGCATTTTACCAAGTGACACATGCACTTCGTATGCGAAGGTACGTTCGGTTTTCTGCAGGGTGGCCCGTGACTTCTGCTTTACAAAGGATAGTCCAGGGCTGTCTGATCTAAACCTGGTTTAAATAAAAAGAACCTCAAAAAGGGACAGCAGGAAGGGCCTTGAAGTTGCCCGTCCATAGTTAGCATCTGGGCAGCAGACTTGAACAGACAAGCAAGAGCACAGGTCACTTGCTAATAGTCATCCCTTCTCTAATGAGGCACATTGTATTTCTCTTTCAATTATAGTAATTTCTAAAGTTGCGCCTTAGCGTATGCAAATCTATGTCATCTTTTGTTCTCCCCTGCCTCTCCTCTTCCCCCCACTTCCCCAATTTATTTCCTCCTTTTGGAAATGCTTAAGTGACCTAGTTTTCCGCAAGGATGGGAAATATGAATCAGGGGCAATCTGCATTGTGAACTCTGGATGTTCCTCGTATTACACAACATGACGTGATGTGCCAGGCTCAGTGCCTGAAGCTGCACTCCTATAATACCTGCTTACCTGGGAGTAAGCCCCACCTGGATCACAGTTAGGGCTTTCTGGTAAGAGGGCCCTAGCATTTCCCTCCCAATAGCTGGCCTTTCATTGCTTATTTTCCAAATGTAATGGTGTGGAGGGACAGATGGATAGACTCCAGAGATGTCCAGCCATTAGATGAGGCCAATCCCTTTCAGCTCCCCAAATCATATTCTGCTCCTGGTCCCCCCCCCCTCACCCCAAATGCAAAGCACAGCAAATAAATAAATAAATAAAGCAGCATCTGCAGAGCTGGACTAAATAATTTCTCATTTGCTGGCTTGCCAAGCAGATGTTGAACTGAAATAACAGAGGGGAAAAAGATGGAGAGAGAGAGAGAGAGAGAGAGAGAGAGAGAGAGAGAGAGAGAGAGAGATTATACCTTTTGCGCCAGTCCTTGTGATTATGGCATGTCATCTGCGGATCGCATGCCACATTATATTATTAATTCATTTTTTAAAAATTATCATCCCATAAATGTTCTTCCAGGGTGTTTTAAAAAACAAAGCAGAAGCACAGCTCTGTCTTGGACACTGAAATGCCATCAATTAATCATCATTTGGCTTGCCTGATGACTGAGCAGTTTACAAAATGGATGGGGAAATAAACCATGTCAGCTGGAATGATAACCCACCAGGCCCTTGAGGATTTTTAATTTCCAGTGCCCCGTCATTCAATTTGGTGGTGCTCCCGAGACCATGATAAATGACCTGGAGAGAAGGAGAGACCCTGCTGAAGAAGAGACCTACAGTTGCTAGGATCATAAACCCAAGATATCTACATATGAATTGCTATCCCAGTTCAGAGCAAAGATCCACCAAGTCCATCACTCTTCCTTTCTCCCGCAAGCAATAGGCCTCCAGGATGTTCAAATTGCAGTCAAATGCTCTGCCACTGAGCTATACCCCCCCCCCCAGGATGTTCAAATTGGATGGGGGACTGCATGCTGAGATTCCTGCATTACAGGGGGTTGGTCCCTTCCCTTCCAACTCTATGATTCTATGTTCATGTGGTCTGAATTGGCAGCAACCGACTAGTAATGAGACTTAGGGCTTGTAGTGGATAGCTCAATGAAGATGTTGACCCAGTTTGTAGGAGCTGTGAGCATGGCAAAATCCATGCTGGGGGGGGGGTCCCATTAGAAAGAAACTGAAAAGGAACTGCTGCTATCACAACACTGTTCTATAAATCTATTATATTACCATATTCAGAATAGTGTTTACAGTCCTGGTCATCTCTCCTTTAAATAGAGTTGAGAAAGGACAACCAAACTGATGAAGGGGATGGAGAAACTCTCTTACGAGGAAAGCTTGCAGCATTTGGGGCTTTTTAGCTTAGAGAAAATGTAAGGGAAAACGTGATAGATGTGTGTGAAATTATGTATGGCAGGGAGAAGGTGATGATTCCTCCCCCCCCCCCTCGCTCATAACTTGTGGACATCCAATAAAGTTGGTATGTTGGAAGATTCAGGACAGGGGGAAAGCAAGTACTTATTCACACAAATGCATAGTTGGAATTCGCTCCCACAAGAGACAGTGATGGCTTTTAGAAAGGACTAGACATGTTTATGGATGTTAAGGCTATCACGGGTTATGAACCATGATGGCCATCCTCTACATCCCATGTTGGAGGCAGTAGGCTTGTGAACATCAGGTCCTACTTGCAGGCTTCCCATGGGTACTTTGTTGGCCACTGTGAGAACAGGACGCTGGACTAGTTGGGTCTTTGGCTAGATCCAGCAGAATTATTCTCAAATTCTTACACCCCATGAATCTATCTAACCTCTCTTTTTAAAGGCAATCTCAGCAAGTGACCATTGCCACCAGCCTGTCTCTTCCCATACCAAACGGTTCTTACCATTAAGGTGGGAGATGGAGAGGTTGCTTGTTTAATTACTTTCCCAAAGTGTGTGTATAGGAGAGGTGGGGTGCACGTGAAGAGCAAGGAGAGAGCGCATCAGGGAGGCATTAAACGGATGTGCTAGATTTCAGCACACAGTGAGGTTTCTTAAGAACATAGTGAAGCTGCCTTATGTGGTCTCGTGCAATGGCTAGCCTTAGTCAATCCATCTTGGAGTTTGTTTTGGTTGACACAGCAGTTGGAAAGCCATTCATTCTCCACACTCCCCGCCCTGCAAAAAATCGAGACACTTCCGCTTATTCCTATTAGTACCTTTCCATTTCCATTTAAAACTATGGACAACTGTGGTGTATGACAGAGGACGCAGGTGGCGCTGTGGTCTAAACCACTGAGCCTCTTCGCCTCGCCAATCGGAAGGTCAGGGGTTTGAATCCCCGCAACGGAGCGAGCTCCCATGGCTCTGCCTGAGCTCCTGCCAACCTAGCACTTAGAAAGCTTGCCAGTGCAAGTAGATAAATAGGTATCGCTGCAGTGGGAATGTAAACAGCGTTTCCATGCGCTCTGGCTTCCGTCATAGTGTTCCGTTGCACCAGAAGCAGTTTAGTCCTGCTGGCCACATGACCCAGAAAGCTGTCTGTAGACAAACACCAGCTCCTTCAGCCTGAGAGCAAGATGGGCGTCGCAACCCCATAGTCACCTTTGACTGGACTTAACTGTCCAGGGATCCTTTACCTTTTATCTATGACAGAGGAAGCCTGCCATTGTTTTTTATGTTTTGTTTTTTACTGCAGTGTGTG
The DNA here is from genome assembly GCF_963506605.1 of Zootoca vivipara. Taxonomy (NCBI): domain Eukaryota; kingdom Metazoa; phylum Chordata; class Lepidosauria; order Squamata; family Lacertidae; genus Zootoca; species Zootoca vivipara. The sequence goes on from NC_083281.1 coordinate 79,014,733, forward strand.
TGTGTGTGTGTGTGTGTGTGTGTGTGTGTGTGTGTGAGAGAGAGAGAGAGAGAGAGAGAGAGAGAGAGAGAGAGAGAGAGAGAGAGAGAGAGAGAGATCTGTTGATTATAGCCAGAAGCGAAATATTTGTCTTTTTTGCAAGAAGTTGCAAGAAGTGACCTGAAGAATATGAGAGGAGGCATGAATGCAAATCTGGAACCCTTACTGCCAAGCAACAGATGGCTATTAGTAGACCATAATAATATGATGAACTTTCTCTCTCCCCCTCCCTTGGATTCAGTTCACCTGCCTCACCTGCTTTCACAAGGCAGTTCTCCTCCCCGCTCCCCCCCCTGAACAGGTATATAGATCTGTCGCATTTTAGTTCTGCAGTGTGCATTTCATGGTTTGTCCTGCCTCCCCTGGTGTTTTATCCATTATTCTCCTGCCTGCCGCATGGTTGATATTAAATATATATTATTATCATTTTCACCAGGAGAGGGTTTCTCACATTTTAACTGTTATTTACAGGGAGGCATTCAGGCTTCTATGTTATCCATTGTCATCTTAAGTGAAACACAATATAAAAAGAAGGGTACAGTAGTATTTACCCCCCTTGTGGAAACTATAGCTCAGCAGGTGGGGGAATCCAAACAAACCCTGAATATATACATTGTTATTTTCCACTTACTCCAGATGGACAGAATATTCTAAACTTTGCAATTCCAGGACTGTCTCCTGGTGAGAATTTCATTATTGCCGGAATTTGTTTGCAAAAGAAACCTGACCCAGGGTCTCTTCTTCAAATGAACTCAGGGGTGGCAAAACAGGTCTGATAGTGGGAAGAGCACCTGCTTTTCCATATCCAATGTCTGCAGGTAGGACTGGGGGTGTCTCCTGCGTGAAACTCCGGAGAGCTGCTGCCAGTCTGTGTAGACAACACTGAGCTAGATGGACCACTGGTCTATACTAAAGCAGATTTCTAGGTTCCTATGACTCTTCCCTCCTATTTTGCTAGAAACGTGTTATGGTGTGGATATGGTCACTGACACCCACTCCAGTACTGTTTCACAGACACAATATGAATATTGTGGGCATTGTGTGTGCACATCCAGATAGATAGATGATAGATAGATAGATAGATGATAGAGAGATAGATACATAGATAGATAGATAGATAGATAGATAGATAGATAGATAGATAGATGGGTGGAGGCACACAGAGATAGTATTTTAGGTATTTATTTCTTTTCTTTCTTTTTTTTAAATATATTTTTATTAATTTTTCCAATTAAAACCAATTATATCACATTCATTATTTCAAATTATACACATATATATCAATCAAACCGAATATTATGCCAAATCATCTAAAAAGAATTTTTTAGGGTTCCCATACTTCAAGAAATTGGGGATTCCTCGCAACCGTCCACTGTCGTCTTTTTTCTAAAGTTCAAATCGTCTCTCCAAATCCATAATAATCCAGATCTTTCCCTTTACAGTCACATAGATGTTTTCCTCTTTCAACCGATTATTTCCCAGCTGCTGAGATAAATGTCAAACAAAGTTTCACAAATGTTCTTTCTCCTGTGTGAGTTAATCAGTCCAGCCACCCCATAAATCTTCTTGGTCATTGCGTCGACTCTCAACACGAAGCAGCGCCATCTTAAAAAAACTCAAATCACTTTCGTTTTCTCTCATAACCATGTAGATTAAACGATCTTTATAAAATTTACAGCTTTTCCGGGCAGAAGAGCCAGATCTCACACCATGCATTGACTCTTGGTAAATTAATGGATCTCCTTGCCCTATAGCTGAACTTAGCTTCAGGTCGCTGCTCCAATTCAAAGTGCGTCACAACTCATAAATCCTCCGAATGCGTCCAGGCACTCCTTCCGTCCAGCTAGAGGGGGGCTTTTCTCGTCAGCAACTCCTCATCTTCAAAAAATATGCTCAATAACAAGTTTATAAAGTTCAACTCACACAGTCTTTTGCTTCTCTTTCACTCCAAACAAGCCAGGACATCACGTCTGGGAAGGTACGAAGTAACTCATATGAAAATAAAAATAAAAAAAGACTCACTTCCCTTATCGCTCTGTCCCCATCAATCCTTCTTCCAGATGATATACAGCCTTTAACTCCTCACCCACAGCAGCATATATTTCTCGGCAGTAAACAGCGCTTCTGCCCCTCCTTCTGAAGTATGTCCATAGATTTAAACCTAATTGTCTTCTTTAATCATGGAAATCCCCGCCGTGCAGATTAGCGTCCGGGAGTCCTGGCCGTCGTAAGAGCTTGAGCCCAAGCTCCCCCCACTCCATTAACAGTCGGAGTGGGTCTGGGGGCATCGCGGGCCAGCGGCCCCTCTCCGTAACCCCCGGAGAGGGCAGGGGGTTGCCATTTACTCCCCTAGCAACCGCCAAATTCCCTACGAAGGTCAGAGGGATGGAAAACAGGTCCGCCATTCCTGCAGGCGGAAACCGGAACCAGTATTTTAGGTATTTATTTCAACAATTTATATGCTGCTTAATTACTATTACCTCTAAGCAGTGCACAGCAGCTTTCAGTTGGCTGTTGGAAGGGAAACCAGGATAAAATTTACTTACGGTACTTACTTACTTACTTACTTAGTTTATTTAGAGTTTTAATTGAAAGAGGGGAGAAAATAAAACCGACCGCAACACCATTAAGTAAACAAAATCACAGGCCAAAGAAAGGGCTCAGTAGCTATCGTTGAATGACAGCTGAGCTAACATAATATTCTCCTTGTTATGGATCTAATGCAGAAGGTAATCACCATTATCATATTTGTCAAGCATCGAGGATTAGAGGCACCGTCAACAACATTAATTGATAATAACTCCCCAGACACGTGCATTTTAATTTCTCCAAACTGTTGAATATTGGGCTGTCAGTCTAAAAGGGTGTTTTTAATTGCCCCTTGGTTTCTGCCAGTTTTTCATTTTTCCAATCCCAAATTCAGCTCATCCCTATTTTCGTATCAGTTTTTAATAAGAAAATAAATAGAGATGGCATAAAAAAAAGTACTGTAATGTGCATTTCCCCCAATGTATACATTAGAGTTCCACGCAAAGTTCTACCGCTCCCTCAATAACATTTGGCAAATTTATTTTTGGGAGTCCAGTTTTGCTCAGCACAATGTCAATTCTGCCTTTGACCAATCCATATCCCTGTTCCCCTGCCCTAAGAAATCTAAGGGAACCGTGCAAAAGCATGCACAAGTTCATAGCAGGACTATATCTAAGGCCCTTTCCACACAAAGGAAGTTCTCCTGCACATGTTGGTTTTGCAAAATAAATAAACAAACAAATAAATAGAGCATCTTTTCTCTGGCATGCCACCCCCTCATACCAACAATGTACAGTTTCAAGCCCATCTATAAATTCTCTCCTTTTGCTGTCTGTGGGTGTCACACTCACAACTGTTCCCCCCCCCCCACACACACACACCAATGGGGTTTTTCATTCCCATAGTTACTAGCGCAACTTGCTTTGATGTGAAATAAAAGGAATTAATTATATTTATGTCTGCGCACGTGCGCATACACACACATGAACTTGATTGGTTTTATAGTGAAAGAGCTTCCAGGGATTAAACACAAAATATAAAAGATACGATGGAGGGGAGGACACCTAGCCAAATTTGATTTGCCAAATATTTGGAACACAGGGAGTTGCTTTGCACCGAGTCATACCATTTCTCTATCAAGTTCTACACTGCCTGGCAGCAGCTCTCCAGCGCTGCAAGAAGTCTTTCCCAGCACTACCAAGAGATGCCAGCAATTATCTCTGGGATGTTCTGCAAGCAAAGAGATGCTCTACCAGTTCCATAGGTATGCTAGATATGTTGCATTAGGTTATGTGAAATTCCCCACTGGTATATCTGCAGTTACAGATATACCAGTAACTGCAGTTACAGTTACTAGTATATCTGCAGTGGTGGCACCCGCCCTGTGGAACGCCCTCCCATCAGAGGTCAGAGAGATAAACAACTACCTGACATTTAGAAAATACCTAAAGGCAGCCCTGTTTAGGGAAGTTTTTAGTCTGTGATATTTTAATGTCTTTTAATGTGTGTTGGAAGCCGCCCCAGAGTGGCGGGGGAGACCCGGCCAGATGGGCAGGGTATAAATATTATTAATTATTATTATTATTATTATTATTATTACAACCTTTACATCTGTTTGATACCTGTTCAAGTGTCATGGCTTCCCACCCAAAGGCTTCTGGGAATTGTAGTTCAGTAAGGATGCTCAAAATTCAAGTTAGTGAGCCCAGGACAACAGTTCCCAGGATTTCAGGGCAGAAGAAAGAGCAGGACCAGTGTGTGGTCCTACCAAGGGAATGGGGGAGAAATTTGATTCACTTTGCCTTTAAAGGTGAACCCTACAGAATTAGTTAAACCACTGAGCCTAGGTCGGCGGTTCAAAGGTCGGCGGTTCAAATCCCTGTGACGGGGTGAGCACCCGTTGCTTGGTCCCAGCTCCTGCCAACCTAGCAGTTCGAAAGCACGTCAAAAAAATACAAGTAGATAAATAGGAACCGCTACAGCGGGAAGGTAAACGGCGTTTCCATGTGCTGCTCTGGTTTGCCAGAAGCGGCTTTGTCATGCTGGCCACATGACCTGGAAGCTATACGCCGGCTCCCTCGGCCAATAATGCGAGATGAGCGCGCAACCCCAGAGTCGGTCACGACTGGACCTAATGGTCAGGGGTACCTTTACCTTTACCTTTACAGAATTAGTACTTCTCTAAACAATATGCAAAGCAAAACACAGCCAACCTTCAAAACTTGCACTTCTTTTAATTATACAATGCAGTTCTCCAGCCAAGTAATGTGTACAAAAATACATCAACTAGGCATTCTATTAGGTAATAAGAATGTTCCAACTAATGTGGAAAAATGAAGAACTGGGAAAAAATTGTGCATGCCTGGTACATTGACTCATCACAACAAAGAAACAGTCGTGTTTGTGATATGATGGTTTGTATTCAAAGAATGTAAGCTAAATAGTGGTTTCAGGTGGCCCCTCCTCCAAGCATTACTACCACTCCCCTCTTAACCCACACAGATTTGCCCCCCCCCCTGACTCAGGGCAAGGAGTAATTGGTTTTATTTGATTACATTTAGAGCCCACCATTCCTCCAAGGAGTTCAAGGCCAAATGCAAGGTCCCCTCCCACCTTACAGCCTAACAAGAACAATGGTCCACTTAAGGAGCCTACGGGGCAAGGCCACATTCACACATAGCAACCTGCTCCAACTAAGGATGTTGGTGGAGTAAGGCCTTTTGAGTCTTTGCCTACAGCCCACAGCCCACCTCTTCTGAGACTCAGCCCCTTTGCAAGGATTGCAGTTGGTGCCCACTGAGACTGGCAGAGAGATGAACAGTATGTGGAGCCACAGCCAATGATGGGCTCTATATGGCCGGCAGAGTCGAGGAATTTTAAGCTTGCCTCCTCCTCCTCCTTTCTGCGGAGTTATTCAAGGGGCACCACTGGGGCAAAGGCAAAGGCTGATAGCTAGTGCCACCCCCTGAACTGCTTATAAGGAAGAAGGAAGGGAGATTGGGGCTTGCTGAAGGTGAAGGGGCCATGCAATCCAGTCCTTTTGCATGGTTTTGCATGCTTTGTGGTGGTACAGTATTTTATGCATTGTGGCTTGCCGTTATCCTTATCGACTGTAGTTTAGTAATTCTTTATTGTAATTGATAAGTGTAAACCAGGCATAGGCAGACTCGGCCCTCCAGATGTTTTGGGACTACAACTCCCATCATCCCTAGCTAACAGGACGAGTGGTCAGGGATGATGGGAATTTTAGTCTCAAAACATCTGGAGGGCTGAGTTTGCCTATGCCTGGTGTAAACTAATTATATTTGCTGATATTTAGTTTTACTGTTCACTATCCTAATAGATTATGGAATATTGCTTTATTTGATACATTGTTTATTTTAAAGTTATTGTAATTTTTTTGTATGGGATCAGAGTCCAGGCATCCCCAAACTACGGCCCTCCAGATGTTTTGGCCTACAACCCCCATGATACCTAGCTAACAGGACCAGTGGTTGGGGAAGATGGGAATTGTAGTACAAAACATCTGGAGGGCCGAAGTTTGGGGATGCCTGGATCAGACTGTTATTACGTACGTGGTCTTTGCTGCCTATTTTGTTGTTGCTTTTCAGTTTGTAAACCACCTTGTGCATAGTAATATAGAAAGGCGGTATACAAATTTAAAGTGAAATGAAAATGAAATGAAATGCTCCATCTGCCCTAATGGGAGCAGCCTCCATTGCTGACTAATGGATGGACGGGTTCTCTGGAAAGACAGAAAAGGTATTAAACCAGGTAAAGTCTGTACCCTAGAGATAGTCCGTAAGCAAAAATGCTGAAGAGATAGATTTTTGTTAGGTGTGTGATTTCAGTGAAACATTCTGGATTGGGAACTTTTCCTACAAATTCTCTGACCTGCATTAAGTCACTGGAGAAAGCTATCCCCAATGATCCGCTAAGGTTAAAAATAAGATTGGCTGTCTCAACCAAAAATTATTATTTGGGAAGCTTTACACTTAGCTACCCTTGCCACTCAGAAAGCAAAAGGGGACTGATGTGTGCAAATAAATAAAATTGAGGTTCTCAGAGGGCAAAAAACAGCTGGAGAGCAGAAGGTAATACAACTCCCCGCACCACCAAAAAAGAAGTACCATATTTTCCCGTGTATTAGATGAGGTTTTTTGACTCAAAAATCATGTCAAAAAACTAGGGTCATCCAATACACGGATTGTGGCATGGGGGGGGGGGAGAAGCGGTGCGGCCCGCCAGTCGGTTGGTGGGAGTGCGACGTCTCCCGATGCCGCAGCGAGTGGGAAACACTTCCTAGATTGATTCCCACACGCAGCGGCATAGGGGGAAGTTGCGCTCCTGGCTGGCGGAAGCCCAACTTCACCCGATGGCTCTTCCCGCGGGAAACAATCTAGCGAGTGTTCCTGCCCGAAGCTGCGTGGGGGGAGAAGCTCAACAACTTTGGGCCATCTCCCCTCATTTTCTTAAAATTGAGTCCCTCAAAATAGGGGGGTCTTATACATGGGGCCGTTTTATAGACGGAAAAATACGGTATATCCGAAACACTTTTAACCTGCAAAAAGTGCTGAAGGAGGAACGAAGAAACAGCAAGCAAATCCTGAGGCACATTAAAGGGAGAAGATGGGCCAGGATGGAGAAGGGCAGGAAAGAGAAGCAGCTTCTCCATGTAAAGAGGGAGGAATCCACTCATTTATGCTGATGTTTGGACCAACAGTCAGGAAAACTGAAAACCTTGTCTGGAGAGATCACCAAAGTCCGCAGCAAGCAGATGAAGTGACAGGCAGGGCACTATGAAGAACCGCATTTTCAGGGAAACATGGTCTCCGACACAGCAATTGACATCACCCAGACTCTGCCTGTCTTGGAAGAACTGGGTGTCCCTCCTTCCCCTGACAAGCTACAGAATGCCACCAATTCTCAGGCCAGTGGGAAAGCCCCAGGACAGGACAGAATCCCAACATAAGTGCTAAAAGCCAGCTTGCAATTTCCTCCCTCAGATGCACTTCCACCGTCTTCTCTTGCAACGTCAGGGGGGAAGGACCCGTGACACAAGACATGCGTGACCCCAGCATTGTGACCCTCTATAACAGGGGTCAGCAAACTTTTTCAGCAGGGGGCCAGTCCACTGTCCCTCAGACCTTGTAGGGGGCCGGACTATATTTTTGGGGGGAAATGAACGAATTCCTATGCCCCACAAATAACCCAGAGATGCATTTTAAATAAAAGCACAAATTCTACTTGTGTAAAAGCACGCTGATTCCCGGACTGTCCGCGGGCCGGATTCAGAAGGCAATTGGGCTGGATCCAGCCCCCGGGCCTTAGTTTGCCTACCCAAGCTCACAGGAACAAAAGTGACCGCCATGATTGTAACAACAACCATGGAATCTCTCTGCTGAGTACTGTGGGGAAAGCCTTTGCCCACGTAGTTCTCAACAGATTAAAGCTACTCACTGGCAGGGTCTATCCTGTGCGGCTTTAGAGCTCAGAGGTCAACATGATTTTCTCACTGTGCCAGCTGCGGGAGAAATGCCGAGAGCAGAGGCAATGCCCCTTGCACATTGCCTTCATAGACCTAACAAAGGCCTTTGACCTCATCAGCCGAAAAGGGCTCTTCACGCTGCTCAGTAAAATAGGATGCCCACCTAGGTGCCACAAGACAACTGTGTCCTTCCATGAGAACATTGTGCAGCACCATCTAGTATGCCAGTTCATCCATCCTCCCATGTGAAACAGGGCTGTGTTCTTGCTCCAACTCTGCTTGGCATATTCTTCTCCTTGTTGCTCTCCTATGCCTTCAGTTTGACGGTGTGCGCTTGCAGTCAAGGAGTGACAGAGGTCTGTTCAACATGGCACGTCTCCACGCCCAAGAAAAATATGTGGCAGGTTCTTATCAGAGAGATATTGTTTGCAGATGGTGCAGCCTTGACTGCACACTCCAAGGAAGCTCTAGAGAGACTCATCAATGGTTTTGCTCAAGCCTGCATGGGGCTCACCCTTACCATCAGCCTGACAAAGACCAACATCCTGGGTCAGGACATTGCCAGCACTCCATGCATCAAGCATTGCTGACCACATGGCTTGAGGTGTTAGATGATTTTCTCTATCTGGGCACCACGATAACCAGCAATCTTTCCACTGAGGCTGAGCTGTGTAAGCAAGGCAGCTATGGCAATAACAATAACAACAACAACAACAACAACAACAATATAATTTATTATTTATACCCCGCCCATCTGGCTGGGTTTCCCCAGAGACTCTGGGCAGCTTCCAACAGAAAAATAAAATAAAATAATTGATTAAACATTAAAAGCCTCCCTAAACAGGGCTGCCTTCAGATTATCTTCTAAAAAATCTGGTAGCTGTTTTTCTCTTTGGCATCTGATAGGAGGCCGTTCCACAGGGCGGGCGCCACTACCGAGAAGGCCCTCTGCCTGGTTCCCTGCAACTTGGCTTCTCGCAACGAGGGAATCACCAAAAGGCCCTTGGCACTGGACCTCAGTGTCCGGGCAGAACGATGGGGGAGGAGACACTCCTTCAGGTATACTGGACCGAGGCCATTTAGAGCTTTAAAGGTCAGCACCAACACTTTGAATTGTGCTTGGAAATGTGTTTGACATGTTTCTCCAAAAAGGTATGATGCTAATGACCAATACCAAGAGCAAGGTCTATCAGGCTTCTGTGCTGAGCATGCTGCTTTATGGAAGTTAGTCACGGGCAATTTACACCTGCCAGGAGCAATGCCTCATTGCCTCAATGCCTCCAATATGCACTGCATCAGGAAGATTTCGGACATTGCATGGCAGGGCAGAGTCTCAAACAAAAGTGATAATGCTAATTAATAACAGCAGACATTATTGCCGTCATCATCAACAACAAAACAGTTACTGGTTGCTGTACTTGAGGGTGCTGAAAATGAAGTTCGTTTTCAGAAATGATCACTCTGTTTACTTCCTTAAATGAAGACTAATGAAGATATTTATCTTCCCAGGAAAGAGAACTCAATTCATTACATGGCAAGTGAACATGTTTGCCTTTAATTGTTCTTGGTTGCTAACTCGGAGAGTCAATGATGTGTCCAATGGACCAAAACTTCTATGATCACGAAGAGAACCAGATGCTGATTCCTTGTAATTGCAAGGAATTACAAGGAATTGTAATTGAGGCACCTGCTCTCCTGGGAATTCTAATCTCTTGATGGGTGTCTACCATGAAGCCCATGGAGCTTCCTATGGGGTCATTGAGATGTGTGAGCTTCACAACAAGGAAGGGTGATACGAAAGGGATAACTTTAATTAACGAACAATCCTTCTCTTGATCAATATAAAGAAATAACGCCAGCAAACATGAAAAAAATAGAAAATGCAGAAACTGTAAAAACTGAACCAAACTCTAATGCTTTAATAATGAAAGTGTGTGTGTGTGTGTGTGTGTGTGTGTGTGTGGTGTACGCATACACATAAATACATGTCTCCATCAGATGTGTTACTGGGGTCTTTGGGTTAGTTTGTTCCTTGTTCCATTTGAAACTCCAAGCCGGTGGTGGTGGGGAGACACATTCTTGATAGGAAAGAATTCTATAGTCCTAGCTAACTTTTGGTTTGCCCCTTTGTTCTCAGAAAACAGATTCTTGATGACCTCTCACCTAGAAGACCAGAGAAAGTACATGAGGAGGAGCAGGGAATTGTAAGCAGGATGCAGCCTAAGACCTGTCAGTCTTAACATTAGAGACAGAGAGAAGTCAACATAGAGAGAAAGTTACAGGGATATTCTGGGAATCTGGAGGTCCCCAACTCTATCTGTCTTCGCACTCATACTCACACACATCCCATCCCGCAAGCCAAGTTGCATCAAAACATCCAACAATAAATGTGTAAATAAATGTGTGCTACTTCACTTACTTCAAGACCTGCTGCACCCTGTTCATTCTGCTGAGTGTGGTTCTGGGAGCCTTGCCCTACAGCCCTACCCTGACCTCTAATGGTAACGTTATTGAATGCTGAGTTATTTGGATAAAATGTGGTTTTATGCCCTTTGGTCTAGCAAGGCATTATTGAAACCCAATAGATTTGAGCTGAAATCGGAGAGTTGGGGGCAGCAGGGTGGGAGATGTAGTTCTGCCTTCCCTCTAAGGCACAAAAGATGTGAGACAAAAAACAAACAAACCTACCCTAGCTAAAAATTACCAGTCCCTTGAAAGTGCCTTCCGCAGCAGTTCACAAGCCCCCATGTGCCTTTGCTCTTTTCAGCCAAGGAGGAGGTAAAAATGTAGTGACATCTTATGCTGAAAGGAGACACGCTCCCACAGGCAATGCAATGTCAGGATCTGATGTGCATTGTTCCCTCCTTTGTTCCTGTAAAGAAAATTAATGTGATGTCAAGCTTTTTCTTTCTCCCTCTGTGTGTGCCCTCCTCCCCTCCTCCAGGGTTCTGCGTAGGATATGAATGTGGGGTCTAGAAGATGGGTGTTGCTTTTATAACGTTTTCTCATGGGTTCCTCTTCTGTTTTATATCTGGGCACATTACTTAGAATAGTAACATTCCACAGGAGCGGCATCAGCTGCTTGAGCTAGAAATGTACCGCTTCCCTGCCATTTGGCATGACTTTATTGCATATGCAAACAATTCCGTTGTTGAATGTTAGCCGCATCATCGAAGCTTTGCAGATAGGGGGGTTGTAGTCAATAGACTTAGCAGATAGGGGGGTTGTAGCGGAATAGACCCACTGGTGTTAATAAACTAACAGAGGTTCTATTCATTTAAATGGGTCTACTCTGACTACAGCGTTTGTTGCAGGCAACCCACGGTCCTCATAATTTATTTTAATACATAAAATTTATACAGAGGATTATACAAAATCCTCTGAATGGTTTACAAAAGCAGCAGACAAATAAAACTGTACATAAAGGAACAGCTATTTAAAACTCAAAAAAATCCAGATCAGCAATAAGCAAAAAACACTCATCCATGTTCTACATATCTGTATAGGGTTGCCTAAACAAAAAATGGTTTTAGCAGGTGCTAAAAAAAGAGTACAGTGAAGGTGCTTGCCTGGTGTCAATAGGCAGGGAGTTCCAAAGTGCAGGTGCTGCCACACTAAATTCGCAAGATTGATTTCTTGTGAATGTGAAAGAGACATTATGTGCTTTTAATGTATGGTGCAGATGAGGCCTCAGCCAGCTTTCTGTGTTCCTGTGTACAAGCTGAGTGTCATGTAAATTGTCAGTTTGTGGATTTTCACAGTGTCCTCTCTCTCTCTCTCTCTATCCATTCCTCCTTCACTACATCTAATCCTCCTTTATTCTCCCTCTCTAATCCACACTTCTCACATACACAGTGGTGGTGCCAGAAACATTTGTGGAGGAGTGGACCAAGAGCAGCTGTAAGGTTACTGAAAGACAACCAACATTATATTTCACCTCTAACGCTCCCATTCTAAACATATTCTCTCTGAAGGAAATCCTGTTTATTCCATGGTGCAATTAACTTCACCAAAATTAAGAAGCATGCATTTGAGGGAGGGGACAAATATCCCCGAGAAACACTTTGGAAATGTGTGAAAAGTGCCTTGGGGCTTGTGCAGAGTGCTCTCCCCATACAACTGGGTGGCAGCTGCCTGTCTGTAAGCATTAGTGGTCTGGCTTCTGAGATAGATGAAGCTACCTTTCTCATCCCTGGCACTACGCTCCTTTCTTCTTATTGTTTAAGACGCCGACTGTTATTTAATGTCCTTCTCCCTCTCCTCTCCGTTGTCAGTTTAATAGAAAACAAACACCTGCTGCCAAATTGGACCTTCGCTGCAGAGATTATCTATCTGGAGAAAACAAACCCTTGTTTTGAAAGCTCTCCCCTGAGCACTTTTCTCAGCAGAGAGGGGTGTGTGTGTCTGTTCCGGGATCAGCTTCCGCTGCCCACTTCCAGTGTTCCAGCGCGCTATTATCCACAGCGCCTATGGATGCTGCTGGCCTCAGAGCCATCCAAGCACCGAGCCTCCTGTGCCTTCCTGTCTCTGGCATATGCTTCAGTCTGCCTTTGCAGAAGTAGGTCACATTCCTCCTCCTCTCTCCTACCTTGTAGGCAATGCAAGTTACTCGCCTCCTCGGGACAAGCCCCTCCCACAACAGACCTGCTTTGAGATTTTGGTGTGTGTTTTTGTTTTCAACCTTCTCAGTTTCAACGGAGTGTTGCCCTCTTCTCTGCTGCAACACAGCAAGGTCCAGAGAACAGGCACAAATGAACAAGTACGTGCAGCTTGCCATCCAACGTCCCCATTCCCACCTGGAAAGGCAAGTTTGTTTGTCCCCCCCCCCCCCCCCGGAGCCTTGACCCAGTGAAAAATCCACTCTCCCCTCCCAACTTGCAGAAAGCAACCACATTTGTTTCCCCCTCTCCTCTTTTACAGTGGCTGAAGTTGGAAAAGCACGGCACATGAGGAAGAGGGGTGCTTAGTGCCGGTGGAGAAAGCATTCTGCACATGCTCACTTGGCTTTTGTTATTCGTTAACCGGGCTATCGGCCCAATTGTTTTCAACAAACAATAAGTGCTTGTCATTGGCAAAAACGGCATACCGTTGCAGGCATTTTGAATTAAAATGCCCTTCTAAAATGTGGCTCTTTTCTGGTGGGGGGGATGTTATTGGGTTGTTGTTTTCATTCTGATTATTTATGTTGTGATCTTTTCTGTCAACCACCCCGAGACCTCCGGGTATAGGACGGTATATGAACTCAAACAACAACAACAACAACAACAACAACCTGCAAGTTTTTGTTTCCAATGGGCAATTGAAATCTTGCAGACTACTGCACCATTGTTTAAAGGTAAAGGTAAAGGAGCCCCTGACCATCAGGTCCAGTCGTGTCCGACTCTGGGGTTGCGGCACTCATCTCGCTCTATAGGCCAAGGGAGCCAGCGTTTGTCCGCAGACAGCTTCCGGGTCATGTGGCCAGCATGACAAAGCTGCTCCTGGCGAACCAGAGCAGCGCACGGAAACGCCGTTTACCTTCCCGCTGGAGCGGTCCCTATTTATCTACTTGCACTTTGATGTGCTTTCGAACTGCTAGGTGGGCAGGAGCTGGGACCGAGCAACGGGAGCTCACCCCATTGCAGGGATTCAAACCGCCAACCTTCTGATCAGCAAGCTTTAGACTCTGTGGTTTAACCCACAGCGCCACCTGTTTACAGCACTATTGTTTACTTAAGCACAAACTAAGCATATACTAGAAAGCAGGAGTTTGTGGCAGCTTTCTAACCCACGTATATCCCCAGCAAAACAACTTTGGCTATCCTGAAGACAATAACCTTTTTTTTCTTGATTTAAATGTGAAAAACAGCAACTGAGTGTATTCACCCATAGTAAGTCCCCTGTTGTGCCTGTGTGAGAAGGCCCATAGCTCAGTGGAAGGCACATGTTCTGCATGCAAAAGGTCCTGAGTTCAATCTCTCAATCTCCAGCATCTCCAGGTAGGGCTGAGTAACACCTGCGTCCTTTTCTCTTTTTTAATTACTTTTCAAAAATTGCCAGCCCAAATGTAATAAATCAACTGGACAAAAGCAACCACCAGCAGCAACAAAGAATATAATTCCTCACGGAACTAAACCACATTACATAATTTTGTAAATATTATATTTTCCACATGCCATACTATATGTAGAAAAGGGATAACGTAGCAGGACCCTTCTAAAGCAGCCATTTTTTTTTAAAATGAGCTCTGAGTTATTGGGGATCTTGGTTCCCCTGGATGACAGTTAACAAAAGAAAGACAAGCCAGAACACCTGGAGAGCTGGTGTGAAATGAGTGCTGAGCTAGATGGACCAATAGTCAGGATAGAGGTAGCTCCTAATTCAGATGTGATAGTAGTGCACAAGGGTATTATTTTTCCTGCACGGGTGTTATCTCTGTCCAAGCGGGCTGCAAAGGGGGACTTCTTATTCTGGGTGAATGCTCAAACACTAAATTGCACTCAAAGCTTTCGAATTGCCCTTTTAGATCAAGGGAAACAGTTCTCACCTGTTAGGATCTCAAGGGCATAAACCATCCCTATTAACATCCTGTAGGCGGAAATAAAAGGCTGGCAGCTGAGACACCTCCTCAATGTGTGTCTTGTCCAGCTGTTTGTAGCTTTTCTCTCCCCTGGGACGAGGGCTAGTTTGTAAGAGACAAAGCAGTTTTCCGATACTTGCATTGATTCGGCTCTTCTAAATGCCAACAATATTTGCGGAGCGTGGCTTTTAAGGAAACAATGGAGACACTGAGAAGGGAATGGGATGGCTTTGCCCTGTTTCCTTGCTGTATAGTCAAGACAAAGGGGCCTTGTATATAATCAGGTGCAGCTCTGCTAGAGGGGTCTGGGCATGGCCATGATTTAATAGTGTTGGAAACCCCGCATGTGGAACTTCATTTTCTCAGGGGACTTTTTTTTTTTAACTTGAGGGCTGCATTCCTTTGTGGCTAACCATCCAGGGACTGCATACCGGTGGTTGATGGGGCCTTATGCACACATGTGGGCAGAGCAACAGCTTACCTTTGTACAATAGGTTATATTCCAGCCATGCAAAAGTCAGAAGTCTCCACACACCCCTCTCTCCCAGGCAATATCACAGTTAAAGGACACCTCCCAGCAGGACTCTCCAGCAACTTCAAGAATTGATGGGCCAGCAAGTCTTTGCCTGCCAGAAAGTGAGCATGCAAAGACAAAATGACTTTGTTGATCGACTGCAAGGAGCCAGGGATGATTTGCCCTTAAAAGCCTTGTTATGATAAGACTGCCCACACTTGCTGCTGTTATGTTAAGTTGTTCCTTTGCATGTTGCAGAGCCTAAGTTATAATAAAGTGACTTCATCCCATTTCCTGAATTGGGGGGGAGGGGCTGGCATATAAAATGAATCATTCTTATGAGTGAACACATGTGAAAGGGACACAGAACTGAAATATACTGATTTGCCCATCACTTACTCCTAATCATTCCTAGCTAGCCTCTCCCGTCTTCCCAGCTGAGAGGTTTTCAGCCAGTTAAGAGATGACAGAATTAAACTTACAGGACCACGGACAGTTCCATCAGCTAAAGAATCTCATTTATAAACCTCCACTCAATCCACTTGAAAAGGAAATTTAAAGCAGCGCAATGTGCTAAGAGGTTTTTTGCTAAGATGTTGCAGCATTTATTAGGTTTAATTTATTATAGTGGTATTATTTAAGAGTGGGCTAAGAGTATTTGAGACTACTACTGGAGTGCAGGAATTCCAGTAATTCAACAAACAGGACTGGAGGTCTTTAGAAAGGGCCCTGCCACAACCCCATGCATCACTTTAAGGGGAAATAATAATTTAAAAATCTATTAGTGTTACTTTAATCCTGAACAAGCAAGGCAAAACCTTATAAGAATACCAAAGGTAGGTTCTGGGGTGTGTGGTTATCATAAAGCTGATTTGGCTCATATATGGTGGCACTGTCAAAAATAAAGCTCTTCTGGAAGCTGTGCTAAGAGATTAACATATTCTTCCTATTCATATTCCTATTCATTAGGGCATTCAAGTAACATGTCAAATCAAGCACTGTTGGAATTGAGCTGGGATCTCTTAGCAGCTGTGGTGACTTTAGAAGCCAGGAAGAGGAACAGGTCTAATGAAGCTCCATTTAACAGAAGGGCATAATCTTGGGTATAATACTGGCATTCTTTGCAGGATAATTCAGTGGCAGAGCACATGCTTTGCGTGCAGAAGGTAAGTCTGCGTGGGGAATGCCAGTGAGGCGAGGGGCTTGTCCCCATTTCAAAGCAAATTCACCTGGACTGCAGCTTTCTGAATTAGATTGGAACATGGCAAGCTCCAGAATCTGCACTCCTGCCAAACATAGCACTGATATTTTTCTCCGTACATTGTCACTGTGAGTGACAGTGTGTCACCACATTCCATCCGCCAGAGGAGCTTTATCTGGCCACATTCCAACCCATGCAGTGCCACCTTCTACCTGCTCCAGAAGGTTAGCTTTTGCTTTTTTTAAAAAAGAAGTAATTTAGAACACAGCCTTAAGAGCATCTCAAAAGTATTCACTCTCTTTTTTTGGCAAGTATTTTGCAAATGAAAATGAGTCAGAACGGTCTTTGTATCAGGCACGTGTGAAACCTAATTTTGACAGATCCATCCTTGGCAAGAGGTCTCTGGTTCCACCCCGGTATCTCCAGTTAAAAGGATCAGGGAGCAGGTATTTTGAAAGACCTCTGCCTGAAACTCTCCAGACCCAGAGCCAGCCAAAGAATACTCTTCACTGGGCTAGATCTGACCAGTATAAGACACTTCCCTGCCTCCTACAATTTACCACTGTCTCCATTTTCTCTGTTTTCCCAACATCCAATTTTAGATTGTAAGCTCTTCAAGACAGGGACCTGCCCTCTTGGGAAAAGGTCAGGCACACCGATTCCACCACATACGGTACACAAATAACTACTACATAGGAAGCAACCTGTCTACGTTGGTCTGTCTGCCTGGACCAGTATTATCTATTCAGACTGGTAGCAGTTCCCTAGGATTTGAAGCAAGCATCATAGCTTCTAAAATGGAGGTGATTGGAATTGAACCAGGGCTGCGGGGTCTGCATGCAGATCATTTGCTCTGCTGCTGAGCAACAGCTTTTCCCAAGGGACCTAGAGAAATAGTCCTGCCAGGAGTGTTTTACCCCAGTTGGGGAGGCTCACACCACTGTTTCCTTGACTCGGGGGAGGCGCATTCTGACAAGTGTGAGATTTCTGGGCTATGTGAATGTTGGTGGGGGCAATGATCCAAGTCGTCCATCCATTCATTTAAAAAGCACACACAATTCCACATCGGCTGGCAGGCTGGATAAATGAAAACAACCGATGGGAGAAGGGATGCCTGTCCATGGGTGTAGACAGGGGGGGGCAGGAGGGGGCAGCTGCCCCCCCCCCCCTAGAAGAAAAAAATTATTGTATTTTACAGACCATAACCAATACTTTGCCCCTCCAAAAACTGAAGTGGAAAGGGCTTTGCTTTAGCAAGAGCAGCTCTCCACTTGCTGGGGGCGGGAACACAGCTGTAACAAAAACACATCAAATAAATAAAGCAAAGTGGCTACCAGTACTTAAGCAGTTAAGACAATGGAGCAGAATATCCCTTCAGGCAAGGTCCACCCTATTCACCCTATTGTTATTCAGTGGGAGTTGTTAATGGGCATTCAGGGATCGCATTAACAGTTCTATTGGCGATTTAATGAGGGTGCAGAGGATTAAATTTGACTAAGGTGGCCCTGCAAGGCTAAAAGGAAGTGAATAAGAAGGGGGGGGCTGTAGCTTTGATAGACACAGTGATGTTTATAAAAAGCATTGGTGTTCCAGTCTGCCCCTCCTCCTGCATCTGTATACTGTAAATCAGGGGTGGCCACCTCCCAAGAGACTCTGATCTACTCACAGAGTTAAAAAATGGGAGTGATCTACCCCCTTTTGGGGGGTTCAGGTCAAAGCTGTTGAGTTTTTTTAAGGAAGGGAAGCCCTGTTTTGGGGGGGTTAGGTCAAACTTGTTGAGCTTCTTTTAGGAGGGAGGGAGGCCCATTTTTGTTTAGGGCTTCAGGTCATAGTTCAGCTTTTTTTAGGGAGGAGGAAAAATTTGGGTGAGCTTTTTTTAGGGGTGCCAGTGATCTAGCAGTGATCTACCACAGACATCCAGTGATCTACTGGTAGATCACAATCTACCTGTTGGACGTGCCTGCTGTAAATCAAGCAGAGAGAAAGCTGCTTACAAGGCTCCTGTACAGGTGTACCGGTATCTTCCTCTTGCTGCAGAGTTCTAGCATCACAGCGTCACCCAGAGGCACCCACAAATGTGAGTTATCCCTCTCTCTATTTCTTCCTTCCTTTCCTCCCTCTTCCATCCTCAATAAAATACTGGGGGGGGGGCAGATAAGCCCCACATAGAAAGCCCATCAACATGGGGGGGAGGACTCTTTAAAATACAGTATTTACCAGTAATTTCTTTTGGGGGGGGAGGCACCTAGGCCTCTAGGAGTTGGCTGCTATGCCTAGGACAATTCAAGAAAGCAGAATCATGCATATGCTATGGTAATATATCAATAGAATCATGGAATTGTAGTCGGAAGGGACCACAAGGGTCATCTAGTCCAACCCCCTGCAATGCAGGAATTTTTCCCCAATGTGGGGCTTGAACCCACAACATGGTTGAAATATTATGCTGATATGCAGCAACGCCTTGGAGCTGTCGTGACTGCGGCCGTGCCTTCCCTCGCCCTCACCCGCCCTGCCACCCCCTCTCGCCTGCCCGACCCTCCCGTCCTCTTGCTGCAGAGTTCCAGCATCACAGCGTCACCCAGAGGCACCCACAAATATGAGTTATCCCTCTCTCTATTTCTTTCTTCCTTCCCTCCCTCTTCCATTCTTAATAAAATATGGGGGGGCAGATAAGCCCCACATAGAAAGCCCATCAACATGGGGGGGGGATGACTCTTTCACATACGGTATTTACTAGTAATTGGGGGGGGGAGGCACCTAGGCCTCTAGGAGTTGGCTGCTATGCCTAGGAGTAGGACAATTCAAGAAAGCAGAATGATGCATATGCTATGGCAATATATCAATAGAATCATAGAATTGTAGTCGGAAGGGACCACAAGGGTCATCTAGTCCAACCCCCTGCAATGCAGGAATTTTTTCCTAAGGTGGGGCTTGAACCCACAACATGGTTGAAATATTATGCTGATATGCAGCAACGCCTCGGAGCCGTCATGACTGCGGCCGTGCCTTGCCTTGCCCTCGCCCACCCTGTCACCCCCTCTTGCCTGCCCGACCCTCCCGTCCTCTCCAGCCAAGCAGGGTAGCCGCCGCCGTTGCCAGCCCCAGAAGCACAAGGTGGCCGCTGCCGCCGCTGCCGCCACCACGATGTCGCCAGGCCAGCTGGCCCTGTAGCCCCGCCCACGTTCCCACTTTGTGGCCCCGCCCCTGAATGATCATGGCTTGCCCCCCCCTAGTTTTGATCCTGGCTACGCCCTTGTGCCTGTCAAAACGTTGGCCTCCCGGTGGAAGAGCAAGAGAAACAGATGGGATGCCAAAAGACAGGTGCACATCTTGCACCCGCTGCCACTGTGAGTTGATTGATCCCTGCTACATCTCTCTCTCTGATTTGCTGTCTCGCTGTGGTCCTTGTTTCAAAACAAACACCGTGCTTCTCACCCCAAAGAAGCTAGAGGGTTGTGTCAGAGCAAAAAAAAAAAAAAAAAAAGACAGCTGACCCCATCAGCCTTCACAGACATTTTCTTTATTAGATCATTCGGCGACAGCCAAGAGGTGGGCAAGAGGTGGAGCAACAGGCTTGTGAAGAGTCGAAGCACAAAGGCTGTATCCCACAAGATTGACCCGAGGGGGCAGCTGGAAATTGCACAGGGCCATGGTCACAGATTGTGCTCCCTTTCTGGAGAAGATACTGCGGTTCGCTCCCAGATTGTCAGTATTTTGAGGGAGCGTAGGAAGCTACTTTACACAGAGTCAGACCACTGGTCAACACTGATGAACAGCAGCTCTTCAGGGGGCTGAGACAAGAGTTCATTCCCAGCCCCACCTGAAGATGCCAGGGGTTGAAGCCAGGGACCTCTGCATGCAAAGAGGAAGCTCTGCCACTGAGCAAGGGCCCTACCCACTATGGGAAAAGCCCAAGCATTGGGACCTTTTGGCTTAAGGATAGGAGGAGAGGGTTGCAAAGGGAGGGTGTGAAAGGGACTTTATAAAATAATGCATGGAGTGGAGAAAAAGGGGAAGGTATTTTTTCCTCCTCTCATAACACAGAGGGACTGCCCCCCCCCCTCAGTCAAGGTGATTGGTGGTAACAAGCCTGACAGTAAGAAGTAATTCACACAGCACATAATTATCTGAGAATTCATTGCCCCACACTGCAGTGACAGCTGTTAGCTTAGCTGGCATTCTAAAAAAGAGGAAACCATAGATGATACATCTGCCAATGGCAATCAGCTGTGACAGGTAAGTAGAGCCTCCATGTAAAACCACATCCCACTTCTCGTGATCAATTGGCAGCATCTGGGTAGCTGGTGACACAGATTCTTGGACGAAATATAGGGCTCTCAGATCAGGACTTCAGGGCAGAAGTCCAGGGCCCCACTCAGCAGAACGAGAACGAGGGTCCCCAAACACAGGAGGGTTGGTTTAACACATTTTCAAATAATTGTACTAATGCACATGACTATCTAAAGGGAGTGGGGATGAACTGGATTGCTGTACCATGGTGTAACAATATTGTTTTGTACCTGGGGCTGCCCTTGAAGACTAGTCAGAAGCTTCAATTGGTGCAGAATGTGGCTGTCAGAATTTTAACTGGTCCAGCCAAATGGAATCTCATTACACTGATTCTGAAAGATCTAGAGCAGGCATCCCCAAACTGCGGCCCTCCAGATGTTTTGGCCTACCCATGATCCCTTGCTAACAAGACCAGTGGTCAGGGGTGATGGGAATTGTAGTCCAAAACATCTGGGGGGGCGAAGTTTGGGGATGCCTGATCTAGAGGATCTGCCCATTTACTTCTGAGCCCAGAATGAGGTGTTGGTTTTTACCCTTTGAAGGTACATGTACAAAAAAATCAAACATGGGGGTAAAATGTACATAAAAAATGCCTACATTTGTGAAAACAACTTACAAAAATTCATTATGTTCAGGGAAACTGCATACACACACACACACACACACACACACATGTGCATATATTGTGGAAACTATATTAAGGGAAATTGCACAAATACATTGCAGAATTTTCAGAAGATACTGTGAATATTTTTAAAAAAAAATAATTCGCAAATTGACGTGGAAATGTGGAGACCTGAACTTAAGATTGAAAAAAGAGAGAGAAACCGGGAGGAACCAGATGGATAGACCTGGGTCTGATCCAAGTAAACCAGGGGTAGTTAACAGGGTGCTCTCCAGGTGTTTTGGACTACCATTCCAATCGGTCTCAGCCAGCATGGAAAATGCTAAGGGATGGCAGGCATGTTCCAAAAACATCTGGTGGGCCACACAAACCATACCCCTGCTGCAGGTTTTGGCACAGTGACATCTGAAGGGACTCATGTTGTCCACCCCTGATGTAAACTGGCCATCATGGTCTTATTTTCCTGAGCCACCCATCAGCCAAGCCAATTACAAAATGGCACAAGAGCCACTCGGGGCTTTGCAAAAACATGCTGTGTTCTGTTCAAAACAATGCGAAGTCCGGGTTCTGTTAGCACAACAATCATCCCACTAGTGCTGTGAGACGTTTCCCCCTTTCCTCCTCACGTTACACCCTCTAAATCTGCTCCAGGGTTCTCCCAACACCTCTGGAGCAAATCTGGGGGTGGTGCACAAGAGAGAATGTCTTGTTGTACTAGTACTGACAAGATTATTATTATTATTTATTTATTTGTACCCCAACCATCTGGGCGGTTCCCAACAGAATATTAAAAACAGAATAAAACATCAAAAATTAAAAACTTCCCTAAACAGGGCTGCCTTCAGATGTCTTCTAAAAGTCAGATAGTTGTTTATTTCCTTGACATCTGATGGGAGGGCATTCCACAGGGCGGGCGCCACCACCGAGAAGGCCCTCTGCCTGATTCCCTGTAACATCATTTCTCGCAGGAAGGGAACCACTAGAAGGCCCTCGGCGCTGGACCTCAGTGTCCGGGTAGAATGATAGGAGTGGAGACACTCCTTCAGGTATACTGGGCCGAGGCCGTTTAGGGCTTTAAAGGTCAGCACCAACACTTTGAATTGTTTACAGGTAGGTAGCCGTGTTGGTCTGAGTCGAAGCAAAATAAAAAAATTCCTTCAGTAGCACCTTAAAGACCAACTAAGTTTATATTTTGGTATGAGCTTTCGTGTGCATGCACACTTCTTCAGATACACTAGAAACAGAAGTGTCAGACCCTATATATATACAGAGGGTGGTGGGGGTGGGTGGGAATGGGTGGTGGGCTGATGGGAGTGGTAAACCTGGAGATGGCTGTTAATGGCTGCTGATGGCTGCAATTAGTCCTGGGCTGAGGTGCTAAAGAGAGCTTGATCATGCATAATGAGATAAGAATCCGATGTCTCTATTCATCCCAGGTGCTTCCATGGTTTTAAGCTTGGTAATGATTTCCAATTCAGCAACTTCTCTTTCCAGTCTGTTCCTGAAATTTCTCTGTAATAAAACAGCTGCTTTGAGATCTTGTATAGAATGTCCTGGGAGATTGAAGTGTTCTCCTACTGGTTTTTCAGTCTTATGGTTCCTGATGTCAGATTTATGTCCATTTAAATTGTGCCCAGAAACATGCTGGGAGCCAATGTGGGTCTTTCAAGACCAGTGTTGTATGGTCTCGGTGGCCACTCCCAGTCACCAGTTTGATACCGCCCACTTACTTCATTTTTAATAGTGGAAACAAAACTCAAAGCAAGATTTAGCAACCTATTCCTACTGCCAAGACATGAAGCTAAAGAACGGCACAATTGCAATCACTCTTACACCTTCCTCTGCCACTCTGGCTCTCTGGCTGGCTGGCATTTGTGCAAAGTGCTAATAGAAGCAGCCCAAGTGATCCGATTCCTTTTAACTCAGGCATAATAGGGTTGCCATGCTTGTGGTAAATGCCAAGTGAAAGCTTCCCTTCTTCTGCCGTTCACAATTTAGACCGAAGCAAACGGGTGGCCTCAACGGGGCTGACAAATGCACCCAGAAGTAATTTGCTGTTTGTTGATTACATGAAGACAGGTTGTCTTCATGCTGTCAGCAACGTGAGCGGGGGTAGCAAGAAGAGGGGGAAATGTTTAGTTTGGAAGAGATAAGCAGGGAGATGCACACCTCCCAAGACTTAAAGCCTTCCAATTCTCCAGGTTGTCAGGCTCAGAGATGGCTCAACGCTACACTTGAGGCTCCAGAGAAATCGACCTGTAGTGGGAATGTGATCTCCTACAATTGGCACATTCTCACACCCAGGGATGGGGGAGAAAATAGATTCAGTTCACAATGAAAGGCAAACCTACCTAATTCACACTTTCTGAAACATTATGTGAACAGAAACAACCCTTCCAGATTGGTACCTCTTCATATATTGCAGTGCAGTTCTCCAGCCAAATAATGTGTACAAAAATGCATATATTGGTGAAAACAACATGCAAAAATGAGTACGATGGGGAAGATATCATACAAACATGTGTACATTAAGCTGGATCTGGCAGCTGCCATTTTTATGTTCCCACAATGCCCCAAGGCAGGATTCTAGGAAATTAAAATGGAAACCACCCAGCACAAATTCAGAATGACACAACCTACCTGCAGCTGCTCTCATTGAGAGTTTAGCTGTCGAAAGGCACAACTCAGTCACATACTTCCCCAACTGTCCCATTTTAAGTGGGGCATCTGGCATCACAGAAGCCAATCCCCACTTCTGTTTGCATCCCGGAATGTCTTGTTTTTTGGTCTAGCACTTTAGCACATTCGCGCCACAGTGCCGGTTCAAAAGGCATGCCCCTCCTGGTGTCCCGATTTTGGGGTTGAAAATATTGGAGTGTATGCAATCATCTCCCAGCTGTATTTATATGTGCCGATTCATTCTGTAATATCTTGTATATCCAGTGTGCAAGTGAATGGCACACAAACCACATTGTCAGTAATCTATAGCCTTACAGCATTCATTTGAACTGGGTTCGGGTTTTAGCTTTTTGTTGTTTTTTTTCAGGATGTACTCTGCAACATGCAATTGATGCAATAATACTGCATGAGTAGTAAAGGTAAAGGTAAAGGGACCCCTGACCATTAGGTCCAGTCGTGACCGACTCTGGGGTTGTGGTGCTCATATCACTCATCTATTGGCTGAGGTCATGTGGCCAGCATGACTAAGCGCTTCTGGTGAACCAGAGCAGCACACAGAAACGGCGTTTAGCTTCCCGCAGTAGCAGTACCTATTTATCTACTTGCACTTTGATGTGCTTTCAAACTGCTAGGTTGGCAGGAGCTGGGACCAAGCAACGGGAGCTCACCCCATCGCGGGGATTCGAACCGCCAACCTTCTGATCAGCAAGCCCTAGGCTCTGTGGTTTAACCCACAGCGCCACCCGCGTCCCATTCATGAGTGGTAGGTTTATACAAATCCATCCAAATGACATTTTGCTTTATTAGTGTTTCTTCAATGCTTCCCCAATGTTAGCACATCATTGTCTTCTGGAGGGGCACTCTTGTGCTACAGTGCAATCAAAGCAAGACAGAGAAACCTAAACCAGAACAACTGTGGTATAAAAGTTGCAACAGTTTTGCAGGAAATTACAGGACATGCATTGACTGGAGACGAAACATGATGCCCATCTCAAAACTTTTGCAGGTGCAAAGAGTATTGAAAGCTAGATCATGCATAATGGCCCCTACACCACAATCAGCACCCATTGTCATGAATGCATTGTCATGTCTGAGGGGCCCACGGGTAAACAAATCCTAACAGATCCGTGGGCCTGATTATTTTAAAGGTGATTAAACAAACTTTCATGGGGAGGGCGAGAAATCTAAATTCTCGTCTAGAGGTTAGAAGAAAAGAAACTTGCTGTGAACTCACAGTGTCATCCTAAGTGCATTTACTCAAAAGCAAATCTCAGAGAGAGTTCAATTAAGACTTACTCTAGAGACGTATTATTAGAATCATAGCCCCAGAAAACTAGAAAAGCGAAATGCAACTCGCTAATGCAAGAAGATAGCGGCTTCCCCTGACGTGAACTTTATTTCTAATTTATTTATTTGTGCGTTTTAAAAAATGTCCATCCTGCCGTTCCACACCACTGGGCCTTAGAGGCAGCTGACAACTCAATTTAAAAACAATTTCTAAAATGCCACAGCAAACAAGCTGAAAATAATATTGCTTAAGCACCAAAGGATGTCAGGCAGCAGAGGTAAGCAGACCCATATTGTTTGCCACCAGAGATCTGGGAGACTGGGGATTTCACCTGGCCCCTGAAAGGTAGTGGTAATGTAGTCGGATGATGGTGCCTGGGGAGGGGAGGGGACTCTGCAATCAGGATGCCACCATGATGAAGGCCTTGCCTACTGCCCACTGTTTGAAGGAAAAGGGGGCACAAAACAGGACCCCAGATGTTTATCTCATCAGATGAGCCGGTTTGTAGGGGAGAAATTGGTTATTCCACCTCCAACACAGCTTTAGCTTAACCTTATAGAAGCATGAGTTTTGTTAAATCTGTCTTACATTGAGCCAGGCCATTGGCCCCTCGAGCTCTCTACCGACTGGTAATGGCTCTCCAGGGATTCAGGCAGGAATCTCTTCCAGCCCTACCTGGGACATTCTGCATACAAAGCAGATTCTCTACCACGGAACTACGTTCCTTTATCTCACCTTGAAGGTCATTTCATCCAATCCCCTGACCAATGGCAGGATGGAACAACATCAGTCCCTCACAGATCAACCCTCCAACCTCTGATTAAATTTCTCTATTTAAGAAAGGGCGGCCTACCACTTCACAAGGCAACCTGCTCTATGGTTAGACAGCTCTTACTTTTAAGAAGAAGGTTGGCTCTCAGACCAAAACAAGGTTATAGCCATCCCTGCTTAGGCGGTAAATCACGATCACACACCTGCTAGGGAATAAAGGATGCTTAAGAAGTGTTGATGATTCCTAGTAAAGAGGTTGACCGATCTCAGACTGAAGTGCCACCTCTCTTTCACTGTGAGAATCAGCCTGGGAGCGACTGGTGTGATATGGCACACTTCTAAAATGGGTCATTATCTTCTTTGGGAGCCATACACCATTTAGCTCCAACTGTGAATTCCCTACCCATGGGCATTTTATAGTATCTCAGCGCTAGTGGTCTAATCTCAGAGACCAACATATATTATTAGAGATATCAACTCATCCATACAGCAAATATAACAACACTGCCGCAGCCCCCACCCCACCCCCAAAAGAGAGATTTCTATGCATGTGATTGAAAACAGATGAAATGGACAACGTGACCAGTTCAATTAGGTTTGCACCACTTGTAGCATCACTGGAAGGAACTTCAAAGGTCATCTGCTGATGACAGGAAATCCACTGCTACACCACCCCTGATAGGTGACCATACACCCTCTGCATAAAAAACTACTGAAAGAGAGTCTCCAATCCTTCTGAAGCAGTCTATTCTACTGTCAAAAGCTCATACTGTCCAGAACATAAAAGCATAACATGAGCCCTGCTGGATCAGGCCAATGGCCCATGTAATCCAGTGTGCTGTTGTCACAATGGCCAATCAGATGCAAGTGGGAAACATGCAAGCAGGAAGTTGTTCTTAATGTGTAGTCTAAATCCCCCCTTTTCCTTATAATTGGTTTGGATGCTAGCTTGTAGAACTGCACTACAGTTTAGGCCCCTTACTTTTGTATGATGACTGATGATAACACCACAGATCATAGAGCGGCATCTACACTACACATTCAAAGCAGCATAGCTGCCAAGTCTCCCGTATTCCCCGGGAAACCCCCATTTTTCCAGCCATTTCCCGCTGGCAGCCCAGATTTAAACCCACCTGTAAATCCCCCGGATTCTTACTGGCCCGGGGAGGCTCCTTCTATGCATGTCTTGAGTCTCTGGACATGCGCAGAAGCGATTCCTGGCGCTGTGGCCATTTTGGAAATGGGCAGAGCATGCGTAGAAGCAACTTCCGATGCTGTTCTGCCCAGTTCCAAAATGGGCACAGCGCGACTTCCGATGCCGATCCCGGATTTTTCAATCTGGGAGTTGGCACCTATGCAAAACAGTATTGTACCATTTAAAACCATTCTGGCTTCTCCCAACGAATCATGGGAAAGCCTAGTTTGCTAAAGGCAATGACAGCTGTTAGGAGATCTATGTGCCCCTCAGAGCTACAATTCCCTGAGTGCTTTAACAGTCAATCCCTCTTCCTGGGAAGCTCTGGGAATTGTAGCTCTGTAAGACAAGTAGGAGGTCTCCTAACGACTCCCAGCACTCTTAACAGCTTACAATTCCCAGGATCCTTTTGGAGAAGCCGTGGCTGTTTAAACTGGTATGATACAGTTTTACATGTATGTATAGTGCATATGGAGCTAAGTCTACATTTACTGTTGCCACTGGTGTTCTTCATTTATTTTATTATTTTGCAGGGTATTTAGAATGTGTTCATTCATTCAATCAGCCGTAGATTGCCACTAAGATAAAAAAAACCATGTGTCGGTAACATCTAAAAGGCCTGGGCAAGTCATATTATGCCACTGTGGTTGCCGGGAATTTTTTCCTGGTCCACAGTTTCGTTTGCTTAGCGGTGTCTGTGTTTGATGTATGTAAATAATGGTAGTTCTGCTTTCTTGAAACAACAACAAACATAATTAAAACTCAATCTCTCATCAAAATGGCAGGATGCTTTTGCTGGCTGCTGTGGACTACTAGGCAGCTGGTAACATCTCTTAGCTCATCAACCACTTTCAACAAGGGAGAAGGCGCCTTTATGGTAAATAAGTGGTGAGCTGTCAGCCGGCTGGCAGTTTCCACCACTGAGCTGGCAAGGGAAAAGGCGAGCTGCATTTCACAGAGGAATCTTGTATATTCAAGCGGTGTGTGTGTGTGTGTGTGTGTGTGTGTAGTGGTGGTGGTAGAAGAGGGTCCAGGTGCAAGCCAGAGCGATGAGAAGAGCAGGCCAGGAGGCAGAGCAAGATTCACAGAGGTGATGCCGTTAGAAAACGGATGCAGCGCCCATCTGTCCAGTTCTTATTTTGGATGAAAAGAGAGTTCCTTGAAACCATCCCAACATTTCATTCAAAGATCAATCATCTTGAAATGCAGCCTCAATGGGGAATTAAATTTATTTTTAAAAGTCTAAGCAATACTGCAAGCAGTTTGGTGGTTTAGTTTGGAAGAGGAGGCAGAGTGGTAAGGTTAAGAGAAGCAAAAACAACAGGTTGTGTGTGGTGGGGGGAATGTTGAGGGTCCACTTCCATTGGTGCTATTCATTCACTGGGTCTTCAGACACTGAGATTACTAGAATACCTTCATAGCGACCTAAGTGTAGAACGCTGCACAAGTTTGCTATTTGTCTTGGTGAGTGCCTAGTTTCTGCCACAGTTCATGTACAGCAAGCAGGAAGGCTATGATTTAATTTATTACCTGCCCTTCATTACAATGCCCCATTCATCCTGATATCACGGACAGACTTAACGATGAGGAATGGTGGGAGGCTCCAGCCAGAGATCACTCCCTAAGAAAGTCTCAGAAGAGGAGCTTGGAGCCAGGGGAGTGGTGGTGGTACACGGAAGACAGGTCATAGAATGAAGGGCGGAGGCAGAATAGTTGGATGCTGAGCAAGCAATGGGCTTGAGTGAGAGAGAGGAATAAGAGGCAGAAAGCACTGCAGACACAGGACAGGGAGCTGAGAAAGAGGTGGGGGCTGAGGTTCCAACAGATTCACAGGAGCCTGCTGGTCCTACTGTATTCAGCTCCCCTCCTCCCTTGTCTCTAAGGACAGAGGGCTTTGCAAGTAGCAGAGGAACGAACACAGTCTCCCCACACCACCAATGGAGCTTAGGACTGCAGGGAAGTGGGAGGCCCAGAACGTCAGTTCTGGCAACTGCTTTACCAGGGGCCAGATTCTCTGCAGGTTTCTCTGTTTCATTGAATAAAGAATCAGCTTTACTGCTCATCTCCGAGTTTCCATGCTGACCTGCAGCTGAACCAGCCCTGACAACCAACAGGTCCCAGGGCAGGTTACAACCATTTTAAATTCAGTATATATATAAAGTTAAAACAAATCACAGTCACAGGAATAAGATGTGTCCTGAAAATAAACAAAGCCCTCAGCCATTTGGGCCCTGGATACCTTAAGGACTGCCTGAGTCCTTATATCCCTACTCAACCCCATGTCTAGATCACCCAGTGCGGTGGTGTTAGCTGCACCCCACATTTTAAAAGTCCAGCTAGCTTCAACTAGAAGCTGGGCACGTTTAGTGACATCGGTCCCATGCTGTGAAATACTCTTCTAGCAGAGATTCAGGCAGAATGTTTGCTGCTACAACCTTCCGACGTCTCTTAAATAACTTTTCATGCCAACTGACCTATTCATTTTTATTTTTTTCTTTAAGATGAGCCGGTCCTTTTTGTGATCATTTATGGTAGTTTATATTTAATCATATTCATTGCCATGCACGGCCTTGACATTTTATATAAGTGGGTGGTGCGAAATATTTTTAGTAAATAAACACCATTGGAAAAGGCACTTAATTCTGAAATGCAAAGCAGGCTGCAAGCATCCAAGGTTAGACCTGCAGGAAACTTTGCTGTCCCCCACACGAGTCCCCTCGTCCCCTCTTCCTCCTTGCCGTTGCTACCAGTTCACTGGCCCTCTTCAAAATGCAAGGACTGGTGTGAGCAAGGAGAAGGAGCAGAGGTCTCCACTTGCCTTGTCCTCACCTTCTGGGAAAGGCTGTGGATTAGGGCCTGGAAGAGTAAATCACAAGCAAATGTCCAGTAGTAACAGAAGTGAAGAGATGAGCCCACAGCGGGAGGGGCAGTGATGGCACTGTGCCCAAAAGGTAGAGGTAAAGGAACCCCTGACCATTAGGTCCAGTCGTGACCGACTCTGGGGTTGCAGCGCTCATCTCACTTTATTGGCCAAGGGAGCTGGCGTAAAACTTCCAGGCAGCATGACAAAGCCACTTCTGGCGAACCAGAGCAGCACACGGAAACGCCATTTACCTCCCCACTGTAGCGGTGCCTATTTATCTACTTGCACTTTGATGTGCTTTCGAACTGCTAGGTTGGCAGGAGCTGGGACCGAGCAACGGGAGCTCACCCCGTCACAGGGATTCGAACTGCCAACCTTCTGATCAGCAAGCCCTAGGCTCTGTGGTTTAACCCACTGTGCCACCTGCGTCCCACCAAAAGTTAAAGGTAAAGGGACCCCTGACCATTAGGTCATCGTGACTGACTCTGGGGTTGCGGCGCTCATCTTGCTTTATTGGCCAAGGGAGGCGGCGTACAGCTTCCAGGTCATGTGGCCAGCATGA
Source organism: Zootoca vivipara (assembly GCF_963506605.1). NCBI lineage: Eukaryota > Metazoa > Chordata > Lepidosauria > Squamata > Lacertidae > Zootoca > Zootoca vivipara. The sequence continues at coordinate 79,045,336 of NC_083281.1, forward strand.
CAAAGCAAGGGCTAAAACTTGGAGGCAGCACAGATGCAAAGTAAACATGAGAATGAACCAGTTGGGAACTCTAAGCCTATCCTCAATGCCACAGCAAAAGGAAAAGTTCAACTTTTTTCAGATAAATGTCCTGAATAAAAACAGATCCACTTTTGAAGATAGGTGTCCCAAATACATGGTGTCCTTTGTCAGAACTTGCTAGAGAAAATAATGCTGAAGGCTTTTAAACATCCCTGCGCTGTGGATTCCTTGGCAGCAGGAAGCCTGGCAGGGATCAAACAACAGCAGGGATCTTTAAAAAAAAAAGACAGCAAAAATATATAGATTACAAAATATTCTGGGCTTTAAAAAGTTAGTAATTTTTTCCCATGCCATACAGAAACTAATTGCACGGAAACCCTGGAGATTAAACAAAAGAAAGCATTCACGCTGTTTACGGAACTCTGCCAAGACAGGACTGAGCTGAACTGTGAATGCTTTGGTGATGGATATCAAACTACAGTTAAATGCTACTTTGCCATATTAAAGTCATTAGACATGGAAGGAAGGCACCCTCTACAAAGCCTACTAAGCTGCTGGGCTTGCAAAAGGAAGTGTCTTGTTTGTAGGATTCTCGCTGCTGGATTCACAAAAACCTTGGACAGAAAACATGGAAAAGCACTTTCCTGATGAGCTCATAAAATATTGGTAGGAGTATATGCTTCAAGTCTGTGTGGCCGGGGGGGGGGGGGGGGGGATGATGCTTCATCTCACCCAAAATATGACTGACAGCCTATCAATGGCCAGGGAACCTAAATAGAACCTCCCTTTTCAGAAAAAGCCAGTATGGTTTTCCTATGCTTCCATCCATAATTGTGATCTGTTCCCACATTTAACCTTCATTTTTTATTTTTAGAAATTTCTCTCCCATATAAGTGTGGGTGGGCATATTCTGATACACTTAAATTTGCAGAGAGCACTGCAAGTACACCTCTGAATAATTTGGGAATGCGGAGTAATACATGTGGTCTGCTGCCTTCATTTAAATTGCCTGTAGGCTTCTTGGGAATAGCTGCCTCAGACTGGAAGGTCTGTCTTAGCTGTTGTTATCTTCTTAGAAATGGAGATTAGCAGTCTCATAAGATTCCCCCAACCAACATTCTCAGTTTTGAGTACTGTTGGTGGGAGCCCAAGTCTTGCTCTAATGCACACTGTGTGCGTATTTCCTAGAGCATCACCATCTGTGAAGATGCACTAGAGAACCAGGAGTTGTATGTTTGTCATGCTGTACCAGAAGCAACAAGAGCAGAGGCAGCCTACCAGATCTAACTGCAGACCCTCAAAGCAGCTGCCAGTTTCTAAGAAGCAAAGTATCAGAGGGTCAGCCTGCCTAAACATTATTTCCTGCAGTGTGGAAACTTTAAGCCACACAAGAGCTTTGTTACAGGGCAGTCTATAAATACAGATATGTATGCAACCGAGAACCGTAGAGGCAGAGGGGATTTAGTCTACCACACCATATCAATGGAAAGTGATATGGAGCTCAAACAACCCCAACATGTCTCCTGTTTCTATGGCTGTCTTTGGCTCCATCGGCACTATACATGTAAAGCAGTATCATACCCTCCAACTCCCGGTAAGAAAAACCCGGGATCAGCAGCGGCGCGGCACCGGAAGTCGCTTCTACGCATGTCTGGACATGCGTAGAAGCGGCTTTCGATGCCGGCACTGCCCGATTTCCGCCTGGCATGGGTGGAGCGGCACCGGAAGTCGCTTCTGCGCATGACTTCCGGTGCCGCTCTGCCCGATTTCCGGTGCCCAGACATGGGCAGAGCGGCACCCGAAATCGGTTCTAGCCTCCCTGGCAGGTAGGAAATCTGGGGGATTTACAGGATTTTTCTCTATTTGGGATAACAGCGGGAAACGGGTTTAAATACAGGGGTTTCCCGTGCAAAACGGGAGACTTGGCCAGCTATGTTAAGAAGTCATGTCTTCCACCCAAAGAATACTGGGAAATGTAGTTTGTTAAGGATGCTGAGAGCTGCAAGAAGACCTCTAATCCCTTCAAGGAGCTACAATTCTCATTGTGGTTTAGCAGTCAATCTCTCTTCCCAAGGAACTCTGGAAATTGTAGCTCTGTGAAGGGGAACGGCCGTCTCCTAGCATCTCTCAGCACCCAAAACAAACTACAGCTTCCAGAATTCTCCGAGGGTGGAACCATGACTGTTTAAAGTGGTATGATATTGCTTTCAATGCATAGTGCAAGTGGGGCCTCTGCTTCACATCCAGGAAGTTGGATTACATCAACACCTGGAGGGCCATCCCCACAGCAAAGTCAGTAATTCCAAAGTCAGCTAGATTAGAAGCAGCCTCATCATTCCTGCTCTATTATTTATTCTCTATTCCAGATCAGAACCGGCCTTGGAATCCAGAAACAGCCACACAAAAAACCCTGCCAGGATGAAAACTACAGAAGGAAATTAAGATGGCAAACACACAGGCCAATGAAGGGTTTTTTTAAAGTCATCAAATGCACATTTCTTTTAAATTATCTTCCTTCTAAATTGCCTACTGTGATCGCAATAGGCATCATATCTAACAGGATTATATTTAAGCCTTTGGCGGTGTGCTTTTTTAATTTCAAAGTTGGATTTTATTTCTTTCTTAAGTAAAGCTTTGCAACAAGAGAGTTTGCAGGCTGGGATAAGCAGGCGTTCTTATTTTCTCGCATGGTTGCGATTATGACATACAATTTTGGGTGAGTGTGCTATGTGGCCAGCCCTCCTCCCAAGAAAGGTAGGTAGGGATCATCCCAGAAGGTACACAGCCACCCCTGCCCCTCTCAAGCTCCAAAGTTGAGAGGAAGCCCTGGGGTTGTTTTCCTGATTTGTTGCACAGGGTGCATCAGCCATGAAGCAGCCAAACCGGAAATCTCCGGGGCCACCACTTCCTGCAGGCAGAAGCCCTGGAAGTGTGTTAAAGAGGGGCAGGCAGACTCAGTGGGGTCCAACAGCAGATTAAAAAATTAAATGCAAAAGGGATCTCAACTGCACTGAAAAAAATGCCACAGTTCATTATGATTATTGAATGATAGAAAGACTAGATACAGGTAGGTAGCCGTGTTGGTCTGGATCGAAGTAAAATAAAAAAATTCCTTCAGTAGCACCTTAAAGACCAACTAAGTTTTTATTTTGGTATGAGCTTTCGTGTGCATGCACACTTCTTCAGATACCTAGGAAGACTAGATGTTCACCGCTTGGTGCTGAGCCTCTCCACTCTTAACCTCAACTTCGTCTATCTGCCTCCCTTTCCCCAAAAAACATTATCTTCCAACTCATCTTAGCTCCTCCCTCCTCAGCAAGAATAGGGTGGAGTCGATTTCTCGCTCCTGGGAAATGGGCTACACCTCTTTCATTTTCTCCTTTAGCCTTGTCTGCAAAACCACTCCTCTTTTTTTGGCTGATTATTATCCCTTGGTGTCTTAGCTACTGGTAATCTTGGGGTCCTACATGTTGTTTTAAAACACATCTTCATTTTAGTTTATTGGTATTGTTTTATCACTTTATCCATCACTGATACTGCATCTATACTAGGAAGGGAGGAAGGATTTAGTTCAGTTCAAATAAAAAATTAAAGATGAACCTGTTTAATTTGCACTTCCTGAAACAATGTGGAAATTGGGTCAGCACCATCCTTCAAAATTCACACCTTTGCAGTGCAATGCTCTAGCCAAGTAAACCATAGGAAAAATGCATTTAACTAGGGGGAAATTGTGGAAAATGCTGGTGGAGCATACAGAAAATGTGCTATTTTTTTGGGGGGGGGAGGTTTACTAAAATGTATATATATGGCAAAATTGCATACTAAATGGTTGCATTAAGATAAATTCGCTTTTGAATTTATTTTATTTAACATTTCTGTAAACTGATGCAAAAATGTGGAGAGCTGAAAAGACTGGGAAAAGGAGAAACCTAGGTTGATAAATTCACTCGTCCCTAATGCATACCTGTTCTCATTTACTGCCGCAAATCCATCTCTTCTCTGCAGAGTCCTGCCTGTGCCTTCTTTCAGCTACTTTACACACCTTCTCCCTTTCCTTCCATGGCCTGAGGGAGGCCTCAGACAACCACTAATGTCCAATCCGATTGCATTTTTCTTACTCCTAACCAAGTTTCTGCCTGCAATGGGCTGCTGAGGCAGCAACAGCCCCTTCACCAACTATTAGTTTCGACTGCAGGATGTCCCCAGCCACTGCCAGCTGGAGCACATTAAGCAGCAGAGGTAACAATGGCCATTTATGAAAGAAAGAAAAAACATCTCAGGTCCCAGGTCAGCAGATCCTCAGAGATGTATTGCAGTTCTCAAAGTGTTCAAATGCCATGCCGGTAGATTTTGTCCTCTTTTTTACACACACACACACACACACACACACACACACACACACACACACACACCAACCTGTGCATGGAAAGAGCAAGGCAAAAGTAAGTTTGGATAAGTCCTAAGGCTTGGGGGGGGGGGGTCCAGATTCAAATCCCAACCCAGTCATGAAGTGCATGGACCAGTCACTTTCTGTCTCTCAGCTAACCTAATGTCACAGGTCTGTTGTGATTATAAAAGGCAGCGGAGGGGAGCTGTTTGATTTGTTTGCCACTCCGTGGGCCTTTGTGCTGAAGGGTGGAATAAAATTTGCTTAAAGATATATTTGTTTGCTTACATAATTTATATCCTGTATTTTCAACGTAAGTGAATGTCCCCAAGGGGCAGTTATCAAAATGAGCGTGTACACTCAGTAGGGTGTAAAAAGAACAGTGCAAAGAGGACCCAGAATTAGAAGTAGCTTGATCAGGTTTGAGCAGTTTTTTTCCCCTTTTTGTTTTTAAATGCAGTTCTCTGGGAAACAGGTTTTTTTTATCAAAGACGTGCACATCTCACAGATGGCAGCTAGCCTATAATGAGGGTTTTTTTCTGGCAGAGTTCTGTTTCTTAAAGACAGCTTTTATATAACAATTCCTGCCAGAGAGGAGATGAAACCTTCTCAAATGCCACACAGTCGAAGACAAACCTGCCTGGTTTTTTGTTTTGTTTTTTCCGGTTATGTCATAATCATGTATAAAAGTCAGCGGCGGGGGGGGGGGGGACCACTCATTTTATTTTAAGTCCAAAATAATGAGGGCAGCTCCTGGGCACCCAACCATTTGCCTCCCTGTAGCACCCCACAACTTTTCTCCTACCTTGTCCGAGGGAGACGGTACTGGGGAAATTTGGCCTGTTTCATATTCTCTTCTGCATTGTGAAGAATTAAATTCAAGAGCCAGCTTATGCCAGCATGAATCTGTAACTAGCCTACCTTCTCCCATCGGGCTATTTAGAAGTCACACCTTTGTACCTGAGAGCTGGCCTTGGTGCTGACGGCCCCGTGGCAAGTCCCTGGTGTTCAGCACAATGCAGTCTGATTCTCTACGTATCCAGCAAGGAGGGATGAACAGGGGTTTCTGGGGCCAAGTGCCTTGTGCCCTTCATGTGCTCCCTGCCCTTCACCTCCCAGAGTATTTAGGTAAGAAATACCACTAGAATTCTTATGGGGAGGGGTGGAGAAATATCGCTGTCTCCTAGTCTCACCTCCGCCGCTCACTCCTGTTTATCTAAGGATGCTTAGGAACATAATAAGCTGCCTTATGCCATCAATCCATCTACCTCAGATCTGTCTACACCAGTGTTTCCCAAACTCGTCCCTCCAGCTGTTTTTGGACTACAGCTCCCATCATCCCTAGCTTGCAAGACCAGTGGTCAGGGATGATGGGAACTGCAAACACTGGTCTACATTGACTGGCAGCAGCTTTCCAGGGAGTCTCTCTCAGTCCTACCTGGAGGTGCCAATCATTGGACCTGGGACCTTTCTTGTGCAAAGCTGGTCCTCCATTGCTGAGAGACAGTCCTTCTCAAATTCTACTCTGGCGTTCAAAATCCGGTTGCTTGGTATAGTGTTCAGAATGTCAGGCAAGGATTGGAGGTGGGAAGACACCCTCAGCCAATGAAACTCACTGCGTGATCTGGGACCAGTCACCACGATCTCTCAGCCGAATCTACTGCTGTTGCAAGGATAAAATGAAGTTGGGGAGAACTCTATGCCCCACCTTGAGCTATAATAATGATGATGATGATAATAATACCCCACTCATCTGGCTGCGTTGCCCCAGCCACTGAAAAGCAAGATAAATGCAACAACGGCTGGTGAATTAATATCCCTTATTACTGCAAGATCTGTGAAGCTAAATATGTTTCTGGATTTCACAACTCAAAAACACACAGGCAGTGGCAGTGGAAATCAAAGAAGCCAGTCTCAGATTCAACAGTAGTCAGGGGACGGGGTTCTGTACAAGTCTAGCATTCCTCCTGGCCAGCACCATAAGTTATAGAAAAGAACCAAATACAGGCTAAGTGGGCATCTGTACTGCACACATTATTCAAACCGGTGAATGGTAGGCTTTCAGAGAAGAATGAGAGAATAGAATTGTGTTTGTAACTTGGTTCTTTTAATCATCAACATGGCTACTTGGGCACAGGATTCGGTTTTTTCGGTCTTCAGGAGACAGAGCGTAAACAAATGTACCGCTCTCGATTTGCAAGCTCTTGCATCCCCCCCCCTTTATTCCACTTGTCTGGCTACACACAGCAGCACATGGGGCAGGCATTGGGGGGGGGAACTGTCACAAACCCTCAGCCACGTGATTCTAAAATTAGCATCCTCAGCTACTGCAAAGCCTTGTGGAGTCTGCAAAGGCTAGCAGGAGGAGAAAAAAATCTGGAGCTTTGTCTTGAATTGAATAATGGCAGAGTCGAGTCTCCAGACTGTATCCCTTCGGGCACCAAGCACAGAACTCTTTCCAAAAAAAAGGGCTTTATGATGTGAATCCCTGGTCGGTTGCTAACTTCTTCTCAAATGGTGTTTGCCAATTTCTTCTGCATAAAATTTGACAGCTCCCAGAGCTGAAATTGGATGAAACCTTGTTGTTAGAAGAGAAGTCCATCTTGAGCCCAACATGAAACAGGAGCAGAAGGAGACAGGTCACATGGAAGGTACTCTTGGAGTCATACCCCGGAATTGGAAGACTCATTGTGTCCCAGCTGGACTCTCTCTCCAGCTCTGGAATCATTTGAAGGCATGGGGTCTCCAAATGGATCCTTGGTGTTTGGCGGGGATTGGGAAGAAATTTAATTCTTTCCACTTTTAAAGGCAATCCTACCTAATTCACACTTTCAAAAAACAACATGTGAACCAAAACACAGCCATCCTTCCAGTTTTGCAACGGAGTTTTCCATTCAAGTAATGCCTACAAATACATGTACACTAGCGTAAAATATGCATTAAAATGAATCTATTAGTAAAAACAACATACAAATAGCATTAGGGGTAACTGGTTTTCAGAAATGCATGTAAATACCAATGAAGTCTCACAAGCACTTTTTCTTTTTAAAAAGATTGCAAAGTTATGTGGAAATGTATAGAAGTGGATTTAAGGATGGAAAAATGAGAAACTGAGGGAAACCGAAACTGACAGTTTCCTCCATTCCTAGTACGTGGCAATTATATTTTTATACATGGCCCTACTCTTCTGCGATGGAAAACTGAAAGCAAATGAGGCATCCCATTTATTGGGCCAACTAATGTTTAAAATGCTGGGGGCTACCTTATGAGTCCCACAGAGAGAAGAAAAAGCAAGGATATGGCAGAGAGATAGTTAGTAGGGGGATAAAATGAGCTGGTTCAGAGAACAGAGATAAATCTTGCCCCAAGCAGCAGCAGCAAAGAAGAAGAAGAAGGGAAAGAAAGCTTAAATTGCAAAGTATCAAACGGTCAAAATTATCCACATGCCCAATGACCCCATGCAAGACCAATCATTTGGGGTGACGGACTTCCGATTACAGCTGCACAGCGTGGTCTGAGACGTGCAGGCTGCTGTGATCCGACACCCAGGTGTTATGCTGGGAAGAACAGCTCTTACGTAACCACCCCTGGAACACAAACCTGCAGTCAGCTGAAAAGGCAGCAGCTGCCACAGCCTCCTGGGAGGGGATGCTTTGCCAGGAGCAAAGGAACACCGTGCAAAGCTACACCTGACACACACCACGACAATGTGACTGAAAACTGTGGTTTGCAAGTACAGTACTGATCTGCTGGCCGATATCTGTCTGCAGGGCTGTCTCATCCTGCCAAGCAGTTCCGTGCTAGTTTTCTGCAAGGGCTGTAGCTCAGTGGCAGAGCATCTGTCCTGCATACAGACGTTCTCTGGTTCAATCGCCTGGGCTGGGAAAGACTCCCTGTCTGAGTCATTGCCGTCAATACTTATCTAAATGCACCAATGATGTGGCTCACTTTAGGGCAGCTTCCTTTATTCCCATCATACTGTTCTTCATTTAGAATCATGAGGACTGGGATCTTACTTGGGGTGGTAGAGCATCTGCCTTGCAAGCAGACGGTCCCAGGTTCAATCCCTAGTATCTCCAGATGGGGCTGGGAATTGTCCCGTCTGAAGCCCTGGAAACTTGCTGCCACTGAGTGTGGACAATACAGAGGAAGATGGACCAATGTTAGGACTCAGTATAAGGTAGCTTCCTATGTTCATAGCATGGACAGTGGGGAAAGGGCCTGATCCTGATCCTCCCTCCATTCATTCAGTCTAAACAGTTTGGCCTGGACTTTTTCTGAAGTTTCAGGTGGTAGAGCGAAAAGGCCCAGAGAAGACTGGAATACTCTTCCAGCGGCTGAGAGCAACTCTGAAAATTTTCAGGTGGTGGTGGGGATTATTTGCCTTCAATGTCTGTCGCGTTGTTGTTGTTGTTGTTGTTGTTACCGCAACAACAACCACATTGCCCCTGACTAGGAAATGTGATTCATTCCACATTTAACAGTGAATCTACCTAATTCACACTTTTCAAAACAACATGAGAACTGGAGAGAAGCCACCACTGTGAAATTCACACTTCTCTGAATTTTCCAATGCCAAGTGATGTATACAGAAATGCATAGGGTAAAATGTGCATATAAATGCCTTTATTAGTGAGAAGTACAAGATGCATTCTATCAGGGGAAAACTTAATTAGGGAAAACCCGTCTTAATGTGGATATTAGGCATACAAATTGCATACAAATATGTGTGCATATGAGGAGAATCATAGAATCACCAAGAATCATAGAAAGGTAGAGTTGTAAGGGCCCACATGGATCATTTAGTCCAATCCCCTGCAATACAGGAATATTTCACCCATGCTGATAATTTTTCATGGGGAGGGATTGACCCCAAAAAAGCAAACTGTGGCAGGTGATGTGGAGAACTGAACTTGATTGGAAAAATGGGAAGAAGAAGAGTTTGGATTTGATATCCCACTTTATCACTACCCGAAGGAGTCTCAAAGTGGCTAACACTCTCCTTTCCCCTCCTCCCCATAACAAACACCCTGTGAGGTAGGTGGGGCTGAGAGACTTCAGAGAAATGTGACTAGCCCAAGGTCACCCAGCAGAATTGTCAGATTCACCCATCCGTACCACTGCTTAATCCGTACCACTTGGCTATCCACAGAAGCTCAGCAGGGTTCCTCTGAAATTTGGAACAGAAAGCTCCATTGGGACCATGATGGAACTCAGGAACTTCTGACAGGTGGGAAAGCTGTTTTCATGTGCGAAAACAAGGAGGAGAAGGCCTCATCCACCTTGTCTTTGAAGAAGAAGCCCACTCGCAAAATTAGCTTTTTGAATCCGTTTGCCTCCCCTAACTTTTTGAGGAGACAAATGGACCTATGGAATGGGGAGGGAGGAGAGTATATTCAGCCCAGCTTTAGCAGCAACTCATCCCCCACTGCCTATGGGGAAACACCATAACTGGAGTGGGAAGAAAAAGCTATCAGGGAGATCAAACCACTTACAGATGGATTAGCAACTACAGGACAGCTCTCTTTATTGACCCAGGACAGACTGACCCAGAGGTTCATCATCATGGAACATAAGAATCTACCTAGACCATTTATCTACCTACACAGTACTATGTGCTCTGACTCTTATGTTGCTCTCTAGGGTTTCAGGTGGAGAGAGGTGTTTCCTATCACCTGACCCTTTTAGCTGGAGATACCAGGAACCAGATACCAGGAACCTGGGACTTTCTGCTTGCTAAGCAAGTGCTATACCACTGAGCTGTGATCCGGGAGAGGGGTAGACAGTAAGGATCACATTGCATGAGTGTAGGAAGCCGCTTTCAACAACATCAGTTTGTATATCTAGCCCTGGTCATGACAACGCTTTGCAGTCAGATAAAGGACTTTCCCGCCAGCTGCTACGGTACTTGACACTTTCTTAACTAGCAATGCTGAGGAATGAACCTTGGGTCGTCTGTATTCAAAGCAGATGTCCTCCTTCTCCCTCTGCTGAAGCTAAGTGGGACTGGCCCTACTAGCTGCCTGGATGGGAGACCAAGTGGGAGCCATTTCCACCTACTCAGGTTAAAAAGCTATTCTTGTCATTCCAATGAAAGGGACACAGTCTTGTCCGCACCACAAGCAGTAAAGGTCTGCCTGCAAGGTGTCGGGGATGGTTTAGTTGAAGGTCAGCACGGAGACTCAAAAATAAGCAGTAAAGCTGATTCTTTATTCAAGAAAACAGAATATAAACAGAGAAACCTTTTGGCAAGACTGGCTCCTGATAAAGCAGTTACCAAAACGGACTACCTGTGCCTCCCACTTCCCCCTAAGTCTCCTTTCTGGCTGCTTGACTTCTCAACCATCTTAAACTCCACTGGTGAGGGGCCCCACAGCACTCTGTGCAAAGGTCTCTGTGCCCTTGGAGAGAAGGGAGGAGGGGAGCTGAATACAGTAGGACTGGCAGGCTCCTGTGAATCTGTAGCAGCCTCAATCCCCACCTCCTCCTCAGCTGCCTGTCCTGCATCTGCATGCTTTCTGCCTTTCCCCCTCTCTCTCACTCAAGCCTGTTGCTTGCTCAGCATCCAACCCTTCATCCTCTGACCTGTCTTCTGTGTCCCACCACCACTCCCCTGACTCCAAGTCTTCCTTTTCTGAGGCTTCCCTAGGGGGTTCTGGCTAGAGCCTCCCACCATTCCTCATCATCGAGCCAGTCCCTGATATCAGGATTAATGGGGCACTGCCCCATCAAACTCAGTCCGCCTTCAGACAGCCCCCCATCTTCCTGCCTTCTTTCTTAAAATCAGTCTGCTTCCTCCTCCTCTTTAGTCTCAATATTCCACTTATAGCATTCAGCAGGGAGGAGGATGACAACATTATTATTATTATTATTATTATTATTATTATTATTATTATTATTATGTCTCATTTTTGCACACAAGTGCCTCGAAGTGACTTACATAGTAAACTAAAAGATCAAATTCCCAGATAAAAACAGCAATAACCAAAAACGGAAAGGCTCACTCAGCAATATTTTTGAAAGGAGCAAGTCCTGCTCATGCCACTTAAAAGTTATTGGGGGGGGGGGTCAGTTGGCTCTGCCAGTCCTCTGGCTCTGGCTTCACCTACTGTTCTACCCCACCAGTCCCGGAGGGCACCAGTCACCAATGACAACAGCCAACAGATATGTCAGAGCTTCATTGGGGAAGGTGGTAGGAATACAATGGTTTGATGCACGATACGTCACCATCTCCCAAAGCTGGTGCTTGGGAGAAGTCAGTGAGGCCAATGACAATGTACAACAAGGATCAATCATATGCATCAAAAACAGTTGGTCTTTAAGGTGCTGCTGGAAGGATTTTTTTTATTTTGTTTCGACTACGTCAGACCAACACGGCTACCTACCTGTAACTATTACCTGCAGCGTTCACCAAGTCAGATGAATCTGGAAAACTGACGGGGATGAGGGAGAGAGAAATGGCAAATATTTTTTTTGCTTAGCCCATAATTAGTCATTAAGCATCCTCTGCTGCACATTAATCTCCCAGACAGCCACAGATGCAGCTTCTATGCCACTGACTAATTTTCCATTCGCTGGATAGAGGTTCTTTTCTCCCGTGTTAAAGGCCCCCAGCAATGCCATTTCCATGGTGGCCCTTGGAATTACTCAACATATGAACTGAAGATCTGAAATTTCTGGGTCTTCATTTCACACACAAATTAGAACTCCCCCCCCCCCAACACACAAACATACATACATAACAAAAAAGAAATGTCATTACAAGGCACTATGAAATTCATCTTGATAAAATTTGGAGGCCCTGGATCTCTGCTTCGGGGCATAATTAGAATGTTTCAATAAAACTTCTGCATCTGACGCTTATTAATGCTCTTGCATCCCACTGCTTCAATCTGATTCAGAATAACAGCTTTTCAGCAAGAGCTAGCTTGATTTATCACCTAGGCACTGGAACTCTCTTATGAATTGGAGAGGAAAAAAACAGATAATAATTCTCAATTTCTCTGTGTCCAAACTAGCGTTCATAATCTTCCAGCTATTGACTGGCAGCGACATTTTTTTAAAAAAAAGATTTTGAAAAAGTTTTAAAATAAAATGCACTTAGTAAAACCAAAATCTGTAGCAACATCAAAGGGAGAGAGGAGGAAGTGTGGTAAATAAAATAGCAATGGACAAAATACACACTCAGAAAGGCACAAGATAAGGCAAAGGCAAGTATTCAAGAGAGAACAAGGTAACCCAACTATAATCAACCGAAGGCAAGTCAGTCTGGTGAGAGGAAGGACTCCTCCCCACGGAAGAGGTGGCAAAAGGCTTCAGCAGACCCTTCCTGTTCCTTCCAATAGGAGGTTAGCGATTATGATAAATGAGTTGTTTGTAGTCTGTAGTTTGTAGCTCATAAATGATCTTGAGTTTGGCGTTTAGTACTCAGCCCAACCCCACTTCAAGCAGCTCACAATTTTAAGGGAGGGTAACAATATACAAGGAGATAAAACAATAAATTAAAACAATAAACCGGAACACTAAGAGAATTTAATTTAACACAGTAAAACAAAAAAATTAAAACGGACACAAAAAATTGGTTATAAGTAACTTGCCTCAGGTGCAAACTTAGAGCTCTAGCCCTGCACCAACCTCTCAGCTGCCATCTTTCCAGGTGTCATCCATCATTCTCAATACTTGATCAAAAATGCTGTTTGCCCATGAAAAGTTGAGTTCTTACTCTCATATGGAGGGGACAATTGGAGGACTTGCACTCTGGACTCTATTTTTGCATTGGCTGTACTGTACCTTCGTTGCAACTCATTGGTTTTAAAACTTGTTCTCCGCAGGGGACATGGTTTGCACCAGAAATGAGGGAGTCCCTGGCCAACATCACGGGGTAACTCCCCCACTGGGTTGCACCTGGGGGAGTGCTGTTGCCCCCTTGCCCTCGCACGGGCACCTGGGCAGCAGGATCTCCTCTGTATCTCTTTAACAAGATACCCCACTTTGGAGGAGCCAGAGAGAGACTGCAGTCTCCCCTCTGACCAAGACTACGCCTATCCAATGCCTAAGCTGCCAAAGTTGTGACAGCTGCTATGAGGGTGGCGAAAACCAGAGGGCTGAAGGCAATTTGCCAACTGGGAAAATTCCAACCTGGCCTTGAATACGGCAATCAACTATGGCATAGCAAGCCCGAGCAGAGCAACACGCGACAGCAATATATAAATGGAAGGAGATCCAATGGAAAATGGGTGCAGTGCAAGTCATGACCCTTTGATACATACAGGAGGGGTGAGCTCAGCTCGCCCCCTGGTGGCCCATGCCCACTCACGATTTGCTGATTAGACAAGTTAAACTTTGCACTATAGCAGCCATCAACAGGTTTACCACTGCTATCAGCCCATCACCCATTCCCACCCACCCCCACAACCCTCTGAATATACATAAGGGTCTGGCTCTTCTGTTTCAATTGTATCTGAAGAAGTGTGCATGCACACGAAAGCTCATACCAAAATAAAAACTTAGTTGGTCTTTAAGGTGCTACTGAAGGAATTTTTTTATTTTGCTTCGACTCAGACCAACACGGCTACCTACCTGTAATTTGCACTATATGTTATGAATGTCATCAAATAGCTGCCCTTGAGCTCTAATGCTCAAGTTTATTAATACAATTTATTAATTTCTTTGTAGACAAGTGTGTCGTGAATGCTTTGCAAGCAGCTCCCTCACTAAAACATCAGCTAGATAGTTTCCGTGAAGTGGCTGGTTTTGAAATTAATTATGTGAAGATGGAACTTTTGTGTCTCTGTATACCAGCTCCAATACAAATTTTAAAAAAATGTCTGCAGGATATCTCATATTTTGACGTGGGCTTTCCTTACTTTGGTGTCCCCATAACAAAGGACTTAAATGCAACTGAGACAGAGGAATGTCACTCTCCCATTAAAAGCCTTAAAGAAAGAAATATACAAGCTGGAGCACGATTAGGATTGTCCTGATTTAGTCAGAAATGCAGCAGTGATCATAATGATTCCCTGAAAATTATGTTTTTATTCCAAACCTTCCCTGTTTCTATCCCAGGCTAATTTTTCCTTTAAAAGAAAAAGAAGCTACAGAAAAAAATGATTGAAAGCTTAAGTGGAGGAGGGGGGAAGACTCTGTCTCAATAGGGCAAGCTTGTATCAGAACAGTAATAAGCGAAGCTTTCGTTTGCCAGAATTAAAGCTCTATGGTGCCTGCCGAATAAAGCAATGAATATGTGAAATTAGGAACGACAGTGAAATCCAATCTGCCTCAATGGAGCTGCTTCTGACCTACCCGTCAAGCAGAACTCAATCCTTCTCACCGCTTCCAAACCCTTAGGGCTGACAAAATGGGATAACTCCTCCTTCCTCCAGACAACACAGTGAAAGTATGCCAAAAATGAGTAAAATTGTTGGCAACCCAGCTATCTCCACTGCTCCCATATTTAGATCATCCCAAATTCAGAGACTGCAACAAGTATAGACAGTTGGCAAACTAAGAAGAGACTTTATAGGGTACCAGGTCTTTCCAAGTGAGGGAAGCCCCAGTTGTTAAAAAGCTGGAGGGGCTCCTTCAGAGCATAAAGACAAATTAGTTTCCCCAAAAAATGCCAGAAGTATCTTTCACTAAAACACTCAAGTTCTGCCTGTTTGGGAAAACCTATGGAAAGTGAACAATATCCACGTTGTATGGCCTGATGCTGGCTCTTTAATTTGCTTGGGGCGGGGGAGGTTTGAAATTAACCTCAGAAACTTGCTTTGGACACACAGTTTCAGGCAAGTCAATGTGAAAGTGTTGAGGGCCAAATCTCACCTGCAAAACTTCATCAGCAAAAGATCAGGAAGGCTATGCTGAAACTGACACACATCTCCAATGTGCTAGAGAATCAAGAAAATGGCACACTGATTCACCTAGCATGGAAATGTGCTTTGGTGTGGGACTTTGGGGCGGTGATGTTCACCCTAGTAGAGGAATAGTGCAACAGTCTGTTCAACGGGACGCAGACTTTGCCCTGCTCTCTGATTCTGCAGGTTAGTGGAAGGTTTGTTTTTATTTGTTTTTTACATAATGATTTAAAGTTGTATCCAACTATTCAACTAAAGTTGTAGCCATTATATTCATTAAGTCTACTCTTAGTAGACTTGCATTGGATGAAACCCTTAACCCTTGAACTATTGTGGCACATATAAAAACTGCAAAGAATCAGAAGGGGTTGACTGTTTCTCTGTTAAAAGGTGTTGCTCCAATATTTGGCAACAATTAGTCCTGGATGGAAAACTAACTCAGTGGTTGTCAAGGGCCAAAATTGGGGGGGGGGGTGGCTTAATGGCTTAAAGGGAAAGGTAAAGGGGCCCCTGACCATCAGGTCCAGTCGTGTCCGACTCTGGGGTTGCGGTGCTCATCTCACTCTATAGGCCGAGGGAGCCGGTGTTTGTCCGCAGCATGACAAAGCTGCTTCTGGTGAACCAGAGCAGTGCATGGAAACGCCGTTTACCTTCCCGCCGGAGCGGTCCCTATTTATCTATTTGCACTTTTATGTGCTTTCGAACTGCTAGGTGGTCAGGAGCTGGGACCAAGCAACGGGAGCTCACCCCGTTGCAGGGATTCGAACTACCGACCTTCTGATCAGCAAGCCCTAGACTCTGTGGTTTAACCCACAGCGCCACCTGGTACCCTGGCTTAATGGCTTACAATACCTCAAAAAAAGAGGGACAATACAATTCCCTGATTTCTCAGCAATCATTTTGGCAATATACATTTGCACACTTGGGGTTCCTCTACATCAGGGATGGGGAATCTTTTTGGCCCAGAACAACAGATCTTTATCTTCCTACACGACACAAAGGCCAACTTTGCTAAGTGGGCAGTGTCACCCACATGTCAGTAAACAGACATCATGATGATGTCAGATGATTGATAGGTGGGCAGTCCCGCCTACCTGTTAAAGTTGCACCACAGGAATGGGATAGAGGGTTTTCTTCAGCAGCTCATTCCCCACAGCAAACAGACTGATGCAGCAGCAGAGGGTTCAATCCTGTCCTTTGCAAGGGTCTGCTTCCAGGGTTCACCACACCCAGTGATAAGGCAAAAAGGTAAAGGTAAAGGATCCCTGGACGGTTAAGTCCAATCACAGACGACTGTGGGGGTGTGGCGCTTATCTCGCTTTCAGGCCGAGGGAGCCGGCATTTGTCCACAGACAGCTTTCCGGGTCATGTGACCAGCATGACTAAACCGCTTCTGGCGCAACAGGACACCGTGACAGAAGCCAGAGCGCATGAAAATGCTGTTTGCCTTCCTGCCACAGTGGTACCTATTTATCTACTTGCACTGGTGTGCTTTTGAACTGCTAGGTTGGCAGGAGCTGTGACAGAGCAACAGGAGCTCACCCTCTCGTGGGGATTCGAAACGACGACCTTCTGAATCAGCAGATTAGAGTGTTGGGGTGGGATATGGCTGGGGGGCAAGATTTCCCTGTGGTTCAGTAACTCCCACCCCTACAACATGCCCTGTTGTTTGGCTACTATGTAGAATTGACAGTATGCACATATTGCTCCCTCCATTCTGCTTTAAAGTTCTCATTGTTTTTTCAATGAGTAGAAAATTTCAATAAAACTAATACAATCGAATCACAATTTATGGGCATTTAACTTGTGCGAATTCAACTTTGCAAGATTGGTCAATTAAAAAAATAATAAAAGGGGGTGGGCATCCAGGAAAAAGGGGTTGGCAATCCCACTCACCATTGCACTCACCTTGGGAGAGCGTTCAGAGGTGTTTGCAGACCAGGGTTGCAATCCTATGCACCACTTACTCATTGAATTTAGTGGGTTTGACTTCTGAGTAAACACGTTTGTGGTTGCACTGCAAAAAGGCAATCTTAATTCCACTTGGGAAAACAGCCTGAGGCTTTGTATAATCCTGTTCCTTTTCAAAATTGGTTTAATGAACACACAGCAGACTATAAAAGTTCCATTAAATATGCAAATTGTAATTATCTACAGAGTAGGTTTGGAGATTATATCCCAATTATGAAGAGAGAGAAAAGTAGTAGTAAATTCAGCGGATAAATGTCAGTGGACACTGCACTCATCCCATCCACTCTGAGCTATCCAAGGATGAAGAAGAGGGTCAGGAACTTCATGAGATTTTCATTTGAAAATTGCTTCCTTCAAGCCGATTATTCTGTTCCGGTCCTGCCCATAAACTCTGCATAGACTAGTGGAAATGCAAGTCAAGGGGCAGCCCCACTGGGAGGGTGTCCAGAAGATCCAAGCATGCAGAAAAACTTTTGCAAGCAACAACCAGCAAGCCAAGTGGAGCTAGGCAGATATTCCACCTGGATCTGAGCATCTAAGCAGAGCAGCCTCAGATGTTGCCCTTACAAAGGTCTGGAGCTCGTTGAAGGTTTATAACAATGGCTGCACAGCCAGGAGTTTGCTCCATGGCACCTTTCCCCACCCCGCTGCTCAAGGCAGTCTTCTGTGGTTTAAAGGAGCCACGCCTGATTTTTAAGAGGTTAGCAGCTCCAGCAGTGTTGGGAGAACCTTGGTTCTTCTGAACATTCCAAAACAGAACCCTCAAATGCCTTGCCAGAAGATTGAGTGACCTCCTCACTCTATAAAGGGGGTGGCACACTGACTGCAGGGCCTCTCCTGCCACCGGATTTTCTGGTGAAGGGGGATGTTCATGCTGAGGGAAATGCCTTCCCGTAATCTGCCTCCTCCTTAGAGTCACACACCTTGCCTTTGGATTATGAAGTGCCTGGTTTCAGGGTCAGGACACTGACTGGCCTTTTGATTTGCACCTGCTTCGTCTTGCTTGTTTGTTATGCTCTGGTGACCTCCAGGTTAAACTACTGTAATATGGGGGGTTCTTTGGGGGGGGGACTGCCTTTCAAGGCAGCTTTGGAAACTAGCTAGTACAGAAAGTGGCAGCTAGACGTTTAGTTTGAACAGGAAGGTGTGGTGATGAGAGGAGCCCTGAAAAATAAGTGGCGCTGGCATTCTGAACACACTTGGGATTTTACACACTTAGGCTCCGTAGTGTAAGAGAAAGGGGGGGTGAGAAACACTCCCCTTCAGTTCCAATAATGCAACTCCAACACACACACACACACATTCAAGAAATAAAAGAAGAAGAGGACTGTGTGGTCTGGGATTTCCTCAGTCCCACTAGATTAGAGGAAGCCAAACTATGCAGTTCGTGACATGATAGCTAGCACAGCATAGTGGTTACAGTGTTAGAGACTAGGAGCAGAGGAACCTGGGTTCAAACAGCCACTCAGCAGTGAAACTATCTGAGTGACCTTGATCTGATCACTATCTTTCAGGCTTAGCAACCTCATATGGTTATTTTGACGGTAAAATGGGAAAGAGGGAGAATTTAGAGAAAGGGTGGGATGAAAAATTCAACAAATAAATGCACATTTCTAGATCTCCCACGTTGTGTTAAAACAAAACCAAAAAAAGTCATTCCATTTTGGTCAATGTGAGCTCCTTCTCTGAACTGTTGCAACCTGTCTAGCCCCAGGAGTGACTTGCTGGCCTTTAGAAATAGGTGGCAATGAGTCTGTGGGTGTTTTAAACAGTGGGCAAGGGATGAGAATGACACACCGCACTTTCCATCACCTCCGCATCAGCTCCTTGGGCCGAAAGAAAATTAAGTGACTGAAATGAACCACAATGTGACAGGCAATCAGTGTGGGATGGATGGAACGAACAGGCCCCATGTGCAGGAGAAAGTCTGATGTGATCGACGCAGCTAACGAGGCATGTTCCTTCTCTCGCCAAACAGCAGCGTCACAGCATTCTCCTTTCACCAGCAGCTGCCAGGAAGGAGTTAGCAGAATGCCATTTCAGTCTCCATCTCATCTTCCAAATAAACTTGGCTGACTGAAGCCATCAAGGCCACTGCAGCAAATGAGTCAACCAAATAGACCAGGGGTAAACTAATACTCTTGGGCCACCTCATGAGAAGAGAAGACTCCCTGGAAAAGACCCTGATGTTGGGAATGACTGAGGGCACAAGGAGAAGGGGACGACAGAGGACGAGATGGTTGGACAGTGTTCTTGAAGCTACCAACCTGCCTGTCAGCTTCTTCCTCCACAGTCTCAGTGCTCCCCTTATAAAACTCATCAGCAGAGAGAAAAACTAGGGCTGCATTCACGCATCGGTTTATTATTCCCTTTCCCCAACATCCCCCTAATTCTGAATTTCTGCATTATATCTGGGCTTACACTTGACACGAAAGCCGCTTCCAGAAACGTTGCAGAATGTAGCTCATGTCTAGCATTCACTTCTGGGTCTATTTGCAAAAAGAGTTGTTGTTTTCCTGGAAAAGGATAACATGGAAATAATCACTAAACGTTAGCTACATTCCATTAGCTTCCTGGAAGTGGTTTTTACATCAAGTGAAAGCTCAGCTATGCTGCAGAAGTTAACCATTAGGGATGCACTGGGGAAACAGGATAAACTGCTACGTGAATGCAGCCCAGAATGAGTTGGCTCCACCTGCCGTTGGCTCTGGCTCCACCTACTGCTTGTCTCCCAACCTTACTGCCTACCAGGTCCAACAGCATAAGCCCGTAACCACAAACGCTATGCATATCTTACTTGGAAGTAAGTAATTCTTTAGCTGTGATTCCAGCATTGCAGGGAGTTGGCCTTAGGTGAGAAGTTTTCTAAAAGACAGGCAATCAACTTAATGAACAAACTACAAATTGCATAATAATATTGCAGTCAGTTTTTTTAATATATATATATATATATTTACAAGACAAACCCTAGATTTACATATTTATTTTTGCAATTCATCCCTAGATGATAATTTTTTTAAAAACCGTATCAGTGGCATGTCTTATCCTACGTATCCTGATTCTCCTTCCTTCCCTCTTAGGGCAGCCCCACTCTGCCCCATTGGTCTCCCAAAATAATTTCTGCGTACCCTTCTTGCTGTTTGAGGAGAAGTGCTTACAGTGAGGTAAACCACAGAGAGTTTGGCTGGCAATCTTCCTCCTGCCTTCCCAACCCCCACCCCACCCCCCACAACTGCAGACACAAAAGCTGGAGACAGCACAGCTTGAATTTTCCAGATGACAGACCTGGTTGGAACACACAAGAGCTTCATTTTTTATTTTTTATTTTCAGAGCAGGTTTTGATATGAAAATAGTTAAAGCTAGGAAATACAGGCTGACCAGAAAGAGATGTTGGGTTTGTGCAGAAGATAGCTCAATGAAAATGTTGGCCCAGTGTGTGTGGGGGGGGAGAGAGAGTTATGGTAATGCAATGTTACGGATTGTTAGAAAAGGGAATGGAAATAACGCTGCCCATATCATATTGGCATTATAGTATGTCTATAATCCCAGGGCCAGATCAACTCTCTTGTGATAAAAGCATAGCGGTAGCTAGGGCTTTATAACTGGGGGTGGGGGGAGATAAGGAAAAGTTGGGAACATGACAGAGATACGTGAAATCAGGCATGGTGTGGAGAAGAGAGAGAGAGAGAGAGAGAGAGAGAGAGAGAGAGAGAGAGAGAGAGAGAGAGAGAGAGAGAGAGAGAGATTTTTCTTCATCTCTCATAATACTAGAACCCGGTTTCATCTAACAAAGCTAGAATCTGGAAGGAGAGACAAAACAAAGGACTTCTTTGCACAGCACACAGCGCAACTATGGAAGAAGGTGCAAAGGCAACTCGGGTGGCTATAAAAGAGCTTAAGACAAATTCATTCATAATTTAATTTGTAAGCTGCTTTTCCAGATCTTTGAGCAAATTCTTGGAGGACCAGTGGCTACAAACCATCATGGCTATCTTCCATCTCCCGTGTCAGAGGCTTTATGCTTCTGAATACCAGTTGCTGGACCATCTGTAGCCACCAACCCAAATGATGTGGAGCCTAGATGAGAGAAATCATTTTATGTGGTGAATGTGACTCCTCTACCAAATATTTTGGGAATCTGTGCGTCTGCCATGCATCCGGACACCTCTTAAGATATTGTTGCCAAACTTTGCACGGTGGTTCCTGAGATCAATGACAGTTTTTGTTTGGATACAGCTAGGAGCGGGGCGATATCTGGTTTTCAGCATTGCAATACATCACCAGCTAAACATCATGAAATATCACTTTGCATCACTATGCCTGAAATAAGGATGGAGCTAGGTAGGGGTATTGGCTGGCTTGATGGTTTTTCCTGCATCATGATGTTTGCTGGTGCCTGCTCTCGTTATTCACAACCCCCTGTAGGAGGCAAAAGACAGCTGAGCCAGGAGATGTTAACAAGGGTTGAAGGAATGGAAGGAAGCATTGTGGGCTTCACAGTTTCCTCCACATCGTGATTTCTGCATAGCACACATAAACATCATAGTTCACGATATACTGCCAGGTCACAAATTATGAAACCAATATCACAATATGGACTTCAGACCAATTTTGGATGATATATTGATAAATCGCCCAGCCCTAGATACAGCTGGATGCCATTTTGAATCAACAAGGTGGACTGGCCCTTTCAAAACAGCACTGATTTTAACCCTTTATTTCAAAACACCACTGGTTTTGTTTTGGTTTCTTAGAATTTCCAAGCTGCACCAGATACGAGACTGCTAGTAAAATAGTGAACTAATAAATAAAAGGTTCAACAGGAACAAGGGAAGCCACTTTTTACTGAGTCAAACCATTAGGTCTGTATTGTCCACACTGACTGTAGTTTACACTGAGAGTAAACTACACTAGGTCTGTATTGTCTCACTGACTGACAGCAGTTCTCCAGGGTTTGAGTCCAAGGTCTCTCCAAACCCTGCATGGAGGTGTCAGGGTTTGAACCCAGGACCTTCTGTATGCAAAGCAGATGCTCCAGTTACTGAGACAAGGCCCCTCCCCAATCTCTCCCACTTGCCCAACACCAGGTACAAACTATTTGTGGTACCCTCCTTTGTTCAAGCTGCACCTAAACAAAGGTCACAGTCCCTAAAGACTTATATAATTCACAGCACAGTCCTAACCATGTCTACTCAGAAGCAATTAAATTCAGAGGGGCTTACTCTCAGATAAGTGGGTTGGGATTGCAGCCGTAAGCGTGAAATGCTTCTCGTATTATTAATGGAAGGTGCTTTTGCTTTTTCATCGTTTTAAGCATAGGCAGAATTGCCTCCATGCAAATATTCTAAGTGGGTAGGATTATTGCATTTATCTTACACTATTAATTTTTGTACCATTTATTACTGCTTGGCTGTTGGCATTGCTATGGTCTGTGGTAAGGCAATTAATAAAACTCATTGACTTTGATTAAGCTGTTACCACTTTCGCTGATGTTTGAACACAGCCTGCATCTAATAAATTAAAGATAGTTGATTTATTCAGGAAAACTACCAAATTATGCTTCCATAATGTGCATAACATGAGCAATATATTTTGTTCGCCGTTAATATGCACAGTTATTTTCACTTCCTTGCTGGTATAACCTTGGATTCTGACACGCAGTAAACTAACGCTCTCATGTGTGGATTTATCTAGAATTTGGAGCAACTGTGCCCAAAAGCTTTGAGAAGCTCACCTCCTGCCATCATTTCCCCCTTCCAGAATCTCTTTCCAAAAGTAGCTTTCTCACACACCAAATTGGCTATTCTGACACTAAAGAGAGATTCCAGAAGGCTAACTGTATCATACCACTGTGGCAGGAACAATGAATTTTATGACACTTTAAAGACCAACAAACCTATTATGGCATAAGCTTTCGTGGAGCAGAACCTATTTCTAAGACTTTCGATAAAGTGAGTTCTTCAAAAATTTATGGCACAATAAATCTAAGAGAGTAACAAAGCTGATTCAAGGGCTGCTGTTGTTCAAAGGTACAAGGACACTTTGTGATGTGCAAAGGTGCATCCTGGGACTGCCCTTTTATTTTTGTTATGTATAGCATGTATAGCTCACCTTTTGATCCAAGGAGCCCAAAGTGGTGCATAAGGTTCGCCCCTTCCTCATTTAATCCTTGCAACAACAACCCTGCGAGGTAGGTTATGCCGAGAAGCAGTGAGTGGTCCAAGGTCACCCAGTAATATGCTTCATGGCTGAGCGGGAAGATCTGAACTCCCAACAACATCCAAAGTAGAAATGACAAGACAGTTAAAGGTGAAAATATGAAAAGCAGCCGGAATTTGATGGTGCAGACAGAGAACCCTTTTCCACAGAAAACCCATTGATAAGTTAATGAAGAGAGACATGCGAGCTTTGATGCCACAGAGCTGGATTCAAAACTCTGCAGAGCCACAACCATTCTGAATGGCCTGCGGTAATTCAGTCTCAAACTTGCACGCATATCTGTGAGACAGGAACAGCAGTAGCTTCTCCCAAAAAGTGGATCTTCAAAGGAAAGTTCTGTAAAGCACTTCGAAGGCTGAAAAGTGTGGGAGAATATCCATTCACCTGGGGCTCCAGGGGGGTCATTTGCTGCATGGTGCAGTCAGGGCCGGTGCGTCCATTTAGGCGAACTAGACAGTTGCCTAGGGCGCATAAATGGAGGGGGCGCTGGCCAGCCTGCCCCGCAAAAACCCCGCACCACCGCCGCCCTCCCACGGTGCGTGCACGCGCTCCTCCCACCTATGGAGGGAACGCTGTG
Source organism: Zootoca vivipara (assembly GCF_963506605.1). Classification (NCBI taxonomy): domain Eukaryota; kingdom Metazoa; phylum Chordata; class Lepidosauria; order Squamata; family Lacertidae; genus Zootoca; species Zootoca vivipara. The sequence goes on from NC_083281.1 coordinate 79,069,365, forward strand.
AGCTCCTCAGTAGCTGCAGCGAGCAAGCGGTGGCGGCGGCAGCACCCGTAGCTGAAGCCTTCAGCTATGGGCGCTGCTGCTGCCTCCGCTCCTCACTCGCTGCAGCCGCTGAGGAGCTCACAGCGTCCCCTCCATAGGCGGGAGGGCGCTGAGCTCTCCTTTTGGCTTACACTCCTCCCGCCTATGGAGGAGACGCAGGGGTGTCAACGGCATTGTGCGTGGGGCATGACGCATGCGTCATGACGCATGTGCCAGGGGGCGACTGAAGGTGATTTTGCCTAGGGCACAAAAAGCCCTAGCACCGGCCCTGGGTGCAGTCACAGCCAGAGTCAGAGGGGAGCACCTTATTCCTGCATGGCTGAGGGAGGGGATGGCAGCCTGATGCCCCTCTCCCTTGGCTGTGCTTGACCATCTGCTTGAGCAGGCCTTGACAGCAAGCCTATGTGGACATGGGCATGAGGCCTGTGCCTGCCCACCCCTGGGATATTTAGGAGGACAACTTGGAGCCGCCTGCCCTCTTGGCTGACCAACGCAGGATTTACCTCCCTCCCACCCAGTCTGTTAGAGGCCAGTAAAGTGGGGAAAGTGGGCAAGTTAGCATGAGGACCTTGTTATGGTTAATCAGTTGCTATATTCGGGGCCTGGAAGGAATTTTCTCCTGCAAGCAAATTGGTTCTCGCCTACCTCATAGCAACTGACACAACTTTGGTGGATAAGTCATTGGGCCGGATCCTTAGTCATGTGGGTACCCCGTTAAAGGGGTCTAGGAGGGGCAACTCTCTGACCTGTAGTCAAGAAAGTTGTGGCCTGATACAAGCTGGGTATGTTTAGGGAGTTGGGTATGTTTAGCCTAGAGAAGAGAAGGTTAAGGGGGGATATGATAGCCATGTTCAAATATATGAAAGGATGTCATATGGAGGAGGGAGAAAGATTGTTTTCTGCTGCTCCAGAGAAGCGGACACGGAGCAATGGATTCAAACTACAAGAAAGAAGATTCCACCTAAACATTAGGAAGAACTTCCTGACAGTAAGAGCTGTTCGGCAGTGGAATTTGCTACCAAGGAGTGTGGTGGAGTCTCCTTCTTTGGAGGTCTTTAAGCAGAGGCTTGACAGGCATATGTCAAGAATGCTTTGATGGTGTTTCCTGCTTGGCAGGGGGTTGGACTGGATGACCCTTGTGGTCTCTTCCAACTCTATGATTCTATGATTCTAAGCCTGTGTCCATTTCCTTGGTCTTCTCACATCCCCTGCAGGCATCATGCATCTATGGTGACAAATGCCAACAAAGAAACAATCCTCTGCGCTACACCCAAACACCAAGGTTGCTGTTGTTTGCTGGACAGTACTGTTCAATCACAAGCTGACTCAATCCTAAAAACAATTGCAAGGCTGCTCCAAAGCCAACTCCGAGGAAATTCCAATGGAAGAAAACTCTACAACCCTCACATTCCTTCTCTTTCTCTATGCACTGCAGAGTACAGTTTAAATACTATAATATGAACCTATAATTGTGTTGTCCCCTGTAATACAATCACTGGAGCTATGTGGCTTTCTTCTGAGAAACCAGCTGCACACCCAGGCACCCACCTATTCACAAAAACAAGGCGGCATCATTTCTTTTTAATAATAAAACCTGATAGTGAAAATTACTATTTCAATTAAAGGCTGAGGCATACCTCCAGGTATTAAAAGAGATTATGCATTGTTCAGCGCAAAACAGCTCAGCTGAAATGCTTAGAAATTATACTAATCTGCTTTGAAGTGTGATAACCCAGGTGCTATTATCTGCCATTGTTTGGGGAAGATTTGTACTAATGCAATTGCACAGTCTCTTCGATTTTTAAAAAAATTTAATTTAGAAAACGGCTATGAGGCGGCAAATTGAACACTGAAGCACCCGATTAAGGCACTGAGTCCTCTTGGTGGGGAGATAAAGTCAGGAAAGCCAAAATTATTCAGTGCTGTTCTCAGAACTGGGACATGCCATGTGGAAGACAAGTTTCCCTTTTGACATACTAGTCAGAGGACGTTAGCAACCCAATGTGTGTCCAGAATAGACAGAGTGCAAGATTGAAGAAATGAGCACACAGTCCTTAAAGTCATTGAATTACTTGGAGCCCAATGGCAAATCCAACTTTGGGCTGTGCCTGTGGTACACATTTTTTTGGCCAGCGGGCACATTTGAAATTTTGAGAACGCGCCATGTGCACCCGTCACAAAAATTCTGCAGTAGAGAAGGCTACCAATGGGAGCATGGCATAACACAAAACGGTCACCACACATAGAAAAAAGGAACAGGACCACAAAGTGGTGCAGACATGCCCCTCCCCATCAGCCACTGGGTCAGCCAGCTCCATGCTTACTTAGAGAAAAGCTCTTTTGCACCTCTCTTCTGCTGAGAAGGGATGGGAAGGTGGGTATCCAATCCTGGCATCCAGTTAAATGTGGGCATGTGCAGACCCTCCAAATGCCCCTATTTTTTCAGGGACAGCCCCAGATTTACAGAAGCTGTCCCAGTTTCTGACTTGATCCCAGAATGCCCCACTTTTCCTTTGTTGTTGTTTAGTCGTTTAGTCGTGTCCGACTCTTCGTGACCCCATGGACCAGAGCCATAGCTGCCAAGTTTTCCCTTTTCTCGCGAGGAAGCCTATTCAGCATAATGGAAAATCCCTTTAAAAAAGGGATAACTTGGCAGCTATGACCAGAGCATGCCAGGCACTCCTGTCTTCCACTGCCTCCCGCAGTTTGGTCAGACTCATGTTGGTAGCTTCGAGAACACTGTCCAACCATCTCGTCCTCTGTCATCCCCTTCTCCTTCTTTCCCAACATCAGGGTCTTTTCCAGGGAGTCTTCTCTTCTCATGAGGGGGCAAAAGTACTGGAGCCTCAGCTTCAGGATCTGTCCTTCCAGTGAGCACTCAGGGCTCATTTCCTTCAGAATGGATAGGTTTGATCTTCTTGCAGTCCATAGGACTCTCAAGAGTCTCCTCCAGCACCATAATTCAAAAGCATCAATTCTTCGGCGATCAGCCTTCTTTGTGGTCCAGCTCTCATATTTTCATCAGAGAAACGTTGGAGGATATGCATGTTTTAAGGGGGCATGTTCAATAATGTGAAGAGGCCAAGTCAGTGCAGACTGGCTGTCACATCGACACCACACATTTAAAGCAGCCTTAAACCACTTCAGCAGCCATGGCCTCCCTCATAGAATCCTCACAACTATGGTTTGTTAAAGATGCTGGGAACTGTAACCTCTGTAAAGGGTCTCCTAGCAAGTCTCAGCACCTGAACAAGCTACAGTTCCCTGGGTTCTCTGGGGGAAACCATGGCTGTTAACGTGGCATAATACTGCTTTGAATGTGTGGTTGGGGAGCTGAACAGGAACAGCAAGCAGCCTCCCAGGCATTGTGCATTTGGGAGGGGATATTTACTGGGAGCTTTCATAGGCACAAGAGGAGGTATTGGCAGGCACACAGATTCCTAGAATACCGTACACAATTTGTAGAATACGCAATTATATGCAGAATGCAGTCTGGGCATCTTGGCTGGATGAATTCAGATTCAAGTGCTTGTTGCCCAGCCTGACCTGGAAATATTGATAGCCCTTTCAGCAGCTGATTGGCTGCCTTGGTGGGTGGAATCCTTCCCATGCTTGGCAGCACAGCACAACAAGGGGACCTCTTGACATGCTCCCCTGGCTAAATGGCCCCATGGGGCACCAGAATGCAGAGGCAAAGGTTCCTTGTTCTAGTCCTCAGCAGCCCCGGGCAACCTGCAACCTTTGCATTTCCTATCCCACCCCTCAAACCATGCCTCCCTCACTGTTGTTTGCAAATTTATTTTAGACATTTGTATCCTGCTTTTCCAGCTCATATGAGCTGCCCATAGAGGCTTAAAGTAGAATTTAAATAGAACCAATCAACCAAAAACAATGTAAGATGCAAAGCTTGCAATAATAATAATAATGAGGAGAGGAGGTGGTGGAGGAATTGATCTAAAACAAGGCAATTGTTTTGGTTGCCCCTTCCTGCCTCTTCTCCCGCTCCACAACGACAAAAGGATCCAGCTCGTGGAAACTGCTTATAAACAATAAGAAAACACTAGTGAAATGTCGCATCTCTTTTTCAAAGGGTTTGTGTTTACCTTTCCGGCTTCAGAGCGAAATTCAGGAAGCAGCTAATCTGCATTTCTTCTGGGAGTCTTGTTTTGAAAACTTGCTGTGTAAAGCCTGAACTATCTGGGTGGATTTTCGTAACTTAGAAGCACAGGAAACGTCAAAAGCAATAAAATGCAATAGCAACTGTTTCTTCCCAGTAGTACCGGGACATACACATAACTATTTTCCACGCCAACAGAAAGCATGTTCCTCACATACATATGGGCATATAAACACTCACCTGCCACCCACCAACGTTCATGCAAAATGCGACGGTGAGAGATTTAAAGCAACAGGACAAAATCAAGTATAATTTAACTTGAACCTGAAGAGGTTTGTGGCTACACCACTGCCAGCATTTTTACTCCCCAGTTACTGATATTGCCTGCATTAACCAAGGAGTATCAAACTTGTCGACTTAACATTTATAGAGTTATCAGTAATTACAGTTATGCTTTCATTTTAATTTAAACTTCGTGGTTTGTGAAGATGAAAATGAGGCTGAGGCAAATTTCAGCAGTAGACGCTAGAGGAATAGCTTGTGGCTTTCAGGCATCTCATGAATAGTTTTTTATTCTGAGAGGTCTATGCAGTTGTTTAGAATTTTCTAGAGTAGCGTTTTAATTATTGTTCTGTACTGCTTTTAATTCTAAATCTATATAGCTGTAACCCCCTGGCATTTTGTGAGAAGGTGGTTTCTGTATACTATATTAGTGTTTGTATTAAGGCATGGGTAGGCAAACTAAGGCCCGGGGGCCGGATCTGGCCCAATCTCCTTCTAAATCTGGCCCATGGACGGTCCGGGAATCGGTATGTTTTTACATGAGTAGAATGTGTGCTTTTATTTAAAATGCATCTCTGGGTTATTTGTGGGGCCTGTGGTGTTTTTACATTAGTAGAATGTGTGCTTTTATTCAAAATGCATCTCTGGGTTATTTGTGGGGCATAGGAATTCGTTCATATTTTTTTTCAAAATATAGTCTGGCCCTCCCACAAGTTCTGAGGGACATTGGACCAGCCCCCTGCTGAAAAGGTTTGCTGACCCCTGTTAGGCTTCCCCTCCAACATTTCTCTGATGCAAACAGGGACATCTTATTCCATACTAGTAGTAGTAGTAATACCCTACCCATCTGATTGGGTTGTCCCAGCCACTCTGGGCAGCTTCCAACATACATAAAAACATAATAAAACATAAAACATTAAAAAACCACTTCCCTATACAGGGCTATCTTCAGGTGTCTTCTAAAGTTTGCATAGTTATTTAGGGTTGCCATACGTCCAGAATTTCCCGGACATAGCCAGAATATGGCAGTCATATTCCGGGATTGAATCAGAAACTGGTATGGCTACTGTAAATCTGGGACTGTACCTGGAAAATATGGGACACTTGGAGGGGCTATTAAGGGGGGGGTAAGTGTTGGACCATAAAGTGCTGGACCATAAAGAAGGCTGATCGCCGAAGAATTGATACTTTTGAATTATGGTGCTGGAGGAGACTCTTGACTCTTGACTGCAAGAAGATCAAACCTATCCATTCTTAAGGAAATCAGCCCTGAGTGCTCACTGGAAGGACAGATCCTGAAGCTGAGGCTCCAATACTTTGGCCACCTCATGAGAAGAGAAGACTCCCTGGAAAAGACCCTGATGTTAGGAAAGATGGAGGGCACAAGGAAAAGGGGACGACAGAGGATGAGATGGTTGGACAGTGTTCTCAAAGCTACTAACATGAGTCTGACCAAACTGCAGGAGGCATTGGAAGACAGGAGTGCCTAGCGTGCTCTGGTCTATGGGGTCACGAAGAGTCGGACACGACTAAGTGACTAAACAACAACAAAGTGTTGGAAAAATGCCCTGGGGTGCCCCTGCAGCCCCCAAACTCCTAGCGTCCATTCCTGTCAGCTGGAATGTAAAACTTTATATTTAAAGTGTTAAATAATTTCTCATTACAAAGTTTTATGTTAACTTTTACATTCCAGCTGATGAAGAATCATCGAAACAGGGCCTTGTCCTGATGTTGATATTTACTGGAAGTTATTCTGAATAAAACTTTATGAAGAATTTTTGAAATTATCCTTTCTGGCCCGAGTTCTTGTAATTTTTCGGTTACTTCTGGACTTTACCAAGAACTCCAATTTCTACTATACCAATAAAGCTAGCCAATCTAAAATGGCTAAATCCAACTTGCGTCCTTTCTCACTGGTTACAGAACCCTGAGCTTCCATCCTCGGGGATGAATTATGAATGTTCCTCCCTCTCCCGCCCTGCACCTTCTACTCAAGTCTCAGCCTAAATAATATATGAATAAACAAAGGCTCCAGTATCTGCGAAGGGCTGAACTTTGTGCCGTTGCTACAGGGGCTGAGATCAAAGCTCTGCCACCAGGCCTGACCCCAGCTGGTTTCCTTTGGGGTGGGGCGGGACCGGGAAGGGGTGGGGGATAAAGCCACAATGAAAAGCTGGAGCTGAAGTTAACCTTTCATGGAGCTTAATGGCAAGGCAGCAGGAGCTCAGTAGGAAGACAGCTGCCTCAGAAAACCTAACAAGAACAGACAGAGGGGGGGGGGAAATGATACCTGAGGAAAGGAGAGAGCTGGAGAAGTCGCATGGTGATCAAAGGCCTCCGATATCCTGTGCTAAGGAGGAGGAGAAGCCACAGAAGGGCACCTATGGAGCCCATAATTTGTCCTGTGGGGTCATGCCACAAGGGGTTAATTTCAGCTATAGGCTCTCAATGACACCTATCACGTGCTGAGCTGGTTATGGGGCTCAAGCCAAGGGAGCCATATGCAAAATTTGCAGTGGTTCAGGATTTCAGCGTAGCTCAGTGGCAGAGAACGTGGTTTGCATGGGGAAAGTTCAACCCCAGGTATTTCCAGGTACGTCCAGGAAAGACTCCTGTCTGAAACCCTTGCAGTACATGTAGTCAGTACAAAAGTAGATGGTCCAATGGTCTGGCTGGGTACAAGGTGTTCAGGGGGGCTATGCAAACATGTCATCTGGTCATACCCTCCAACCCCCGGATTGAAAAATCCAGGATCAGCAGCAGCGCGGCACTGGAAGTTGCTTCTACGCGGCAGCGCGGCACTGGAAGTCGCTTCTATGCATGTCCAGACATGTGCAGACAGCCGGGAGCCGGCAGGAGCTTTACGGGATATTTACGGGATATAATCAATTCAGGATAACAGCAGGAAACGGTAACAAAATACGGGGGTTTCCCGCGAAAAACAGGAGACTTGGCAGCTATGCATCTGGTTGATGCACATTGCTGGTCACAATATGGATTTCTTGTTCTCAGACAATGGTCTGGTTGGGGGGGGGCATTTTCCCTCTGCTCCCTTGTTCTGAGCAGAGTATTTCCTGTTGAGACCTAAGCTCTAGAACTGTCACCTACAGGAGGCTGATAAAACCAATATTTTTTTCTGAATAGTTATACACAGGTTTATTCAACAAGAAAACTAATATCTGGACTTGGAGTATATGTTCCCCTAAGAACACGAGTCCCTGAGGACTCTGAAGTGTACTGTGCAGAAGGTCCTACTTAGAAGAGAGTTTCATGAGAATTTCACTCCACACTCCAAAGTATACAGTATATTCAGCAAAATGGCGACAAGTCGAGTGGAGGATCTGCAGAGGCAATTTTAGCTCTGTCCTAAGTGGTACCTTAGAAGAATCCTTGGAAAAGACCCTAATGTTGGGAAAGATTGAGGGCACTAGGAGAAGGGGACGACAGAGGACGAGATGGTTGGACAGTGTTCTCGAAGCTACAAACATGAGTTTGACCAAACTACGGGAGGCAGTGCAAGACAGGAGTGCCTGGCGTGCTATGGTCCATGGGGTCACGAAGAGTCGGACACGACTAAACGATTAAACAACAAAAGTGGTACCTTCTGCATGCTAGACCTCCAGTCTGCAGCCAATGACCTCCATGGCTGGAGAACACTTCCAGTCTGGATTTGAGTATAGCTGCCATACTCAGTCACACTCCTTTATAAGTACAATGTTCCTTGTGATTAGAGATTGCAGAGAAATTTGATTCCGTCCACATTTAAAGGTGGAACCTACCTGATATGCGCTTTCCAAAATAATATACAAACAGAACCACAACCGTCTTGCGAAATTCACACTTCTCCAAATTTTGCAATACTGTTCTCTGGCCCAGCAATGTGTAGGAAAATATATATATAGTGGAATATAAAGTGTGCAGTTAGAATGCATATATTCATGAAAAGGACAAATGAAAAACGCATTCTATTACACAAAGATGAATTGCAAATAATAATAATAATAATAATAATAATAATAATAATAATAATAATGCAGATATATTTTGTGGGGGAGGAATTTGCACAAAAATGCTGATGTGTTTACAGGAGGACTTTAAAAAAAATCTAGAAATGTGGAGAACTGAACATAAGGTTGGAAGAATGAGATATTGAGAGGAGCCAAACTGGACAGATGTGCTCGTCCCGACTTCTTACCCTCCTTGCAGAAGCAGAGCAGTGGCAGTCAAGAGACAAACAGTTTCTCCCTTCAACAAGCTGACCTCTCGCTAGCACCACAAAGCTCCATGAGCTCCCGCAGACCTGTCTCCGCAGGAGCATCTGACAAAGTAAATTCATACCAGCACTGTAAACATCACTCATTTACCTCTGATGGGGTAAATGGAGGCAGGGAAAGGAAGAAAACATTGCTGCAGTCTATTTGCCTGTCACTTACTGTTGCTTTCAGCGGCAGGTGGCTCTCTTGAACGATGGCACTGAGATGATAAACAGATCGCTGGAAATGTTTCCAACACGGTAAGAGAGATGTTGAGCCAGAGTTTATGCTGCTGCAGTTAAGCTGGGGGTGCGCAAACATTGATTCACAGTGCCACGGGTTCCCGCATGGCACGCCGATGATGCTCAGGCCTTTTGGAGTTTGCTCAGGAGGCGCCGCTGTATCACACTGCAGCTTTGCATGCCAAGAGCAGTGTAACAGTTTAGTTGAACCAAAAACTGGTGCATGCCTCCGAGAAAACTGTCTCTATGTGTATCCTAACAACAAGGAGAAATCCGTGCTGGTCTGTGAACCAAGAACACCCAACGTCAGTCATGTAGAGCCAAGTGTCATTGAATGTGTCTTTGGGATTTACAGACAAGTTTGTTTTTTAATGCAAATAGCATTTGCTGGGGGAACTAGCAGTTATTTTTATTTATTTACGGTATTTGTAAACTTATTTTTATACCACCCTTTGTCAGGATGGTGTACAGCACTGAATTTTTTAAAAAAAAATAAAAAAATGCATATGATCATTAAGAAGACTGGCTAATCAAAGATTTTTTTTATTTTAAAAAAAGCTGCAAAGATCTGCCAGCGTAAAAAGATATTCGAGAGGCACTTGAAAGTCAAAAGTGAGTGTGCCTGCCAAATCTCTACTGGAAGAGTGTCCCAAAGCACAGGAACAGCAGCACTAAATGCTAGTTGAAGCCTGTCGCGTCTTTGTGGGTGCCAGCCACCCACTGTGAGCTCTGGGCAGATTGTGGAAATTTTCACCCAATCCTGACTTCTGCTGATATGGTATGAATGAATCTTTATTTGCATCAGCCATTGGCCATAGCAATGAAACAACAATACGATATACAAAAAGTAAAAACAAGAAGTCAATACATTTTAGGTTTTGAATCAATGGTCAAATAGTGGATCTTATTCTAATTGTCCCAGCTAAAAACCTTACAACCTTTGCTGTCAGCTGCTCATCTTGATCTGCCAAGAGAAAGGACACTGTGGCAGTGGCTGGGAATGGACAATAAAAGAGGGGTGATCATCTCATTCCTCAAGTCGTCATAAAGAGTGCAAGCCAAAAGGGCATGCCGATTTGGTACTGCCATCTCCACAGGTAGATAAGTGTTTTTTTTTGTGTGGAATCTGTTGGAATCGTCCCTCAAGTACAGCCAAGGGCAATACATTCAATCTTGCAAGAGTAAAAGCATGTCTATATTTTAAAATTGCTAGGTAATGCAGCTAGGGTGCCAGAGAGTCAAAATGGGTAGGTGGAAACTTCTGTTGGTAGTGGATTGCATCCAACTAAGTTTTAACCAGAGCAGACCCACTGAAGTTAATGAACCTGAGTTAGTCATATCTATGAATGTCAATGGGTCTGCTCTTGGGTAGGATACAACCCAATGTGTTTGGTTCCCATTTTGCCTTCGACTCACCCCCCAAAGTTCTCATGCTATCCAAAAAGTTCTCATTGGGGCATCAAAAGAACCTTGCAGTGTAAAACCAGGCATCAAATTGCATGCAGCACAAACTATTATCTTGGGCTTAGGAGCAGAGTTTGGACAATCCCTGCCCTACAATTACTATGCAGCGAGGATATGTTATGCTGCCAGCACATCATTAAAGCTATGCAGATCTCTGCCAGGTCAGTGCCTGAATGGGTGACTCAAGGAGCTCTGAGCAAAGCTGCCCCGAGTCCTGGATAAAAATATAATAACCAAATAGTGTGGCAGGGGGAGAGCGAAGAGTAAGTTGACAGATAAGCCGCTGCTGTCACTAAGACATCTTCACAAGTGATCTGCTTCCCCCCCTACGGCAAAGGTGCACATCATAACTATTGTTGATTTGTGCCAATTAGATACACTGCAGGTTTGGGGCCATCCTCTGGGGGAAACAAAGCACTCAGATAATCCACTGCCTTTGGATTTAGTGGTAGAGCCCAGCTGAAATCATTATTCAGCCTTAGATAGGGAGAGCTAAGCAAGATATTCCACCTTCTGCTGCTCAAGATTTCTCAGGACAGCCTTCTGTGTTGAAAGCCACCACTACCTGCAGCAGAGCAATTCATTTCAAGGTTCCTTGGTTCTGAGTGAAAAAATATCAGGAATGAAAGCTCTGTGCCTTAACCATGAGGGTTCAACAATGGAGCTGTGTTTGTGTGCGTAGGCTTTTACATGACTTATTTCACAATCATACATTGCTAAAATGTGTAATTTATTTCAATTTATGGACAAAATGGAACCTATCAGCAAATAAATTGATTACCACTTTTGTATCAGCTCTGTTCTTTTTAAAACTTTGTTTTATATCTGTGTTACAATCCTAAGAGAAAACAAAGATACAACAGGAAGGAAAAAACAGTAATACAGTGGTATTAGCAATTGCAAATACACAGAAGATAATAATAAAAGCTTCTTGTCACCTTCCTGACTGTTTCTGGAGTACACAGTCCTGAGAAATGTCATTCTCTTCTGCGGGGACAAAATATCAGCAGTCCATAAAAGAGGAAGTATTAATTTTTTTAAAAAAGAAACAGGGTGCGGAACCTTGGACAAATACCATATAGGGAAGTTTTTATTGTTTAATATTTTATTGTGTTTTTAATATTCTCTTGGGTGATAACTTATAGGGCTGTAGCGAATGATAGTGCTACTTAGAGTAAACTCACTGAAGTAAATGAACATGACTAACACAGGGCTGGAATCAAGATTGCCGGAAGAAATATCAACACCCTCAGATATGCTGATGACACAACCTCGATGGCAGAAAGTGAGGAGGAATTAAAGAACCTTTTAATGAGGGTGAAAGAGGAGAGCGCAAAATATGGTCTGAAACTCAACATCAAAAAAACTAAGATCATGGCCACTGGTCACGTCACTTCCTGGCAAATAGAAGGGGAAGAAATGGAGGCAGTGAGAGATTTTACTTTCTTGGGTTCCATGATCACTGCAGATGGTGACAGCAGTCACGAAATTAAAAGACACCTGCTTCTTGGGAGAAAAGCAATGACAAACCTAGACAGCATCTTAAAAAGCAGAGACCTTGCCGACAAATGTCCATATAGTTAAAGCTATGGTTTTCCCAGTAGTGATGCATGGAAGTGAGAGCTGGACCATAAAGAAGGCTGATCGCCGAAGAATTGATGCTTTTGAATTATGGTGCTGGAGGAGACTCTTGAGAGTCCCATGGACTGCAAGAAGATCAAACCTCTCCATTCTTAAGGAAATCAGCCCTGAGTGCTCACTGGAAGGACAGATCGTGAAGCTGAGGCTCCAATACTTTGGCCACCTCATGAGAAGAGAAGACTCCCTGGAAAAGACCCTGATGTTGGGAAAGATGGAGGGCACAAGGAGAAGGGGACGACAGAGGACGACATGGTTGGACAGTGTTCTTGAAGCCACCAACACGAGTCTGACCAAACTGCGGGAGGCAGTGGAAGACAGGAGTGCCTGGCGTGCTCTGGTCCATGGGGTCCACGAAGAGTCAGACACGACTAAACAACAACAACACAGGGCTATTAGCTTCAGTGGGTCTACTAATGTTGGATGCAACCCATTGTGCCTTGTTGTGCATTATCCGGATGCTGAACACAGAAATAACCATGAATGTGCAATAAAAAAACTGTGTCTTGAGGGGGCCATCTCTGTGATTGTTAGTCTCACCACTCCAAACATGAATTTTATCAACGCCCTTGGCAACAGTGGGCTATAGCTAACGTCAGTCATACTCAGATTAGATCCATTGAGATCAATGGACCCAAATAATCCTAAATCCACTGATTGTAACACCTTCTTCTGAGGCTCGGCACCTATGCCCTAGCAACATGATGAAAGACAAGGGAAACGGAGACACCAAGGAATTGTGATGTAAAGGGAATTGCAGCTGTTGGGTTGAAATAACAACTTGTGATGGATAGTACAATTTAGTTAGAACTGGATCAAATAATGAGCTAAACTGACAATTCCCCAACTTTTGTTGAAAAAAATTAAAAAGCTATTCCAGGCAGCCAGCGCCCTGAAGGCATGACAAAGAAACCTGGTGACTGGTTCGTATCCTGACTGCTTTTGATTACACTTAACAGGTGATGGATGGCACCTAATACGTACCTATTCCACCTAGTCCAAATCAATAGAAATTAAGGAGTTTAATCTACAAGCCAGAACCAACTTGAAGAGCCTACAGTCTTTGTTAAGTAAAGATACAGGCTGGTACAAAGCAACTTCTTTGAGGATTTCTCCAGGCTTCAGTCATGTGGGACAGTGATATGGGACCATAATCATATTTCAGGTGTGTCCTCACTTTTTTATATATTTTATTAAACAGAACTATTAAATATGGGCTAAATAATGACTGAAGAGACTCAAAACTCTGAGGAATAGCTCAATTAGTAGAGCATGAGACTCTTAATCTCAGAGTCGTGGATTCAAGCCCCAGGTTGGGTGAAAGGTCACTTCCAACTCTGCAATTCAATGAGTACCTCAAAAAGTCACTGAGTGGGTTACTTTTAATTGATAAATTCCCAGTTGGAATGTATTCTTAATGGGGGTTTTCTTTAAAAAAAAATATCCAGGAATTTCTGGAAAAGAAATTCAAGGAGATTTAGACTAAATATGCAGTCTTCACCTGGGTTTGTTACTGTTATATAATTTAGCATAATACTACATTTTCTGCATGTCAAACATAAACATTCTAATGTCATCTGGAGTTCTAGAGTGAAATAATTTTGCTAATCTTCCATTTATTTATTTTTAATTTAAGAAAATCAAAACTTGAAAAATTGGCCATCGAGTGTTTAGAAATAGAAGTTCAGTGTCGTCTTGGTGCCATTAAAGAAGAACAAACCAAGGTGTGCAGGTACACAAGGCTTTTTCTACCTATATACAGGTGGTTGCAGTTAGTGAGTTGGCACTATTAACAAATTAAAAAAGCAAGATGGTAAGGAGTTGGAAACTGAAATCCTGACTTTAGAGGCAGGAAAACATAAGGCCACTGACTTGCCTGCAGTATACAAAATGTCAAAGGTTTACAAAGAACTGCATAAAATATAATTTGAGGATGTGGCTTTTTTTTATTTAAAAAAAGCTGTTTACAGGTGCTTCTCAATGAAGAAAAGAAATGGAATCAGTTTTATAACCTAAAGCAAAACTAATGTGAACACAGAAGCAAAAAAATATTTACCTTCCTAAATGTTAATCATTATCCACTATCAGCCTAAGAATGACAAATCCCTTCTGAAGCTTAGATGCATTTCCAAATGATTCTCAATTACCCTCATCTTCCAAAATCAATTTCCGATTACAGGGTATACTTCTTTGGAATCCAGGGGGAGTTTCAGCCACTCACTTCAATGGAAACTCACTAAGAGCAAGTTTTTTTCTGTAAGCTTTACAACCTTCTCAATGAAGAATGCATTTGCTATACTGTTGTCTGTCTTAAGGTTCCTAAGAACATAAATAAAAGCCTTTCATTAGCAACCTGTATATATTTTAATGAAGGCATTTTGTATTAATTTTTAGTGATATAATCCATGGGTAGGCAAACTAAGGCCTGAGGGTTGGATCCAGCCCAATTGCCTTCTAAATCCGGCCCGTGGACAGTCCGGGAATCAGCATGTTTTTATATGAGTAGAATGTGTCCTGTTATTTAAAATGCATCTCTGGGTTATTTGTGAGACCAGCCTGGTGTTTTTACATGAGTAGAATGTGTCCTTTCATTTAAAATGCATCTCTGGGTTATTTGTGGGGCATAGGAATTCGTTCATTCCCCCCCCCCAAAAAATATATAGTCCAGCCCCCCACGAGGTCTGAGGGACTGTGGACCTGCCCCTTGCTGAAAAAGTTTGTAGACCCCTGATATAATCAAATGAAATGGTACGCTTTGACCTTGAAACTATGAAACTAGAGCTGATGAAGAATAAACCGAAACAGGGCCTTGTCCTGGATTTCTAAAAACTGGATTGCTACTGGAATTTGTCAATAACTTAAAACTTTCTAAAAATTATTCCTTTACCTCGCCAGAGCTCTTGGAATCTTTTCATTTCATTTTCTCAACTTTTCAAGGACTCCAATTTATTTAGCATTTCAACATGACCCCTGATATAATCCATGTACGTTTATGTTTTTAAATGTGTTATTATTCACTTGGAGACCTTTGGGCGGTAACAAGCAACTAAGAAGTCCAACAAACAAACAACAGTTCATGAGAGGAGACTGATAACTCAGTTCAGGTTTTCAGTTCATCAGAAAGCAGGTTTTTTTCCTCGGTAAATGCCTTTGCTCAGATCATCAAATCACACCATGATCTATACGGGTGATAACTAGCAATTGCGGTTTTATAGAGTAGCACTTTACACTTTACTAAATGATGCCAAGCCTGCTGGTTCCTTCTTAGAAGGCGCGCTAGGATCTTTTGCAAACTCTCCCCCATGCTGTCCCTTGGCCCCTTATAGACAGAACCCACCCGCACTCCATACAGTATTTGGACCAGCTCTGCTAGAAACCGTTTCTCACCACAAATTACAGCATTTGTTCCTGTTAACAAATATTTTATGTGTTCATTCCTCTTAACCAACTTGGCACAACCCCACCGCTGTTTGCCAATGCAATTTTCTGTGCACATTAAAGAACCCTCTGATTCAAAACATCCTGCGCTGTTTCCCCCCCCCCCCTTTCAAAGTTTACTACAGTCTGTCATGTGTATATATGTGCATGTGTGTTTTCTTAATGGCAGGGAGAAGACTTCCTATTAGGCTTCTGCATCGGGGCGGGGAGAAAAAGCACAAGTCATTGTTTACAGGGGAAATGTGCAAAAATGACACAGGAGAGGCGCTCTGAGGAAACAGCTCAACACAGCTGGCTCAGGAGGGTGACACAGACCTGCCAGCGCAATTATGTATTCACATATTTAGGAGGCAGTGTAAATTATGTATAGAGAAAGAGTGTGAAATGCCTCATCCTTCTCCCTACCCAGGTGATAGAACTGCATATAAAATACATGCCATCCCCCATAAACCGCAGACTTCCCTGAATTATTCAAGGCAAATAACTACTTCTCGCCAATTCTATACCCAGTTCTTTCGTCGGTTTTCACACACCCAAAGCAAAAGCCACATCTGATTAACGCCAGCCAGCAGCCTGCAGATATTAAGCTCTTGGTTTCCGCCCCCCCTGCCATTTGTGAGGTGGTTTGGGGGAACTTGAAGCCCTTCTGAAGCTGTGGCAAGAGAATTTTCTATCCCAAAGAAATTCATGGGACTCAGAACTACATTTAGCTGAGTGAGGTGGCTGAGAGGTTTGTTGGAGAGCCGGTTTGTTTTTTGCTCTCTTTTACTTGAAAACAAGGGCAACTATACCACCAACAGATGTGCAAGGCCCTTTGTGGGGGTTTCCAGCTGCCTTTGTTGCCTATAATGTTTTCGGAGCAATGCTTCGCGAGACCACATTGCTCCCAAGCCATTCCAGTTAAGTGCAGTCAACGAGGATTCAACTGAGAACAGCGTAGTGTCGCTTCCAGGTGGGTTCTGGGGAAAGAAATTAGTGGCCGCCGGCAAGTGGCTTCGGGGAACAGGTCTGCTTTCTTCTGTCAATAAGTGTGCCTCTAATTTCACCTCTGCACCCCAACCCCAGATTGCTGAAATGCTTCCAGTTTTGCCACTTGCAAATGGAAAAGAAGATGAGGAAGCAATTTTGGCTCAGGCTTAGCTCAAAACACCCTCTGTGCTTTTGGAAGACCGGAAAGACCAAGGAATTCCAGGGAGCCTCTGAGAGATATCACTGGAGTGGTCCCCTGCCAGCATTGCGACACAAGAGCCTGGCCACATGTTGCAGAATTATACATCTGTAATCATTTGCCATGTAAGACAGTGACAACAGACGCTTTACGACAAAAAAAGCACCTTGATGAGGAATTAACAAATTAGCTTCTTCATTTTAAAGGAATACTCACATCTGAGCTGAACCGAATGCAATAACACATTGTCTCTGCTAGCAAGGTCCTCGGGGAGTCGTTGTGGCTGTGCAAGAGAACCCACGTTCTTCAATAATGCCGAGCAATGACATGGCATTTCTTAATTAACAAAATGTTTCTTTTATGTTCTTATGAAAGCAAAATAACGCAAAACGTGCCCCAGAGGATATCTAAGAGCCACAGTCAAATGCAGTCCCATAGTTTCTAATTCCTGACAAAATTGTACTAATGATAGAAAAGGCAAAGCATACGGCAAATAAAGAGAATATTTGTGACAGTACGGAATGAGCATCATGCAGCAAAATAATATGGTTCAGTCCTTCTAGGATGGTCCTTCAAAATGCAGGTGATGAAGGAGTGGGAAAGCATGTTTTTCTGGTGGTGGTGGTGGGGACCCAAGTTCAATCCCCAACCACTCCATGTAGGACAGGGAAAGACCCCTGTCTGAACCTCTGACAGTACACAGTTTGGGGGTTCTCCTCCAGCTTTGCCACTGCAGACGACCTCAGGGACCAGGAATGCCTTCTACCATCTTCAGTTAGTATGGCAGCTGTGGCAATTTCTGGATCAAAATAGCTTGACCACAATAGTCCAGGCATTGGTAACATCAAGACCGGATCACAGCAATGCATTTTATCTGGGTCCTCCCTTTGTAGCCGGTCCGGAAACTGCAGTTAGTGTACAGTCCTGTCAACTGTACCATACACTCCAACATTTCTCCAATAAAATTAGGGATGTTTTAAGAAAAAGCGGGACATTCTGGGATCAAATCAGAAACCGGGAAGGCTTCTCTAAATCAGGGACATCCCTGGAAAATAGGGGCACTTGGAGGATCTGCTGTATTGGCTACCAATTTGTTAACAAGCCTTGTTCAGGATTTTACGGTTAGCAAACTTTAAAAGTTTGGGACTGGTTCGCTTGAAGGATTGCTTCACCCCATACTTGCTGACTTGACCAGTTTGATGGGCCAAACTTGCATTTTTACCTGTACAGTGTAATGTCTGTGACACATCTCTGAGGTGTGGATCTTATAGTGTGGCAACACTTTGGAACTCACTGCTAAAAACATTAGACAGGCGCCCTCACTATAAAGTTTTAGATGCCTGCAAAATACTTCTTTATTTCAGCAGCCCTACCCAGGTGTATAATTTAATTATGTATAATTGCTGTTATTTTCCACGGTTATATGTGTTTATTATTGATATTTATCTTCTGTACACTGCTTGCATATATCTCTGATTAAGCAGTTTATAATTTTTCCCTAAAGAAATAAATCACATTTTAAAATGTGAATCTTCTTGTGTGCTTAAAAACACCAAGATGGTATGGGTTTATTTATAAACACATGCAACAGTGAAATGAAGCGCTCTTTTTCCATCCCTACAGCCTCCTGCAACACATTCTCTCCTGGAACACAAAAAGTGACACAGTTTCTATTAAACTTATATTAGGGATGGAGAATAATTTCATTCCGTCTGCATTTTAAGGGAACTGACCTAATTCAGGCCTTCCTGACATACACACATTTTGGAACATAATTGTCTTCTGGATTTTACACTTCTACAAATGTTGTATTGTAGCACTCAGCTCAAAGAGCACACCAAAAATACATACTTTAAGGTGTTGGGGGGGGGGGGACTCCATAGATTAATGTGGAAATGGGGCATTATAAATAAGCCTGTAAAAAACTGTCATGGACTCATCCGTTCGTCCTTAGTTTATATTGAACGCAAGGGAGAAACGTGCTAAGAGGAAGGCACGCTTGGCAAATCCACACCGTGATCAACTCCCGCCCTGGAACCAATGTCCCCACTGTGGAAGGACGTGTGGATCCAGAATTGGCCTCCACAGTCACTTACAGAGTCATTGTTAAAACCATGTTTATGGAAGACAATCTTACTAGGCTATGAGGGAGACTGAAAAAAGGCAAAATGAAAGTAAAGGAACTATTGTTGGAAATTTAAAGAAATTAAATTAAAGCCAGTGTGGTGTGGTGGTTAAGAGCGGTAGACTCCTAATCTGGGGAACCGGTTCGAGTCTCCGCTCCTCCACATGCAGCTGCTGGGTGACCTTGGGCTAGTCACACTTCTTTGAAGTCTCTCAGCCCCACTCACCTCACAGAGTGTTTGTTGTGGGGGAGGAAGGGAAAGGAGAATGTAAGCCGCTTTGAGACTCCTTCGGGTAGTGATAAAAGCGGGATATCAAATCCAAAAGATCCAGACTCATAGGGTCTCTTGTTCTATAGTGCTTTTAAACAACTTCTGATCCACTCAAAATGAAGGGTGTGGGGTTTTTTGCCCAGTAAAAAGTTGAACAGGTCAGGGCTTTGAGTCATTCCACTTGTTAAAATCAAAAAGGAACACAAAATGTTGTCTTCTACCAAGTCAGACTCCATCCAGCTCAGTACTGTCGACACGGACTGCTCCTAATCTTCAACTGAAATATATCCTCCCATAACTTAAGTCTAATGTAATATCTAGTCCCGCCCTTTTTGTCAACAGAAAACACATCTTTGCACCCCTTTAATTCCTGGGGTTCAGGCAGAAGGAGATCCGCGATAAGCACTCTCATGCAAACATGCTTCCATCTTCCTGCCAGGTGATAATACGAGGTGTAGACATGGAATAGAATGTGAGGTATAATGTGTCATCAGCTAGCCTCCCCACCCCCACCAAAGACACAACAGCAATATTTGGAAGGAAACTAGCCATCCTAAAGTCAAGAGGAGGTTGCACCAACGTCACAACACAGACAGAATTCCATTCAAAGTGAAAAAGAGAGAAGCAGCAGCATGGAAAATTGTGTTGATATACATTGCAGTGGGCTTCAATCACTAAGGTTCAACAGACAGACAAAAAGATATTTCTTTCGATCAATATTTTTTTTCACCCCACAAATTCACATCAACTCCCTAAGGCACAAAGCCGAAGGAGAAAAATCTCGAAGAAGTGAGATTCAATCTACTCCAAATTGTTTCAGTTTTCATCCAAGCAGATTCATTTTCTTTCTCCTATTTTTCCCCCTTCATATAAAAAAAGCTTGAAAGTCTGGGTACGGGGGGGGGGGGGAGACCGTCTCCTTACAATATGGCACAGAAAGATTGCAGACTGAATTGCCAGAGTGAGACTGAATTGTCAAAATGAGTTACCATTATACCAGCGCACATGTAAATGTTATGGCGGGTTTTGGAAGTTGCTTGTGCTGTTGAGTCTGAAAAGGTCTTTGGGGAGGCTTGAGCAGCTAGGAATCCCACCCAACAACAAGCCCGCACAACAGTTCTAAGGCACCGAAATTCACATTCTTCACATCTAGAATATTGCAAAAAAAAAAAGCACATAATCACATTCCTGGTGCAGCCTTTCGCTGTAAAGGGAGGAACACAAGGAATGGGTTGTGTTCTGAATCATTGGTGGGCAGACTTCAGGCTTCCATGATCCTTCATCTCTATAAGCAGCTTTTGGCAACATTTCCATGTTATTTGAAGGTGATGAAGGTGGAAATATACATGTATAGAGGTGTCTTTACAGGGCACTGAAGTTTCCCCTATAGCTTGCTGGGAAACTCCCCACAAAACCATTGCTCTTTTCCAGATATTTCAGAAGATACAGCACTTGCCTTTCAAAATCTTCTCCACTGGAAAGACTGCAAAGTTAGGCCTAGGGGGTATTAAGTTAAAACCAATATATTCATGCTGTTTCTTTTTCCACTGCACCCGTTGTTGTGCACACAAGATGATACTCTGAACACACAAAATAGCTAACCATCGGTAGAAATACTTGAAGTATTCAGTATTGGACTACATCTCCCGTCATTCCAAAAGTGTTGCTGCTGCACCATTCAGGTACCAGTTGCTGCCGTCATCTACCCACCCAACCCTTTCCCCAACACACACACACACACACACACCATGTAGGCAAGTTGTTTCATCATTCTGTATATCAATAGAATGGAGCCAGGTAAGAAACTTTGATACTGCCCCAAGAGATCTAAATGGCCAATCCACTTGCTCTGTGGATCATCGGCTTATTATGTCTGTTCATCTTCTTAATACAATCACACCGCATGGGTCGAATACATCTTTTGATCTGGACTGTTTTCTTGTAGTACCTCTTTTAAGAAACCCTCAATGTTTCACAGTCCCTACTCATAAATGTCCACTAGCGGGCTTCCCCTGTGCTCTGCTAGCCAGCATGCAGCAGTTGTCTCTTCTGGTACCCGATGTGGTGCCCTGACTTCACAGGGTGAGTCAGCCTGCTCATGGTCCAGAAAAGTTTACACTATATTGTTTGGCTTGGGTTGCTACCATTTTCTTTTATATTGTCAGCTGAAGGAGTAGGATCTATTCAAAACAGGGATCACCGGGCTCCAGCCCTGTTTGCTACAGCCGCTCCGCCACTCCCAAGAATTCCCTTGCATCAGAGATAATGAAAATATATCATTAATTGTGACACTGTACTTATCTTTATGGTTCTGGAGTACCGCTTGCATGTACTGTATGCATTGTAATAGCAGGTATATTGTGACGAATACATTCGTTGTACTTTGCTTGCCATATATTGTGCCTTTGCATGCTGGCCTGAACCCCTGTTTAATTCTATCTGTGAATCATTGGGGCACAAAGATGGAGGGGCAAAGAGAGGAGCCCACTTGGGTTTCAAGAGAAGGGCAAGAGCACTAAATCATGAAAAGACAAAGCCAGGAGTTGTGCTCAAGAGTACATCCACCGAAGTTAATGCACATGACTAACTTGAGCCCAATGATTTCAATGCATCTACTCTGAGCAGGACTTAGTTGGATACAACCCCAGGTTTTGCACCTCATATTTTGAACGTTGCATGCTCCTCCACTCCCTAGTGATCAATGCCAAATTGTATTGCATTGCCAGCTGTGTGTGGTGTGTTTTATTTTTAAAAAAACAACAACAGCAAAAAACAATGCAATTCATTGTCGCAGAGACTTTAATTTGCTAAGCACAGATGGATATTGATTTTCCATCATAAGCTACTTAGAAGCAAATTGTTGCAAGCTTCAACAGCAACCCCTCCGTCTTTCAAGTTGGTTACAGATAAATTACACACACACATATATTTTGAAAAGCAGCAATAACCATAAGGCGTGTGATTAAAAAGGCAGCCTGTGAACTAACCCTCAGTAGCATTCTGATACTCTTGGCTTCATTTAACATACGGCGATTAAAAAGCCCCACTTCCCAGAGAGAAAACACATCAGCAGTACATTAGAGAGCCTGATTTGAAGAAGAAGCAGGTCACATGGCACTATAGCTATTTCTGGACTGTACCACATTAAGAGTAGAGCTAAGCTGAAATTTCTCAGAAGTTTTTTTTTCTTCTGTAATTTTTCTTTCTCTCCCCCACCTCCGCCCATCACCCTCGGGGAAAAAGTCATTTTGCAGAATTTATCTGAATGTTCAACCTCTAGCATCTCTACATAGGGCTGGGAGAGAAACTCCTGTCTGGAGAGCCACTGTCAGTCAATCAATAAATAAACTTTATTTGCATAGCCGACAGCCATAGCAGCAGAATACACGCAATATACAATTAAAAACAACATGGATAAAAGGATCAGTCATATGACTATGATTATCGTTTAAAAGATACTAGGAGTCCTGGTAGACCACAAACTTGACATGAGTCAACAGTGTGATGCAGCAGCTAAAAAAGCCAATGCAATTCTGGGCTGCATCAATAGGAGTATAGCGTCTAGATCGAGGGAAGTAATAGTACCACTGTATTCTGCTCTGGTCAGACCTCACCTGGAGTACTGTGTCCAGTTCTGGGCACCACAGTTCAAGAAGGATACTGACAAGCTGGAACGTGTCCAGAGGAGGGCAACCAAAATGGTCAAAGGCCTGGAAACAATGCCTTATGAGGAACGGCTTAGGGAGCTGGGTATGTTTAGCCTGGAGAAGAGAAGGTTAAGGGGTGATATGATAGCCATGTTCAAATATATAAAAGGATGTCATATAGAGGATTGTGAAATGTTGTTTTCTGCTGCTCCAGAGAAGCGGACACGGAGCAATGGATTCAAACTACAAGAAAGAAGCTTCCACCTAAACATTAGGAAGAACTTCCTGACAGTAAGAGCTGTTCAACAGTGGAATTTGCTGCCAAGAAGTGTGGTGGAGTCTCCTTCTTTGGAGGTCTTTAAGCAGAGGCTTGAAAGCCATATGTCAAGAATGCTTTGATGGTGTTTCCTGCTTGGCAGGGGGTTGGACTGGATGGCCCTTGTGGTCTCTTCTAACTCTATGATTCTATGATTCTATGAAAAGGTAACCCTGTCTCATTGCACCCCCGATGAACCTGGCAACTTTTGTTGTTCTCAGGTCATTTTGATCTGATAGAAGAAAGAAGAACGTGGCCTCAGTTGGGCGGCCTGGGATAGTTAGAAGGAGTGGAGTAATGAGATCGAGCCGCAAGTTTTTATAGAGGGGACATGACAGAAGGATGTGAGCCACTGTTTCTGTGTTGCCGATTCCACAGGGGCAGAGTCGTTTTTCCGCTGGAATCACTGTCAGTCAACGTGGAGTGTCCTGAGCTAGATGGAGCAATGGTTTAACTTGACATAAGACTGCCACAGCTCTAATAAGACCAGAACCAAGGGAGTTATAGGATGGGAACACTTCCCCCATAAACAAAACTAGTTGCCACTTATTTCAGGTCCTGACAATAACTATAATGCCTAAACAACTTAAAGTTTGGCAGAGATTATTGGGTAAATTCATTCATAGGGGAAAGAAAGCTCAGGTATGCAGCATAATAATATATAATAGTGGCAAGAAGGGAGGGCTGGGAGTGCCCCATTTGCTTACACATTATAAAGGCCTTCCAAGTCATGAACTTGGTGGCTTTGATTCAAGATCCAGAAGGAAAACTGTGAATTGATATAGAATTGGAAGATCAGAAGTTCAAGGTGTGGCCCTTTCTTGCTGTTACCCCAAAATTACCGGTAATTCTCAAGGTGGCAAAAAACCATTTTTACTTAGTACGTTAAGTGTTCGGCAAACAATATACAAGAAAGCCACTTCTCCAATCTCCCTAATGATTCCACTTAGATGTCGCCCAATATTTGACGCAGCTGGAGATATGATGGACCAGGAAGGCTGGGAATAAGCAGGTCTTTATAGATGCAGTGATTTTTATGTCAATGGCCCTCACAAGGAGCAGCTGCGTGATTTGCTAGGAGGGAGGCAGTACAGGAATGGGTGGCTTGAAAGCAGCAACTCACAGATCCTAGTCTTTGCTCTTTCCACCCTTTCAGCTATGGGATAGCAATTATGAGGTAAGGTGGCACCTTTCAGGGGGGCAGTGTGACAGGGCAGCACAGAACTAGACCTAGTTCTTACCAGGAGGAAGAGCATATTTGGGGGCTAGCTGGGTGGCTGATAGAAAGCGATTTTATGTAATTGAACAAGCAGATGTGGTTTTATGTCTACCCTGAAAGAAGCAGCTGTAGAAGAGAGTAGCCTGTGCTAATAAAAAAAGAATTGGTCCTATAAAAAGGAATTAGTTCAATGGGTGGCTAGTGGAGTCACCCGATGAAGCTGAATGTTGGAAGGAGAGGCAAAAGAAATGACTTTTTCATGCAGCACCATAAAATAAAATAAAATAAAAATCCTTCCAGTAGAACCTTAGAGACCAACTGAGTTTGTCATAGGTATGAGCTTTCATGTGCATGCACACTTCTTTCTGAAGAACTGTGCATGCACACGAAAGCTCATACCTATGACAAACTTAGTTGGTCTCTAAGGTGCTACTGGAAGGATTTTGTTTGTTTGTTTGTTTTGACTACGTCAGACCAACACGGCTACCTACCTGTAACTAATGCAGCACCATAGTTGAACTACGGAATTTGCCCTTGCAAGATGGCCAGCAACCTGAATGGGCTTGAAAAGAGGATTAGACAAAACCATGGAGGATAAGCCTATCAATAGCTACTAGCTCAGGTGGCTGCCTTGTACCTGGGGGCAGTATCCAGTTGATGGGAACTGCAAATGGAAAGGGTTGCTGCTGCTGTACTGAAGCCTTTTGGGGGCTTCCCAGCAACATCTAGCTAGCCACTGTGAGAAAAGGATGTTGAACTAGTTGGTTCTTTCAACCTCATGCAGAAGGTCTCATCTTATGTTCTTAAGGGAGAGACAAAAGGCGAGACTGTACTCTCTTGCCAGGAAGGTTGAAGGATTTGTTTCTGCTTGGTTGCTATTGCTATTGCTCCTGTCAAAGAGTCTCCCCCGCCCCCAGCTCCTGTTGTGTTGAAGAGAGGAAGCACAATAAGCCAGGCTGTTTGACTTTGTAATTTCTGGCTGGTTTTGAGTCCAGCATAACTGCAGGTCGGGTCACCAGATTCAAATACAGAAGATATTCAAAATACCTTTAAGAATATAATTCTTGACATGACAACATCTAATTGGAAGTTCAGTATAGTGGGGCTCGCACCCAGGTGAGTAGGGACAGGATTGCAGCCTAAAAATCTCCCAACATTATAAGGAAAGACATGCAGTCAATTCTCTCCCCAATGGGAAATTAATCTTCTGGTGTTCTGGCTAAATGGTCCAGAAGCATCAGAATAAGTGGCAACCACCCCACCACCCCAAAATTAGTCTTATTAAATATAAATAGGGGGGGCACATTGAACAGATGGGACTTTTTTTCCAAAAAGACATGCGTAGGATTGCATTAATAAATATTTTAAACTACTCTACTATGTCCCACTTGCAGGCTTCCCAAAGGCACCTGCTTGGCCACTGTGAGAACCGATGGGGTGGGCTGGATAGAAGAAGAAGCCTTTATTACGGTCGAAGACCAGCTCTGGGTGGGCTGGATAGGTCCTTGGCATGATCCAGCAGCAGGCTCTTCTTACATTCTTAATATGTAATTAATACTTAATTACATTAGGCTACATATATTTAGTTCCTGTTGTTTTGCATTAGCATCCTTGCACACAAACTTTTCCCCACAGGCTCCTCACCACAATCTCTCTGGACACATCCCTCTCTGCCGCGGTGGCTTCTCCTTTAGGGGGTTATGCTGACATCTTTTTACTTTGGATCCCAGGAATTGAAAACTTGCACGCTCACACATATAGACTACTGTCCCACCCACTCCCCCCAAACAACCTTGCACGCACGCACGCACACACAAACACACACACAGTGCACAGAGATCAGCAATTAATTCAAACTTGAAAAACACAACTCTACAAAGTAAGGCAACGCACTGCCCCAAATCACTTCACTGGTCTACTTGGAAAAAAAGCCGCCAGTGCTTGCTTGCTGTCAAGGGGCCAATTAAATTTGCATGATCTCCTCCAATCTTGCTTCCCCTCAAAAACGCTCCCTTTATACACACTGAGCAACTTTGCTCCCAGTAGTGAGAAATAAGTTCAAAGATCTTGCAGCAACAGTCCTTATTTGATGTAATTAGGTTTCTCGTTTTCTTTATATTCCACCCACCCCCTTCGTCTCTAGAGAAGAAGCATACATTTGTTTTTGTTTTGTTTTTTATAATAATAATATAATAAAAGACACTCCAGGGTATGTTTACCATCTCCGGAATAAACCCCCCAGCATTGCAGCATGACACAAACAGAGATACTGCATGAACAGATTGCAATTCTTATTAAAGATGAATGACCCTCCTTAAGAGAAGTTGCTGCTGAAGACACATAACACGGTTCAGGGATTGTAAACACTGCATAGATTTTCATCTTCATTATAGCTGGTTTTCCAATTTGGGCATGTCTTTGCATCCTCAGCCAAATGAGCAGTAAGCATATAGAAGCTTTTGTCAGAGTTTGCCTCCAGAATTGAAGGTTGGTGGCGTGCAGCGGTGAAGAGATTGAGCAATGAACCTGCAGGTCCCCAGTTTGAATCTAGCCTCTGCTGTGTGACCTCAGGTGAAGGGCCGGCCACAAACAACTTGCTGCCTGAGGTGAAGGATCTGGCACACAATAGGGGTGGAGAAGAAACACCGTCCAGTTCACATTTAAAAGAGAATCTACCCAAGCCACACTTTCTGAAACAGTATGACAACCAAAACACAGCCTTCCTTCGAAACTCGTACTTCTCCGAACTTTGCAATGCTGTTCTCTCAAACCAAGTACTGTAACATGTACAAAAACAAACAAACCCAAACATACTTTGTTAAAGTGTGCATTAAAAAAAACATGGGTTGGTGATAAAAATAACTCACAAAAGATGCATTATACTGGGGGCAATTGCTTGTAAAACTCTGCATACTGGATATGAACACATATACCGTGTTTCCCCTTTTTAAAGACACCGTCTTATAACTTTTTTCCCTCCAAAAAGCACAAAGTGCCTTATTTTCGGTGGGATGTCTTATTTTTTTTATTACCGGCATGGTTTTTACAGCTCAGGGCACTGGCTCAGGGTGCTGCTGGGCTCTCTTGAGTGCTCAGCGCTGCAGCAGCCACCGGTTTCGGGTGGCAGGGTGGCAGGCGTCCTTGGCCGGGCCAGGTGGAGGCCGCTGGCTCAGGCGCTCCGCCCGACGCTGCAGGGCGCTCCAAGCTCCTTGGCCAGCGGTGGCGGCAAGCACGGAGCGGCAGGGACGGCGGTGGACGAGAAGGCGGAGTGTGGGGATGCAGCCAGCAAGGTGGGAGCGTGGTCAGCTGTTAAGCGGAGCTCATGGAGCGCCGCTTCACAGCTGATCGCGCTCCTGCAGTGCCGGCCGCATGGAGTCACTCTGTGAGTGGAGGTGCCTGTGGGGGTTGGTTTCTGCGGCACGGAAGTATGGCTTATTTTCGGGGTATGTCTTATATTTCTCAAATACTTCAAAACCCTGCCATGGCTTACTTTATGACTACGTATTAAAAAAAGGGGAAACAGGGTATTAGGAGGAATTTGTGTGAAAATGCTGACAATTTTCCATGAGGACTTTAAAAAAAGAAGAATTTGCAGCATTAAAAAACACACAAACTGATGTGTAGTTGTGGAAAGCTGAACTTGGAAAAAATGTGAAGCTGAGAACTTTGCCAGGTTCACCCATACTTACCCAAGGGAAAGGGAAAGAGAGATCCCCTGTTCCATGGTCAGAAAATGGACTTAGCAGTTGACTCTTCCTTCAACACCAATTGATCAGACAGCATCCTCTACAGTACCTGGGGACAGGTGACTAAATTTTGGGACATGGGGTAAGTCATGTGGAACACACAGCTACTGAACACCTTCCTGCTTACGCACTGCTCTGCCTGGCGCCTGATCGCTGACCTCTCAAGCAAATGCTGCAATGCAGCAGTGGCAGCTCAAGTGTCATGTGAGCAGAGCAACGCATAATGCCTGCTGGGTTGCTTGCCTATCTGCCTGCTCGCTCACTAAAGGGCCTTCCCCCTCGGTACTGTCAGGGACATGTTGGGAGAAGGCAATTAGGCAAACACAGCCAGCCAAGCCAGGCGAGCAACCATCAAGCACTGCTGCCTCTGGACAGGAGAATGGGGGTGGCAGAGGGATGGCAGGGGTTGCACTGCCGCTCCCCCAACCTTCCAGCACCCATCGCAAGAGGCAGCTGCCTCGTTCTGCCTAGCGGCTGGGCTAGCCCTGCTCAGACAATCCATTCTCTCTTGGCCTCGGTGGCTCTCCACAGCCATGGAGTCAATCATGCTGTCCAACTTTCCATGGCGGTTGCAAGGATTAAAATATAATGCTTATAGGTTAAGAAGTGTGAAGGGAGTATGTACACCCTAGGTGAGCGTTAGCAGAAGGGATGGGGGAGAAATTTGATCCAGTTTGTAGTTAAAGGAGAAATTTGCACTTTCTCCCAAGACTACACAGAGCCTGAAAGAGCTTCACTACAAAGCTTCCGTCTTCAGCCCAGCGACTCATCACTCAGGGCAGCTGCCCACAGGTCCCAGTAGCTGCCAAACCAAAGTCCTTGCAAAGTGGAGAAAGCCACATCTATTCCTGGCCTAGCTCAAGCAGAGGCACCTGCTTACCAGCCTGAGCAATGGCAGCCAGGTTTGTTGTTATTTTCCAGGACAATCCCAGGGATCCTGCTCTGCGAGCTTCTGCTGGAACCTTAACTTAATGTTTCAGATAGTAGAGAGCTCGGCTCAGTTCCTGCTGGACCCCAGCCAAAGCTTTCATCACCACCTAATGGCCTCCAAAATAGGAGATGGAAAGGCTGGGGAGTTCATGCAGATTAGGGAAGAAAAACAAATTGAAGAATTCAACGGATCACTGGCCCAAAAAGAGAAATTTTCTGCAGCGTACAGCTTGCTCCAAAGGATTAGATTCAAGCAGACTCCAATTCATCCTAGCTAATCATTTTAGCATCCCTCTCCACACATCTATCCCCTGCTAATCTGCCAAAATGCAAATCTCTCTCATTCTGTGCCTCTTCATTACCACTTGACTTTGGTATTTTCTGCTTGGTAACCCCGACACCAGTTTAAGTGTTTTGCTACCATTTCCTGTAGACTTAGGTTTATTTCATATACTGTAATTCAGTGCATATATATATATATATATATATATATATATATATATATATATAGTGGTAAAGCATATGGGCCTGTTTCCCACAAGGAGAAAGAAGCTGATAAATCCAGGGCTCTCCTAAAATAAATTTCAAAAAATCAGGCATACTGCTGCCTTTAGATACAAACCCACAGGGCCGGCAGACCTTCACTGTCAAAATTATTGTTATTCATTGCATTTGTTGGTCACAGCACACAATGGAAAATGGCACAAAGCAGCTTAACAACAGGATAGAATTCAAAGAGGCAAAATCCATTCAAAGCCATTTTTAAAAGTTAAAAAAAATATGTACCAACCAAATTCGTAAAACACTCATCCAATGATACAGTAAGAAGGGCAAGTCCAGCCTCCTTTCCACTAAACAATGAGCATTACAATAAAGGCCCCAAAGTCTGGTTAAGCAAGAATACCCTAAAAGCTGGCAGTAATGGTGCCAGGTGCCAAAAAGAGCGTTAAAGGTATACCTGTGCTCCAACCATCCCTATCAATCAGTAATAGGTGCAATTCTTTGGTCCCAATATCTTGGTCACCTGCTATTAGTAAAACTGGAAGGAAAGCACAGGACAGCTACAGACATGGCGGGTACAGCTTTGTCCCTACAGTGCTCTAGGTGCACGTGGTCTGTGGCTAGGTCATAGGCAGTGGGGCGCACCTGTGAGCCAACCACAGCGCATGGTACTCTACGTATGGCTGCCTTCCAGCCAGATCTTCTCTTTCACATCACAGTCGCACAAAGGGGAAGGAGAGCTGATAGAGGAGACCGAGTAGAGTACAAACGAGGGCAGAATACCAGGCAAGGAACAAAGTGAAGAACTGGGAATGAGGGGATGTCAGTAGAGAAAGTGTGTGCCCGCTTCCATTTCTCGAGCTCCTAAAACACTTTCACAGGAGCTCAGAGCCATAAGGAAGCTGTTGATTTAGCAGTGAAGCGGCTCAGAATGGGAGCTTATGTAGGAGGTGGAGGCCCCTCAACTTCCTGATAGTCAGACAGACTTTGATCCTAGCAGGTGCTGGTAGGTGCTTCCCTCCACCCCTACTGAAAGGTCATCCCATCCATAAAGGTACCAGTTGACCCTAACTTATACGGAGCTTCGTAGGAACATAGGAAGCCTCCACATACCACAGTGGTCCCTCTGGTTCAGTATTGTCTAGTGATGGACAGCACCAGGGCCGTCTTAAGCCCATCCAGAGCCCTGGCGCTAGGTCCCTCCAGCGCCCCCCTCCAGAGCCTCTCCAAGGGCCCGGGAGTGCCAAGTGGACCGCAGCAGCAGTGGGAGGCCACTTCCGAGGACTTCGCGCTGCGCCTCCTTCTCGTTTCCCCAGCGCTGGGTTCCGCTCAGTCAAGCTTCGCCACCAGTGCGTGCACCGCGGGAGCAGCAAGAGCTGCTTGGGCGCTGTGCGTGTGCTGGTTGCGAAGCTCGACTGAGTGGAACCCAGCGCTGGGGAAACAAGAAGGAGGCGCAGCGCGGAGTCCTCGAGAAGGAGTGCAGTCCTGGCCAGATCGCCGGAACCCTGCGCTCACTTGGCACTCTTCCAGCACCCAGCGCCGTGGTTCTCTGCGCCACTAGCCTCTATGGCTAGAACAGGCCTGGACAGCACCTCTCCTGGGTCTTAGGCAGAGGACTTTCGCAGCCCTACCTGGAGATGCCAGGGCTTAAACTCGTGATCTTTTTCATGCAAATTATGAGCTATACCACTGAACTACAGCTCTGCCCCCCATTGATTGCTCTTCACAATGATGTTCAAGTAGCAACGGGCAAATATATCCCTTTTGCCTTCTCACAGTTGGGTTCTAATGCTTCCAATCCTAAGTTCCATTTTTGACATTTCCACATGACTTTGCAATTCTTTGTTGTTGTTTTTCAGTCCTCATGAAAATCCATCAGCATTTCAGTATGAATTTCTCCTAATATGCATATTTTGATATTCACTTTTGCCTAACATTCACATTATTTGCAGAGCAATGTTTCCTAATACACTGCGATTCTGCATGCTATTTTCATAGACATTTTAACTCAGCAGTTTGCATTTTTGAACACGTTACAGTACTTGGCTGAAGAACTGCACTGCAAAATTCAGAGAAGTGCAAATTTTGTAGGATGACTGTGTTTCATAGACATAGACAGAATCGTAGAGTTGGGACTGTGTGGATCCAACCCCCTGCATGCAGGAATATGCAGCTGTCCCATACAGGGATCAAACCTGCGACCATGGTGTTGTCAGCACCATGCTCTAACCAACTGAGCTATCCCTTTCTGTATTGTTTCGGAAAGTGCAAAATTCTCCTTTAAATGCAAACTGAACCAGATTTCTCCCCCACCCCTATGTCCAAGCCTTATCCTGCATTTTAGCAGGATGGTGGTACAGAGACTTTAAGCACCACCAGCAGGCCATGGTTTTTTTTAAAAAAAAGGTGTCTGAAAAAGCCGGCAATGAAATTTCAGAATGAGAGGTGTGCAAAGCCACAAACGCTCGCAAAGCTGGCTAATGATCACCACAGGCTCCCACTTTGTAATAGCCAGCCATTCAGCAGTAGCACTGGCTTGTCTGTGATTAAAAAGGAGCCAGAGTGTAACTCTGACATAACTAGGGAAAGGGAGGAAAGATGAAAAAGAGGATTATTCTCTCCCCTAAAGATGAAGCTTCTGCAAGCGATGACCTCTTCTTATTACAGAGGTAACCCCTATCAGGCATTGAAAACAGCTGCCTGGCTTCCTGCCCACCCCCACCCCCATTGTGAGCCAATTTTTATAGGGGTGGGGCAGCTTCGAATGCATGTGCCAGAGAATTAGGACAGGACTGATTGCTTTCAGTCTGATTCAGGCTGCTCACAATAGGAATGCCAAACACAGGTTCGAAATTTGCTTGTGTTTCCCCCCCCCCCAAAAAAAAGATAAGCTGGCTTCCTCTGTGCAATGTCAAAGGCATATAAGAACCCCCTTGGCTCCCCTTGTTTTCCAGGGGATTGGAAGCTGCCCCTGTGGGTAACTGCAAAAATACCGTAAGAGTGAAAAAACACAAAGCATAATGTACAGGGAGATAAAAAAAGCCGTGCCTGGAGTTGTGTGGATGTTTGTAAGTGTGTGTGCATGTGTTCAGAAGCGATGGAATCTGCAGATTATATTTAGCTTCATTGTGCATTATGTAATTTGAGGCAGCAAGGGGGGGGAGTAGTTCCCTCTTGCTTTTTCTAAAATAAAGAAGTAGTGAAAATTCCTTGAATCCTGTGCTAGGACAGTCAGAAGAGCATGAAACTCTTAATCTCAGAGTCGTGGGTTCAAGCTCCACGCCCAGCAAAAGATTCCTGCATTGCAGGGGGTTGGACTAGATGACCCTCATGGTCCCTTCCAACTCTACAATTGTATGCTTCTGTGTATGGGGTGTACATTTCCCAGCCAGCCCCATGCACATAGAGGTCCTGCCTGGGAAGTAACATCAAGAGGGAGAGGCGATGAGGGCACCCATCCTAGGACAGCCTGGAGAAGGGAGTTAAGGGGGGGGGGAACCTGGCATCAAAAGGTAACACTCTATGGTTATTAAAAATAATGCTCAGTTATGTCATGCTTTCTTTCCAGCACGGAATAAATCGAGCATGTTTCCAAGAAAGAAAATGAAAAGCCCAAATGACAGCAACACAAAGCCTCTCTCTCCGCCGCAGCTTCTTATTGCCTCTGTGCTTGAAGCCTGCGACAGTAAAGCACAGAATTGAATTGCTGAATGCTGCTGGCGGAGATAGAGAATCCTGGAGACATACAACTCAGTCCTCAGGTTGCAGGCGCCCAAAAGGTGCACATGGAAACAAGTTTGGTTGCTGTTGTTTTTGCTTGAACCAGGGGTGGGGTGGGGGGTCCTCTGGGCTCTTGAGATGCTGCTAGATTCCAAATCACATTAGCCCCAGCCAGAAACAGTCAGGAATGGTGGGAGTTGGGAGTCCAGCAACATGTCCCCACCCTCCTCCCCCGTGGTTTAGACAGCATGTGAGAAAGAGCAGCCTACGTACCCTGCAACTGCCCTGCTTTAAGTGGGACATCCCAGAATCACAGAAGCCAAACCCAGCTTCTGTTTGCAGCCTAGAATGCCCCAAATCTTTGGTCCAAAAGGTTATCGCTCTGGCGTCCGTCAGCAAGGACATCAGACACCATATTGGCCCCACCAACCCCTAGCACTTGGCTAGGAAGTTCCCCACCTCTGCCCTACACTGGGGTTTGCTCCAATTCTTTACACAAATGGGATGGTTATTGCTTATGATTGTGGGCTCTCAAGGGAGAAGAAAAAATTCCCTTCCTCTCCCCCACTCCCTCCGACCTAAAGCCACACTTACTTCTTCTGAGCAACACTCTGCCAATACCATAGAAGCAGTAGGGTTTTTTTCCATTCAGACCTAGCTCCTAGTGGTTCTAGTCTCTGCACTGGCCTCGCTATACTAATTGCTGGTCATCACAGAAATGTGAACATTTAAGAAGACATGCCGCCTTCTGAGAATATATCTATATAATAGGAATAGTTATTAAGAATGTATGAGCAGTCCTACTGGATTCAAGCAAAGTTCTGCCTTCCCAGGGTTGCCAGCCAAGTGTTTCCAGAAAGGAAAGAGAAAAGGGAAAGACAGCATGAACGGGCCAAGCCCAAGCTTCAGAACCAAGACAGAGCCAAGGGTCAAATTAAGTTCCCACATATATGGGCTTTCTTTGACACTGGCTCATGGCTTGGGAACTGAATCCTACCAGGATGCCCCTGAAAAACTGGAGGTGTCAATGGTTATTTTGAATCTTGCAATGTTTGGAGTATATGGAGTGGGGGGGGGGCGGACAGCCAAGTAGAGATGTCAGAGAATTCCAACAAAAACAGGAGAGGAAATTGCCAATATTTGCCCCATATCCAAAACAGAAATCAGTCCAGGGAACACAATCAATAGCCACTGTTGTTGTTACTGTCAGCATTCAAATGATACATGATCAATCACATTCTCCTCCCATTTACATGGTGTCTCCTTTTAAAAATATATATTTTATTTTAAATATTTTTTTGCTTACATTTTAGATTCATATCAACACAACAAGACATTATCTTTTGGAGGCTCTCAACCCCCCCAGACTTCCCCCCACCCTCCTCCCTGGTTTCCCATCATTACCTCTTATTGTTTCTGCATCTTTGTATCTTTATTTAATTTATTCATCTCCCTTATTGCAAATTTTACCCTAATTATACCACCAATGCTATTCTAGGCCTGCTAATGTTTTTAAATGTTTACAATGCTCCTCCAGATATTCTACAAAATCGGTCCTTTCTTTTTTAAATCTTTTGGCTATGCCGGAATGGTGAAAATGACTGGGAAGATCAGACACCAAGAATGTATGGTGTCTCCTTTCCAGTGAAATAATAGAATAGAATCATAGAGTTGGAAGAAACCACAAGGGCCATCCAGTCCAACCCCCTGCCAAGCAGGAAACACCATCAAAGCATTCCTGACAGATGGCTGTCAAGCCTCTGCTTAAAGACCTCCAAAGAAGGAGACAGCAAATTCCACTGTCGAACAGCTCTTACAGTCAGGAAGTTCTTCCTAATGTTTAGGTGGAATCTTCTTTCTTGTAGTTTGAATCCATTGCTCCGTGTCCGCTTCTCTGGAGCAGCAGAAAACAACCTTTCTCCCTCCTCTGTTTGACATCCTTTTATAAATTTGAACATGGCTATCATATCACCCCTTAACCTTCTCTTCTCTAGGCTAAACATGCCCAGCTCCCTAAGCCGTTCCTCATAAGGCATCGTTTCCAGGCCTTTGACCATTTTGGTTGCCCTCCTCTGGACACGTTCCAGCTCGTCAGTATCCTTCTTGAACTGTGGTGCCCAGAACTGGACACAGTACTCCAGGTGAGGTCTGACCAGAGCAGAATACAGTGGTACTATTACTTCCCTTGATCTAGATGATATACTCCTATTGATGCAGCCCAGAATTGCATTGGCTTTTTTAGCTGCTGCATCACACTGTTGACTCATGTCAAGTTTGTGGTCTACCAAGACTCCTAGATCCTTTTCACATGTACTGCTCTCAAGCCAGGTGTCACCCATCCTGTATTTGTGCCTTTCTTTTTTCTTTCTTTTTTCTTTTTTGCTAAAGTGTACTTTACATTTCTCCCTGTTAAAACTCATCTTGTTTGCTTTGGCCCAGTTCTCTAATCTGTTAAGGTCATTTTGAAGTGTGATCCTGTCCTCTGGGGTATTAGCCACCCCTCCCAATTAGGTGTCATCTGCAAACTTGATCAGAATGCCCTCAAGCCCATCATCCAAGTCATTGACAGAGATGTTGAATTAGACTGGGCCCAAGACAGAACCCTGTGGCACCCCACTAGTCACTACTCTCCAGGATGAAGAGGAGCCATTGATGAGCACCCTTTGGGTTCGGTCAGTCAGCCAGTTACAAATCCATTGAATGGTAGCATTGTCTAGCCCGCATTTTACCAGCTTCTTTACAATGAATGGAACGAAATAAAGTAATTTACGTAATTCACTATGCAAGTTGCGTAATATCTTCACAGCTGACGGCAAGATGTGTAATGTACCGGTAGTTTTTGACAGGTGAACTGCACCGAAACCAGAAACAGTGCTGCATGTGAAAAATACAGGGTGAAAGGGGAAACTATGCCTTTTTGCATCCTTGCTCCCAAGTGCTACAGGGAGGCAGCAGCGCTGCGGAAACCCCACTGTAGCCCCACCTTGCAGGAGGTCCAACCAAAATGCACCATGAAGATGGACAAAACCTTCTGCCTCAAAGTGGAGGCTAAGCCATATTTTCAAGGACACCCCCAGCCAAATCCCCACTCCCTCCAAAGCACAGCAAAACTTTCCCTTCACTTCTCCTCCTCAATGTTGTATGCAAGCCAGGTATTTATTTGTTTGTTTATTTGTTCCTTTCAAAGGGGCACCGATATGGCTTATTTTCATCATCACAAAATTACATGCAATCACATTTTCCCATGTGCTCTTTAGGCTGACTGTGGCATCTGATTTTTCCAACACTCTCTTGTTATTAGAAAGACATTTCTGCACACACACACACACACACACAAAGAGAGACAGAGAGAGAGAGGAAGGGAGGGAGAGATTTGGCAAAGGGACCACTTTCGAGCATCAACTGCTGAATGCTTTGTATATAATACCCCTTTTCACCTGCATTTATTTAAACTGAATCAGGACTGTGTACATTTCTGGCTATCCCAGCAGAACTGGTTTGCTACAAATGGTGCCCACAACTGCATGCAAGTTTCAAAGCCAGTGGCAGCCAACTGGCAAAAGGGGGAAACAGGAGGGGAGAGGGCAAGTAGATTTAACAGCAACATATTTTTATTTTATTTTTTGCTAGTCATGTTTCTGAAAATCTCTGCATCCAAATTTTTCCCCAGGTCCAGCATTCACGCACTGTGTGCTGTTGCTTATGCAGTTAGAAAAATAGCTCCACATACAAGAGGGAGGCATCAGCATACGTGTTTTTCAGGCATGCAACAAAAAAAAAAAAACGAAATTGGTTGGGTAAACACTAAAAGGTGGAGGGGAGCGTACAATCAAAAAGGGTCCAATGTGCATGGGGCTGGCTGGGAAATATACACTCCATACACAGAAGCATAAAATTGTAAAGTTGGAAGGGACCATGAGGGTCATCTAGTCCAACCCCCTGCAATGCAGGAATCTTTTGCTGGACCCACGACTCTGAGATTAAGAGTTTCATGCTCTTCTGACTGTCCTAGCACAGGATTCAAGGAATTTTCACTACTTCTTTATTTTAGAAAAAGCAAGAGGGAACTGCTCCCCCCCCTTCGCTGCCTCAAATTACATAATGCACAATGAGCTACGGATGGAGGGAGAAATTCAATTCAATGTGCATTTAAAAGCGAATTACCTAATCTGCACCTTCCAGAACGATACAATGAGCTGAAACCCACACATCCTTTAAAATCAGCAAAGTTCCGAATTTTGCAGTCCTGTTCTCCAGCCAAAAATGCACATCCTGGGTAAAGTGTGCATAAAAATGTGTCTACAAATAAAAATAGCATACAAAAATGCATTACGTATGGGGAAATAGCTTTGGAGAAATATGTAGGTTAGGCAAGATTGCATAGAGAGATGTGTATATTGGGAGAAATTTGCACAAAAATGTTAATAGATTTTCTTGAGAACTTTTATTTTTAGAAAATTCACAAACCCGATGTGGAAATCTGGAGAACCTAAGATTAAGATTGCAAAAATGAGAAATAAAGATAAACCAAAATTGACGTACTTGCACTTCCCTAATCTATGCACCCATGAACACTGGCAGTGCAGTACTTAAACAGAATATTTAAAACTGATTTCAATCTTCAAAGCATTTCGTGAGCATTGCCTGGGGCAATCCTTCAACAACCCCCATATTACAAATGGGTGACCAAGGTCAAGAAAGAGTGACTTGACTATCTTGCCTTTGTGGCACAAAAGGTAAGATTTGAACCAGGGCCTTCCTCATTCATAGTTCAGCCTCTTAACCACTATGCTGCACCAGATCCCAATGCAAAGGAAGGAAGGGAAATACTGATGAAGTGAAAACTGTGGCACTCTGCATCCATATGGCTGATTATTGTGACTTGGTGATACTCAGGCATGCAAGTTTTTTTGCACAGTGTCATTCTCATCAATATGCTACCCCATATTTTTCTCCCCGGTTAATCTGGATTTAATTTCCGCATTTTGTTTCTTTACACTTAGTGGATTTTTCCATGTGAGCGGCAAATCTGGCGAGGGAATATGGCCCTGCACCCTGGCGGACGTGA
Source organism: Zootoca vivipara (assembly GCF_963506605.1). NCBI lineage: Eukaryota > Metazoa > Chordata > Lepidosauria > Squamata > Lacertidae > Zootoca > Zootoca vivipara. The sequence continues at coordinate 79,107,549 of NC_083281.1, forward strand.
GCAGCACCGAGTCTGCAAATACAACTGCAAGGTGGAAGCATCTGCAGTCTGTGCACACAGGTTTCTGTTCTGGAATTAATTTCGGAAATTATCCCAGTTCAAGAGTTCTTGCCCTCACACAGTGAAGGGAGAGTGGGGGCATCCCCTTTGTTTACTCCTGCTCTCCTCCAGGAACTGGAGATCAAACGGCAGCAGGAAGGAAGAGGATGCAGAGCAGAACAAAGCCACAGAACCCCAAGAAAGCAGAATGGGGCCCACTCGTTCCTAGATCTTGCACCTAAATTGACCTCACTAGAAAAATGCTGTATCTGCACCTGGAAGAATTAACACTGGCTGTAACGTAGGGTTGGGCTGGGAAGTGATCCTATGAGAGCTCAAATAAATCCTGAAATACCAGCTGAGCCCTTTTCTTTTCTCCAGAACGCCACTCTTTTTTCTGGATGGGATTCAGTTGCACAGCAGCAAATTCAAGCTGCATGGTTATAGTTGGTTGAGAGGTTTCATACAGATATCCTGCTTCCCCAAAAGAACAGACTTTTTTGTGCTTAGGAAAGTGACAGGGAAATGCACTGAGAAGTGTGGGGTAAATTTTGCTTTGGCACGACACCATCTAACCTCCCCACAAGCAAATCAGAATGTATGAATATTAAATAGACAATGTTTCCTGATCTAGTGCTACTCAAAGTGGAAGAGCCAGTCCACGAGTTATCAGCTGCCGGTTCCCAAAGCCCAGGTTGGGTGGGATAGTTCAGGGACCAAAAATGCTACTGGTCCTTGGCACATGAGGGGGGTGGGATTCCCAGTCCACCACATCAGCTTGAGAAGTACTGCTCTAATCTCCATGGAAACAAATCAAGACGAAAGCTCAATGAACAGGTCATCTAGAGCAGGGGTCAGCAACCTTTTTCAGCAGGGGGCCGGTCCACTGTCCCTCAGACCATGTGGTGGGCCGGACTATATTTTGAAGTGGGGGAAATTGAACAAATTCCTATGCTGCACAAATAACCCAGAGATGCATTTTAAATAAAAGAACACATTCTACTCATGTTAAAAACACACTGATTCCTGGACCGTCCTACAGAGCTGGTCAAAAAGCAGCAAAAAGGGACCAGATAAACATTCCACAAACTCAACAAGCAAACTACATGTATGTATATGTATATGTATATGTATATGTATATGTATATGTATATGTATATAACTCACTGCCCAGGTATTGCCTAATGATGCTCCAAATGTTGCTGTGGGTACCGAGAAAAGGAAACAAAGAAAAGGATTTATCATATCACATCTCCTACAGAGATGTCCATGCAGCACTGCTACAGGTATTGCAACACAGGACAGATAAGTGCAAGTCAGTCTTTGCTTATCTGGAATGTTTGGCTTGCCCTGTCCGTGTAGGTTCAAAGAAGTAAACAGCCAAGACTTCAGTTGAACGAGTCTTTGCAGAGTAAAAACCACCAGCTGGTCCCAGAGATGTAAAACCAATGGAAGTCTCCATGGTGCTGGTTGCAGAAGCATGGCCTGCTGATTTCTAGCATGGCAGGAGGATTATTACTCCTCCTAATATCAAATCCATGTGGCGAGTGCCCACAGAGTGTTCGGGAACCAGGACATTCACAGGGAAACCAAAATGCTTGTTTACAAAGCTATTGTACTACCCACCTTACTGTATGCTTGTGAAACATGGACCACTTATAAACACCATCTCCAACTCCTTGAAAGATTCCATCAACGGTGTTTCTGAAAAATTCTACATATTACTTGGGAAGACAGGCGAACTATGCCAGTGTAGTGGAAGAAGCAAAGATCACCAGTGTCAAAGCAATGATTCCTCAACACTGACTTCGTTGAACTGGTCATGTTGTTTGGATGCCTGATTATCGTGAAAGCAGCCTGAAATATCCACAGTAGCATGCAATTTTCAAGTGTTAGTTAAACCTGAGGGCATCCAGGTGATTGGCACCCTGCTCTCAACCATCAAGAGATATTTTATTCCTGGTTTATTGTTGGAGAGTCCCACTTATTTATTTTCCTTGCTTCCGACGCTCTTTTGCCATTGGCATTTACTGCCAGGCGAGGACGGTGCAGATACAGACATTTAGAGGCATTTCTCTGCCAAGCCGATCTATGAACCTACAAGAAAACTTTGCCTCATTGGAAACTTAAGCACCAGAAAATAGACTGCATCTCAGCAGGGGAGGAGGAGGAGGCAAGAGGCAAAGTGACGCTTGCAGGCTTACGCTTGCGACTCAGTCTCCTTCCTAATTTTTTTTCTGCCTATGTGGGAATGTCAGGTCCCTTACTGGAGACCTTAAAACAGGGGAGATACAAGGAGAGCCTTTGAACACTTAACTAGTGTGGGGCAAGGGGGGCTGCAGAGCTGTGGCTAACTCCAGCCTGGGAACCTGGTTTCAATTTGGACTGGATGTAGGTCCTGAAACCTATTTCAATGCCAAGGGTCAGCTGTGGGAAAGGACCATAGCTCAGCAGGAGAGAATCTGTTTTGGATGCAGAAGGTCCCAGGTTCAATCCCCAGCATCTCCAGGTAGGGCTGGAAAACAGTCCCTGTATGTAACCCTGGAGAGCCACTGCCAGTCACCATTGGCAATAGATGGGACTAGTAGCTTGACTTGGTATAAGGCAGCTCCCCAAGTTCCTAAAATGTCTTGAGTTTATTTTTACCCCCGAAACAAGGACACTCTAAGCAGCTTACAACATATATCAAACTTTTGTTAAAATAGAATAAAAGGCTATGAATAAAACACACCACTAGATCCCAAAAACGAAGGAAAACTTCTAAAGGTTGGCACCCGTTTACTGAATGTGTTAAAGGACTATGACTGGAAGAGTTGCCCTCTCCCCATGGATTCCTTGGGGGGGGGGACATTCCTGGATAAAATGGTCATGAAGGGCAATTGTCTGGAATTTGAATGCTGTTTTTGGAATACTACTGCTCCCCCACCTCTTTCCTTTCTTTTCCTTTCTAGCACTGATCTCATCTCTCTCTTCTATATCATGGCTATTATTGGGTTTTTTTGCGTCAGAAAATTAAAATTTAAAAAATTGCCAAACAAAAAACACCCCCATACAACAAGATAAAATCACATCGCTTTAAAACAGGAGAAAAGAGGGATCACAGAGTTGTGAGGAACTTCAGGGGTTATCTAGCCCAATCCCCTGACAATTTGGGAACGTCGTTGCTCCAGCCTCCACTTGAAAGGCAGCCTGTTCCACCTGTAGTGTCTCAGGGTCAGAAAGACCTAGAAGAGCTAAGGGCCATTCAATGGGGACCGTACTGAGCTAGATGAACCAGCAGTCTGATTCAGAATAAAACAGCTTCCTTCATTCCTCTGTTCTAGAGTCTCCAGGCAGCAGAATTATGTGGTATAACAGAGGGAGAACTTTACTTGCTCAGTGACAAGTAACCCTGAGCTAGCTAAAGCAAGAGAGGATTGAAGCAGGAGTGTGAAACCATACAGGTTGTGTATCCACAGCAGTGACCAGAGGGAGGAATGATGGCTGGGGAGAGTGCAGAAAGAACAAAAGCTATGGCACACCTGCAGCAGCACGACACCTTCAACTGCCCTAGCTGCAACAAAACATGTCTCTCCCGTATTGGTCTCTAAAGCCTCTGCAGGTGCTGTAACTCTCCAGTGGTTTGACTTCACCCACAAAAGCGCACTCTCCATTGTCTCCCAAGAAAGACGGATGCCGACAAGTACAAATGTGATACAATTCAACCATCTCCTGCATCCAAAGAAGGATTCGTCTCATCAAAAACCCTTGTGACGTTTGTCAAAATCCCTTAAATGTCGCCTCCCGAAAAAACCCAAACAAATCCAGAGGAAGACCTGAACTTACTTGAATTTTATTATGAGTGAAACTCCAGTGGCAAGTGTGGGCATAATTATAGGGTTGTATCCAGCATTAGCCCTATGGAGAGTACACTCTTTGAAGTTCAGGGGCAGGACTAAATTAGGTCCATTAAGTTCAATGGGTCTACTCAGAGTAGGGCTTAGTTTGATTCAACCCATACTTCTTTTCAGAAAGAGTACTAGGGCTGTTATTGTACAAGTCTCTCCATATGCACACTGCAGAAGCGCAAAGACACTTCTGCACTCCTTCGAAGCCTAGCTGTAGATGTGCCCTTAGGGGGGTCTATAAGCTTGCGTTTTCTTACAAGCCACCCTAAGCCTGCCTGCCACCAGCACCTCTTCTTCTCCCACTCCAGATATGTTCCGTCTGTGTGGCAGCTGCAATTTACCTGTCATTCATTCTGGCTGCTAATTATGACTACCCAAGATGGCTTAAGACACTGTATCATGCTGCCTGGTGCTTTTTACAAGCTGCCTACGAAAGATTTATCCTAGACAAAATTGGCAGGCGTGAAGAAGGTGCCACCTCCACCTGGCAAGTGCATGTCGCCTAAGACACACACTTCTCCTCTCGCATGCACACTCTCTCGTCCACATGCATGCACAGAAAAAATAAATAAATAGATAAAGCCCCTTCAGACATTCAAGGCATCCATTATTGCATAAGTGGGCTGTGTACAGTAATTTACTGTAGGAAAAGCACAACTCGACGGTCACAAAACATCACCATCATCCCTACCAGAAAACCTCAGGAGATAACGTCATCTCATCTGAGTGACTCTCCCAAATGCAAAATCATATATCCCCAGCAGCAGAAACCACATAGAAGTTGTTATAACATTATCCCTTGGCACAATACTTGTTCGGAACCCAAGCGCTGCATCTCCTGTGGGGAAAGTTTTTGCACCGCATGCTTGAGAGATGCTACATTGACAGCACCTAGGAACAACACCACCACTGCCCCCAAATCTGAGAATGAGTTCTACTTCCCCGCATACTCCAAAGCCCCCCGTATTTGAACTCTGCTTTCATTATTTTCTGGCTATGAATGGGGTGTGCTTTACCAGAGATACATGTTCTGTAAAGCAATCAGCAAAACAAAGCAAAAACAAGACACCTCTCCCCAAACACAGGTCTTGTTCTGAGGAACCTGCTTCGGAAAGGAACTATTCATCTCTGATCAAGAGGGAAACCTTCATATTTTTCCAGGCAAAGAGGTTCACATCTTGATAACGTGAGTCATTGAACAGAGCAGAGAAACCAATGCACACATACTTTTTACCCAAGATACATATATATTAATAACCACGGCTATCAACCTTGGCAAAAGCAAGGGAGAATAAGTCTGCCCTAGTTTACTCACAGCCTTCTCACTTTAAAAGAAATTGCAGAAATCTACCATGAGAGAGATTAAATCCACCTACTGTGTTTCTGCGGTAGGGTTCCTAAATCCATTGTCTTCTTATAGCGATAAGACTTTTGTTGTTGTTGTTGAATTGCCTAGATTAGAATATAAATACTCCTGGCATTATCTCTTTTTTTTCCTTGCTCGCTTGCTCACTTTCCCTTGCTGGAGCTCGGGAGCCAGAGTCAGCACCGTATGAGAAGGTAGTTTAAATTTCATCCCATTTATTAGCTCAGCCACTGAGGAGTCGCTGTCAGCTCCCCTTCTCTCACTCGCTCTTGATGTTGCATGCGTCTCCGCGATGCACAGCACTGGAGGAGCAGAGGGAGTGGGGGCTCGGCAAAAGCATTTCGGCTGCTTCTATATTTATTTTGTTGTGTTGATTAACACTTTCCGAGCAGAGAGGTGCTTCCTTTGCCCCAGAGAGTTGTTATCAGAATCTGCCACTCGGGGAATGTAAGCCCTAGGAGAATAGGAGGCTGCCTTGAACTGTGTTAGACTGTTGGTCACAGAATCATTGAAATGTAGGGAAGAGATTCCAAGGGCCATCTAGTCTCACCCCCTGCAATGCAAGAATCACAGCTAAACAACATCTGACAAATGGCCATCCAATCTCTGTTTAAAAACCTCCAATCGTTGACATTGCTTGGGGGGGGGGGCACAGGGGCGGTTGCGCTAGGTGCAAAATTGTTATGGGGCGCAAAATTTCAACACCCACTGCTGCCTAGCTCCAGGAAGGCCTGTGGCTGGTGACCCTGACAGCCTGTCCAGAGTTACACTTGCCATACCTCTGTCCATAACGCAGGGACTTGAGGGGCTTCTTTTTAAATCACATAATTAACACACAGAGGTGGCATCAAGCAGAGCAAATGCTTAACCCCCTAAGAACTTAAGAAGAGCCCCATTGCATCAGGATAAAGGCCAATTTTGCCCTGAGCCCCTGGAGTGGGGGTTTGGAAAAACTCTGGAAGCCTGGATAGCTCAGTTGGTTAGAGTGTGGTGCTGATAATGCCAAGGTTGCAGGTTCAATCCCCGTATGGGACAACTGCATCTTCCTGCATTGCAGAGGGTTGGACTAGATGATGCCCAGGATTCATTCCAACTCTACAATTCTGTGTTTCCATGATTCTATGCATCTCTGCCCACAGCTTCCACTGTGGTTGCTGGGAACCGGTGTGCCAATTGTCCTAGTCAGAGGCAAGCACACATCTCCACATCTGCATTTTAGGAATGACACCCCAGCAGAGAAGACTTCTGTCGTCTCCTTAAGTGAACAAACTAGGCACCAATTATTGCTGGAATGAAACCAACCAGTTTAAACTGAATCGACAAACAAACATTCTCCGATCTAATATTAGGTGGGTTTTCGTCTCCTTTTCTTTTTTGTCTCATAAGCATCTGCTCGTAAAAATATTTTTTCCTTCAGAATAAAAACAAGGCAGAGCTTGGAACCAAAACACTCCCCCTTAGTCTTTGTGATCTGCTTCCTGGCTTCTAGAGGAATGATGCTGCCTGAAATCTAAAATGTGCACGATAAAAGGTTCTTGCAGCAATTCAACCAGGCTACCTGCCCCATTGATCATTGTCCATCTTGGGTCATAAAAGCCAGCAAAGGTGGCATGACTAGGTGGGTCCACAGTGTGATTAATGCATCACTGCATGATGAGGAGATGCCTGATGCTCTGAAGGAGGCAATAGTGAGGCCCTTCTTTGATTTATAACAATGATTTGCAAAGGTATTGCAGGGGGGGCATTGGCTACCGACAACATACCACACCTGTGTTGAGGAAGCTGCATTTTCTGCCTGCACACTACTGAATTGTCTTCACGGTCTTACTACTAGTCTTATAAACCCCTGAACAGCCTGGGGCCAGGGTTCTTAAAAGATCCTTTTACAGTAGAACCTCGGCTCACGTTACCCAAGGGTAATGTAAACTTCAGGATGCGAAAGTGGCAACCCCGGAAGTGTTTTTCCGGGTTTCATCGCTGTGCAGAAGCTTGCTACACGCTGTGCGCATGCACAAAAGCACTCTATCACACCACACGCATGCACAGAACAGGCACCTCCAGTTGCAGAAACCTCGGGATCCGACCGGAGCTCTGGAATGGATCCTGTCCGCAACCGGAGGTACCACTGTGTACGCCCCCTCCTGCCTAGCAGTGTCAAACTGTCCTCAGCAAGAGATTGTGCATTTAGTGTGGTGGTGCCTGGGCTATGGAACTCTCTGCCTCATGAAATCGAGCTAGTGTCATCTGTAATGTGTTTTAGGCACCAACTTAAGGGCTTGGTTATTTCACCAAGCCTGCTTCTGAAAACAATTTACTGTTTTTTTTTTTAACCTTCTTGGTCGGGTGACCCATTCTGTGCTTGTGTTTCGTTTGATGTGTTTTGCTTTGATTTTACTTGTTACATTGCTTTGGTTTTAAATGAGGTCTTGTACGCTGCATAGACATATTTAAATGAGCCTGCATAAAATAAATGAATAAATAATAACAGATAGTAATGAAAGCTAGTCATGGAAGCTTCCTCTGGGTTCCCTTTTAGGACTCAGTTGATCACTAAAACAGAGGGTTTAATATATATATATATATATATTATGTGGGCAAAACGTTTTGGTTCCTGCCTTCATCAGTTGCTTTGATAAAAATGGACTGAGGTTGTTTCCAAGGTGGAAGTTGTAGAGCTTTAGGGATAAAAAGCTCAGAGGGGCTGAAGCTAAGTGAGGCTGGTTGAGGCCATGCACTGTAAATGAGCCCAGTGTGTACATCCAGAAATTCTCCCTCTTTGCTAACATTGGATCTGTTGGCATCTCTGTAGCAATAATTGATAAGTCCATCAGACTGAGGTTCTCAGAACTGAAGTGTTTAGCAACTCCAGGTTTTTTGGTCAGAATTGCAAGTTTGTGGTTTCTGAAACGTGTGCAAAGGTCTGTTGCAGTTTTACCTATGCACTCTGGAGAGGTGGGCTTTGCACTCAGTGATATAGATTACACTGCAGGATCTGCAGGTGAAATTCTGTTTGATGCAGTATGTTCCACCTGGCCAGTTGGTTTTGAAAGTAACCGTCTCTACGTGATACCACACAGGTGACACAACATTTGCAATTACAAGGATGAGATCCTGGATGGCTAAGAGATGGCTTAATTACAGCTCTCATTGATAGTTTGCATAGATCTAGAGGCTGGTGAAATGCTGTAACAGGAGGCTTGTTGATAACTTTAGCAAGATGTCCAGAGCTGGCTACGGCAACAATGGGGAGCTTTTCTTGGATTGGCAGGTGACAGGAGATGTGTTGTCTACACAGGCTGGCAGTGGCTCTCCGGGGGTTCAGACAGCGGTCGCTCCCAGCACTGAACTGAATTTGGGAATTTGGGAACTGAATTTGGGACTTTCTGCATGCAAAGCACTGAGCAGCAGCCCTTTTTCGAGATGCATTTGCATGTAAAAGGTCACAGGCTTCATCTCCAGCTTCTCAAAGTAGGAAAGACCCCCCCCCTTTGAGACGCTAGAGAAGCCCTCTCTGTTGGTTAATACTGAGCTAGGTAGACCAATGGTCTGACTCAGGATAAGGCAAGTTCCTTATGTGGCCCATAAGGATCAGAAATTGTGGGAAACAATCCTGTTCTGGGTGCACAAAGATGTGGTAGTTCCAGCCTGCCCCTGCTTCACATGAATCTTAGGTCCTGAAATAAAGGTTGCATCTCATGCTTTGTACGCAGAAGGTCTCCAGGTAGGGCTGGAGACCTTCTGGGGAAGACTCCTGCCAGCACCTTAGGGAGCCAGTGCCAATCTGTGTACATAGACCATACTGAGCTCAATGGACCAGTGGTCTGATTCACTACAAAGCAACTTCCTAGGCAGCAGCTTCCGTTTCTCTTTGATGTTTTCAATAGGCATTTCTCTGCTAAAATAAATGGCTGGGTTTTTTTTACTCATAGGTTGGTTAGTAGTTGCATTTTTAACAGAGAGGGACCTTCCTCTTTTCTCCAATGGTTTGTGCTTAATCCAATGCTCTCTCGCTCTCCTGCTCTCTGTGCTGCTTTTCCCCTGAGCAAAATGGCTGGGCAGGACAATCTGTTTCTCTTCTTGACCCATTTTCCCCCTCTTGCAATTCTCCATAAAACCAGTTTCTCTGCCGGGCAACTACACATTTTTGTTGTAATTTTGCATTGAAAATTAAAAAAAATAAAAATAAAACCACAGCAGAAAAAAAGTGTTACCAAGAGATAGGAAATGGTTTGTTTGTTTTCAAGAGCATCCTTGAACACTCAGGAGGTAGAGGGGAGATATAGAGATAGAAAGAATAAGAGTGAGGTGCTGCTGGGTCGTCATGAGGACTTGTCTTTCTTTCATTCCAAAGTAATGTAGAAATGGGGAGAACTTAAGGCTGGGATAATGAGAAACTGGGAGAATGCAAAACTGAATGGTTTGTCTACCCCAGCTAGAGCCCATAGCTCAAAAACTATACTAAAGGTATGCAGGGAGCATACTTGTCTGCTCTCTCTGTCCCTCCACCCACCAACCTTGAGGATTCAACAATATGATGTAGCTGCATCAACAGAAATGCAGTGTCCAGATCAAAGGACATAATTCTGCCTTGGACAGACCCCACTTGGAGTACTGTGTCCAGTTCTAGGCACCACAATTTAAGAATAGTATTGACAAGCTAGAAGGCGTGCAGAGGAGGGCAACCAAGATGATCAAGAGCCTGGTAACCAAGCCCTATGAGGAACGGTTGAGGGAGCCGGGTATGTTTAGGCTGGAGAAGAGGGGACTGAGTGGTGATAGGATAGCCATCTTCAAATATCTGAAGGGCTGTCATGTGGAAGATAGAGTAAGCTTATTTGCTGCTGCTCAGAGGGTAGGGCCTGAACCAATGGATTCAAATGACAGGAAGGAGATTATGACTAAACATGAGGAAGAACTTCCTGGTGGCAATAGCTGTTTGGTAGTGCAGGTGGCGCTGTGGTTAAACCACTGAGCCTAGGGCTTGCTGATCAGAAGGTCGGCGGTTTGAATCCCTGTGACGGGGCGAGCTCCCTTTGCAAGTAGATAAATAGGAACCGCTACAGCGGGAAGGTAAATGGCGTGTCCATGTGCTACTCTGGTTTGCCAGAAGCAGCTTTGTCATGCTGGCCACATGACCTGGAAGCTATACGCCGGCTCCCTCGGCCAATAATGCGAGATGAGCGCGCAACCCCAGAGTCGGTCATGACTGGACCTAATGGTCAGGGGTCCCTTTACCTTTAGTGCGACAGACTACCTCAGAAGTTGGTGGACTCTTCTTCATTGGATGATTTTAAACAGAGGCTGGATGGCCATCTGCTAGGGATTCTTTAGCTGTGGTTCCTGCATTGCAGGGGCTGGAGCTGTTGGCCCTTCCAACTCTACAGATCCACGATTCTATGAAATGCATTTGTAAAATAAAATCATGGTTTTCCAGCCTTGCTTCTTGCACCTCTCCTTACACCAAGGGAAGAGCTCTTAACTCTGTGGTTAAGGATCTGCCTTCCATACAAAGCTCCTCAGTTGGATCCCAAAAACCTCCCCCTGCCTGATATCCTGGAGAGCTGCTGCTAGTCAGTGTAGGAAATACTGAGCTAAAATGAACAGTGGTCTGGCTCTAACCCTAAGGCTCTAACCTACGGCCTGACTGGTTTACAGACGTTGCATGGCTCATTCATAGCAATCAAACGGCAGCTCACAAACTTCTAAACAAGCCCTTAATTTTTACTGCAGCCTTAATAAGCATGATATCGCAAGAGGCACGCGGGTGGGGAGAAAGCCTGTGATGATTCTCAGATCCATTACATGGGTTATCCTGTAACATGACTGAATGAGGGAAGCTTGTTACTCCCTGACAAATTTCTGCTCAGCTAGCGTTATCTCTAAGGAGTTGTGAAGATCTTGGTCATTAAATGTGAATAAGTCTGTCAATCAAGTCTACTGGCAAAACAATACAATATTTAGAAACAGTAAACAGGGAGAGCCACCCTTTTACTTTTCCTCTCTCATACAGTGCCTCTCGCATGAATTATTCGCGTCTACTGATAGTTCTGGTGAATTTAGCTCCATAAAGTCGCCGAATGCAGCTAACCAAGCTATTCTTAGCAAATCTGCCTTGTGACATAGACTGGTCCCTGATTTACATTTAAACTCTGGTAAATAGTGTTTTCGATCTCTCTCAGCCCTCCTCTCTTTCCCCCCCAACAAAATCGGTGCTGTATTGAACAAAATGCAGGGTCTCAAAGGATCACTCATTCACCAATGGGCTTTTCTATCCTGGAAAGAGTTTTCCCTAGGCCAGGCTTGTGCCAGTCGTCATTCATCACAAAGGTACAGTAGATGAAACAAGGAGTTGCCTTATTTATTTATTTATTTATTTACTTACTTACTTACTTACTTACTTTCTTGTTTATTTTTAAATTTGTATGCTGTTTAATATAGTAAAAGGTTTACATAAAAACACAAGCAACATTTAACGAGGTTTCCCAAAACAAAATAAAAACACAACACAACTCTATGACACAAATAAAAAGAATTGTTGGGCAGTTCCTCTTTGGGTTGAAAAGAGTCTGAAAGGTATCAATCCGTACCCAAGATCTTCTAGGATTTGCAAGTTTGCAAAAGGTGTATCGCCAGCTGAGCAAGATAGATCAGTTGGTAGAGCCCGAGACTCTTAATCTAAGAGTCATGGGTTCAAGCCCTACGTTGGGCAAAAAGATTCCTGCTTTGCAGGGGACTGGACTAGCTGTGTGGCCTTAGCCTTAGCTTAGCTGAAGATGGGGGTAAGACCCCCCATTCCAGCTTAGATGAGGCAATTCCTGGAAAAGGGGGTTGGGGAAGGGCAGAGGGAGAGGCATGCTACTTTCAAACCCTTTTCAGCTCAGCCTCATGACCTAACAACCCAGTGAAACCTACACTGGTAAGAAAATTGGTACGATTCTGTTTTAAAGGCTTGTTTTCTCTCTGTCAGGCTCCTGAACATAGTTTGGAATAGGGTATGGTTACCAGTTGTTGTTGTTGTTTTTTTCACTGAATTGGTGAACACTTTTTTTTCTTTTTTGAAGCTGAGTAGCAACAGGGAGTCAGTAGTGGGGATGGTGAGGCAAAAGACCCTGGGCCCAAGCACACACGCATATTGTATAAAGGTGCAAAGCCCTTCTTTTGCACCCTGTGAAACATAAATGCGCAGAGTTTTTAAAAAAAGGTTGTGCTGCCCACCCGTGACTCCCAAGCCTTCCCCGATGATCTGCCCCCTTCCTCCTTTGTTTTGACAGATCAGGGAAGGCTCTGGAGTCGCGGGCAGGCAGCCGTTGCCCAGGTGCAAAGTTTCTCTGCCAGGCAAGGTGCAAAGCCCATCTTTCGCACTCTATGAAACATAAATGTGCAGTTTTTTTTATTATTAAAAAAACTGGGCAACGGCCGGCCAGCTGTGACTCCTGAGCCTCCCCTAATCAGTCAAAACAAAGGGGGAAAGCGGCAGGAGTTTGGGGGAGGCTCGGAAGTCACGGGCGGGCGGCGCACCGTTGCCCAGTTTTTTTTAAAAAAAGGCAAGGTGCAAAAGAAGGACTTTGCACCTTGCCCAGCAGAGAAACCGTGCGCCTTGCGCCCCTCCTGGGCAATGGCATGCCACCCCCTGTGACTCCCGAGCCCTCCCTGGTCAGTCAAAACAAAGGGGGCAGGAGATCTGCACCGCTGGACCTCCCCGGTTCCCCTTCGGTAGTGGTACAAGACACATCATATGGGGATTTCTGGCGAGGAAAAATGGTGGGAGTCACGGCAGCAAGCAGCCAGCAGCTCCTGAAGCCAGCCAGAGCCAACTGCACTACCAGGCTGGCTCCGGGCTGCTGAGGCTGCCACTGCCATCTTTTCCGGGGACAGATTTGCAAATCCGGGGACGTCTGGTAATCCTAGAATAGGGGTAACTGTCGGCTGCCTGTAGTTAGGATTGCTTTGCTCAGTGGCAAATTAAAATCAAAGCAGAACACTATCTTGCAAGCTATAGAATATACTCAGATCAGAAGCAATTTCTTGACTGCTATTGGACAAAAACAGCCTTGCCTCGATGATTTGCTACACATCCAATCGCTTTCTTCGCTTTCCCAGTGTTCAAAATTCCACTTTGTATCTTTCTCCTTCCTCGCCACAACATCCGTTCGTGGGAACTAATTAATAGAGAGAATTTCTAAATGTACTTGACTAAATTTCAAAGTGTACCAAATAAATTGCAGCCTATACATAGACACTAATCAATTGCTCAATTACATTAACCAAAGCACAGCAAATGGGGAGAGAATTGAATCTCCTGTTTGCGGGAGACCCATTACTGCTCCACTGGCATTAATTTATACACACATATATATATATTGCAGCTTGTCAGCTACACACATGCATGCAGACTCACACTCACGCACAGGCATCCCAATGCCCTAAGAGCTTCCTAATGGTTTATTGGTGCTTTAATGGCACTCCATGCGCAACCAGTTAGTGTCACTCTTGCTCAACAAACCCTTCAAGCTGCTAATAACCACAGAAACTGCCAATAAGAAAGAAAGAGGACCTTTTGGATAAGTGTGTTTTAGTGCAAGATTGTTTGGTTGTGGGAGAGTCTAATATCCCCCGTTCTGCCATGAGCATCACTTGGCAGCTACAAGAGCCAGTATGGTCTAGTGCAGGCACGTCCAACAGGTAGATCGTGATCTACTAGTAGAGCACTGGACGTTTGTGGTAGATCACTGGCTCCCCCCAAAGAAGCTCAACAACTTCAGCTCCCCTGAAAAAAAGTTCCAACAACAACTTTGACCTGAACCCCCCCAAAATGGCGAGTTTTTAACTCTGTGAGTAGATCGCAGTCTCTTCGGAGCTGGCCACCCCTGGTCTAGTGGGTTCAAACCCCCACTCAGCCATGAAGCCCACTGGGTGGCCTTCGGCCAGTCACTGCCCTCTCAGCCTAACCTACCTCGCAGGGTTGTTGCGAGGATAAAAAGGTGTGGGGAGAAGTATGTATGCCACCTTGAGCTCCTTGGAGGAAAGGCAGGATATAATTGTGAGAAATAAAGGCGATGTCAGGATGGATCCTTGGAGAGTTTCACACATGCAAGGCTTCCATTGCCTTTCAGCCTCCTTTGTACGATATAGTTCAATTCTTGGTGGAAGAGGCAGAAGCACTTGTAGTGCATATGAGCATTCAAGGAAGGAAGGGAGAACTTGGGCAGGAGCACAGCTTGGAAGAGCACTGCCTCCTCCTCCAGACCCTGCTGTCCGGGGTCTCCATATGGGTTGGAATGCGCACCTGAGTTGAGGTGCAGGTAAGGACTTCTGAGCCCTTGCTGATAAAAATCAGTGAGCTGTCAGGGCATTGCTTTGGTGCACGCCTTGCAGACAGGCAAAGTGCTGTCAGACCTTGCAATGCAGCAGGGAAGCACCCAATTGATTTATTCTGGAACGGGTTTTTGAACTAAGGCAACAATTTAAATCCTCCAGTTGGCCTGGAAGAAAATATGTAGCACCTGGACTTGAATTTAGTTTTTTTGTTTTTTTGTTTTGGCATTTCTAATGAATTCCGCATCAGCAAAGCATTAACAAAGACAGTGCAAACAGAAAAGAACCTCTGAAATAAATAGAAGGTGACAATTCTAAGATAGCAAAGAATATGGATAAATTCAGATATTCTTCCTTACCTGACTTCCCATTCCGTCCTTCCATGGTTCCTCTTTTCTCCTCTTTTTCTTGAGTTTCCTTGGTTCACCCCGTCTATCGCAACTACTTTTATAAACTTTTGTTATTTCTTATACTGCTGAAAATCTCACCATCCTGCTAAGCTGATTGTTTGCTTATAATACTTATCCATATATTCAATAAACAGTATCCAGTCGTCCTTATATCCTTCGTCATTTTGATTTCTTATTCTAGTTGTCACCCCTGCTAACTCTGCATAGTCTAATAATTTAATGTGCCATTTCTCTTTTGTCAGTACCTAATCTGTTTTCCCTTTTTGTGCTAATAACATGTGGGCAGCTGTTGTCGCATATAGGAACAGATTTCCCTCGTTTTTGGTGACTTCTGTTCTTATTAACCACAACAAGGCTTCTGAGTTTTCAGGAAAGGATTTCTTAAACATTATGGATCATTCCATCATCAAAGTTCATTATGGATCATTTCCCAATACAGTAATTTTTAATTATACTACACGACCACCACATGTGGTAGAAGGTACCCTCTACTGTCTGGCGTTTCCAAGAATTACCTTTTATTGATTTTTACATTTTTGCTAACCTACTAGGTGTCAAATACCACCTATGCTGCATCTTCATAAAGTTTGCTCTTAACAGGTAGCATGCTGTAAACTTTATAGTTACTTTCCACAGTTGTTCCCATATTGCAAAATCAATGTTGTATCCAATGTCCCTGACCCAACTTTTCATTATTTTACCATTTCCTCCATGGTGTCCCACTCAAGTAATAAATTATACATTTTAGATAATATTTTAATCCTGGATCCTAATAACACCATTTCAAACTGTGAATTTACCCCTGCAAATCCATGTTTTTTTATCTAGCTTAAATATTGCACTCAACTGATGACAACTTAACCAATCTGTCACTTGATCTTTATCTCTCCATACTCTTTCAGTTTGAAAACCTCCCTAGTGACTTTTAGCAAGTCTCTATAAGTACTCCTTGTCTAACATTTGTCTGTATGTTAATGTTTTTTCCCTTGCCAATGCTTCTGTTGGTGACAGCCACATCTTTTCTTTCTAATAGGTTTTTATATTTTCCCCACACCCTGTAAAGATTTTTTCCTGATTATGTGGTTTGAAAAGCTCTTATATATCCTAGCCTTCCCGTACCACAGGCACACATGCCATACAAATTTTAGATCGTGCCCTTCCAAGGTGTAACAAGTGGCTGTTCTCTTTAGGGAAGTTTTTAATGACTGGTGTTTTCATGTTTTTTTAATCTTTGTTGGAAGCTGCCCAGAGTGGCTGAGGAAACCCAGCCAGATGGGCAGGGTGTAAATTATATTATTATTATTATTATTATTATTATTATTAAAATCCATTCTTTCAACCAACATAAACACGATGCGTCAAAATATAATTGTAATTCAGGGAAAGCAAAACTCCCTTTCTCTTTGGTATTGATCATAGCGTTATGTTTTATCCTGGGTTTTCTCCCCTGCCAAATAAACCTAGATAGATCTTTCTGCCATTCCTTGAAGTTTCAAATGTCATTAACTATAGGTACTGCCTGGAATAGGAATACTGTAGTATTTTGGCGAGTATGTTAATTTTTATAGCCGAATTTTTACCCAACAGAGACAGTTGCATTCCACTCCATGTTTGCAGATCTTTTTTTAAATCTTCTCCAATATGGGAGAAACATGTTTTGTTGCATCTGGAGCAAATGAAGGTATTGCTGCTACAGGTGCATGGCGTTTCTTCTCTCCGCACTGCTCCCAGCAGTTGCTCCTCCTCTGGTCACTGCTGTGGATGCACGACGTGACTCTCTCCAGTATACTATCCTATACTAACAATGGACTAATCTCCCTGATTAACATCCCTTCGATGAAATTAGTCTTCTTTTTTTGTAGAAACTCTGGTTTATATGAACCTTAATAACAACAGTCTCACACTTTTCAATTAACATCTCTATAATTATTACTGGTAACTATCAGCAACACTGCCACAGAAGTTCTAATTATGAACTCCGGTCACCGTGCAGTGTGACATCACTAATTCCTATCACTAATTACCATATCTTAATTAAATATGTGACTGGAAAGCTACTGAGTGACAAAGAGCACCAGAAAGGCAGACCTTCACACTATTCAGAACTCTGACCAACAACAAATTTCCTTCATGTTAATTACTAGAGGAATTTCTGCTTTTGCTTTAACTATACTAATTATTGTCCTCTTCTTTGTTATTACATAAACTGACTAATTATAATAATGTTGATGCTGGCTTTAATTTTAGGTGTTTGGGGCAGTGTAATTCTTACTAATTGGATGGATTATGGACTATGATGACCTCTCTTTCGATGTGGATTGCTGTTAAAATTTACTAATTGTGTGAAATCGCACAATTTACTAATTGTGTGAAAGAAAGGAGCCCAGCAGCAGGTGGAGCCAGAGCCAATGGCAGGGATCTAATTCTCATTTTCTCCCCATCCTCCTCCTTACTGAGTTCCACACAGCCAGTACTGAGACTAAGGAGGAGGTTGACAGCCAGGGTGACCCCCTTTTAAGTCAGAGGGTAGGCAGGTGGGGGCTGTCTGAAGACAGAATGAGATTGGTAGAGCAATCCCCCAATCACCAATGGGCTAACTTCCACTGGAGGTATTCTAGTTAAGCAAACATGGCTTGCACCCATTTTAGTTTTCCATTTAAAGTAGTTATTATGATTGTTTAAGTCCATTTCTAAGATGTTGCATAATTAAAAAAAAAAACCAACCAAGCAAACAGCCACACAGTCCTTGCCATCAGGCTAACAATGTAATAGACATAATACAGGAGGGGAAATGAGAGGGGGAGGGAACAGTGAAAACTGGTAGGAGTCGGCCACTATTTACAGCCTCACAAACCTAATGTATGGTGGGGCATGTTGAATTTTTCAGCTTTCGAATTCCAAAAATGAGGGGTGCTGAAAAGTTGTGATGTGACTTGGGAAGTCAAAAGATATTTTGGTTAAATTAATATAATTTAGTTTTGCTTGGTAAGTAAAAAATAAAGTGTGTAAAATTGCATTGAATGATGTTGTTGTTGTTTATTTTCATTATTATTTAGCATTACCTGACATTTTCAGAAGACAAGACCAAAATTCTTTGGTTTTCCAAAAGCAGTTTATGTGCTTCTTCATCGAACGTTGACTTACCAAGCTAAATGTTGTCCAGTCACAAAATAATAGCAGGTTTCAATTCCTCACACCCAAAAATGTATTTTTAATACTCTTCACTGGGGGTGGGGAATACACTCCCTAAAATGACATGAACTGTTGGTATGGGATAGTCTCCAGCTAAGGCCTGAGTCCATTAACTTTGATGCATTTATTGTGAGTCGGACTACCATTGGATACAACTCATGACCTCTAGAGTGGTCTCCATTCACAGTTCATGAGAAACAAGCACAGGTGCATGTGTGTGCTCATACACACACACTTGTTCCTTCTAAGTTTATAAAACTATGATGGCAAAACCACTTTCCTCTTCCCCCGAGGTTTCACAGTCTCAGTGAAGGATTTTGCCTTGCCGACAACACCACCTCACACAATACCTCAAGTGTGTGGGAGGGTTGCAAAAATACCCACTGTTAAGTGTACCAAATGATGGAAATCCACACTCAAGGGTTCAGAAAGTGGTTTTTTTTAAGGCAGTCCTACAACATGGTACAAGCTTATTCTTCTGCTTTGAAAGTTGCGATAAGATTGCCTACAAGAGTCAACCTTCTGCGGAAGGAAAGGGCAGGCCCCTTGGCTGAGCAAAGCATTGAATTTACAGCTAAACGCAGCGCTCTCCTTTCCAAGCCTTTCTCTAATGAGGTCAAAACATCACCAAGCAGGACAATAGGGACTTGTTTGATGGTCTCTGGAGTCAGAGCCATGCAATGGCAGCATCCTTCACTCATTGAAGGATGTAGCACTTCTGTTCCCTGTTCATTCAGGGTTCCTTTGATGCAATTATCCTCAAGTGTAGTGTGGTGTGGTGTGGTGTAGTAGTTAAGAGCGGTGGACTCGTAATCTGGGGGACCGGGTTCGTATCTCCGCTCCTCCACATGCAGCTGCTGGGTGACCTTGGGCTAGTCACACTTCTCTGAAGTCTCTCAGCCCCACTCACCTCACAGAGTGTTTGTTGTGGGGGAGGAAGGGAAAGGAGATTGGGAGCTGCTTTGAGACTCCTTAGGGTAGTGATAAAGCAGGATATCAAATCCAAACTCTTCTTCTTCTTCTTCAAGGGGTGGGGGGATGAAGCAAATGACTGGATGAAACTCCTTCCTTCCTTTTGCATTCCAGAAGTGAGGATGTGCATTTTGAGGCTAGGAGGGCACAATACTCCTAAGTGCTCCCTCCCATAGCCGTCAACTCCCGGATTGAAAAATAAGGGATCAGCAGCAGCGCGGCACCGGAAGTCGCTTCTACGCATGTCCAGACACCGGAAGCGACTTCCGGTGCTGGCGCTGCCCGATTTCCTGTGCCCAGATATGGGCAGAGTGGCACCCGAAATCGGTTCTGCGCATTATCCAGACATGCGCAGAAGGAGCCTCCCTGGCCAGTAGGAGCTGCTTTCTAAATCCGGGGGGTTTACGGGATATTTTTCAATTCAGGATAACAGCAGGAAACGGGTTTAAATACGGGGTTTTCCCGTGAAAAATGGGAGACTTGACAGCTATGCTCCCTCCCCTCAGACTGGCAATTGCCTGCTTGAAATGGTATCACCCTTCTAGGGATAAGCAAATCTTTCAATTTCTGTTGCTCCCCCATTTTTCTCCCCCTCCCCCAACTTCCCCCAGTTCTCCACATTTCCACATCAGTTTGTGATTCTCCTCCTCCTGGAAAAAAACATCCTCATGAAAATTCATCAGGGTTTTAGTGCAAATTTATCCCAATATACCCCATTTTGTTTGTCACTTTCCCCAACGTACACAAAAATATAATGCATTTCTATATGTTGGTTTTTCACCGATGTATTCATGTCTATGCACACTTTCCCCACCCCTCCCCACCCTGCCAGTACATGAATTTTTTGCACACATTTACTTGGCTGGAAAACCGCATTGCAAAATTCAAAGAAGTGCAAATGTCAAAGGGGGGCTGCGTTCCAGCTCGCACACTGTTTCAGAAAGTATGAATTAGGTAAGTTTCACCTTTCAGTGTGACCCCAATCAAATTTCTTCCCCATCTCTACCACCTGCCAGGGCCTCACTTTATGACAGGACTGGGGAAGCTATGATTCTTAAGGTGTTCTTGAACTCCCTTCCTCCTTGACCAATGGCCACATTACCAATATTATTATTATTATTATTATTATTATTATTATTATTATTATTATTTGCATCTGGCTGGAATGACACACTTTCCCCCCACTTCCAAGAACCCTCCCCACAGGGATCTGGCTGCCATGGTGCAATGATGCTGTGCCATTTCTGCAGTCCACAAGCCATAGTTTTCCACAACGCAGCAGCCTTTGGAAGCCTGGTGTTAAGGACATAGGTTTTTTATTATAATTTTTTTAAAAAAACCTATGTGCTGACATTTACTTATTTATTTATTTATTCATTTAATAAGGCAAAAACTGGGATTCTAAGTAGAGCTAATTAAAATTAATCGGGGGGGATGCCTAATGAAAGCCCTTGTCCTCCAAGTCCTCTGGATATAGAATCGAGAGAGAAAATAGACCGATGGGGGGTGACGGAAGAGCGTTTTAAACAGGAGAAGCCAATGCACTTTACTACTGTGCAGAATGATGGTTAATGGAAAGTTAGTCTCGGGTTAGGTGGCTTATTTTAAAATTTCTAGTACCTGTTAAGCTGGGGACCCAGGTGGCGCTGTGGTTAAACCACTGAGCCTAGGGCTTGCTGATCAGAAGGTCGGCGGTTCGAATCCCTGTGACGGGGTGAGCTCCCGTTGCTTGGTCCCAGCTCCTGCCAACCTAGCAGTTCAAAAGCACGTCAAAATGCAAGTAGATAAATAGGAACCGCTACAGCGGGAAGTTAAAACGGCGTTTCCGTGCGCTGCTCTGGTTTGCTAGAAGTGGCTTTGTCATGCTGGCCACATGACCTGGAAGCTATACGCCGGCTCTCTCGGCCAATAATGTGAGATGAGCGCGCAACCCCAGAGTCGGTCACGACTGGACCTAATGGTCAGGGGTCCCTTTACCTTTACCTTACCTGTTAAGCTAGAAAGCTGTCATTTTAGGGAGGGGTGTCAAAAAGTATTCTTCCTGTGAAGGATGAACAACTAACCTATCATGGTCACTGCAAACCCTCCAGGGTTCAGGAATGTGGACAAGGTGCTTGGAGGAGGGATAGGCAACCACCTGCGTTCCTGACCCTCATGGCTGAGGGTCATCTGGAAGAAAAGGGGAATACCAGTACATGCAGGAACAGGGATGTAATAAAGGGCTCTCTTAAGGTCACCGGAAAGATGCTGCAGTGAGACTGCTCCATAAAAAGTCCTCCTTGGCCAAAGAAGGCCTGAATAAATATAGACTGGGTTATTGTGGAGGTGGTCACCAAACCAGCTCCAGGTACTCTTGAAAAAGCTGATATTCTTGATCTATTTCAATTGGAGATCAGAGCTCGCTTGGATGGTAAGACTACCCTGTATCAGAGGCACCAACTTCTGAAAACGATTGCAGGGGGGTGGTGCACGACACAACGTCCTGATGTCATGAACACAAGGTCCTGACATCATGAGGGCCAGGGGGTGGAGCCAAACATGGCAGTAGCCAATTGCTCCTGTCCTCCCCCTCCTCTCGCCGCACAAGGGAAAGACGGGAAAAGCCAGCTAAGGCCAGTATGGAAGGAGCAGAAGGCGGAGCCATCAGCCACAAAAGCTGCGCTACAGTGGCCTCGGTCAGGAGAGAGATAAGGGGGACGACTGCCTCAGCTGGGATTATGGCTCCTAGCCCTTATGGTTCTGAAGAGATGATTGAAAGGCTGTGGGGAAATTACCAGGGTGCCTCAAAAGCAAGTGAGGTGGGTTTGAATGTTTTCCAGTGGCAGGCAGGCATGTGCGGTTTGTTGCCTTCCTCACAATAAACAGAAGCAGGATGAATTATGCTAAGCCGGAAATATTGCAGAATTGTTAAAAGGAACAGGAATCATGCTGGAAAGCATATGTACAGGTTGGCACATTTTCTGAGTGAAGAGTACTAGTAGCCCCGATTGTGCTTGTTTCCTTGCTTCCATGTTATGTGGGTGGAACTCATATATAACAGAGTAATTTTAAATGTGTGTGCGCACGCTGTGAGGTGCATCCTTATTTTTCTGATTTTACAGATGTAGACTGAGTCTAAGGGCTACTTGCCAGAGGCAAAATAACAGCACCCAAAAACTCTGTGCGTATAGAGCTCTAGTATACAGTGGTACCTCAGTTTATGAACACAATTGGTTCCGGAAGTCTGTTCATAAACTGAAGCGTTCATAAACTGAAGCGAACTTTCCCATTGAAAATAATGGAAAGTGGATTAATCTGTTCCAGACGGTCCGCGGAGTACTTAAACTGAAGCGTTCATAAACTGAAGTGAACTTTCCCATTGAAAGTAATGGAAAGTGGATTAATCCGTTCCAGACGGGTCCGCGGAGTACTCAACCTGAAGCGTACTTAACCCGAAGCATGGGTGTAATTGGTTCTGGAAGTCTGTTCATAAACTGAAGCGTTCATAAACTGAAGCAAACTTTCCCATTGAAAGTAATGGAAAGTGAATTAATCCGTTCCAGATGGGTCCGCGGCGTTCGTAAACCGAAAATTCGTAAACCGAGGTGTTCATAAACCAAGGTTCCACTGTATTAGAATTCAGGCTGAATCTTTTCCCTGATGGCTACTTTTGTACATGCAAGGAGATCTATCCATAGATGACCATCCCAATCACAGCTTAAAACGGGCATCCCCAAACTGTGGCCTTCCAGATGTTTTGGCCTACAACTCCCTTGATCCCTAGCTAACAGGACCAGTGGTTGGGGAAGATGGGAATTGTAGTCCAAAACATCTGGGGGGACAAAGTTTGGGGATGCCTGGCTTAAAATGTTGCAAAATGTTTGATTAGTTTCCTGACTATTAATTTCTATGCATTTGCTTCACTTGATAAGTGATTGGCTGGTGGATCTCTGTATAATGGATTGTTTAGCGGGGTTTTGTGGGGGGAGGGAGGCCAGGAGAGGGCACTTGCTTATGTTGTATCTTTAAAAATTGGGAACATTTCAACGCAACTACAAAGAATAAAAACCTAGGCTATTGTGCACTAGATTTCATGTTACAGGTGAAATACAAGGCAGTAATGCAGCACGGTTTCCAAACTGCACAAATCCATCCAAAGTTTAGATTCTTAGCAGATTCGCTGAGATGTGGGACTCAGGGCAAAAGAGCCTCCAATTCATCAGCCTTGAATTGAATTCAACAGCCTCCGATCAATGCAGAACACCACTGCCCTCTAGTGTCAACTTCAAGCCACAAACCTTCAGGTGCATGAAAACCAGGGGCTAAAGGATGCACTTGTCAGACATCTGTGCAGGTCCAGAACAGGGTTAGGGTTGGTCCATCTAGCTCAGTATTGTCTACAGTGGTTGGGAGTGACTCCCTAGGGTTTTCAGAAGGGTTTCCTCCTCCTCCTCCTCCCCCCCCCCGCACTCTTTCGAAGCCAGGAGATGTTAAGGTTTGAACCTGAGACAGACTTCATGCAAAGCAAATGGTCCACAACTGAGCTATGCCCCTCCCCTCCCCTGAATACTTAAGACTACCATGCAATTAGAAACATAGGATATTGCCTTCTTTTATCCTTGGTAGGATCACATCATCTGACCCCGTATTGTCTACACAAACTGACAGAGCCTTTTTGTGATTTCAGGCAGTGGTCTTTTTCAGTCCAACCTGGAAATGCCAAGGATTGGAGCCTGGGACCTTCTGCACACAAATTGCATGCTCAACCACTGAGCTGAAGCACTTAGGCTGAAGGTACCTTATCCCAGGTGAGGCCATTGGCCTATTCAGATAAGTATTGTCTACACTGGCAGCGACTCTCCAGCAGTCCCAACAAGTCTGTTTCCTGGTCCTACCTGGAGCATGCAACTCTGCTAGAGTCTAAGTTTCTCCCATGCACCTGCTTTGAAAAGGCAGCTAAAACACATTAAGTTGACTTCTACTTAGACCAAACAAAAAGGTAATTGTAACTTATGAATAAACACAGCTCCCTAAGTAGCTCTGTCTGTCTTTGACCGACCAAGGGAGGGCTGACAAGGAGTGAGATTTTGGACATGTGGAGCAGAGGACCAAACCAGCAGGATGTAGCCAACCAAGTGTGCTTGTCTAGTCAAGAACTCTTGCCTTCAATGCACACCCCACCCCTTAACCAAATTCTTAGTGGTTTTTCTTCCTTTGATGTTTGGCAAGAGCTATCCAGGCTCCTTATTGAGTTTCTTCATTTCAGAACCCACCTTCCTTCACATTTGCATAAACTTTGCTATACTTCTTTAGAAGTGGGGGGGGGGGAGTTGGTGTGGAGTAAGAATTTTATATGCATTTCCCAGAGCAATACACTAACCGAAACACAGCCATCCTTAGAAATGCACACTTCTTTCAGTTTTGTAATGCAGTTCAGCAGCCAAGTAATACATACACAGACACATTGTGCAAAAGAATGCACATAGTATTCAAAATAATACAGAAATGTTTTATATTAGGGGAAATAGTTTTGCAAAATTTTGTATATTAGGCAGAATTTTGAACAGGCAAAATTGTGTATTGGAAGTTGCACTAATCAGATGCTGAAAAATGTGGAGAACTGAACCTAAAAATGGGGGTGGGATGAGAAACTAAAATAAAGCGAAATTGACAGATTCGGCCATCACTACTGTACATGTTCATTAAGTCAGTTTGGGAGTTGCTGATTTCTAAAACTGCAAGACTGTTCAGAAGTAGAGCCTGTAATACCACAGAAGTAGTTCAGAAGTATTCAAAGCATTTCACATACATTATCTCAGTAATGCTTATAAACAACCCTGTAAGGTCATCCTTATCACCCCTCATATGGCAGAAGTAGAAATTGTGGGTACTAAGAGAACATGGTTCCTGCTATTTCCGGTGTCCGGACTGTGGGTGGTGTTGCATATGTAGACAAAACAGAATTGCCCATGCACAAAAGGGATCTATCAGCAGGCTTGTGGAAATGCCAAGGCCTGCAGAAGTGCTCAAAACAAAATCTGTTGGAGGAAAACTGGAAGAAGCTGGAACACACACACACACACACCCCAAACAAAATAGCACAAGGAGGACAAAGCTTGTGAAATGCTGACTGACTAGGGCTTTTTGTGAGGGGGAAACAGAAAGTGAGTACTTGGATCCCTGAAGTGAAGCACCCCACACTGCAACATTTTGTTACAGCTCCCACTTGTAAATGAATTTATGGCAGTGTGAAGACTTGAACATTTACTCTTCACACTCTCAGGCAACGTATCATACCTGCTGTGTTTCCATACCATCACAACCATCCTTCACATTCAATTCCTTAGCTGTTCTTAACATTATTTCCATCTTGCCAGCCTCATGTGTAAAGTGGAAGGAGATTCAAGCTTACTCATAACACTCACACCACTGGTCCATGCATGCCTGAGCTTTTTATCCTTTGAGCTTACCTAACTTATAATTCTCATATCCTTTTCATTCTCCGGATGTGAATCTGGTTTTGATGCTCTGCTCCAATTATTATTTATCTCAATTTCACTACTTAGTTCTGGTCCCTAACCTTGCATTAGGCCTTATTTATTTCTCAATCATGGCCTCTCTGATGGCTAAAACTGCAAATTCCGTTTCAGGAAATAGTTCCTGGGCAACAGCAGCTCAGTGAAGAAATCATATATGATTCTGCTACAGTCTTTAACCCTAACAAGTTTTACCTAAACAAGGGGTAGAAATTCAATCCAGTTCACATTTAAAAGGCAAATCTAACTGATTCACACTTTGCAAAAACAATATGAAAACTGAGACACAGCTATCCTGCAAAATTCACACTTATCTGAATTTTGCTATGCAGTTCTAAATCCATATTACAGTGGTACATCGGGTTACAAACACTTCCGGTTACAGACTCCACTAACCCAGAAATAGTACCTCGGGTTAAGAACTTTGCTTCAGGATGAGAATAGAAATTGTGCTCCGGCGGCACAACGACAGCAGGAGGCCCCATTAGCTAAAGTGGTGCTTCAGGTTAAGAACAGTTTCAGGTTAAGAACGGACCTCCGGAACGAATTACATTCTTTCTTTATTTTTTAAAGTATTTTTATTAAAGATTTCTTGAATTACAAAGGTGTGTGCCGTGTCTCTCATATTTTTACATGTATCATTTTTG
Organism: Zootoca vivipara; assembly: GCF_963506605.1. Lineage (NCBI taxonomy): Eukaryota > Metazoa > Chordata > Lepidosauria > Squamata > Lacertidae > Zootoca > Zootoca vivipara. The sequence goes on from NC_083281.1 coordinate 79,133,892, forward strand.
CAAATCACTTTCATTTGTTAAGACACTAAGAAGAAAGAGGGAAAGTGAGGTAGATAGGGAGTGGGAGGGTGGATGGGGGTGGGATCAGGCGACGATGTTTCTGTTTTGCTTAATATCTGTAGGGCTTGATGTCAGCTTTGTTTGTGTAGGTTCTCCTTTATTCGCTTGTGTTCTTTTGGTGGTGAGAGAGATTGGGGTTGGGGCAAGGGTGTGGTTGTTCATTTGTGATTGGCTATGATGGTCTTTGTTTTCATGTGTGAGTGGGGTGGGTGGGTGTTTTGGGTAAGGTTAGCCATACTGATTTGTATGCTGGCAGTAAATCTTTGTCATTCTCTCATTGGGCTGTGTGTGTGATAAAGGGGAACCATACCGGGATGAAGGCATCCTCTTCTATTTGTCCCCATGTCAGTTTCAGCTTGTTGGTTAGTCTTTCTAGTAAGGCTGTTTCCCATACTACTTGGTACCATTGGTCCATGCTTACTCCTGACAGGTCTCTCCAATATCTGGTAATGACGTTTCTGGTTGCTGAAAGTAGGTGGGTTATGAGGTCTTTGTGGTATAAATGGGCATTATTATCTTGGAAGATGTTTAGTAGGGCCAATTCTGGGGTAATTTCTATTACTTGTTAGGTTATTTTACATATTTCTCGTATGGTTGTTGCCCAGAATAATTGGATTTGGGGGCATTCCCACCACATGGGGAGGTATGTACCTGTGGAAGTGCACCCTCTCCAGCATTTTGGTGAGGTTCCTGGGCGTATTATTGCTAGCTTTCTTGGTGTTAGGTACCACCTGTAGGTGAGTTTTAGGGTGAGTTCTTTTCTTTTCATTGATATGGATTTATGGATTTAAAGGGGGGTTTAGACCACATTCTGGTCCATTGGGTAGGGTTGATTCCATATCCTATGTCATCCTCCCATTGTCTTTTTATTGCGTCTAGGGGGGTTGTGGGACCTTGGAGTAGTATTTTGTATATTGCAGATACCATTCCTTTGCCATGTCCTTTTGTCATTAGGAGGAGGTTGTCAGGGGTCTAGTTGTTGCTGATTTTACTGTTGGGTTGTTTAGAAAGGCATATAATTACGAACTATGTTCTTAACCAGAGGTACCACTGTACAAAAATGGATACAGCAGGGTACAGTACACAAATACATGCATACAATAATGGATTGTATTTGGGGAAATTGCATACAAAAATGTACATCTTAGGATAAATTCACAATAAAATGCTGAAGAATTTTCATGAGGAAGCTGATGTGGAAATGAGAACTGAGCCTATGAATGGGGAAATGGGAAACCAAAATCATCATATTCTCCCATTCCTAGTGATACTATTGAGGCCGTTCCCAGAGTCCTCATCCTGCAAAAACCCTCATCATTCACCTCCAAGCCCCCAAGCAAGACAGTGGGGAAAGAGGAATTAGAGTTTGAATTATTTCTGTCTCCCGGGCTCAAATGGAGTTCATCAAATTTTACGCCATCTCTCACAGTTGTTACCACAGCTGACAAAAAGAGCGAGTCTGTCGCCCTGTCAGATTCTTTTCTTTAAAATTATTCCTAAATCTTAACAGAAATTAACAGCTTCTTCTTTGCATTCCTAGCACAGCTCCTTCCTTCTGAGAGTCAAACTCCATACTGTAGTTCTAAACTACACAGCCTGTTACCTAGGATACGTGGCCATGTGGGTTAAACCTAATCTCTGCTCTCCAAAAGGAGCTATTTGATTGTGGAAACCAAGGTCAGGGGACTGAGTTTGCAGAGACGCCCGTGTGTTGGGTTGGAAATGCAGGGTTATCCAATTGAGCAGGGTGGAAGTGCTTTAATTATTTTATCTATCATCAAGATTTATATACAGCTTTTGCAGAAAATAGCCAAGATGGCTTAAAATCAGGATATATTACTTACACACACACACACACACACAAATAACAACTAAAACAAACATTGGCCCCATCTGTGAAAACAGTTTAAAAGCTAGAAGTCTCAATGGCAACAGGAGCAAAGATATATATTATGAGCTGCAGCCAATTAAGTTCTGCTCAAAGCAGACCTACTGAAATCAATGGACCTAAGTTAATTGTGTCCATAGATTCATAAAGTTGGAAGGGACCCCAAGAGTCATCTAGTCCAACCCCCTATGATGCAGGAATGATAGCTAAATAATCCCTGACAGATGGCCATCCAACCTAAGGTTACCAGACGTCCCCATTTCCCGGGGACAGTCCCCGGATTTACAAATCAGTCCCCATACAAAATCCATTGAAGTTGAAAAGTGTCCCCAGATTCATTGAAAAAAATCTGGTAACCTTAATCCAACCTCTGTTTAAAAACCTCCAGTGAAGGAGAGTCCACCACCTTTCAAGGTGGCTCATTCCATGGCCAAACAACTCTTACCTTCAGAAAGTTCTTCCTAATGTTTTGTCAGAATCTCCTATCTTGTCATTTGAATTCATTGGTTTGGGTCCTACTCTCTGGAGCAGCAGAAAACAAGCTGGCTCCATTATCTATGTGACATCCTTTCAGATATTTGAAGATGGCTATCACATCGCCTCTTGGGCTAAACATACCCAGCTCCTTCAACTGTTCCTCATAAGGCCTGGCTTCCAGAACCATTACCATATTGGCCACCCTGCTGTGTACACGTTCCAGCTCGCCAATATCCTTCTTAAACTGTCAATATCCTTCTTAAATGATCCCAATGTGTCTGCTCTAAATAGGACTAATGTTGGACATAACCCACAGTCTTCAAAGTACTTCCAAACCAATGTAGAATTGTGTGAGCCTGCATCTTCATTGCATAAAGAGTTTCCAGCATGGGGACTGGAATCCTAGCCAATCAGAGTTAGCCCCTCATGCTCCCACAGGCTCCTTTTGCTATGAATGCCTGAAGAGACCTAACATGGGCAGGCTTCCCACTAGAAGTAGTAATGGCTATGACAAACTCTACATAAAACCCCACCCATTTTCATCCAACAATCCTGCTCAAGTTTCATAACACGGTGGCAACAGCTGGAGTATGACATTATCTTTATCAGATCCAGGCAAAACCGCAAAGTTATCAGCAGCACGCTCTAAGCAGCTGAGCTACCCTTTGGTTTGTGTAATATAGAAATCACTTCCCGTTCCTTTAGTGTTTTGTAGATAATCAATCTAAAAACTGGAGAGATGAGAGAGCTAACCCCTGAATAGGAAAAGGCCACAGTTCATTCTTGACATCTTTCTCCCGGGAAACATCATCCATGAAAAACAGAGGTCGCTTCCTGCTGGAAGGAGCTGACTAGGAAAGACTTGTGTGCTCACCAGTCCCCTTCCCTTCTTGGAATGACCCACTGTGAAGATAAAAATCCTTCTGAGGCCCAACTTTTTGTGTTCGTTTATGATACACACTATCTGAGAAGTGCCCTCCAACAGATAGTGAGGCTGACAGGTGCATTATTTGCAAGGCAGTCCTTCCCAGAATTCACCCTCAGACCATGGATAAGAGTTTGACACAGTCAAACATCTGCCTGACTTCTCTTAGGCAACCTTCCAATTCCCCTTCAAAACAAGCTTGCTCTTCTTACAGTGTAAAAAAATTTCCACAAGGATTCTGAGGCATAGTCACTTACTCTGCCTAGAAGCCAGCTAGTACTCCCCTGCTGTTAATCACACTGCATTGAAGAACAACATACTGTAGGAACCTAGAAAATCGCCTTATAGAGAGTCGAATCCACTGGTCCTTCTTGCTCAGCACTGTGTCTAGACTGATCGGCAGTGGCTCTCCCAGATTTCAGACAGGGAGTCTCTCCCAACCCTACCTGGAGATTGAACCTGGGATCTTCTGCACGCAAAGTAGATGCTTTGCCCCCCTTTTCTTTTTATTTTTTTAAAAAAGGGCAAACAGGAGCTTCCTAGCCTACAGAGCTAGCAGATGTCATTAATTCATTTTCTTTTGTTAATTAATACACAGCAGGGTTTTCAAAAGAAGTCACCCAAGACAGTTTACAGAAATGAAAATTGTTAGAAACAGAACCATTTAAAAAACAACCTCCTTGCAATTTAGGCATCTCTCGGGGGCAGAAGATTAGCAAATCCTCGTGAGGGAAGGCTATGCTGAACTGGCTGCTACTAATTTAATTTGCAACGTGTTTTACAGCTTTCATCTTCTGTAAGGTGGACCATTTGGTATGTCCCTTTTGCAAAGAGGGAGGGGGACATCCAGTCAGCTGCTTTCATCCACTGCAGAAGCGGCCTGGACACAAGCTGCTCACACAACCACATCCTCTCCTTTGGATGGGAGTGAATGTACACACACACACACACACACACACACACACATATATATACACTGTGTGCGCAGCCTTATTTTCTTTGACGTAAAGCCAACTCCCCATTCGCTCCTGCCATTACAGGGCTGATTTTCTCCCTTCACCATCATCACAATGGCTGTTGTGTCCTTAGGGAGGCAGAGGCTCCTGTTCCCTCCAAGATGAATCATATCTGATAAAACCTGAACTTCTCATTTGTCAGGTATTAGGTGCCTCATTGCCTCTCCTAGCTTTGCCTCTCTCGTCTCTTGCATGCCAGAATTTGCCAAGTCTAAAAAGAAACAGAGCGATGATGACAAATTAAAATAAACCCATTTCTCCAATGTGCCCTGACATGTCAGGCATCCCCTTCCTTGGCACGGCAGAGGCTACGGAAGCCTGCACCGCGAGTGGAACTGCAAATCTCCTGCTTCCTCGAGAACCTTGGAGTGCAGTATCAGGAAAAAAGAGAGGTTCTTCCAAGATAGCTCTGGGCTGCTGTGCAGGCACGGTTCTGTTAGCGGAAGGGGCTGAAGCTTAGTGGCAGGACCCATTCTTTGCACCCACAAGGTCCTAGAACCACCCCCAACACTGGGAAATACTCCTGACTGAAATCCTGGGGATCCGCTGCTGCCGCTGCCGCTCTGACTAGCTAGATAAGTGGCCTGACAGCCTCCTATGTTTTCAGGAATTACCATTCATGTACAGTGGTACCTCTAGTTACGAACTTAATTCGTTCTGGAGGTCCGTTCTTAACCTGAAACTGTTCTTAACTAGAGGTGTGCTTTTGCTAATGGGGCCTCTTGCTGCCCCTGCGCTGCCAGCACACGATTTCCGTTCTCATCCTGGGGCAAAGTTCTCAACTCGAGGTAACTCTTCCAGGTTAGCGGAGTTTGTAACCTGAAGTGTTTGCAACCTGAGGTGTTTGTAACTCGAGGTACCACTGTATTATATTAGGCCTGGCTGGATGGCATACTTCATTATTACAAACACATTTCATCTCTTGGCTCAGTGGGTGGTCCATGCATCTGGCTACTAACCAGAAAGTTGGTGGTTCAAGTCCGCCTGGGGATGGCTGTGGGCAGGGTTCCTGCATTGCAGTGGGTTGGGCTAGATGACCCTCAGGGTCCCTTCCAACTCTATGATTCACGTTTGGGATAAAAAAATATTTCTGCTGGACACATATGCTGAAATCAAAAATCCCTTGCTATTTTTCACCTGTCTGCAGGAGCCAAGGAACACTGACTTTATTCCTTATGAAAATATGGGAACTGTTTCCACACTGAAAAGCATGCTTGCGTGAATTCCCTGAGGAATACAGGAGGCTGTCTTATATGGAACAGGACTGTGGGTTCATCTAGCTCAGTGTTGCCATCATTCATTGGCAGAGACTTCCTAGGATATCAGGCAGGGCTTTTTCTCCAGGTCCCATGGATTGAACCAGAGGTCTTTGGTTTGCAAAGCAGGAGATTTGCCACTGAGCTGCAAGCCTTCCCCTGGTAGATTGCTTTAAATCAGAAGACAGTGCTCGTGGGAGGACGTCCGAAGAGCCAAGCTCTTGTGGGTGCACATAGCGTCACAGAGCAATGTGACCAACAGATCCTGGTGAAAGAGGCTGGCTGTTCCTTGCCTGCCCCGTGGCCCACATTTCATGGAATGTGCAGAGAGACGACAACAACAAAAAGGTCTTTTATGTATTCCCATTCATGGGGGGCCTAGTTTATAATCCAATTCCTACACACTCCACCTGCACCCCACTGGTTTCAAACAGACCATTGAAAAATATTTCCATATATCTGAAAAGGTGCTCATCCTTCCAAAATGACACATCTCACACACACACTGTGCAAATTTAAAACTTGGAGACAATCAAAACTAGTGGAATTGCTTTTCTTAAACCTCATACTCAGTAGGGAAGCAGAATGTGGGAGGGGAAAGTTAGGCTGTGTGTGAATGAATATATATATATATATATTTATATATTCTAGCTCTAAAATGTATACCGGTATGATCTTATTATCTCTTTCAAATCCCTTCCAAACCCAATTTACAACAGAGAGAGTGGGGGAAGGAGAGAGAGAGAGACCAGAGATGAGGGTAAGCTTTGCAGGATCACAAAAAAACGTAATTGGAAGAGAATGTTTAAAAGAAACTGCTAGAAACGACAGATAATATAATCATCTAGCTTTGACTGCATAACTCTGATCTAAGGCTTGTTTCCTTTCAGAAGTAAAAAAAAAAAAAACCCAAACTGTGAGATTTCTCAAGGAAAATTTGGCCGCTTTCCTTTGGAGGAAAAGAAACCGGAAGTTGATGGTCCCTGACTCGCAAGGAACAAACACTAGAATGGGTTAGGGTAGGGAATGTGCTTTGATTTATCTATTATTGCATTTATATTGTTCCATTATTATTATTATTATTAAATTTTAAATACTGCCCTTTATCCAAAGATCACAGGGCGGTTCACAACATAAAAACACAAAATGAGAACACAAAATGCATACTACATAATAAAACAAAAACAAATCAATAATCCCCATTCTCACAAACGTCTTTAAAAAGCCATAGAATGTTTGTCAGCCCAATGCCTGGTTGAAGAGAAATGTTTTCGCCCAGTGCCTAAAGATATGTCCTATCTTTCCTCCAAGGAGCTCAAGCTGGTGTACACAATTCCCCCTCTTGCCGCATTATCCTTATAAGAACCTGGTGAGGTAGGTTGGGCAGAGAAACCAAGGGTGACAAGTGAGCTTTCGTGGCCCAGTGAGGATTTGAAACCTCCGGTCCCAGCCCAACACTCAATCCACTACACAACACTGGCTATCTTAAGCCTGCTCCAGCCTTCCCAACCAGGTGCCCTCCAGATGTTGCTGGACTACCAATTCCCATCATTTCTGACCACCACCCATCATGGATGGGCCTGCTGGCAAGTCAACCAGGTTGAGGAATTGTGGTCTACTCTCAACATCAGCAGGAATTCTCCATAGTACAGGTGCCTAATTACCTACTTTTCAACAGTTTTCAAACTTACAATAAATCAAATACTGTAACTGGACTTGAATCCATGCATTATATGCCAGAAATAATCAGCACCAGCAGCTTAACTCTACGGTTGGGCTAGCAAAAGAATGCCAGGGTTAATCCCCAACATCTCTACAGTCGTACCTTGGTTCTCAGACGCCTTGGTACGCATACGTTTTGGCTCCCGAATGCCGCAAACCCAGAAATAAGTGTTCTGGTTTGCAAACGTTTTTCAGATGCCGAACGTCCGACGCAGCTTCTGCTTGAGTGCAGGAAGCTCCTGCAGCCAATCAGAAGCCACACCTTGATTTTCGAATGGTTTCGGGAGTTGAATGGACTCCTGGAATGGATTAGGTTCGAGAACCAAGGTACCACTGTAGTTACAAGGGTCAGGTACCAGGTGATGGTACTTGGAGAGTGCCTGCCACTCAGAGTAAACAAGACTAGCTTAGATAGGCAAACAGACTAAGACCCTGGTATGAGGCAGCTTCCTACAAACATAATATACATCACAGTCTTCTGCAACAAATCACCTATGCAAAATGCTACTAAATATACAGTATTCCTCAGGGAACTATTTCTTAGCATTTTAAGCAATCTGCCAATCAATTTAGATCTGAGCATAAATTTAAAAGACAGAGGGGATCATTATTACAAAGGCTCTGCTAATGGGGAAAATTGGGTGAAATTCTTCTGAAAAGGAAGGCTCTGTTTCGTCCTCAGCTAACAGATTTAGCACACTGGCTGAATTAGCAAAGCAGGGCGCTTTTCCTAAGAACTGGCCCAGTTGTTTTTGTCAATACTCAGTGCCACATATCTTGTTTCCGTGCCTCCTCTGCACCCTTGTCAATAATACACACAAGAATACAAAGCTTTGTTGGCTTTCTGACCCTCCTTCTAATCCTCCTTCTGAAAGGGATTATTCGCACACTTACTGTCAGACTCCGATTTTGTAAAAATAAATAATCAGGGTGAACTTGTAGGATCACAGCCATTCAGCAAAGGAAGAGACCGATTTCCAATGTGGAACATTTAAAGCAGGCAACTTTGGCCGGCCCTTTGGTTGGCCCTCACGGCCCTTCACTTCATCAAATCTGGCCCTCTTTGAAAAAAGTCTGGACACCACTGATTTAAAGCAAAAGTGGTTACACTGCTGTTGATGGCAACCACAATGCACAGAGAGCGGAAACAAAAACGCTTCTAAAATTATGGCTGCAACAATGATAGGCTAAGATAATGAGGGCAAAATAGCTTGCGGAAGCGAACATGAGTAACAGCTGTATTAGCAATGGGGCATTTCTACAACACACACTTAAAACAGATTGAAGAGTCACCACTTCTCTCCCTAGGAACCCTGGGAACTATAGTTTCATAAAGGAAGCTTAGGATCTCACCAGACTGTTAGTCCCAGGAAAAGTGTCCAGTGCTGGGGGGGGGGGCTTCTGTCACTTCAACTGGTATAAAACTGATATAAAATGTGCAGATCTGCCCTCTTTGTGTCTTAAGAAGCCTGCAAACCTTGCATCCTCTAAAAACAGCAGTTTCTGGACCCTGACCAAAGACAGTCTACTTTAGAAGTTCTGGTTTCTGAAAACCTCCTGCAAAAATACTCTGGAGGTTTTCTGTGAGCCTTCTGAGTTCTGCATTCCTAGCAATGCAATGGTAGATGAAGGCAAGGGTATTTGTGTGTGCCTTTATGCGCATGCACATACCCTCCAACATTTCTCTGACGAAAACAGGGGTGTCCTACGGAAAAGTAGGATCAAATCAGAAACCGGAACAGCTTCTGTAAATCCAGGACTATCCCTGGAAAATAGGAGCACCTGGAGGGCTTGTGCTCAGAGATTCTCATATTCCACAAATAAAGTACAGCACTAGCATACGGTAGGTGGCTGAGGCAAGCCTAGAAGAGTTGAAATAGAGGGGAAATGTCCTTTCCTTTTCACCGAGTTAACTTGCATGAAATGATAACACCAGAATTGCAACAGCATGAGTTGCAATATTACATCTGACAACCCAGGGCTGCTCTCTGCAACAAAATCATGGCTCGCCACCCTCCCTCTCCCCTTCCAAGCATGGCAAACTTTCGTAAACAGCTCCGCAGCACACATTCAATTTCTCCCCATTCCACAGAACGCCAAGATTAAGCCCAAGGCCAGAAACCTGATGCTGCCTCTTGCGCTCCCAGCACCAAAGGCTGCGCTTACTTGCTTTCCCCCCCTCCTTTCTTTTATAAAGGCAATGCTTAGCTGCATCCTTTAGTAATCTGTTTCCATGGTGACCGTTCACTTCAAAGGGAAGTATTGTCATTGTTTAAAGAAATGGAGAAGGGCAGTCTAAAGCAAGGAAAGGGGCAGTATGTTAATAGAGCTCACTTACTGGTACCTGCTTGCTCTCAGACACACACACAACTGGTCTAATGGTTTTCCTACTTGGGGGCAAGGCAGAGCTCATCACAAACTCTAAATTCCCATTTCCTCCTCCTCTTCTTTTTGCAAAAAAATAAATAAGCGGCTTTTCAGCAGAACTTCAATATCTCTTGGGTTAGGTGTTCAGGAGCCAATGGCCTATGAATTTGTTCACAGATAGAGAGTGGCCATTTACCATGAATCACTGCCAATTAGAGGAACATCTTTGACATGTGACTCATCAGGGTTGCCTGAACTAACCAAGGTACAGCCTCGGCCCTCAAGCTGCAGCTCGATATTTTTCATTACTTAGAAATGTATATCCTCCATTCCTCTTCATGAAAAAAGCAAACCCAAGGCAGCTTACAAGATAAAAATTCATATTATTGATATTTATTCATGAATCGTTTCCCACGAAGCATCCAGAGTTGATTTGCAGTGTAGTAAAAACAGATACAGAACAATTGTGTATGTTTTAAAAAACCGCTTAAACATTTGCATTAATAAAAACAGAATGTGTATGTGTCTCTAGTCTCTATGTGTGCGTACAATTTAACCCAATTGTGTGTGTGTGTGTGTGTGTGTGTGTGTAATAAATTCACACCTAATGCAGGTATCAAGTGGCCTAAACATCTCCACTTAGAAGGTTTGCTGAAAGAGGAATATATTCTGCCCCACCTGGGCTCCAGCTCCATAGACCATTAGCTCAGACCCCCAATTGACTTTTCTGTGGATCTTCATGAGAATAAAGGTTCCCTATTCCAAACTAAGCAGACATGGTGAAAATACTATGAAAATCCATCTCATACTCCTGCCACAGGAATCCACAGCTGCCTGCTACACTTTGCAAGGAAGGAAAAAGCTAATGGATAAATCTCTGAACAAGAACAAGTTTCATTATTTGCTAACTGACTTACTTTTTCAAAGCCAGGCGGATCTGACAGGGGGGAAGGCAAAATCCCATGCCACCACCTGAAGGCTTTCAGCAACTAAAAATCTTGTTTGAAAGAAAGAAAATATCCTGAAGTTTATTTATTGTTGATGTGTTCCCAGGATTCCACCTCCCCACCGCAAAACATAAATTTGCCAGCCTCCAAAAACTAAGGCAAAGCAAAACACACCACCGCTTCTCTGTTACCCAAACTGTTGGTGCTAGAAGCATCCCTTTTAGCATGGAACATATTCACACACAGCCAAAATGAGAAAACCTGGGGATAAAACTAACTGATCAAGTTGGACATGTCACACTACAGTTGACTTAACTTCTCCTACTCAAGCTCCTACTCCATCAACACCTCCAATAGACAGACAGACGTCCGTACCTTGGTTTTGGAACAGCTTAGTTCCCAAACATTTTGGCTCCCAAACGCCACAAAACCGGAAGTGACTGTTCCGGTTTGCGAACTATTTTTGGAAGCCGAATGTCTGGCATGGCTTCTGCAGCTTCTGATTGGCTGCAGGAGCTTCCTGCAGCCAATCAGAAGCCACGCGTTGGTTTCTGAATGTTTTGAAAGTCGAACAGACTTCCGGAACAGATTCCATTTGACTTCCAAGGTACGACTGTACAGAGAGAGAGAGAGAGAGAGAGAGAGAGAGAGAGAGAGAGAGAGAGAGAGAGAGAGAGAGAGAGAGAGAGAGAGAACCTTTGCACAGAATATGATTCTGAACTCAGAACCAAGCTATATGTTCAGGAATGATAGCATTACATTGGAGTGCTGGAAGGCTGCATGGTTGCATGGATGAAAATCTGCCCATAGAAAGGTAGCATGCCAGGAAGCTGGGTTATGGATGAGAGGTGCTGAGATTGCTAGATTTGCTGGTGAAATATCATACAACTTTAAGTGTACAATTTCCCTTTTCCAAAAAAAGTACTTATGCAGCATGTCCCCATTTTTTAGAACCATGGTGTCCAGATAAACATATTCACCATTTCATCTTAACATAGTTAAGAGGGAGATAAACAGCATTTTAAATCAGATCCTCTACATTTCTCAGACTTGCAGGCTTTGACAAGGCTAATGAACGCTGCTGTTTCCGGCTAAATTTCTCTATCTGAAGGATATCAGGTAGAGGACTCCATGGAGATAGGAAGCCAACAAACCAATGAGCAGTCTTGGTACAGAGCTACAGGACAGAAGAACACCTCTAGCTACTAATCTGAAAAGGCAATTAGATCCAGCCGTAGAGTCTGAACACCAGAAATGAACTGGGCACAAATCTTGTCATAAAACTAAGAATAAGATTACAATCCTGTACCATCTTATATGGGAGGAAGCTCGTCTGAACACCATGTGGTTTACTTCAGAGTAGATATAGGACTGCACTAAATGGTTATAAAATGTAAGGCAAGTGGCTTGAAATTCACATTTTTGTGTCAGCCTACTGCAAACATCTGGAGAATTGTGTGTGTGTGTGCACATACAGAGTCAAGCAAAAACAGATTTCTTGGGTAGCAATAGGAGCATAGTACAGCACTCAGGCGGCACTGTGGGTTAAACCACAGAGCCTAGGGCTTGCCAATCAGAAGGTCGGCAGTTCGAATCCCTGCGACGGGGTGAGCTCCCGTTGCTCAGTCCCAGCTCCTGCCAACCTAGCAGTTTGAAAGCACGTCAAAGTGCAAGTAAATAAATAGGTACCGCTACAGTGGGAAGGTAAATGGCGCTTCCGTGTGCTGCTCTGGTTCGCCAGAAGCGGCTTAGTCATGCTGGCCACATGACCTGGAAGCTATATGCCGGCTCCCTCAGCCAATAAAGCGAGATGAGCGCCGCAACCCCAGAGTCGGTCACGACTGGACCTAATGGTCAGGGGTCCCTTTACCTTTACCTTTACAGCACTGTGGACATAAATAAAGATTGTTATTATGCAGGGTCGCATATTGTATCCTCTCTAATAAAAGATGCCTCAGTCAGTCACTATGAAAGGTGGAGTCAAACAGAATATAACTCAGGAGGAAAGGGTGGGTGCATGAATACCCAACAGTGTTGGTAGCAAGCTCGAGGTCCACTCACATATAGGCCAAAGCAGTTTATATAGTCAACCCCCTGAAGAGATCTGCTCCCATTCTTATGCTCTCTGTATGAAAATGTCTCTAAACTACTACCTACTAGTCTGGAAACACAAGACAAATCATAGCCTCCATGCATTAATCAGGCAAGCAAAAGAACAAAAACACAAAAAACCTGTGGGCTGTATCCAACTCAGTCCTACACAGAGTGAATGTAATGAGTCTCATTTAGCCACAGCCATTAATTTCAATGGGTTTGCTATGAGATGAGCACTGGATACAACTCTATATAAGAACACACTCTATAGAGAGAGGTCCTTCCTTCTGCTTCCAGTGTGAGTTGCACAATCCAAAACTGCACCAGCCATGTACAAGAGGGAGATACCAGCAAGGTTGGGGGAACCTTAGAGATGCAGAAGCACAAAACAACAACAACAACAACAACAACAACAACAACAACAACAACAACAACAATGCAGCAGCCCACACAGGACTAAGTACACTCAGACAGGAAACCAACAGGGAGGGAGAATGGAATGGGACATATCATGGAAGAACATTCCATGTTGCATCCTTTTCTTGCAGTTCCCACTTGTTTCTTTTTGCACTCTGCTTTTCAGGCCCTAAATTGCCATCCCAAAGGCAGCTTAATATAATAAATACATGTCTGATAAGAAGCATAGTCCAAAAATAAGTAAAATTGCAATCAAAACCAAGTGCAAGATGGAATCAGTGAAAACACTCCCAATCAGCTAGGGGGGGGGGGGTAAAATTATTCCGTGCCCACAGTTAGAACAAGAAAAAAAGAAGTCATAACAGCTCATCTAAAACTCAAAAGGGACTGTCCACATGCCATTCCACTTCATTGGTTGTTCTGTGATCATTCTCCAATGTTACCAATATCACTGCTGTTTAGAAGACCACTTTTGCACTACAGCACAACAGAATGCTTGTTGCATCGGAAGTTACAAGATTTTTGAAGCAAGTTGCAGGACACGCACAAAGTGGGAACAAAGCAGCATGTCAACCTTGAAACTTTTGCAGGTGCAAACAGTATTGAAAGCAAGATCCCATATGACCACTCCAATACCATCAATGAGCACAAATCACCCATAAAAAGGATGTCTGGAGGGGTCTTTCCACAATCTGGGTATCTAATCTGAGAAGGTCCAATCTCACATCAGTCAGCTGCAGCTTGTAAGGCAAAAGGACAGTTAAAAGGACAGTTAAGGCCTTGGTTCTCCAGCTATTATTGAACTACAACTCCCCATCATCCCTAGCTAGCAGGACCAGTGGTCAATGATGGTGGGAACTGTAGTCCAAAAACAGACAAAGTTCCACATGTGGAAAAATGAATCTTCTGTGCTATTTCTTACCTTGTGCTATAGAACACCAAGAAAGAAAATTAAAACCAAATGCAACATTGTTCTTCCACTTGCCCCCCAAGCTTATGGAATCTCTTCTGGAAATAGATAGTGCCATAGAACCTCTTATGCAACAGCAGAAAGAAATGTTTCCCTTCCAACTCCAAAATCAAGAACTAAACAAAACCACAGTGTATAACGCAACAGCTTTACAATTATGTCCACAGAAGCCCAGATGTAGTTAAAATTATTATCAGCCTCATCCCTCCATCAGAACACTAACAGAAGTAATTTGTGGCACTTCGACAACCTGAACATGGCGAGAGGCAACCCAACCTACACATAAATAAGTCCTGGAGGCAGTCTTTGCTTCTCCACAGACAAATGGTAGTTTATAGGCATACAACAGAAAGCTCTGTTTGACTTACCTACTGTGATGACATTTGTGGAAAGGAAATGCTGGCAGTTTATGCTTCCTGACAAGGAGTCTTCCGGTTGCCCCAAATCAGCCAGCATGGCTTCCAGAGTTTCCAGAAGCAAACCAGAAGACCTCGTCTTTCTCGAACCGGTTCAAGATGTGAGCGTATGCAGTTGTCAGAAGACACCACCAGGAAATTTCAGGTATATGAAAATCAGTTCTAGCAGTAACATAATCCACTGGAATTGATTTTAGGAAGCTATTTCATGCCCATTGGTCCAATTAAGCCCAGTATTGTCTGTTCTGGTATTTCCTGACCCTGTATCGGAAAGACTTCTAATTGAAGAGATCAGAGAGGGAACCTGGGATTTTCTGCACACTGAGCAATTGGTTCTCCTGAAGCTAAAGGCGGTCTCCCAACAGTTGGATAAAAGCTTCCTTCAAAATATCAGCAGCCCAGGATTCAAAGAGCCTAGTGTCTTTCGTCAGTGCTATTCTCTGCCACGATCTTCCTGTTAGGAGGGCGAAAACTCATGAGTGGGCAGTAACAAAAGGTCACATTGTCATTGTCTTCCAAACCAGGGGCCTTTGAGTACTGTGTGTGTTCACTGGGTATTTAAATGCAAACGTTTCTTCTTCTTTTCCCTTTCCCCTGGGTCAAGTTGCACACCTGTGAACAAAACAAAAATGCATCAGTATTGCCCATTTGGGCATTTCATAAATATGTTCTTTATATATATTTTTTAAAAATGATGGCTACCTTTTTATTACCCACACTACTTTTACCTGTAATGTCTCTGCGGGAGAGCCTTTATTATGGATGAAAAGGACAGCAGCTTCTTAAATAGAACTCTCAACAGTCACAGAGTTCTTTGGAAGAATCAGGGCTATAGAACTGATGTTGCAACAAAAAGGTGGACTCCTGAGGGGTGACCTATTTAGGTTTATCTTAGAGACCTTTCCTTTAAGTCTCAACTCTTCTTACAATCTCTAGTCCCTTTCAATTGTAGAGAGACTGGAGCGAAAGTATGCAGGCAAGAGTCTTCCCGGTTGCTCACTGAGAAGCAAACCTCCTCCCCCTTTCCAAAGTTCTAGCCCGGGGTTGACTCCAGGTTTAAACTGCCACCTTAATCTCTCACAATCCCCCCTGCCCCAATATAGTATTTATTCAGATATAAGTATCCTGCCCTGCTAATTGCCATGAGCGCAAATTTCAAAGGTTAGCTGTTTGTTTTGGGTGGGTTCGCCGTTAAAATGCGGACTGGATTGAATTTCTTCCCTTCCCCCCCCCCAAGTCCCTATTCTGCACCCACACATCTTGCCTGTATCTCCAGGTGTGCATCTGCCTACCTAGGATGCAGAAGAAGAAGGCAGGGACAGGGAAGGGCAAATCCCAAGGGATTTGTCAGCACAGTCAACTGTTTGCTTAAGGGTTTGTTCTCAAGCAGGAGATTCCATCGGAATGAAGTATTGCAGTTCAAGCGCCCATCCCAAAAAGCAGTGTTTTCCAAACGGGGGGTTGGAGCCAAGTTGTAACAATAGCAGTTCTCTCAGCACTAGGGGTGGGTGGAGAGAGATCGTTATACCAACTCCCAATTCTTGCCATCCCCAGGGGAAAAGAAAACCTTCTTATTTGGTCTTCAAGGAAAAGGAAATGCTGCATTTTGAAACATCACACGGCGCCCAGGGATAGGGAGCAGTTGTAGGCGGCTGCTGCAAGGGAGATAAGGGGGCTTATAACAACAACAATTGTATTATTTGTACCCTGCCCATCTGGGTGGCTTGCCCCAGCCACTCTGGGCAGCTTCCAACAAATAAGTCAAGGGGTCAGCTAAGCTTCAGAACTGGGACAAGGTGGAAGGAGAGAGAGAGAGAGAGAGATAAAAAGAGAAAGGAAACCCTGAACTCACCACTTGGGAATCCCCCACCCCAAAAATGCAAAATGTTTACGAACAAGCAGCAATAGAATTGCAAAGTCAAGTGAAAGGAGTAGCAGAAGGATTTGACAAGAGAATGCAGGACACTTGGTTCTGTCAAGGGGGGAGCTGTCTTCCTCCTCAGCTCAGCTTTCAGACACCCAGCTGAGCACTAGGGAGGAGAAGCCTCTTTGGCCCAGCTGCCTCCAGCCCTTGAATGAATAATCGATTTTATTTATTTTATCCCACCCTTCCTCCCTCTTGGCTGAGCCTTCCTTCCTAAATCCTTCATAGCTGCTATATCCCACAAGAAGGGGAGCACATCTCCATCACCTCCTAAGATGGTTGGAGCCCCTCCTGTCTTGGTATCTGTTACCGTGTTGATAGGGTGATGAGCTCCTGCCCGTATCACCTAGGAATAGGGAAGCTGAACATTTGTCAATCCAGCACTGACTGGCAGCAACTCCCCAGGATTTCTGAAAGGGAGTCTCTCCCAGCCCTACTTGAAGATATCAGGAACTGAACCTGGGGCCTTTTATATGAAAAGCTCTATATGCGTCCCTACCTCTCCTTAATGCCATTGTTTTTCACCCCCTAAAAATGACACACCTTACCAAACCATGTTCAAAACACAGCCTCCCATCTTGACCCCCCGCAACAGTGCCTGGGGGAAGAGGAATGAGGTAATTGTGTCCCAACCAACAAAGATGTACAGTGGTACCTCGGTTTAAGTACACAATTGGTTCCGGAAGTCTGTACTTAACCTGAAGCGTACTTAACCTGAAGCAAACTTTCCCATTGAAAGTAATGGAAAGTGGATTAATCCGTTCCAGACGGGTCCGCGGAGTACTCAACCTGAAGCGTACTTAACCCGAAGTATGAGTGTAATTGGTTCTGGAAGTCCGTACTTAACCTGAAGCTTACTTAACCTGAAGTGAACTTTCCCATTGAAAGTAATGTAAAGTGGATTAATCCGTTCCAGACGGTCCACGGAGTACTTAAACTGAAAGAACTCAAACCGAAGCGTACTTAAACCGAGGTATGACTGTAGAAGCATATCTAATTACCCAGTAGCAGCCCAACAGACAATCGCTCTTCCATCAGCAGAAAGAAAATGTTAGAAGACTTGTGTGTAAAGATGCCCATTTTGTGTTTCAACATTTGTCGTATAGAAGCTAGTAGGGGCTTGGAGCGGCTCCAGTTTATGTTCTCAGAGTAAATTAACAATGCATAGCGTGGACAGAAGCAGCAGGGGAAGGAAGAGAAACCACATGGCATATGCAAGTTATGAGATGAAGAAGCACATCAGAAGTCGGGAGATCAAAACCAAACAACATACTTTAAAAGCCAATCAGAAGCCTCGGAAGCCGCATTGGACATTCAGCTTCCAAAAATAGTTTGCAAACCGGGACACTCACTTCTGGGTTTGCAGCGTTCGGGAGCCAAAAAGTTCAAGAACTGAGCTGTTCGAAAACCAAGATACGACTGTACTACAAAAAATGATGTGATGACCACCAACTTTTAGGCACCTTTGAAAGGGTGTTTAGACCAATGTTTAGACTGATTAGTTCAAAATTGGGAAAGGAGTACGACAAGGTTGTATATTGTCTCCCTGCTTATTTAACTTATATGCAGAATTCATCATGCAAAAGGCTGGACTAGATGAATCCCAAACCGGAATTAAGATTGCCGGAAAAAATATCAACAACCTCAGATATGCAGATGACACAACCTTGATGGCAGAAAGTGAGGAGGAATTAAAGAACCTTTTAATGAGGGTGAAAGAGGAGAGCGCAAAATATGGTCTGAAGCTCAACATCAAAAAAACCAAGATCATGGCCACTGGTCCCATCACCTCCTGGCAAATAGAAGGGGAAGAAATGGAGGCAGTGAGAGATTTTACTTTCTTGGGCTCCTTGATCACTGCAGATGCTGACAGCAGTCACGAAATTAAAAGATGCCTGCTTCTTGGGAGAAAAGCAATGACAAACCTAGATAGCATCTTAAAAAGCAGAGACATCACCTTGCCGACAAAGGTCCGTATAGTTAAAGCTATGGTTTTCCCAGTAGTGATGTATGGAAGTGAGAGCTGGACCATAAAGAAGGCTGATCGCCAAAGAATTGATGCTTTTGAATTATGGTGCTGGAGGAGACTCTTGAGAGTCCCATGGACTGCAAGAAGATCAAACCTATCCATTCTTAAGGAAATCAGCCCTGAGTGCTCACTGGAAGGACAGATCGTGAAGCTGAGGCTCCAATACTTTGGCCACCTCATGAGAAGAGAAGACTCCCTGGAAAAGACCCTGATGTTGGGAAAGATGGAGGGCACAAGGAGAAGGGGACGACAGAGGACGAGATGGCTGGACAGTGTTCTCGAAGCTACGAACATGAGTTTGACCAAACTGCAGGGGGCAGTGCAAGACAGGAGTGCCTGGCGTGCTATGGTCCATGGGGTCACGAAGAGTCGGACATGACTAAACGACTAAACAACAACAACAGACCAATTCATGGAAGAAGAAAAGGTTATCAAAGGCAACATTGCACCAGGCCAGGTGTGTAATCAGTTCAGCAGAACCTTAAATAGTTTGTTAAGATGCTTCCCAAACCACTGCTCTAAGGGTCAGGTCAATAGAGCTATTTTTAAGAAGAGCAGCCCCTTTTAGATGCCTTTATGTTTCTGGATTTGTTTGCGAGGTTTATCAACCAAGGTTGCTTGAGGACATGGAGACATCTGTAGCACTGACTCCGTGACACCTGCAAGCCAGATGCTAACCCATCCCATAGAGCAGCATGAGCAAGTTCAGCACATATAAACTGTTAAAATAAACACATTTGTCCTGCACATATATTTTTTTAAAGTGCTCCCTTTAATGTAAAGCATGTGTGCTCCGTAACAACACGTTATCTTTTCTCGTAGCCACAGCCCGTTAACTACAGAGCTAAACCACTTGGCGTCTACATGTGTAAATGCAGGGCCAGCAACAATTTTGGGGGGGGGAGGGGAACTAACCAACCAGCCAACCATTCTGTCAAACCAGAATACAAATTAACAGCACGAGAGCACAGAAGCAGATGTTCACCTCTCCAGGCACTTTGACCTCGAGGAATTTACAGTAGCAAAACGTGGCAAATATAACCAAGGCAGAGGCCCATAGGTAAGGGTGGCCATCTGTTGATGTCCACAGGCATTACTCGTTCTGAAATCAATAACCAACCCACCCACCCCCACTGTAGGTGTGGTGTCACATTTTTCCAGTTAGGCTACACACACACACACATGCACACAAGTTGCTCTCATTTGGGGAAGCTTGGACTAAGGGAAAGGCCATCTTACAAGAGGCATTCTTACTTACACCCACAGAATATCTGTTGGGTATGTCTAGTTTCCTGCATGCACTATAGTTCCCAGACTTCCTTATGTTGATATGTCTACCTCCTGGGGCTCTTTTGTGAGGAAGGGTTGGATACAAGTAGAATAGAATAGAATAGAATTCCTGTATACTACTTCACATGGGCCCCTTCAGCCATAAAAATCCAAGTTACCAAAAACATAAACTACTTTGTTCTCTTCCCCCACCCCGCAGCAATCCATTGAAGGCAGCTGCTCTTAATTCTGATCTCCTCTCCATGTTCAATTATGGCAGGGTGATGCAGTAGGGTTTTTTCCTTTAAGAAAACAAACCCATTACAGTCCTACGAGCTTTGAGAGACATTTACATACAGATTGTGCCAGCCGTTCCAAAACAAAACAAAAACTTAAGAAAAGAATATATAATCAAGTCTGTATGCTCAAGTCTTATGATAACACAGAAGCCTTTTCAGGTCCAAATTATAATGCTTGATGATAACAACATCAGGGAAGATTGTGTTTACTCAACTTCGCCTAAACTTAGCCAGCTGCAGGAATTTCGAATTTAACTCTCAGATGCTCAAGTGAGGAGAACATGGTTGTGCTTAGGTGTTTGTGGGCTTTCCATAGTCATCTGATTGGCCACTGTGAGAACATGATGCTGGACTAGCTGGGCCATCGGCCTGATCCAGCAGCTTTTTCCTTTGAAGCTTGGTTATCCACTGACAAAACTGGGACTAGCAGCACTGAGGCTTCTTAAGCATCTTAAACTGAAGGGGGAAGTTGAAGGGTCGTTTCAGGTCCTAGGTACATCCTCTTGGTGTCTGATTGGTGAAGAAGATGTAGCTGTCATAAGGAAGCCAAAAGGGACTGCAGGAAACCCCACCATTAGGGCTACCGACTTGATATGGATTGAAGAGAGCATAGCAGAGAGAGCATTTGAAGAGTGCTTACAGCAGGGGTCCCCAAACTAAGGCCCGGGGGCCGGATGCAGCCCAATCGCCTTCTCAATCTGGCCCGCGGACGGTCCGGGAATCAGCATGCTTTTACATGAGTAGAATGTGTCCTTTTATTTAAAATGCATCTCTGGGTTATTTGTGGGGTCTGCCTGGAGTTTTTAGATGAGTAGAATGTGTGCTTTTATTTAAAATGCATCTCTGGGTTATTTGTGGGGCATAGGAATTCATTCATATATATTTTTCAAAATATAGTCCGGCCCCCCAGAAGGTCTGAGGGACAGTGGACCGGCCCCCTGCTGAAAAAGTTTGCTGACCCCTTTAGAGGGTGTTCCCTACAATACACAATTTCATTTATGTGCACAGGGGTCCAGATTATAACCCCTGTATACTCAGATACTAGGAGGGTGGATTTCGGATGGGAAACTGGTGTGTGGCTTCTCTCCAGATTGGGAACACATTCCAGATTAAGGCTCTGCACAGCTGCATCTCCTTAATAAAAAAAAAAGGTCTGACGCCAGAACCTGTGTGGCAAGAGGGCTCAAAAGTTGCAGGACCACGGAGAGCACCAAGGGTGCAATTTGCTCCCACAAAGGTTGAGAACAGACCAAGGACTTATCCACACTCATCTTTTGCCCTGCTCTTTTAGGCACAGGACCGCGCTTAAAAGTTCTGTATCCGAGCATGCGTGCTTTTTGCCCCCAAAGTTTTCCCCACAAAAACCTGCTCTTTAGCACTCAATTGGAACAAACATCAATTTTGGTTTTCCGTTGACAGCTGTTTGCTCTTCGCTTTAAGGCAGGGGTCAGCAAACCTTTTCAGCAGGGGGCCGGTCCACTGTCCCTCAGAGCTTGTGGGGGGGTGGACTATATATATATATATATATATATATATATATATATATATATATATATATATAGGGGGTGAACAAATTCCTATGCCCCACAAATAACCCAGAGATGCATTTTAAATAAAAGAACACATATTACTCATGTGATTCCTGGACCGTCCACGGGCTGGATTTAGAAGACAATTGGGCCTGATCTGGCCCCCATGCCTTAGTTTGCCTATCCATGCTTTAAGGAGTGGGTTATTGCAGGGAAAGCTATTGGGGGGGGGGGAGGTCACCCGGACACAGAGCTTTAAAGCACAGACCATGCATGAAAAGAGTAGAAGAGTGTGCAGAAGCCCCAAGCCTTTTTGAACCTCTGTCCACATGTTGATAGCGGTGGATTCTTAAAGGGTCATCTCTCTGGCCTGAAGATGGTCACTCATCCTCTCTCCCATGGGTTCCCTCCTAGTTTTCTCCCTGTGCCATTGGACCAGTGAGGTCCTGTGGGAGATGCGCGACTCCTCAGGCTCCAGGGAAGCCACGCATGAGGATATAGCCCTGGCCTTATGGGCACAAAAGGACATTTTGAGGACTCATGTCCATCAGCCTCATTGGTCTGAACCCCAGCAACTGGTTCAGATCCCTGCACCTATTCTGGTTCCTTAACTCAAGATTATGTATCCTCTAACTCTTGATTGCTGCTAAACAGTGGTCAGTTGGTGTCATATTGCAGCAGTTCTTAAAGACTTGCACTACTTGCCAATATAGTTACCCTCTGAATTTTCAAGGTCTTGGACAACTCGAGATCTACATACTTGAAGGAGTGTCTGTCTGAATAGACCTGTCCAGATGTTAAGATAGGACAAGGAGGCCTTTCTCAATGTCTTTCCGTAAGCAGGAGACATTCATTGTTCAGTGATGCAAGAGAAAACCACCTTCACAGTGGCACCCAGACTTTGGATCTCCCCCTGCCCTCTGAAATTCATCAGATTCCAGCTTACAACTTGTTGTTTTTAAGGGAATGTTGTTGTGACCTTCCCAGAGCACTTTGGCTATTGCAGAGGCTGTGGATATGTTAAGTCAACAAATAAAGCATGCCTTTAAAAAAAGCAAAAACCGAAAACACCATAATGTGTAATTTTATCCCTTAGTGGTTTATGCAAAGTCTTGGTAACTTAATATACATGTATCACCACTGTCGATTATGAACTCTTTTTAATTGCTTTGTTGGTTAATAGCTTCCACTGTTATGGAACATGAGCATTAATTCATTTAGGTTTCTTTGGTATCAACAGACAGGAGGGGTGTGTTTTATCCCTCCCTGCTGTTCAAAACCAACTCCATCATATCATACGCAGCTCAAGCTGTGTTTATAGCAAAGCAGTTGCAGTAGTTATCTATTTGTAAGGTTTCATTATCTGTCACAGCAAAGCCTTTGTCATAAAGCAAAGAAAGAAGAAAATGATAGCAGCTTGTAAAAATGGGAGCTCAAGGTGCCCTGTATTTTGTAGTAGACACATGAAGTTTACACAGAGTATTATTTACCAGTCTGTGGTGCTGCCCTTCGGCAACAGGGAGAGTTAAAAGTTTGCTGCAGGCTACTAGGAGGAAATGCAGTAATTATTCCTACAGAGCAAAAAAGATAATGAATTATAGCAATGTTCTGCAATTATTCAGGGAGTCTTTTGTGGCACATAGAAGAAACGAAAGAGTCAGGTGAATTATTTGCACTAATTCTCCGTAAAGATCAGGGCAATACATTGCAGACTTTACAAAAGAAGGAGAAACATTATGTGTGGAGTTGTTGTTGACATCCGTCTGCCTCAAAAAACAATGGAGTGCACAGAGGAGACTGCGGCCAAGATGGCGGAAGTGGAGCAGAAGAAGAAGCATAGTATCCGGAAGTTCGCTTATCGGGGTGTTGAACTGGACCAGCTCCTCGACATGTCCTACGAGCAGCTGATGCAGCTGTACAGCGCCCTCCAGGGCCGGCGGCTCAACCGTGGCCTGTGCCGCAAGCAGCACTCCCTCCTCAAGTGGCTGTGCAAGGCCAATAACGAGGCCCTGCCCATGGAGAAGCCAGAGGTGGTCAAGACCCACCTGAGAGACATGATTATCCTTCCGGAAATGGTGGGCAGCATGGTTGGCATGTACAATGGGAAGACCTTCAACCAGGTGGAAATCTCGCCTGAAATGATTGGCCACTATTTGAGAGAGTTCCCCATAACTTACAAGCCCGTTAAGCACGGCTGACCTGGAATTGGGGCCACCCACTCCTCTCGGTTCATTCCTCTGAAGTAAGGGGATTCGGGAAGAGTTGTGTCTCTCGTGTAAATAAAAGGATTTCCCAACAACAACAACAAAAAACAATGGAGTGCACCTCCAGATTCTCCAGATTTAGCATTGTTATTTGTTCGCATACTATGGTTCTACTTTTATCTGTTTTTATTAATGGCTTGGAGAATGCACAATATAACTAAAGTAAAATCAGAGATATCCAGGAAGCCTATAACCCTAGGAGGTGGCTCTTTTGTGACCTCACAGGCGCTCTTGGGTCAAAAGCTATCAATTATGCAATCCAGTCAACCTTCCAGTTTGACAGGCTCAGTGCTTCTGTTCAACACTCTAAGTTGCACCCTGTATATCCACATGAATTTTTTAACTGTAATTTGCAATTAGTTTCATTGTAAGTCTGCTCCACAAAATAAGGCTCTAACAAGCTGCCAACAGGGGTAGTCATCACTTCTGTGACTTCAAGCTACTGTTGTGAATTTTAGAAACCAGGTGAACTACAGTAACTTTCTCCTGCTTGCGCCTGGAAGCAACTTAGCAACAACACCAGCTTCGAATGGCATTAATACTCCTCATGCTGTATTTAAACTGTGAAGTGCTGTGCTAATTTCTTCTTTAATTTGTGAATACCATCATCAAGGCAACATTAATTCTCTCTCTCTCCTTACGCTCAAAGGGAATGAAATCTCCTTAGTCTCGCAAAGCAATGATTCAGCCAGGGCCATACAAAGGAATGTAAATACTGTACAGCTTATCAAGCATTTTGGGAAGCAAGACGACAACCTAAAAAAGCTGGGAGGATGGCCATGTTCTGCACACTTACTAGACTTTCACCACTTGGTACTCTGTGGTCATAAAAGAGGGCCTTTGAAAAGCATTTCAGCTATTCTGAAACTGCACCCTGCAATATGTAGGGGTTGAAACCTAGAGAAACACTGCTTCCATTCAGAATCGGCATATACAAATGAATAGATACGGTGATTAAACAGCCTTGAATGTTTTGAATGATTAAGCAGGAAACTCAAGGAGAATGTAAAGCAATAAAATGCACTGAACCAAAGAAGCCTAGAATGGCCTCAAGGAGATTCAAACAGTCTGGCTTATCTGCCCCCTTTTGAAAATATAATGTTGGATTTCCTCACCATGATGTCCCAGGGAAGGCTACAGAAATTTAAATATACAATACTAAAATCAGCTTTAAACAAATTACGGCCTAGAGACATGGGTAGGTCCAAACACACGCATGCGCATGCACACACACACAAAAAAATATACAGTGGTACCTCAGGTTAGGGGACCCAGGTGGCGCTGTGGGTTAAACCACTGAGCCTAGGGCTTGCCAATCAGAAGGCCGGCGGTTCAAATCCCTGTGACGGGGTGAGTTCCCGTTGCTCGGTCCCAGCTCCTGCCAACCTAGCAGCTTGAAAGCACATCAAAAATGCAAGTAGATAAATAGGAACCGCTACAGCGGGAAAGTAAACGGCGTTTCCATGTGCTGCTCTGGTTTGCCAGAAGTGGCTTTGTCATGCTGGCCACATGACCTGGAAGCTATATGCCGGCTCCCTCGGCCAATAATGCGAGATGAGCGCGCAACCCCAGAGTCGGTCACGACTGGACCTAATGGTCAGGGGTCCCTTTACCTTACCTCAGGTTAAGAACTTAATTTGTTCTGGAGGTCCATTCTTAACCTGAAACTGTTCTTAACCTGAGGTACCACTTTAGCTAATAGAGCCTTCCACTGCCGCCGCACGATTTCTGTTCTCATCCTGAAGCAAAGTTCTTAACCTGAGGTACTATTTCTGGGTTCGTGGAGTCTGTAACCTGAAGCGTATGTAACCCGAGGTACCACTGTATATGTATCAGGTCTAAAGAGGTCTGTCTTTGAGCATATCAGGAGAAGAGTTAAATTGCAGTGTCAGTTCCCATGAGGCTGGTCCCTCTCTAGGTCATTCAAATGTCCCCACAGCCATACAGGAGCTTGCTGATATATAAACAGTTCCTATATTCCCATGAGAAATATCTAAAGCAGCCTCACCTCTGCCTTGACATGTGTAACAAACATTGTTGTTTTCTGCATTGTTGGCCTTCCTTGCCTTTTGGGGGGAAATCATTAGCATTGATATACCCATGATACTTCCAGGTTTGAACACATGTTGGCAAGAGGTCCTTCTTAGTGACAATAGTGGTTCCCAAACATTTTTCCACTTGAAAATGGTTGGTGATCTTGGAGGGACCACTTCATGACTTTTCTACAATTGTAATGCACTATGCTGCATGCCACATGCTTTTTAACTGCATTTTTATTGTTTCTTTCATTTTTTTTACTTTGCATTTTAAAAGGTAAAGGTAAAGGACCCCTGACAGTTTAGTCCAGTCGCGGAGGACTCTGGGGTTGCGGAACTCATCTCGCTTTACTGGCCGAGGGAGCCGACGTTTGTCCGCAGACCGGCGTCGTCGCTAGCCTTCTGGCTGCCTGGGGCGGCAAACCTGAAGGCACCCCACCGAGGGGTGGGGCGTCCGTCGTGCGCATGCATCACGCGTCACGACACATGCGTCATGATGCACGACGCACATGTCATGCCGCACACATCGCACTACGGAGCGGGTTGCCGGCGGGGTAGTGCTCCAGCACCTGGATCCGAGGATCCTGATGCTAGAACTGCGCTGCCGGCAACCCGCTCCGTAGCTCACTGACGCCCCTCGCCGCTCCACCTGAGCAGGAAGAAGCACAAAGCAAGCTATGGAGCGGGTTGCTGGCACCACCGCTCTAGCATCGGGATACTCGGATCCGGGCACTGGAGCACCGCCGCCGGCAACCCGCTCCGTAGCACGCTTTGTGCTTCTTCCTACTCAGGCAGAGGCAGAGCGGCAAGGAGCATCAGCGGCCGCCGCTGACACTGCTCTCTGGCCCACCCCTTGCCTCTGCCCCACCAGGAAGAAGCGAGGGGCGAGGCCAGCAACACTGGGGCCTCCGCGAGATGGCCACTGCCACAGTAGCGGCAGCCATTGGTGGAGGTGGCGAGGGGGCGCCACGCCGCCCCCCGCAGAGTAGAGCCCGAGGTGCCCCACCCCGTATTGCAACAACCCTGCCGCTGACAGTTTTGCCGGGTCAGCATGACTAAGCCGCTTCTGGAAAAACCAGAGCAGCGCACGGAAATGCCATTTACCTTCCTGCCGGAGCAGTACCTATTTATCTACTTGCACTTGGACCTGCTTTCAAACTGCTAGGTTGGCAGAGCTGGGACCAAGCAACGGGAGCTCACCCCATCACAGGGATTTGAACCGCCGACCTTCTGATCGGCAAACCCAAGAGGCTCAGTGGTTTAGACCACAGTGCCACCTGCGTCTCAATTACTTTGCATTTTACTATATTACAATTTGTGCTCCATAGAATTCAAACTGCAGTACAATAAAATACAATATAAGAAATAAAAAGGTGCAGTTTAAATCAATATGAATATTTAATGTGGACACACCATGGACCACTTGACTGACACTCACAGACCACTTGTGGTTCATGGACCACAGTTTAGGAACCCCTGGGTTACAAGCTGGGTTCCCATTTGTGCAATGCTTTCCTCTAGAGAGGCTCACCCAGAATCTACATTGGGGCCTTTTTCAGTTTCAAGTGAAGATCATTTTTATTTCCCCCAGCTTGACGTTTCTGGGCTTAATGCGGTATTTCAAGCCAATGTTCTTTATTCAGCTCCTTCATTGATTGTTCTTTTATATAATGTATCTCTCTTTTTATGTGAACCATCCTAGAAATTCATTCATTCATTCAGCGAATGTCTTTCCTATTAATACATTAATTAATGAATAGAGTTTCAGGTCTATCCCCTGGGTCTCTAGAAGTCATATCTGCTTTCTGGTGGTGAATACAAATTGTTCCTAACATCCATCCAATTAAGGGTATATGAATAAGCATTACATCTGAAATACTGTCCATTCTTCTTAAGAGCATTGATCCACAGCGGAATGCACAGTTGGCCCACCCACACCAACACTATTATTATTATTAATATTGGCAGAAGCAGCAGTAGCAGCAGTGGAAGCCATTTCATTAGGGTAAACAGGGCACTGCTCTACCCTGTTTTACACATCACTTGGGAAGACAGGCAAACTAACGCCAGCGTAGTGGAAGAAGCAAAAATCACCAGCGTTGAAGCAATGATTCTTCATGGTCATGTTGTGCGGGTACCTGATGATCATCTTCCAAAGCAACTATTCTATTCCAAACTTAAAAATGGAAAGTGTAATGCTGGTAATCAACAAAAGAGGTTTAAAGACTCTCTCAAGGAAAATCTTTTTAAAAATGTAGTATAAACAGAGACAATTGGTAAACACCTGCCTGTGAGCGCTCCAATTGGAGAACAGCCTTTACCAAAGGTGTCATGGGCTTTGAGGATGCTCAAACTCAAGATGAAAGGGAGAAATGTGCTAAGAGGAAGGCGCACTTGGCAAATCCACACCGTGATCAACTCCTGCCCGGAAACCAATGTCCCCACTGTGGAAGGACGTGTTGATCCAGAATTGGCCTCCGCAGTCACTTACGGACTCACTGTTAAAACAGTTTTTATGGAAGACAATCTTACTTGGCTACAAGTAATCGCAAAAGAAGAAGAAGCTCTACCAACCTCAGTCTGCCCTCAGCTAGCTCCCACCTGCCTTGCCTTTCTCACATATAATCAATGAAGGGATGGCTCTGCCTGTTATTGGCTCTGCCTCCATCTCCTGTTGCTCTCCCTGCCTTCTGCCCTTCCCATCCCAAAGGGCACCAGCCACCAATTATCATAGGCTTCTATTATAAAATAGGCTTCTAAATGATTTATCTACCAGCAGTGGCCAGATCTGGGGAGCCACCCGCTAAAGTGTGTCACTTGATGTAGCCCATGGGTAGGCAAACTAAGGCCTGGGGGCTGGATCTGGCCCAATCGCCTTCTCAATCCGGCCTGCAGACGGTCCGGGAATCAGCGTGTTTACACATGAGTAGAATGTGTGCTTTTATTTAAAATGCATCTCTGGGTTATTTGTGGGGAATAGGAATTCATTCATTTTTTTCTTCAAAATATAGTCCGCCCCCCCACAAGGTCTGAGGGACAGTGGATCGGCCCCTTGCTGAAAAAGTTTGCTGACCTCTGATGTAGCCTTTCCTTGCAAGGGAGTTTCTCCAGTTCCCCCCTTGGTCTAATTATGATTCCTGTTCATGCTAAGGGCCACGTTTTATGTGATCTGGTTTGCCAAAATCTGGGGCAATCCACACACAAAAAAAGCTCAGAAGTTTCTCAGTAGAGACTAGGACTCCTAAGCAACTAAAGGGAGAGGTTTCTGGTCCTTGTGCTTAATGAATGTCCTAAATAAAGGGAACTTTGCTACTATTCTTCATGCAACACACCTTCAGTTCAGTCAAGCCACTTTCTCCATGCCCAGCTCCACAAATACAGTCAAAGCTGGATCAGAAAACACAAGATAGGCATCCGGCAGGCTGTTTATTCAGTAAACAGCTGCAGAGAGGTTTGCTCTCCATTCTTTTCAGTGACACGTTTTGGCAAGAAGCCGGGCCAGCAATAAGCACCATGCTATTAAAACAGGAGAGCAAGGTAAATAAGGTGCCCCGAGGCAAAAAGGCCTCGAGGTCAGACGTGGAACAATGGAGACACAGATCTATGCTTTATAGAGACAAAACCATTTCAAGGGATGGATGAATCAGTTTGTTTCCTGTCAGTGTCACTCATGTGCTTATTCATAGGTCTGTTTCATCCTGCTCCGCATTAATCTGTTTTTTTTTTCTCTCTCTCTAAAAGATCATGAAAATTCACATTTAAATACACATCTTTAAATTTACAAAATGCACCTTTATCTTTAAAAAAAATGCTTTCATAAACATATTTTGCTACAGTTTATGAACTACGGAATATGAACCAGGGACCTTCTACATAGAAATCATCTGCTCTGCTGCTGTGCTCTGCATATCTCCCATCTTCTCTCTTCCCCACCCTAACTTAGCCAGGCACATATCTGGCACACAGACACACACAAACACAAAAAATGAACATGGAAACTTTTAATAGGTCACAGCAAATATGCCACCATTTTGCTATTCCCCCCACTCCCCTTTAATTATTGTCAGTACTTTAAAAAAAATGGCACAATGCCAGACTCCCTGAATGAGAAAATTCTAATCTACAAGTCATTCCAGGAGGAAGTTAACTTAATGGGAAAAGCTAGTGGGTGGCAGTGGGTGGATAATAGGAACTTAGCTCAGTTGGTTAGAGCTTGGTGCTGATAACGCCAAGATTGCAGGTTCAACCCCCAAATGGGACAGCTGCATATTTCTGCATTGCAGGAAGTTGTTTTAGATCGGGCATAGGCAAACTCCAACCCTCCAGATGTTTCGAGATTACAATTCCCATCATCCCTGACCACTGGTCCTGTTAGCTAGGGATGGTGGGAATTGTAGTTCCAAAACATCTGGAGGGCCAGAGTTTGCCTACGCCTGGATTAGATGATCCTCAGGGTCCCTTCCAACTCTATGATTCTATGCTATTAGGGTCAGAACATGAGAAAGTGTCCTAGAAACCTAACCTGCATTCTGAGCTACGTGAACACAACACACTAAAAAAACCCATATTACTTCCCCAAAAAGAATGCTGGGAACCATCGTTTTTTCAAAGGTAGTGGGAACTGTAGCTCTGGGGTAGGGGGAGGCTACAGTTTACAGGGGGGAAGCGGTCTGCTTTAAACGTATGCCTTAGTGTCCCTTTGCCAAAGCAATATGTAAACAATATTTATATCCTGCCCTTCCTCCAAGCAGCTTTGGGTGGCACACATGGCTCCTCTCTCTATTTCATCTGCACAACAGCCCTGCAAGATTGGTTACACTGAAAGAGAGCCGGTGCAGAAGCTGACCAGCAAGTTTTGTGGCCAAATAGACACTTGAGGCCAGATGTCCCTGATCCATGCCGAACGGTCAGCAACCACACCATATTGGCACCCAAGTGCCATTTGATTTCCCTTTTGGCTACATTCAGGGCCTCACCCTGCAAAATCACACCAGCTCGCCTGCCCCTGCAGAACCACACTAGCATTGATTCTCCTGTTACCAGTTTTAAACAGACTCCCGTCCCCTTAGCAAGTGGGTTGCACTGTCCAGACTTTCCTTCCTTTGAGCGCCTTGAAGGCCAGCAACTTAGAACTCCAACGAGCAACTCATCAGAAGATCTACTGATAAAAAGGATGCGTCTTACCTAATATCTCTCTCTCTCTCTCTCTCTCTCTCTCTTGGTTTAAAGGGTTGCCATGAACCCAAATGCTTCAGAGGACTCCCCAGGAAAGCAACATCACATCAGAGATCCTCTTTGAGGAGAAGAAAGCAAGTGCGTTTAAGAAGGGAAGGATCCACCCAAGTGCAACTCCTCGGTCTTCTCCAAGTTAAGTTAGAGAACCCCAAGCAACAGTGTTTGCCGCTCGTTGTCCTACCGAGCAAGAAGCGGCATGCATGAAATACCAAGGCGACGAGACATCCAGGTGGGATGCTGCTTTCCGCGTTTCATTAGGCTTCCAGATAAAGAGCAAAGGCCAGACACAGAGGGTTCTGTTGCAACCATAAAAGCTACCAAGCTGTTCTTGTAGGAGCTTGTTAGAGGTTGCCAAACTCGCTTTCGCTTCAAAGAGGGGAAGGAGTGCTAGCAGTACAAAAACCAAAGTCATCTAGGGGAGTAATTGGTGGCGGGGTGGTGGCGGGGGGGGGGAGAGAAATGTACAGAGCACATACCTCAGTTTTCACTCTTTTTCAATGGACATAGAGTGCAGCTTCAATGCCTCTGTCTCCTGTGCACACACAGTGTCTCCCATGTAGAAATCTCAAAAGAGAGAGAGAGAGAGAAAGCAAAAGCTCCTCCCATGTATATTTTGCATAAGGAGGGCCCGGAGATTACAAAGCAACTTTTTATCGTCCTTGTTCCAACAGCTCCAAGGTAACAAGTTCTGACGGAGGAGGAGGCCAAAGGCAAGCAGAGGGAGTTTACCGGCCTTAGGTGGACTTCATTCTGCCTCTCGCTCTCTCTTGTTTTCAAACAAACGGGAACTTGTTCTTCAGGTTGGGAGCTGAAAGGAAACTGTTTGTGGCTATATTGGAGCGCTGTGCTGCCTTCCTCCTTGTGCACCGGCAGGCTGGGGATGATAAAAGGCATGTTCTGTTAACTCGCAGGCTCCCACGTGGGCGGTCAGATTAACCATTAGCACACGGACGGGATGGGCTTGGAGTTTTGGACTTCCTCATCCCGCTGCCAGGGGTAGTCGCTCCTTCGCCAGGTCTGTTGTAGCAACAGCGAAGAGAAGGAAAGAAACAAAACAGGTTTTCGTATCTGCAGTAGTTCAACACAAACATCTGGCATCGGAAGCTTATTCTGCATCCTTATTATACATTTATTATTTTAAGGGGTGTGTGCGGTGGTGCAGCATAATGCTCTGCAAGTCGAAAAGCCCAAGTGTCTCTGGTTAAAAGGATCTCAGGTCCTGCCGAGACTTTGGAGACACTTTGGCAGTAGAAGTAGACGAGACTGAACTAGACATAGGCAGTACTGCATGCAAATAATGTATTTAGCTGTACACATAGTGAATATGTGCAGCTTTATTATATCCGTATAAAAACCATGTGTTCAGTTCATGGGGTAGAGCCATAGCTGCCAAGTTATCCCTTTTTTTAAGGGATTTTCCCTTATGCTGAATAGGCTTCCTCGCGAGAAAAGGGAAAACGTGGCAGCTATGGGTAGAGCCGAAGTTTAGTGGTAGAGCATCTGGTTTGCATGCAGAAAGTCCCAGGTTTGGTCCCCCGCATTTCCAGGTAGGGATGGGAATGTTCCCTGCCTGAAACACTGGAGACCTACTGCCAGTCAGTGTAGACCAGGCATCCCCAGACTTTGTCCCTCCAAATGTTTTGGACTACAATTCCCATCTTCCCCAACCACTGGTTCTGTTAGCTAGAGATCATGGAGTTGTAGGCCAAAACATCTGGAGGGCCGCAATCTGGGGATGCCTGGTGTAGACAGTACTAAACTAGATGGCCCAATGGGTCTAAGGCAGGTTCTAACATTCCTACAGGGCCACCAGTTGTCTCAGAGCTTCATTCAGGTGGTCCCTGTGGTTGTGGTTGAATATTTCAATATGAAATTGAATATTCATTTTTATTTCCAATTACCTCTTTTATATTTTATATTCTGTTTCACTGTGTTACCATTTTAATTTCAGGGCATTCAAACTGTAATATGACACAACACATAAGAAATAAAAG
Organism: Zootoca vivipara; assembly: GCF_963506605.1. NCBI lineage: Eukaryota > Metazoa > Chordata > Lepidosauria > Squamata > Lacertidae > Zootoca > Zootoca vivipara. The sequence goes on from NC_083281.1 coordinate 79,167,026, forward strand.
GATATATTTTCAATAGATGGATAAATGAGTAAATTAAGTGAATTCGGAATATGCAGAAAATATTTTAAAAAAAACAAAGTTAAGGAACCGCAAAAAGAGGGGGAAAGGAAGTCGAGTTTTGAAATGTTGAAATGATTGTAAAACTATTGAAATGTATAAAACTGAAAGCCATAAATAAAATTAATAACAATAACAATAACAACAACAACAACAACAACAATAATAATAATAATAATAATAATGGCTGTGTTTTGGTTTGTGTACCGTTTTGCAAAGTGCAGATTTGGCATGTTCATCATGTGCACTAAATTGAATTTTCCTAGTTCTCACAGACGCACTGCTCTCAAATAAAACTAAGGCCCAGTTTCCGCTTGGGCAGGTGGATACATGACTCACATTCCAGGTACATTCTTTTGCCCATGAGTGCCCATTGTCAATATCCAGGTAACACAAACAGCTAGGCTGCACACATACCATACTTTTAAAGCATGTGACTCCCCCCAAAGAATCCTGGGAACCATAGTTTACCATTCACTAAAGTATCTTTCCCAGCACCCTTAAACTACAGTTCCCAAAAACCTTTCTATGGAATGTACACTATTCTAGAAAGAGTGAATCCACTGGCAGAACAGTAAAGCATAGCTTTCAACATTGGCCACTTCCATAGTAGGGCATTATCTCACAACGTATAACTCTGGTCTGTTTATTTGTGGGTGGCCTGGAAGACGAGGCTCCAGGGACTCCCATTCCCCCCCCCTCCGCGGTCATCATATTAAATGTTATTCCACTGCTCGCCACCCACACCAGCTGGTGGAGTACTGACAGAAAATATTATTGGCGTGTTGTTTTGCCCTGGCCCTCCTCAGTCACTCCTCCCTCAATTAGTTTTGGGGATTAAACCGCAGTTTGCTTGTTTGCAAGATCTGGGGCTGCATAGTGCTCTGAGTGGGGTGGGGAGGGGCTTCCCAGTCTTTCCGTACATTAAAACAATTCCCAGCCTCCACCTTCCAACTGATACGGAACTTCAGCTTAAAGCAGGCATGTCAAACCTGCGGCCCTCCAGATGTTTTGGACTACAATTCCCATCTTCCCCAACCACTGGTCCTGCTAGCTAGGGATCATGGGAGTTGTAGGCCAAAACATCTGGAGGGCCGCAGGTTTGACATGCCTGGCTTAAAGCATCCAGGGATCCGATTGCATCTCTGAAGGCAGGGGAGTCCTGAACCCCTTCTCGCTTTTCACCAAAAACAAACCCATCCAAGAGTCCTTTCAATATCAAAGATGGTTTTATTTTTATTTTTTTAATAGCAGGAAGCAACACGGAGACCCTTGTTTCTTCTTTTTTCGCAGTACAACCAGGAGCGCTGAGCACTATGAGTTCCTATCATCACATCCACAGATCGCTTGGATGCAATGCTTGTTCAAGACAGAGCTATAATTTGCAAAGAGGTTTGCAGGGGGATCTGTAGCACAGCAAGAGGAGATCTAATTTACTTATTGCAACTCCTGGAACTTGGGGACATCTCATATTCCTCCCTGCCTGCTGCAGCAAACTCTTGGAGAAGTTTTTTTAATAATAATAAAAAAAACAGTGAAAAGAGGCTGAGGAATAATTTGGCATGCACACACCAGCAGCACAACAGGAATTATGGGTGCTTTAAGTTGAGAAAGCAGAGGGTAAGAAATTATAGAAGGACTGAAGGGAAGGGACAATAAACAGACCCTGACCCAGACATTTATTTTATTATTACCGGTCTCATGCAAATCTCATATGAGCAGCAAACAGAAGCAGGAGTGTAGTAATAGAGGCAACCTTATTGAAACACCACCACTATGTCCATTTCAGTTTCTCTGTCTTTCATTTTCCACCCCAGTGTTAAGTTCAGTTCTCCACATTTCCACAACAGTTTGCGTTCCACACACCCACCCCATGAAAATTCAACGGCAAACTACTGTGAATTTTTCCAAACGTACACAGTTCTGTATGCAACTCTCTCTCACATACGCCTTTTTGCAAAGCGGTTTCCCAGACATTATATAATATTTTATATGTCATTTTTTTTCACCAGATAGATGCATTTTCATGCACGCCTTACCCTACTGTGTACATTTTTGTCCACGGTAGCTGGCTGGAGAAACCGCAACGCAAAATTCGAAGAAGTGAGAATTTCAAAGGATGGCTGTGTTTTGGCTCGCTTATTGTTTCAGAAAGCGACAATTAGATGAGATCACGTTTGAATGCAAACTGATTTGGATTTCTCTTCCCCCACCCTGCCATTCCTAGTCACTTGTTGCACATGACAAACTGCCCACCCAAAAAAGAATGTGCTACAGACTGTCCACAGCGGCAGGGACTGCCAAGGTACGGCAGGTTGTATTTTACTTTTGGTATTTTTCTGCAGAAAGGTGAAATTTGGACAAAATGTAGAAAAAGCACAAGATGCCATTTTGATGATGGCGACATCGTGTGGCTAGTACAAAAAGAAAACATTAGAGCGCAATCAATACCAAGTCCATAATAAGCTGCTGTGTGCAAGTGCCCTCCCCACTCAACGAATGTCTGGATTCATTGCCTGGTAAGGAGGACTACAAGAAAGCCCCAGTTCCTGGTGTTGCAACAAGCAAATTGCTCATCCATCAGGTTCCCTCTCGCTGCTACAGAGCCCAGAAACCTCTTTGCAAATTATAGCTCTGCTCTCACCTAGCATCAGGCTGAGCATCCCATAGACAGAGCTGTAAATCATCACTGGAGTTGCTTAACAGCTTGGAAGTGGCAGCCTGGGAAAGTCTACGCAGGAGGTGCCCAATTAAAAAGAGAAATTGCTTACAACCAAATATATTGCAAGAACACCAAAGAGTTATGGCCCCGCTTCCCCTGCCAACTAAAGGAAGGAATTTCCTAAAATCGGAATCCATTTTCAAACGAACCGCTAAGTCATCATAATTGTGTTAGATAGGAGGCTTTTCTTCCGCTGACGGGGCCCATTGGTCTGCACTGACTGGCAGCAGCTCTCTGCAGCTTCAGGCAGGGTTCTCTCCCAATATTATTATTATTATTATTATTATTATTATTATTATTATTATTATTATTTATACCCCGCCCATCTGGCTGGGTTTCCCCAGCCACTCTGGGCAGCTTCCAACCGAATATTAAAAACAGTACGGCATCAAACATTAAAAACTTCCCTAAACAGGGCCGCCTTCAGTTGTCTTCTAAAAGTAAAATAATTGCTTATTGCCTTGACATCTGCTGGGAGGGCGTTCCACAGGGCGGGTGCCACTACCGAGAAGGCCCTCTGTCTGGTTCCCTGCAACCTCACTTCTCACAATGAGGGAACCGCCAGAAGGCCCTCGGTGCTGGATCTCAGTGTCCGGGCTGAATGATGGGGGTGGAGACGCTCCTTCAGGTATACAGGACCGAGGCCGTTTAGGGCTTTAAAGGTCAGTACCAACACTTTGAACTGTGCTCAGAAACGTACTGGGAGCCAGTGTAGATCTCTCAGGACCGGTGTTATGTGGTCCCGGTGGCCACTCCCAGTCACTAGTCTAGCTGCCGCATTCTGGATTAATTGCAGTTTCCGAGTCACCTTCAAAGGTAGCCCCACATAGAGCGCATTGCTCCAAGCGGGAGATAACTAGAGCATGCACCACTCTGGTGAGACAGTCCGCCAGCAGGTAGGGTCTCAGCCTGCGTACCAGATGGAGCTGGTAGACAGCCGCCCTGGACACAGAATTAACCTGTGCCTCCATGGACAATTGTGAGTCCAAAATGACTCCCAGGCTGCACAGCTGGTCCTTCAGGGGCACAGTTATCCCATTCAGGGCCAGGGAGTCCCCCACACCTGCCCCCCCTGCCCCCCCCAAAACAGTACTTCTGTCTTGTCAGGATTCAACCTCAATCTGTTAGCCACCATCCATCTTCCAACCGCCTCCAGGCACTCACACAAGACCTTCACCGCCTTCACTGGTTCTGATTTGAAAGAGAGGTAGAGCTGGGTATCATCCGCATACTGATGAACACCCAGCCCAAACCCCCTGATGATCTCTCCCAGCGGCTTCATATAGATATTAAAAAGCATGGGGGAGAGAACGGAAACCTAAGGCACCCCACAAGTGAGTTGCATGCAAGGCAAATGCTCTGCCGCTGAGCTACCACCCTTCCCTCCCCCACCCCCCACCCTGGTTTTTCTTCGAAGGCTCACTCTTTCCCTCTGCCCTACTTCCCCTGCTGCTCACATCATAACTAAAATACCAATAGGCAAGAATCAAAAGGGAGAAATGCAAAAGACTTGGGGAGGGGATCTAAAGGATGCAGGATTCGCATCAGCACTCAGCCTCCTTTGGAGGCTGCCTTGGCCCGAAAGCCCAGCAGGACTTACGTCTGCCTTTCTTATCTTTTTAAAACGGGTAAGTCTCATTGGCCCCTGCTATCTTAAGTTTCGACAGCACCCTCAAAGACAGCTCAACTTAGGTCCCATCATCTGTTCCTTGTATGTGAAACAGCATCATGCCACTTTAAGCACTCATGGCTTCCCACCCCCCACCCCCAAGGAATCCTGGGAACTGTAGTTTGTTAAGGGTGCTGAGAGTTCTTAGGAGACCCTTATTCCCCTCAGTGGTTTTTAAAAATCCATCCATCTTCCCAGGGTACAGTGGTACCTCGGTTTAAGTACACAATTGGTTCCGGAAGTCTGTACTTAAACTGAAGCGTACTTAACCTGAAGCAAACTTTCCCATTGAAAGTAATGGAAAGTGGATTAATCCGTTCCAGACGGGTCCGCGGAGTACTTAAACTGAAAGTACTCAAACCGAAGTGTACTTAAACCGAGGTATGACTGTACTTTGAAAACTGTAGCTCTGTGAAGACAATATGAATTCCCCGACAACTCGCAGCACTCCTTAAGGAACTACAGTTTGCAGGATTCTTTGAGGGAAGCCATGGCTGTTTAAAGTGGTGGGGCACTGATTTAAATGCATTTTGTGGATGGGGCCTTACAGGACATAGTCAGGATGTGGGGGGAGGGGTTCCTGCTGCCTGGAGGTGTTGACATCAGTATAAACACCCATCAACCCAGTGTCCCCAAACACGGAGTCAGTCCTGCTTAAAGCATGCGCCTGATCTCTCCCACCCACCCACCCACCAATTTTGAAAGGAATGCAAGATGCCTCAGCCTCATTCCAGAGATGTGTCAACAACGCTGATTATAAAATCCCCAGATGAAACATAACCCTGAGAAGAGTGAGGTGTGAGAGTCATCAACTGATACAGAGCTTTTGCCCTGGAAGGGGGTGGTGAATGCTTTAGCTCCAGGTCTAAAAGGATATCCCTTCGTTCCGGAGGAGTTTTAAACCCCAGAGCTGTAGAGATGTCCCCAGGGTTTCCTTGTTTTTTAGGAACTACTGGCATAAAACAGGTGTGCTGGCATAAGACGAGCCAGCTGGATTAATCCAGTGCCCCATCTAGTTCAGCATCCTTTTCTCGTGGTGGCCAGCCAGGTGCATGTCCGAAGTCTGCAAGGAGGACTTCTGACAGCACTCTCCCCCTCTGTGGTTTCCAGCAACTGGGATGCAGAAGCCTGCAAGCAGCGCATGAATGCAAGAGCACTCTGCCCACCTACAATTCCGTTAACTAGGATTCAGAGGCATAACGCCTCTGAGAGTGGAGGTAAAGCATAGAGGCGATGTCCACTGCTTTCAAGGCTTCTACATTTGGACATATGCCTTGCTTGCACAGGAGTTTACATGCTCAGCCACCAATTCCACCCCCCCACAGTTGACATTAAGTAAATAGGATAAAATCATAAAGTGGATTTGAGGTCAATGCGTGCACCGGCAGAACAGCAATACCCTGGGGCTGAGTGGAAAAAAACAGGCTCTTGAAATTTTCCACCCTATTTGTAGGTGGCAAAATTGGAAAATGGAGACGGGTGCATTCCACTGAATATATATACCCAGGGTGCAAAATCAGTTCACAAAAGAAATTTTGTTTCTCAGTTAATAATGAATGAAAATATTGTCTGTTTGTACAGGAAGAAGTTAACTCCCGAGCTGATTCCTTTCAACAATATTAAACTATATTGGTTTGGACTCAGAATTGTGTCCAGTACCCAACACTATTTGCCAGACAAAAAAAAAAAAACCTTACATACATAGCCAGCTACAAGCTTCTCTCCTTGCTGTCTCCGATGGATAGCCAAAGCTAATAGGAAGTTGCCTTATACAGAGTCTGACCATCGGTCCATCTAACCCAGTATTGCCCGCACTGACTGGTAGCAACTCACCCAGGTTTCAGGCAGAGCTCACTCTCCCAGCCATACCTAGTGACGGTGGGGACTGAACCTGAGACTTTCTGCATGCACATACCTTCCAACATTTCTTCCATGAAAATAGGGACATCCTATTCCATGATAAAAATAATAAATAAATTAATATTAATAATAATAATAATAATAATAATAATAATAATAATACTGGTAATACCCCGCACATCTGATTGGGCTGCTTCAGCCATTCTGGGTAGCTTCCAACATTTATTAAAACATAATAAAACATTAAACATCAACAAAACTTCCCTATACACGGCTGCCTTCAGGTGTCTTCTAAAGGTTGTATAGTTATTTACCTCCTTGGCTCATGGGTGGCATAACTCCTTACCCTCCAATATTTCTCTGATGAAAATAGGGTCCTCCTAAGGAAAAGCAGGACAATCCGGGATCAAAACAGAAAATGGGACATCTTCTGTAAATTTGGAAAAATAGGGGCACTCGGAGGGCCTGCATGCAGAGGAGATGTTCTAAAAATAAGATTCTAGTCCCCATTATTCTAACTTAAGTTTTTTTAACAGGAACAAAAGAAGCTGCCTTATTATGAGTCAAGACCATTTAACTCAATACTGTCTACATTGACTGAAAATCTGATTTCAACAGATTTTGGGAGGATACACATTGCTTGCTGCTATCTTCTCCTGAATCCATTTGCTGAATAGCAAAGTTTAAACCTAAAGGAATCAGCATTCCCAAGTCACAGGTCAAAAGCAGGGAAAGGATAAGGGAAACATCCTTCTTGGAGCATGAAGCTACAATCTCAGCTGACACCACAGCTTGAAAGAAGCAGCTTAGCTTCTCTGGTTCATTTGATAACTGTAAAATGGGGCCATCATGGTATTACTCACTTACTGTTGCGAGAATCACAGAGCCTGCAGCTGATTAACACCCTCGGTCCTATATCTTTTAATCCAGAAGTAAGGCCGAGATCGCCGCTTACTAAAAACAAAATAAGTATGCATTGATAAAGAACATTTCAGAGGTGAAGAGCCAGACAGCTAAAAGATTCTGAACAGGACTGTGCTTCGAATTGATGAGCATAATCACGCTCCAGAACAGCAAAAGGCAAAAACCTTAATCCTGGCAGCTGTTCTTTCCTGTGAGAGGTTGGGAGTCTTACTCCAAGGTCTCAGTTTGAACACCATTCTAAGCAACTGTTGTCAATTCTATTATGATTAGGCTGGTGTTTAATTGCCTAACAAGCTACACTTGTTTGAACTTCCTTCTGCTTCACAGAGTCCTACTTTTTATTATATAGGAATTTCTTTCTCAGCTTTCTAGGGTAAGAGCCATAGCTCAGTGATAGAGCTATCTTGCAAGCAGAAGGTCCCAGGCTCAATTCCCAGCATCTCCAGGTAGGTTTAAGGAGATACTCCTGCCTGAAATACTGGAGAGCCACTGCCAGTCAGTGTAGACAATACTGAGCTAGATGGACCAACGTAATCTGACTCAACATAAGGCAGCTTCCTATTTTACAGTTTAAATCATAAATTATTGTTATTATACAACTCAAGCAAAGTACAGTGAAAATATGCCAAACAGAACAACACAAAGTTCAGATAAAACATTAATCTGCCCAGAAAGACAACAGCATTCCAGAATTAATACTTAAACATATTTGTGTGTGTGTGTGTGTAGTCCCTCCTGACTTTTTTGTTGGCTTTTCTTTTCGTGTGTTCCGGAACATGTTTTATTGGCACAATAAAAGTGCATCAGTGGTGGATTTATACTGGACGGTCCAAACTTTATGGAGATCACAGAATTGTAAAGTTGGAAGGGACCCCAGGGGTCATCTAATCCAACCCTCTGCAATGCAGGAATCTCAACACGCAGTCTCCCATCCTATTTGAAACCATACCAGACCCTGCTCAGCTTTGCAAATCATAGAATTGTAGATTTGAAGGGACCACGAGCATCACCTAGTCCAACTCCTTGCAATGCAAGAATCCTTTGCCCAACGTAGGGCTCAAAACCACACCCTTGGGATTAAGAGTCTCATGATCTATTAGCCATCCAGGAGTGTTCTAGCAGTTTTAATATTTGCCCCATTATTCTTACTCAGTGTTATTACATTGGGAGGGGTACTCTTTTATCATCTACAGGGGCGCTCTTACAAGATACCAGGACAGAAAAACTTTGAAATGTTTGTGATATGAAAAGCTACAGGATTTCAGCGGGGAGCTATAGGACATGCATTGATTTGAAACAAAGCAGTATGTGTGCCCTGAAACTTTAGCAGGTGCAAACAGGATTGAAAGTGGGGTGCCCTTATACCATCAGGAGCACAAAATGACTGTAGGTTGTACCCAACCCTAATCCTACTTAGACTAACTGAAGTTAAGACAAGGGGGAGATGAAGGGGGTGAGGTGGGGGTGGGCCACCCCGGGTGTCACCCCTGAAGAGGGGTGACAAAATGCCGGGTAGCACTCACTGCGGGGCCTGCAGCGCGCCCGAGTCACACGTCTCTCCTGGGAGTGACGCAGTGGCTTGGGCGCCCACAGGCTTCACACTGCCCCAAACGGTCCTCCCACCATCTCCCCTTCAGCTGTAGGGCGGCTGAGTGGGAATAGGCAGGCAGATTCCTCGGAGGCCCTGTGGAGCATCCTGCCCCAGCTCACCACGCCCCCACGCAGGGGCAGAGGAAGCCGCTGCAGCACCCGGGGTGGGTTGTCATCGCGTAGCACACATGTGTGATATCACCATGCACGCATGCATGCTACACACATGTGCGCTGCGGGGACGGCGCCGGGACCCTCCGGTCATAGTGGCAGCCACGGGCACAGGACCTCGGCTCAGTCCCCGCGTGGCGCTGGAGCGGCTTGCCACCGGCGGACCACTCCAGCGCCATGCAGGGATGACGCTGGGATAGCGGGGACGGCGCCAGGACCCTGGAGGGGAGAGGCGCTCAGCATGCCCCCCGCAACTCCTAAGCCGAGCGGCAGCCGCGAGCACAGGACTTTGGCGCCATCCCCGCATGCCACTGGAGCGACTTGCCGCCAGCGCTGTTCCAGTGCCCACATGCGCACAAGGTGCTTCCCCCCTCAGCGGATACATCAAAGCTTCCTGCTGGGCGGAGCCGCAGAGGCCCTGGCCCGCCCCTCGCCTCCGCCCGAGCAGGAAGAAGTAAAGCATGTGCCGGCCAAGCAAGTGAGCGAGCAGCCAGCCACCGAGCGAGGCATTTTACTGGGCGGCTGGCTGCTCACTCGCTCGCAGGGGGCGCTGAATGTCACCCTCCCCAGAGTGGAACCTGGGGCGCCCTGCCCCCATCCCCCTTGCTACGCCCCTTCCCTCTCGGGCAGCTGGCCACACCCCTGCGGAGCAGCTGGCCACGCCCCCGGGCGCAGGGCACGCATGTCACCCCAGGCACCTGATCAGCTTGCTCCACAACTGGTTAAGGCCTAGCTTTAAGAAGAGGTAAGCTAGGATCAAATTTGTGAAAAGAAGATAAACAATAATTTTTGAAAATCTATTTATAATCCAGTATTTATAATCCCTATTTGCATGAGCTAAACAAGCTACCAAGATGATTGGCATAACAACCCAGACAGCTCTAAAAATAAAAGCACATCACAGTTGTTTTTTTGTCATTGGGTCACAGGCTAACCATCAGAAAATCAGAACTGCCTTGGGGGAAGAGGAATGAAAATCCAGTTGGTTAAGGCTTCAACCATAAGCAAGCTTATGCCTAGGGCTTGTACTGGAAGTCTCACATCAAAGGACTAGATTATAAACATTTCCTTGCAACTCAAAGTGTTATGGGGTTAGAAGAGAAGATCACAGACAACTAATTATTGCGAGAGATCATCTAAAAGATAATTAGTTCATTGTACAATATTGGACAAAGCTCACACCAATATGCCTGTTACACGTTTTCACAAAAAGCTGATACCCACAGTGCATGTCATCCATAATATGCAATGCTAGGGGTCCTCATTAGAATTATCTGCTCTCCTTAGTAAGTACAAACTTTAAAATAATAGCTTACTACAAGTTAGAAAGGATTCTGTCTTACTCTTGGAGAAAGAAATGGGTTCACAAACTCAAGGGCTTACATGGTGCAAGTCTACCACCTAGTGGTGTTCTTTTTCTTTGGAGAAGACACTTTTTTTAAAAAAAATTAAATCTTAATGGCAATGAGAAGAACCAAATAACTTTCCCCCACAGATACAGAACTTCACTTGAGCTACAGTATGTAAGGTGTCTCAGGGGGAATCCAGCTGCTTGCAGAATCCAAAATATGGGCCAAGCTTAAAGACAGTTTCCTCTTTATTCTTGTGGTGTGATAGAGAAAAGCAACCTGATAAGATGAGCCTGCTGGATAAAGCCAATGGCCCCGTTATTCCGGCATTCTGTTCACAGAAGCCACACAGATGCCTCTGGGAAGCCTGTAAGCAGGACCCAAGTACAAGAGCAATCACTCCTCCTGCAATTCCCACAACTGGTACAGTGGTACCCCGGGTTACAAACACTCTGCTAACCCGGAAGTAGTACCTCGGGTTCAGAATTTCACCTCAGGATGAGAACAGAAATCGCGCGGGAGGCCCCATTAGCTAAAGTGGTACCACAGGTTAAGAATGGTTTCAGGTTAAGAACGGACCTCTGGAACGAATTAAGTTCGTAACCAGAGGTACCACTGTATTCAGAAAGATAGTGCCTCTGACCATGGAAGCAAAGTACAGCCATTGTGTGACTAGTAGCCATTGATAGCCTTATCTGCCATGAATATGTCAAATCTTATTTTATAATCGTCCAAGTTGGTAGCCAGCACGGCCTTTTCTAGGAGCAAATTTCATAGTTTAACCTGCATCTCAAAAAGATTGAGCTCAAGCAGAGGGAGGGGGAAAGTATTGGATGTTTGCACTGATGCATCTCCGTCTAGCCTCCCCACAAACAAATCAGGTTAAATGTGCTTTAAATATCCAGTGTTGTCTAATCACCCTGCAAACAAATCAGGATAACTGCTCAATAATGACCTGGCAGACAGGAAAAACAACAACATTCAATTTTTTATTTTATTTTTTATTTTGTAGACTGCCTTTTCTGTGATGTAGGTATGATGTATCTGGGGGGGGGGGGTAGTCTTGGGCTACACCCTTTCTGTGATGTATGTATGATATATGGAGGGGTGGTCTTGAGCTCCAGGGCAAGGAATTTCAAAATATCTATATAAGGGCAGGCACACCTTTGTTCTGGGTCCTCCTTTTCTCTCCTGTGTGTGAGAGGAGCACCCTGTTGCAACAGTTCAATAAAGATCAGGCTTACTAGCTGCTTTGTTTCTCAATATTCTCTGGTTATTTCTTCTACCGATGGAGAACCTACAAAGGACTCTATAAGGGCAGATTTTGTTTACAACACCTCATTACAGATCATCTGCATTATCTGCAAACCAGCAAGGTCAATGCCAAAGGATCTGGAACGACAACCATCCTCTGTGGAGGAGGGCAACTCCAGAAACAGATCCCATGAGCGGCTGTCATCTTCCACCAAATATGCCAAGTATGTATCTCTGCCCACAAACAACAAAATTGCCCCTTGACAGCTGTCAACATCTCCAGCCATTGTCTAGCTCCCATCAATGGACTATGTACTTAAGGGTCTCTAGTGCACAGACAGGGACCACTTCACTTCGCCTGGGGTTCCATTCCCAGCCCGCTTTTGCCAGCGGCAGATGCATGAGTGCACCCTGCCCTGTTACATCACACGTCACCCCTTTCCAGCCCTGCCCCATTCACATTTCGCCTCCGTTCTGCCCTCTTCCTGGTCCAGAAGGACCCCCGCATCAGCAATCGCACATCAACTGGACTCTTTGGTCACTGCATCTTTGTGAATTTTTTCCATAACTTTTTCATTCATTCATTCATTCTCTTCTTCTTCTTCTTCTTCTTCTTCTTCTTCTTCTTCTTGTTGTTGTTGTTGTTGTTGTTGTTGTTGTTGTTTTGAAGTATTTTTATTAATGTTTTCTTGATTTACAAGAGTGTGTGCAGTGTCTCTCTCATATTTTTACAGGTATCATTTTTGCAAATCATTTACATTTGTTGAGACACTGGGAAGAAAGAGGGGGAACGAGGTAGAGTTAGCATTCATTCTCTTGTTGACCATTTTCATCATTATTTCAGGGTTCTAGCTTTTTGCCCCCCAAAATTTTTATTTTCAAATATTTACAAATGGATCATGAATTAAAACCCGTTTTACATTTTCCCAAAATAAAACTCTCACTTGCACACTTACATTTCCATAGTCACGGGGGGGGGGGGGGGAGAGAGATTCTGAACCCCTACTTAATAAACATATGTTTAAATCCTTGCAATCATAGACGTTTCACAAAAATAATAACAAAAAAGAGGGATCTATCTCTTCCCCCCCCCTCCACACACATATTTTCCAATCATGCCTTTGCTTTGGTGTGATTCCCCTTCATCACATATACAGCACAATCTGACAATGACCAACCCCCCCCCCCCCCATCACAGTATGGTTGGCCTGACTCAACAACCTACCCCACACACCTGCACATACAAACAAGCCTCACACTGAAACCAAACAAATCCTTACAATCATAGATGCTAACGAAAATAAGAGAGAGAGAGAGAGAGAGAGAGAGAGAGAGAGAGAGAGAGAGAGAGAGAGAGAGATTTACGCTCCACCCCCCCCCTCATATTTTCCAATTTCATCCATGCAGAAATGGCTATTCAAGCCTTGTTTTATTGTTTCATTATACTGTTCGCCTGGTGTTTTTGGTGTGATGTTGGTTTTCTCAATCAAGTGGTTTTTATAAATTTTACGAAATAAGCAACTGAAACGTACTAAGGTTTAGTTTTTGGGTTACATGCTCTAAAATGCGCACGTTTTCCGATTCCGAAGGGACGGCGGAATGCTCCTCTTATCCCGGAAGATCCTGTAGTGAGCATCACTCTAAACTTTCCTATCTCTCTAGGCGCAACTCCAACTCTCTCGTTCGTGGAGCGGCCTGATGACGTATAAGTGCGTGCGCCGCGCGAAGCGTCTGTTTGCGGAAGCAGCTCGGGCAGAACAGGCACCCTTCTCGCCTTGACAGCGATGTCGCCGGCAGCGGTAGAAGCCGGGCCCGCACGACTCGTTCGGTCCGCCCAGAAGGACGAGCTCTATCGAGGGGCGCTGAGAAGCGGGGCTGGGGCTGCCTTGGGGGGCCTGGCAGGTAAGGAGCCGTCTTGACCCCGGGCAGAATAATTGCATCCTCTGAACCGCTTTGCAAGACAGGAAGCCCATATACCGGATTTCTTTTCTTTTCTTTCTGTTGTTGCGTTTTATATCCCACTTTTTCCACTAAGGAGCATGGTTCTCCCTCTCCCCATTTTGTCCTCACAACAACCCTGTGAGGTAGTTACAGGTAGGTAGCCGTGTTGGTCTGAGTCGAAGCAAAATAAAAAATTTTTCCTTCAGTAGCACTTCTTTAAGGTGCCTGTGAGGTAGGTTAGGCGAAGAGGCAGTGACTGACCCAAAGGTGTCAGTGAGCTTCATTGGCTAAGGCGGGGATTCGAACCCTGGTCTCTCAGGTCCTAGTCCGAAACCCAAGCCACACTGGATACAATATCTGAGTCATGTGTGTGTGTGTGAGAGAGAGAGAGAGAGAGAGAGAGAGAGAGAGGGGTGGGGAGGTGGATGAAACTGGAAATGTAAAAAAAGCTTTATATCAGGTCAGGGTATTGGCCCATCTAGCCCAGCATTATTAGTTGTGGCTGCCCATAGCTCTCCTGGGCTGAGATCACCGCAGGTAAGAACAGACGCTCCTTTCACCAATGGCAGGAGAAGACACATTTGGTGAAGGCGCCAGAGGATTTATTGGCAAAGTGCCTCAACTTGCGTAACACAATGCCTAGTTTAACTGTCAAACTTGCTCCTGCAGGAGGCAGTGATGGCCACCAGCCTGGATGGCTTTAAAAAGGAATAGGCAAATTCATGGAGAAGGCTATATGAAGGATACTGGTCATAATAGCTCCCTCTACAGTCTGAGGCAGTAATGCATCTGAATACCAGCAGCTGGCAATTACAGGAAGTGTGTGCCCAGATCCCGCTTGCGGGTTTGCCGTTGAGGTATCTGTTTGGCCACTCTGAGAATGGGATCCTGGACTAGATGAGCCATTGACCTGATTCAGCAGGCTCTTCTGTTCTTTTATTGATGGATAAAGGTGATTGAGACTTGAGAGAGGACTGTATCAATAGTCTGTGATCTGAAAATTGCAAACATCTTTGCTTATCCTACAACCATTGAGTTACAGTGCATTTCTTGCATACAGTCTAGTTTGAATGGTTTATTATCCTTGCTTCTTGCATTGCTAGTGTGGGTATATGTGCCTGTGGATTACACTTCATGCATCTGTTTACTCCACAAAAGCTTATGCCATAACGTTCTACCTCTCTAGAAGTTGTATCTGCACAAAAGACACTGGTTAATTTGTAAATCTCAGTTCTTAATTTTTTAACTTTCGTAATGTTTTATTATTTGACCTATGAAAATGGTGTAATTTCTTTTTCAACTCATATTGAAGTCAAATTATTTGGCGGGGCATCTCTGTTCACTTTGTTCTCTAACACTGTCATTTTCTCTGGCTCTCTAGGTGCTAGAATTTGGTTGGAGTGGCAGAAGGAAATTGAGCTGTTTGCTGATATAGCGTATTTCACACTCACAACTCTTTCAGGTATTTCACTCCCTAAATTGTTCTGTGCTTGGTGCTCTGACTAAACGTGCTGCCATTTTTCACTTAACATTAAACTGATCAGATTTTCAGGATTGTCATCTGTGTTTGTTTGTTTGTTTTTAATATTCTTTAGGTTACCAAACTCTTGGTGAAGAATATGTCAATATTATCCAAGTGGACCCATCGCGGAAGAGAGTTCCTTCAGTACTTCGACGGGCTGTCCTGATTTCTTTGCACACTGTCTTCCCTTACTTGTTTGACAAAGGATTAGTACACCTGGAACAAGAACTTCAGACAGAACCCGATGAGATGAGGACTTTGCAAAGCAGACATTTGCGTGGATTGTGGGGAAGGACTTTCTTGTGGCGTTGGTTACAGAAATGGCTTGGCAGATTAACAGAGCAGCAGAGGAAGGTGCTCTGTCAGGTGGTCCATTTTCTCAGGCAAGGCATCCCACTCCTTCGTAGGCTGCACCTGGCCATCTTCTATATGAATGGTATTTTCTACCACCTATCTAAAAGGATGGCAGGGATCACATATGTAAGTAGAAAGTATTTGATAGCCCTTTATGTTCTGTGTGCAATACACTAAAATCCCATATTTTGGCACTGTATACTGTGGGCAGCTCTCACTTCCATCCCTGGCATTGGGGCAGGGGTGGGGAATAGCATCAAACGTAACCAAGGGCTATATCCAATGCTGGTCATCCCCAAAGTATACGTACTGAGATTAAGGGACCCAAGTTAGTTATAGTCAGTAATTTCAGATGGGTCTTCCCTGCATTGGACTTGGTTGGATAGAACCTTAAGTTTGGGCTGCCATCCAGTTTCTGTCTCTCAGCACCCTGAGCTTCTGTTTCTTGTTAACATTGCCACATGTACAACAGGAATATAATGAAGACTAGGAATCCACTCTACCCTTAAATATCTATGGTGCCATATTACTTCTTTGTACGGATCCCCTCCTTGTGGTCAATTTGGAATTGTATGTATTGCCATAGCTCAGGGATGTGGTGCCCATGACCTTTAGAAGCGGGTGGACTACAACTCCGTCATCCCTGACCACTGGCCATGCTTGCTGGAGCTGATGAGAGATGGGAGTTCAACATCTGGAGAGCCATAGGTTCCCACTGCTGTTCTAGAGGGCTACTGTCACCAATACCAGCATGGTATTCTGTTTTGTAAACAGTTCAAGATTCAAAAGTCAAGTGGACTGGTTTCCATTCTCTCTAAAGAAAATCAATACTTTGAATAGCCATCACACTGCAGTTCTCTAGGTTCCTTCACAGATCACACAAAATGCATCAATATCAAGTGGTGGTTTTGTGTCTTCCCCCCTCCCAGCTGCGTTATGCAGGATTAGATGGAGACAACCAACATGTTCGATCAAGTTACAGGCTTCTTGGGATCCTTTCAGTGCTGCACCTGGCACTAACAGTTGGTATCCATGCATACAGCTTCCAACAGAGGCAGAGGGCAAGACAAGAATGGAAGATCCACCGTAACCTCTCCTACCCAAGGTATGGTTGTGGCATTTTGCTTACCATATGCTTACAAGAGGTACTGTAGAGGCCTGGGAATCAAATATTCAGGCCCCTCTCTAGCTGTCAGAATTGTGTCCAGGCTACAGCTTTCACTGGTGCTGCTTTGCACCCAGTGTTAATGTATGTATTTGTTGACACACCATTGCCCGTTACGCACCACTGGCCCACAACCCTTGGACAGTAGCCTTGAAAGGAAAATGGCCTGCAGTATGAAGGTTCCTGCCAATGTTCTTGAACTATGTAGTATTATTAGCTGGAATGACAGGAGGGGGCTGCAGTAGCATCTGAGCTGTGTTCAAAAACCTGGATTAACTTAATATTGTGCTTGACAATCAACAGGTGTTAAGAATGGCTAAAACAGTGTCCTGGCATCAAAACTGGGTAATCAACTCAGTGTGTAATTGGTCTGGTTAAAATGAATTGTGTAATTCAAATGGGTTGGTTATATTGTGCTTGCAAATACTGGGCTTTCAGTACATGGAATTCTCAGTACTTAAATGGCAGAGGGTGATATATTGGGAAAAGAAAGAAAAAGGAGAACCAAGAAACCAAGAACAGTATGCCTACCCCTACCTTGGAAAAATAGCTCTTGTTGGGTGGCTTTGGGTCTTGTTGGAACTTGCTAAGTAACTCTGAAGATCATTTCCCCACACCTTTATTTTTAGGCAGCAAGCAGTACTACCCAGGAACAGCAGTCAAAAGTATGAGGGCTAGGAGCATAATCTTTTTTTAAAATGGGTGCAAACCTTTACTCAAGAGTAGATGACCTGAAATAGACCCATGTTAGTAACGTCACTGTCTTTCATGTTTACTCTGAGTAGGACTAGCATTGTCTATAACCCTGTTACAAAGTCACATGCTAAGTTTCTCCTGATGACGTCGTATGCTAGAACCTTGCCAGCAGAAGCATCGTCTCCCTTGCGACATTAACCTGAAGAGCACTTGTGCCTGACTTTGTCCTCTCTCAGAACCCAGCCTGAGGAGAAGTTCCTTGGCCGAAGCTCTCGCTGCATTCTGTGCTTAGAAGAACGCCGCCATACTACGGCCACTCCGTGTGGACACCTCTTCTGCTGGGAATGCATCACTGAGTGGTGCAACACCAAGGTAAACACAGACCCCCCCCCCGCCTAAGATGCTGAACTCTTAAAACAAAAGCTAAGTCCTTTCAAGTTTCCTTTTCGCAGCAGAAATGGGAGCTGTAGGAAGAGAGAAGCCGAAGAAGTGGGTTCCCTGAACTAGCTCCTTGGTTTCATTCTTACCAATGTCTTACCAAAAGATGAAACTACATGTGATTTGAGTTCTCAACTTTCAATTCTAGCAGGTGCCAATATGCACTTGCATTATCGGAGTCCAGTTGATAATCTGTTAAGACAATTCCTTAATTTGGGGATGAGGAGCCTGATGTCTTCCAGATGTTGTTGGGATTCCAGCAGCCCCACCCAACATGGCCAATAGTCAGGGATAATGGGAGCTGCAGTTCAACAGTTGGAGGACCAAAGGTTCCTAATTTTTAAGTGATACTTTTAAGGCCTAGATAAGCAACTCAAAATGAACAGACTGAGGGCTAGTTCCTATTAGTTTTTAAGAACTGGTTTATTATTGTAGAATTGACTCCAGCACCTCAAACTCTTCCTTCATATCACATTGCAATGAAGGGTGAGTTAGAAATATTTTAAATAGCAGCTCTAGATACCACAGCATGTAGCTTTTCTGCACTTCCACAGCATCTACACAATCCTGTCTATAAATATAGCTCTATGCCTGTAAGAGTTCTACATACCATCAAAAGCCCCTGGTACTGAGGGAAGGCCCGTGGTTCCATTTGTAGAGAACTTAGGGTGTGCAAACAGGTAACTGTCAGAAAAAGCTAGCTGGAAACTGGGTAGTGGGAGATGTTTGTTTAGTTAATATATTTATTTTTCCTTTCCTGCAGGCCGAGTGCCCACTGTGCAGAGAGAAATTCCATCCACAGAAGTTGATTTATCTTCAACACTATCGATAACAGCCACCTGTGCAGCTGTTAGATTGCAAAGTGTTAGGAACCAACGAAAATACAGCTTTTGACCAAGTGTAAGACTTTATTTTGATATTATGATATTAAATTGCTGTGATAAAATTGAGCACTAAACACTTGAGTTGCACTGCCTGTACAAGGAGATACGAACTTGTCATCTTACAAAACAGACTTCTGGTATTGATCCTTTCTTTGTAGAACAAAGCACACAAATCTACCTAAATTCTGGTATAACCCTTTTAAGTGTTGGCGGACATCTGCTAGACATACCACTAGTGTTCTCGTGACACTATAACTCGTTCACATTCATGAAGCAGAATGTTGGAGAGTTCGAGATAAAAGAAAGTACACACAGCACAGAGTTAAAACTTTGGAATTTGCTCCCAAAAGAGGCAGTGATGGCCAGCAATTTGGGTCGCTTTAAAAGAGAATTAAGACAAATTCATGGGGGAATAAGGCTATTAATGGCCACTAGCCACAATGCTTATATTCTGCCTCTGTGAGTAGAGGCAGTATGTTTCTCAATACCAGTTACTGGGAAATGGAGAGGAGCATGCACTTGCCTTCAAGACCTGCTTACAGGGTTCCCAGAGGCATCTGGTTGGCCACGGAGAGCAGAATGCTGGACTCAATGGGTCTATGGCCTATTCCTATGGGAAACTACATTCTCTGAGAGGTACTAAGAACATTTTACCATTCCAAAAGATATTAGGACATGCATGTGGAAATTAATTTTGTGTGCTGATAAAATCCCCTATGCCTAATAAACTATAGCTGTTGGTTAGTTTTTTTAAAAAATATAAAGCTGAAGTTCTAAGTTGGAATGAGCACCCTACAGTATATCTGTGCAGCGACTGTCAGAAATTCAGTTTGGCAAAGATTGGGGTAATCTTGTACGGCTGTTGTGAGACTCCATCTCCCATGAGGCCTGGCATGCATGGCTAATAGTCAGAGTTGTGGATCAACAACACCTATTGGACTACTGGTTTCCCACCCTTAGCAGAAGGAATATACAGTAGAAGCTGCACCACCTGCAGCCAACAGCTAGAGCTGGTGTGAACACATTTCTGCGTAGGGGAGGGTATGTGTCTGCCCTTCTACATTGCGGTGTTTTAGTCCTAGAGTAATGCAGCTGAGGCCTGATACAGAAGAGAGCATGAATTTACCTCTGGCAAATTTACTTAGCCTACTTTTCTAGCTATTGCCCCAGCTCCATACCATTTTATTAGCAGCCCAATTGATATCACTGGAACTTGCTTCTATGCACAGTGGTAAGGATAAGGATTATTCATTGCAATTTTCTTCTGCAATACCTCTGGTCCCTTGTCCAATATGTTTCATAGTATTGTTTAGAAATGCAAACAGATTCCCCTATGACTGACTTCTAAGAACATAGGGGTGTGGATGTGGGGGCAACACTGATTTTTTCCCATACTGCTGAAAGTGGGGCGATCCAATTCACATGGCACAGGATATTTTACACTTATCACAAGTCCGCCCAATACAAAGTGAAAATTTCCTTTTAGACTGCATCATGAGTAGCTGTGGTTTGCACAGCAATGCAAATGACTGTTTTTTGAACAGCTAGAGTTCAAATACACTCAAAAATATTTAAATAGAATGGGTTGCATCCAATGTTGATGCTACTCTGAGTAGACCCACTGAAATCAGTAGACCTAAGTTACTCACCCCCATTATTTTCAAGGTTCTGTTCTACCGTGTTTCTCCGAAAATAAGACATACCCCGAAAATAAGACATACTGATAGGCAGTTTAACCTTGTGGTTAAACTGTATCATACTTAATAATAATAAAAAGACATCCTCTGAAAATAAGCCACTGTGTGTTTTTTTTGAGGAAAAATAAATATAAGACAGTGTCTTATTTTTGGAGAAACACGGTACATAGTACTTTGGATACAACATAATGTTTAGAGAAAAAGGAAGAAATGTTAACACTTAGTACCTTACGTTGGTTGTTATAAAGACTACTGAACCCAAGAAAGGGACACTGTCTTTTAATAAAGTTTGGAATTTTAAAAAGTCACTTAATAAAATTGTTTATAGCTGTATCACATTGAAAAAGTTTTACATGCAGATCATTTATTTCTATATTTTTCTCCATAGAAAATTAAAAGCTGTGTTAAAACCCACAAAGTCTTGGTCTGCCATGGCCGGTGTAGATGTACCTTGGAGAGGGCTACATGAAGCAAACTTAAAGTTTTTTTTTAAGTATCAAATAAAATGTGTCAAAATACTCTCCACATAATTTATATATATACTGTATTTAATTCCAGGCCTCCAGCAAACCCTGCCCCCCAAAAACATGATTGTTAAGAATAATAGTGAGCCATTATGAAAGAGCCAGAAAGAAATCAGCCTTTCCACCATAAAAGCTAAATCAATTAATTCCTTTTCCACTTTTTTTTTGGGGGGGGGAAACAACTCGGGGTAGGCTTATTTCAAAGTTCACAAGTTTACCTCTTAAGTAATATCACCAGAGGTCCTGTAAACAGCCTGTTAGTCAAAACCTGGGACATTACAAAGCAGAAAACATTATCCCTGTGTCTCATCTTCCTCTGTAGATGCACAAAGCATTTCAGCAGTGTACCAGGATGCATTCTGGACTAGATCAACACAAAGGACCCAAAAATAAATAAATACAGTTGTGGAAACTCCCCTGTTCCACACTAGGCTATACTTTTGTAAGGAGGGGGCTTGAAATGAATGTTCTACCTTCTATTATTACTCTGTCTCGCTAAATGTGCACCAGAAACTTGTGAAATTGCCACTCAAATCCTGCACTTCCCAGGAGCTGGAACCAGTTGCGTGTACTTCCTATGAGATGTTTTGAGAACATGGGATGACTCCTGTTGTGCAACAAAAGAAAGGGGGGAGCAGAAGCAGCCCTTGGACTTAACAACTTATATCCAAAGAATAACAAGATGATATGGCTGATATTCTCTTGCTAGGGGCGGGGGAGTCTTGACGCTCAATAAACTGCAGGGGGGCGGGGAGAAATGCAACTTCTTAGTCACCACCCTCTTATTACTGATGACTTGGTATGAAGGAAAGAGGCATCATTACAATGGCTCAAAACTGGACTTTTAATTGTAATGAAGGGAGTTGGTCAGCAGGCTCAGTATAATTTCTAGCTAGCAAAGGTCTTCCCCACATCTTCCTTCCCTTTGTATTTCCTCTTGCCGTGTGTGAAGGGTATATATCGATATTTTATCATATGCTGCAACAAAAGGGAAAGAAAAACACAGGCTTTTAGAGCACACCCACGGCACTCCCCTCCCTCTGCCCACTCCACCTCAAACACCTGAATGTGCTCATGTGTTTGAACAGCAGTGGCTATCTTTTTTGGAGGAACTGAGGGCCATGTACAACCCTTTGTGGGCCACATATCAAAGTGGGTGTGACCAAAGAACAGTGGGTTGTACCAATACCAGTCCTACCTAAAGTAGATTCATTGAAGCTAATGGACATGACTAACTTAGGTTCATTAATTTCAATGGATCTACTCTTAGTAATACTTAGATACAACCCACTTATTTTTTTAAAAAAAAATAAGGCCTTTGGGGGGCATCACTATCAATGGGGGGAGCCTATGGGAACAATTAGCATTTTCTTTTAAAAGCTGGGTGTCCACTAAAATGTTTTTTGAGTTCAAGTATCACAGCAGGGGACCCATAGGAGCAGTCGTCTTTTTTTCCCCCTTTTTTAAAAATGATGGTTTTGGGGGGAGGTCACATTGGAAACAGCCCCCAGACTACCCTCTTCTGTGTTAGACAAAGCCTCAAACTTGACTCCAACTAAGGGGGTCTTTAAAAAAAACAACCACCACCACTAGCACTTTTTGAGCTACAACATAGTCAGTGATATTGCCATTATGTTGGGGCAATCCCTCTCTCTTATATTTAGGAGAATCCACAACCTGGAAAAAAGAACAATTTGGTTAGATTCTTACCTTGATTTGCCTTTTCATTGTGATGCAGAAAAGCATAATGAAGTACATCACAAGAATTGGCCAAAAAACTGGAACGTTGAAAGCCTCAAAGAATGTACATGTCATTGCAACAAGGATGCCTTTAGTAGCGGAGTGCCTTGGAAGGAAAAGATAGCTGCAGTTAGGTTGACTGTGTACTAAAATTCTTTTCAGGACATTAATGCCCAATTCACATACCATTCCTGATCTCCAGCATTCTCCCCTCCACTTCCTGGTTTTCCCCGACCACAGTTTTCTGTGACACCTGAATCTGTAACTCATGGTTAGTGCTAACCTCTGGATCATAGTCTGCAAAAAGAAGCTTCTGATCATCCTTGGAAATCAAGGCTCTAATGATACTTTGCTGATCCACAGCAAATAATGGTTATAGAAAATTATGAAGCTGAGGGAGAAACTTGCCTAGGAGAGGAGTGGGAAGGAGGACCAAGCCCACAGCAACATTCCTGCCATAAAAGACTATTTTCACCTCTTCCTCAGCATTGCTATCCTGCACCTCACAGCAGAAGGTTCTCTTATGCCTTAAGAGGCAGAATAGAAGATTCTATCACGTCTGCAGGGAGACCAGCTGTCTTTGGACCCTTCTTGTAGCTGTCACCTAGCAGTAACCATTTCATCAGGCTAGCTGAACTGTTTCCATTTCAGCTGGTTTCCGAGACCTTTGAAACCTAGGTTTAGTTACCCGAGTTTGCTTCTTTTCCTCCTCCCCTTTTCCTCTCTCCTTCTATGATTTATGTTACGATTAAGTCTAAGGCTCAGTGCAATACTGATGGATATTTGGACTTGTGATGCCTGAGTTGAGCTTTCAAATCAAGCATACCTATCATGTGGAAGAGGTGGCTAATACGGAAATGGCACTAGAAGGCCAGAGATTTGGGGGAGGTGGCAACTGGGCGACTGTTAGGTGTGCACTGTAAGGAAGGAGGCACAAGCTTGAGGCAAAAGAGAAGGCATGCCTATGAGAGGCCGTAGAACAGGAAATACGAAGGGTCAGGGACTTGAATCCCTTTGCATTGCTATTAAAACGTACTCACCAGAATTTGAATTCTGGCAGCCTTCGAATGAAGGGCCGAAACTCCTCGTTTTGTTTTGTAGGTAATGAAGGACCCTCATCTGAAAAGAGGAGGAAATGCAAAGTCTTAGGAACTGCTTTATTCTACATTTAACTCTTGCAGGTTCAACCCTTGGCATCCCCAATTAACAAAGGTCAGTAGCAGATGCTTGGAGAGGCCTCTGCCCAGAGACCTTGGACAGGCGCTACCAATCAGGTTAGACAATACTGAGCTCAATGTACAGCCTTATCTGATATAAGGAGGCTCCCTCTGTTACTACTACCATACTTAGAGCAGGTATGAATGACTGTGCTAGAGACAATTCACCCATTAAAGTTACAAGGAAACAAAAAATTATTAACAGGTGATCAAAGGGCTGTTACGTGAAAGAGAAATTGCAGCACAGATCTCCACAAAGTATGAAACGTGAAAGCAATGTCATTCCAGTCTCAATTGGAGGGGAGGTCTTTTAATCCACAGGGAAGCGAAGGAAGTAATACAAAATCAGGAATTCTAAGTCTGGCTCTATCAAAACTCTGCCAGAATTTCTAATACATCATTTATATGTTTTTCCAAGGATCTAAAAACGAAATCACTCAACTCCTAGAAGATGTCATATTCAGTTATGTGCCATGCAATCCACAGGATGCGACTAGCACTGCTTGAACTACATTCAAACCTTACAGGAGTCAGTTGTTCTTGCTATGAAAATCCACACAGGTCCACAAGCAAACATACAATGTTAAAACACTACAAAATACACTGTTTTCTGTGGGGATAATTGGGAGTCTTGACCACTCAATAAAGTTGAGAAGTGGTTGGCACTCCACACTGAAGTCCAGCACTCTTTGTACCCATAGATAGCAGGTGCAACTTAAAACATACTAAGCTGTGCCTAAGTCCCCAATATCTTCTAGGTTTTTGTGTTTACACATGATGCACATATCAGGTTTAGCATCCTTTTCTCATAGTGGACAAGCAGAAACCTCCAAGCCTCTCTATCTGATTCTCAGGACTCCCCCCCCCCAAGCTACATCACTCACCAGTCTTGGTTTGCACACACACCCTGCCTGCCTTGTGTTTTTGCCAGACTGGTATGTGTCCTTGAAGCCTTCTGGTGCTTCATTCCTGCTTGGATGGAGCATAAATAATGCTATGCGAGTGTGTACAGAAACTAGCCTGTTATGGAAAAGGTGAAATAGGCATTTGTTGCTTTCCCCACTTTTGCCTATGGCCCTGCCCAGCACTGACATGTGGTCCTCAGGCTGAAAAGGCTTCCCCACACCTGATATATAATAAGTTCATGCAACAACCAACACCCATGCAAAAGAAAAGGGGGGCTAGTGATATTCTTTATACCTGAGTCCTCCATTAGAGAGGGATCTACCTTTGGCGACAAGAAAGCTATGAAAAGGTTTAGGTGGTAGATGCCCAAGGCATATGTCACGATGTACCAACCCTAGGAAGGGGAAGGAAGAAGAAAATGTCAAATGAGGACATGGCTCTAAGTACAGAAACACACCTACCTACCCAAAACTGCTTGCCCACAATCTGCAGTACTTCACTATATGAGGGGGATGTTGGGGGTACTCAACAGTGCTCCTCAAATATTGTCAACTATAACCCTTATCAGCCCCAGCCAGCATGATGAGGGCTGTAGTCCAAAAAAATCTGGGGGGCACCGCGTTGGCTAGTTTGAAATGGTAGGGCACAGCAATACATAGTAAATGAATAATGTAAATCAGATCCAGAACAAGCGAGGATTGGGGAACCTGTCTGTCCATCCCCCTGATCCTGTTCCCACCACACCCAGTAAACATGACCAATGATCAAAGATGTTTGAAGCTGCTGTTTGATTTAGGTCAGGGATAGGGAACCTAAATCAACTAGAAGCAAGGAATAAAGCATACTAAGAGGCAAACAGCATGAGAGCAAAAGGGAAATAAGGAGAGATCAAAGAGAAGCAGGATATTTAGGGGGGTGGCAGAGATCTTAATAAAGTAGGAGCAAATAAAGATGCAAGTGTGTGGGGAACAAATGTAATGAACAAGCACACCCCGAGCCTGAAGATTTCCCAATGCAGATGCATCTTAAGGCTAAAATAGAGGTGCTCAAAAGCAATCCAAGCAGAAATCTGCTATTCTCCTATGGTGCTTGTTCCTCCACTTGTTACAGTCAGATGAATTTATTTTTTCCTGCAGCTTAGAGGCTTTAATCTAAACAGGGGCAAGCAGGCAAACAGGGACACTGCTAAAATAAGTAATCAGAAGGTGGGGTGGAGGGTGCTAGGAGTCCAGCTTCTCAAAATACTCTGAAATGATTCCAAGGTTCCAGCTCATAAGGTGATTTTTCAATTGGCATAAATACAGATAACAATGGAACAATCTACTGGTGTAAATTTACCTACTGAGTTTGATGGCACTTGCTCCCAGGTGCATATACTGTTGCAGTAATCTGGTCCTCCAGATGTTGTTGAACTCCACCTCCCATCAACCCTCGTTAAAGTGGTCAATGCTGAAAGATGATGGGAACTGCAATCCAGCAACATCTGGAAAGCCACTGGTTCTCCAGCCCTGAAGTAGACCCTTAACACTTGTTATACCCAAACAGACACAAAAACAGAATCACAGAAGTGCTTTCAGATTACCATTCTTTCCTTACACAAAACTACAGGAGGTTTATTATGTTCATTATTTATCAAGGTAAGATACTGCTTCAATAATCATTACTATTATCTTCTGAATCAAATATTTTTCAATGCTACTCATATTAGTTCTGTGACATTTCATTTGTGCAATTATCTTGCATATCACATGTAATTCAGTATCTCCTGTTAAAGGCATGTAATGGAAGTTAAAACGGTTGCTTCCATCAAACAACAAACAGTGACTCCACACACATGCAGTAGGATCAGCAAGTGGTGCTCAGTCCTCTTACCTGCAGTAGATAAACTCTTATCATGTAGAGAAAACTTAAACCCAGCGTTGCGACCCATCGCACTGCAGTATAAGGAGTAGATTTGTCTAACCAGGACTGATAAATCTAGAAAAAATGCAGTATTAAGATATTCATCAAGTTGCTAATAATAACAGCATATCATCACCTGTCAAAAGACTGCAAGCTATTACAACAGCATTGTATAGCTAACAATTACAGCAGCAATCCTGTATACTGTTTAGGGAAGTTTTTAATGTTTGATGTTTTATCATGTTTTTCATATTCTGTTGGGAACGCAACCAGATGGGCAGGGTATTATTTATTATTATTATTATTATTATTATTATTATTATTATTATTATTTATTACAGTACAGTGTACACTGGATTTTTTGGGCTCCAGCTCCCATCAGCATTGTCAATGGTCAGGGATGATGGGATCTCTAGCCTACCAATGTTGAAGGGGGGCAAACGTTTCACACATGGTCGTCTCATTGAGTTCAACAGGACTCAAAAATAGAGAACTATCTGCAGGACTGACTGCATGGTGAGTGCAATCTTTAATGTGCGCACAGTGCAATTTGAGTGCTCCCAGTCAAGAGTTCCCCAGATACATGATGCCTCTTCCACCACTCCTATGGGCAAGTGGAAGGTGAAAGGTCTGGCTGCAGTTCCTTTCTGTAAGTTGCAGCTTTAAACTACCCTGAGTGATAACTCCTTTGATTTTATTTATGCATCTCTTAGCCCCTGGTGTGAAACTAACCTGTCCAAGTCTTGTGAAAAATCTAAAGACCACTGAAGATTTGCCATGAATGGACTCGCCAGTACTGTCCCCTTCTGACATTGTTGCTGTGGAAACAAAAGCAAGAACATTAATGTAACTGAGCTTTGGCATAATACTCTTGTACGAAGATTCAGGACAGGTAAAAGGAAGTACTTCTTCATGCAGCGAATAGTTATTAAACTATGGAGTTTGCTCCCAGAAAGGGCAGTGATGGTCACCTACTTGGTTGACTTAAAAAGAGGACTGGGCAAATTCATGGAGGAAAAGGCTATCAATAGCTACAAGTCACAATGGCTAAGCTCTGCCTCCATGGTTGGAGGCAGAAATATTTCTGAATACCAGCTGCTGGAAGCCACAGGAGGGGAGAGTGCTCTTAGGTCCTGCTTTCCGGTTTCCGACAGGCACTGCGAGAACAGGCCGCTGGACTAGATGGGCTAGTGCCGTCTAGGATTTTCTTACGTTCCTCCACATTTTCATCCTCACAACAACCCTGTGCGGTAGGTTAGACTGAGATAGACTGTGACTGGCCCAAGGTCACCCACTGAGTTTGATGGCTAAGTGAGGATTTGAACCCTGGTCTCCCAAGGTCCTCGTCTCCCACTACACTACACCTGAATTTGTTTAACCCCCTTCTATTATTATTATTATTATTATTATTTATTAAATTTGTGTTCCACCGTTTATCTGAAGATCTCAGGGCAGTTCACAGCATAAAAATGCAAAATAAAAACACTGTGGCTCTGTGGTCTGAGGTACCATGTTTTGCCTGCCATTTCAAATGCAGAGTTCCACTTTCATTGAAAAGGGGAGGAAAGATACCCAAATCTGAAATATTTGCCTGGCCTTCAACTCCTATTCACAACTCAGCACAATTTTGTGGCACAGTGTAAGCATGTGAGCAAAATGCAGACCCATCGGTTCTCTTGATTTATGACAGAAGGGGGAACAACACTTTGTGCAATTCTAAGTATCTCCACAGTAGCTGCTGTGCCACATCATCAAAAGGATTACTTGGTACAACTTCCTGGTTGGCCATTTCTACAGGAGGCGGGGCTATGCTCCTCTAAGCAAGAGTGCAAGTAATTCTACTCCCAGAGCTACAGAGCAGGAGCATACAGGCACAGCATTAAGTGCTTACAGAAGGAGGAAACGGGATCAGAAAAAGCAAGAAGAAGAGATGCCAGGAAAAAAGCATCTCTCACAACGAAGGAGTTGGGAGAGGTTGGCCTAAAGATAAGCAAGTAGTTAATCATTTCACCATATTAACAAGGCAATTCACAAACACTTCAAGTTGCACAGGATCATAATACACTCTTAGAGCTAATGAGAGACTGTTTCCCAAGCTTAAACGCTATGGAGGATTTACTTAAGTAAAACCTCTAAGGATTTACTTAGAGGTTGCAACTATGACTCCCAAGCCCCTTCACCCCAATTAGGCTTTTAAAAAACCTGAATGATAGACACAAGCTTTTCTTTTAAAAAAAATCTAATTGCTATGGGGTGTGTGAAGAGGTTGGGTGCCCCTAAGGCACATCTGGCTTGCAGACTGGGGCTTCCCTACCCGTGTGGCAGAGCAGGGGCTGACCAACATGTCCAAAAATAAATCCACCCCGGCTGCTCAACATGTCATATGCGTATTACGTGATTTTAATAGAATTTAGACACTACCATTCAACAAAAATATTTTCAGGGTGTTTAAAAACCATTATAGGCAGAAGAATAAAATACGCAGTAAAATAACAGGGGGGAAAGGAGAAGGATATAGCAGAGGTTAAACTGAGAGCCTAAAAGCCCAGGAAAATATTACAAAGGCATTTGTCTGCTGCCAAAAAGGACACTTAAAGAGGTGCCAAGGAAACTTCCCTGGGGGAGAAAATTCCACAAGCACACAGACATCATCTCAGAACACTGGTTTTCAACTGATGGGTTCCGGAACCAACTACTGGGTTGCAGCCTAACCTAAGGTGGGTCACAACAACAGTATTGCCGCCATAAAAATACATGGTAAAAAAATTATGAAGTGGGTCCCCAAATTCATGTCTGAGTTAAAAGTGGGTCCCAGATCTTATGACTACAGAGCTATTATTATTGGGGTTGTTAATTAAATGTTTATACCACCCTTCATCCAAAGATCACAGGGTGGTTTACAATATAAAAACACAAAAATGCATACCATAATAACAAACTGAAACAATACCCCCCACACCCCAAGTTTAAAAGGCCATGGATTATTTAAGTAGCCAAAGGCCTGGGAAAAGAAGAATATTTTTTTGCCTAGGAATTAAAGATATGTAACAAAGGCACCAGGCGAGCCTCCCTGGGGAGAGCATTCCACAAACATTCCACCTAGAAGGTACCTTCCCCATAACCACCTTGGTTTCAAGGGCAGGTGCTCCATGGTGTAGCAGCTGCCTAATCACCTTGTTGGGTGGTCAAATTCATTTTCCATCCTAGATGAAGTTAGTGGAAGGCAAAAGTTAGCTCATATCTCTAGTACTATGGCATGCTGAATGAAGCAATCAGGAAACGACTATGGAGGGATGCAAGGATTGCCCTGCTGGATTAGAGCAAAGGTCCATCTAGTCCTCTAGCACTTTGTTTCCAACAGCACACAGCCATGTGCCACTCTGGGTACTCAGAAGTCAGACACTGTCCTGAAGGCCTGATGATATTCAGGGCCACATTTCCTCTGTACATGGCGCTACTGCAAATGGGTGCTACAACAAAATGTCAGTGTATCCTCACCTAGCAAAAGTGCTCCTGTTTAAGGTATAGGCAACTCAGCCATCTTCTCTAGGAAACTGGAAGCAACAAAGGACTCACATGGGGTATTCTGCTTCCCCCACACCCAACTTTTCAGTTAGTATTTATCAGGGGTCTCCCTTATTTCTCAATGGCCCCCATTTTAGTTCGAACCATATCAATACCTACCACCTGACTTCACTATTACAGGATGTGACCCAAGACCAACCCAAGACACTTCGGCATCTCAGGCGGATCCCAAAATGGGGCCTCCTTTCCCACCAGGGAAGAATGGGTGAGGGAAGATCTACATCAGGAGCAAGGTAGGAAGAAAGACTGACATCTAGATCTGCTGGTCTGGTGAATCCCGCTGCCTGAGACAGTCACCTCACCTTGTTTTATGGGTGGGCTAGCCCTGGCGTGACCACTAAAAGCCACGGAAATACCTATCTCTGATTTCGCTGTGCAGTCAGCTATAATAAGCTTTCAACACACAGTGCAGCTGGACTGTTTTCGTCCAGCAGGTAAGCCCTAAGTGGTCTGTAAATCACTCCAACTGATCTCCAGAATGGAAAAAGGAACTCACCTATTAGCAGACCATTACTCAATGGTAAAGCACATGATATGTATGCAAATGATCCCCACGAACCCTTCACTCCTTGGCATATACGCTTTAAAAATTCTTAGGAAAACAGGAATGAGGGGGACTTCTGCCTGAGACCTTTGAACTCCATCAGGGTAGATCAGTAATTATCTGACTCAGTAATAAGGTAGTTTCACATGTCTGTGTATCGTCTCTGGAGGAAACACTAATTATAATAAGGGTCCCATTCATACTATCAATAAAGCACTTGTACACCAATTTAACAGTCATGGCTTCCTGCAAAGAATCCTGAGAACTGTAGCTCTTTGGGGGGTGTTTCCTAACAATTCTCAGCACACTAAACAAACAACAGTTCCTAGGACTTTTGGGGGGAAGTCAGGACTGTTAAAGTGGTATAGGTAAAAGTAAAGGGACCCTGACCATTAGGTCTAGTCGCAGACAACTCTGACGTTGCGGCGCTCATCTCACTTTACTAGCCAAGGGAGCCGGCGTGCAACTTCTGGGTCATGTGGCCAGCATGACAAAGCCGCTTCTGGCGAACCAGAGCAGCGCACGGAAACACAGTTTACTGTATATTCCTGCGTATAAGGTCCAGTCGCGGATGACTCTGGGGTTGCGGTGCTCATCTCGCTTTACTGGCTGAGGGAGCTGGCGTACCGCTTCCGGGTCATGTGGCCAGCATGACTAAGCCGCTTCTGGTGAACCAGAGCAACACACGGAAACGCCGTTTACCTTCCTGCTTTCACTTTGACATGCTTTCAAACTGCTAAGTTGGCAGGAGCTGGGACCGAGCAACGGGAGCTCACCCCGTCATGGGGATTCAAACCGCCGACCTTCTGATCGACAAGCCCTAGGCTCTGTGGTTTAATCCACAGTGCCACCTGCATCCCACTAAAGTGGTATAAGAGTGCTTTAAATGTATGGCGCGGATGCAACCAAGGTCTTATCTGATATTAGACCTGGATGGCCTGGGAAACAAAGTATCAAGAATCCCAAGTGCCATAAAAGAAAAAAAGTACAGAGAAAAACCATTAAGGGGGAAACTCTATGCCAACAGATCTAGGATTAAGCCACATTTAACTCAACTGAATTTACTTCTGAGCTGACGGGCATGGGACCAAGGTGCCTGAAGACCAGTATCTCCCAGTAATAACTTTGTCCCTGAGTTTTTAAAAATGAATAAATCCAAAAGTGTTACAAAGGCTACAGTGCTGAAAGCACTAGAGGCCTGTTTCTCTTTCCAGGCAGGCGTCAAGGATCAGATGCCAGCACCTTTCACACAGTAGTTACAAAACCAAAGTATTGGGGAGCAGGGAGAACAGGAACACCGCAATAGAGTCTACTGCCAAAGTAACCCTCAGAGGGTTTAGCTTTATTACATTTGAATATGCTCTCTGTGGCACCCCCCCAAATAGTGGAATTCCTTCCCAACAGAGGTGTGTTTAGCATCTGCATGCTGACATCACACCTCTTTACGCTAGGCTTTGACATTATACAGTGGTACCTCAGGTTACAGACGCTTAAGCTTACAGACTCCACTAACCCAGAAATAGTACCTCAGGTTAAGAACTTTGCTTCAGGATGAGAACAGAAATTGTGCGGTGGTGGCGCGGCAGTAGCGGGAGGCCCCATTAGCTAAAGTGGTACCTCAGGTTAAGAACAGTTTCAGGTTAAGAACTGACCTCCAGAACGAATTAAGTTCTTAACCCGAGGTACCACTGTATAGATTTGGTATATATTAGGACCTACCGTATTCTTCTGACTGCAAACTGCTTTTACTGATTTTTCTATTGCATTTCTATATTGCTGTACTCTGCTCTGGGGCAATTATTGTTCAGGGCTTAGAAGAAATCCAATAAATAAATAGTTAAATGATATAATATTGCTTCCCACTTTTTAAAAAACGCAAAGCGATTCACAAGCAAGCAAAAAAAATGTATATACAATTTGTTAAAATCCAAAAACATTAAAAACTGAATTCCAAAGGCCTTATTTTTGATACAAAACTGAATTCCAAAGGACTTACTTTGGTATACAATTTTGTTTTGTTTTCTACATGGGTCCTATTTCTTTTATTTTCTTTTTTGTGTCTTATCTTACCCTGTGCACTTGTAATTATGTAATTTTTATATATTTCAATAAAGAATGTAAAATAAAACATGTATGAGAACAAGATCTCCTGAACATGGGCCAACTAACAGTCACATGCCTTGCAGCTTGGTTGGACATGGAGAGTTTCAGGTGGAAAAAGTACCATGCCACTACTCTGGCTGGCTGTACTGCCCCTTAAGCAGGCAGGTTAAGGAGAAACAGTATGGAAGACCATTACAGAACTGCAGTACTTTTTCCATCCAAGAACATTTACTGCTAAGCTTTGAGTTCAGGTATAATTGCTGTTTGCTTGAGGGCCATCAGGGGATGAACAAACTGCATGGCAGTTACACTTTCCCTTAGCTATCTCTCTTCTGGCCACGTAAAACAAACCCATACAACCATTATGGCACCATCAAATCTGCTCATTTCTAGCCTGGGCCCCCCATGGCAAACCAATTGTGCAAAATGCTCACCCCACCAAACACAAGAGATTCACTTTGCTGCCAATTATTTTCTCAGAGTGAACTCTGTTCACAGTTCCCTGCTTACACTTTATGATCCTGGACGCAATCTTGCAAGCAATCTTGCCACAGACGCGAAGTCACATGAACAGTCTTTGAAGGAGGGCTGCAGTGGCAACAGTGATTGTGGGCCAAGGTGTAGAGGACCCTACGAAGGCAACATTTTGTCCACACTTTGAATGATATTGAGCTGGGTTGAGAGAGAGGAGCAGAAACAATATCTGGGATTGCGAGGAGAATTCCCACTAGGGTGAGGTCTTTTTCTTGGAAAATGAGAATTACTGGGGGCTGCCACTCTTTTCCATGATTCATTTGGGTCCAGATAGACAAGTTATCGCTCCATGTGGGTTATTTTGAGTACAACTGCAAAAGAAGAATCCACTGAGAATGCAGACTAGCTTTTCAAAGGCAAGGAAGGTCCACAAAATACAACCGGGTGTGTCCTAAATTGCTCAATGACAGTATGTCATACGCTGTCCACACCCAGTAGTCTCATCAACCTGTTCCAGGGGACGAGGAAAAGATTACAACTGAACATCAGGACAATATTAATTCCAGGCTGATAGGTTGGCCTTAATCATCTTCATCAAACCAAGGAAGTCTCAGCCTACTTGAAAAATAACACCACCTTAAAAATTCAGGTACCCAAAATGGGAGGCTTCAGTACCCCTTGTTTAAATTGTCCACACTTAACATGCAACAGGGTCCCCGCTCCTCTATTCCACATACAAGACAGAAACAGATTATCTTCATCCCACTGTACATAGTGCAATTGGAAATAATCACCCTTAGCCCAATGACCAAGAGTAGACTAGCATTTGAAGCACACATATCCCCAGTTGCTATTATAGAAACAGAGGAATAAACCACCCCCAAATAATTATCACCATTTGAGTGGCAATATGTAGTCATATTCCACACCATACATTTAAAGCACATGACTTTGAATATTTACCCTTGCAATTCTCAGCACCCTTATTTAATTTTTGGGGGGGTGGGTGGGAAATCATGTACTCTAAATATACAGAGTAGATTTGACAAGTAAAACCAGAGGCTGTAGATTAATGAGGAAAGGTGACCCTATGGCAAAGTGGGGGAGAAGGAGGAATAAGAGAGGCTAGCAATTGAGAGAAAAAGAATTAAGTGTCAATGTATGGTACCAAATAAAGAACCCCCATCACAAGTTGGTTTTGTAACAGAGCAGTGATGTGAGTAAGGGTCCCTTTTATTAACAACAATAGTTTGACAAGTATCCTCCACCTGCCCTGCTGTCCCCAACTTGGCATGACGAGACCCCTCACAAGGCTGAAAAATCCCCCCCTTAATAATAACTTTGCGATTATCTCTCCAAGTCACCCCCCAACTTACTAGGGAATTTATTATATGATAATAACGATTTCACAAGGGCCCCCCTAAGCCACGCCCCACAGCTCCCCATAAAGCAAAACCACCCTTTGTAGTAATTTTGCAAGGATTTTCCTCAACCTCTTGGTATGGACAAGACCCCAAGGCTGAAAATCCTTACATTACATTGCAACTCCTCCCCCGCCCCCAACCCACTACCCGGTTTGTCAGAGCAAAAAAATGCGTCATTATTTTTATTATTAATTACTGTATTATTATTTCTCAAGGACCTCCCTCGTGCAGCCCCTAGCTTATCGAGACCAGCCTGAAAAGACCCGCTTTTAAGATTTGATTTCTCAAGAAGGGCCGCCTCTCCCAGCTCGCCATGGCGGGGGACCCTCAAGGCTGAAATTTCGTTATTTTGGAAAGGGGGTTGGAGGAAAGGAGGAAACCCCGTCCCCCCCCTCCCGCGTCAGCCTGGGGCCTAGAGAGTCCTCTTCCCGCCCTCTCACGGAGGGCCCCGGCCTCATCGCCGGGGCAACGGCGGGGCCTCGGGCCTCACGGGGGTAACTTACAGGCCGCGCCGGGTGTCCCTCCTTCCGCTTCCCGCCCCGCCTGACCAGGCAGAGCCGCTGCCCGCGCCAACCCCTCCTCCTCCTCCTCCTCCTGCTGCCGAGATGGCGGCAGCGCGAAGCCGACAGAAGAGCTTCCGCTACCGGGGCGAAGAGGAGGAGGAGGAGGAGGTGATGATGATGATGATGGCGGGGGCGGAGGGTGGGAGGTCGGCCGCGCCGGCCACAGGGATGCTCGTGCCTGCTCACCTGGCGGTGGCGGAGTTCAGTAGGGTTTACTCCTTAGGGAAAAGGCACAAGCGACGCAGCAGCCTCCCGGAGCCCGTTAACGACGAAAGCAAGGAAACGCGCATCGCTTCGTTTCATTCTTTCCTTTCCTCCTCCGAGCTCAAGGTGGCGCACGGAGTTCCCCTCCTCCTCCTCCTCATTTTAGTCACACAACAACCCCGTGAGGGAGGCTAGGCTGAGAGTGAGTGAGTGATTCATTAATCTACCCCCCCCAAGGTCACAGCTTCGTGGCTGAGTTGGGGATTTGAACCCTGGTCTCCCACCCGCAAAGGATGTAGGGCAGTGCTTTGGAGCTCCCCCACCCCGCACAGGAGTCCGAGGGGTGGGGGCACAAAATAAAAAAGAAGAATAAAATACAATGATTTTTTTTCAATTAGAATAAGATCTATTATTTGATTATTGATGTAAACCCCCCAAATGTATTTTCTATAGTTGGAAGTTTTTACCACTTCTGTACATTTTATTTTATTGCTATGGGTAGTGCCTGATGCAAATAAAGATTCTTCTTCACCTCGGATTGCTCTACCGGTAGTTTCACACATGGGAAATCTCTGTGTGATTCTGGAATGCCTGATAGTCTTTCAAGGCCAACTAGGAATTTCTGTAAAATAAAAAAATTCCTTCAGTAGCACCTTAAAGACCAACTAAGTTTTTATTTTGGTATGAGCTTTCGTGTGCATGCACACTTCTTCAGATACAGTGAAATGGAAGTTTCCAGGCACTTATGTAGAGAAGGGGTGGGGAGGGGTGGGGATGGGGAGGGGGGATCACTCAGAAGGGTGGTGGAAATGGGTGATTGACTGACTGATAGCTGTTGATGACCGCAAACGACTGCAAATGGTTTTGCATGAAAAAGCAAGGGTTGAGATGGCTGGAGATCGCTTATCATGTATAATGAGATAAGAACCCGATATCTCTGTTCAAACCAGGTCCCTCCATGGTTTTGAGCTTGGTGATAAGTTGCAATTCAGCAACTTCTCTTTCCAGTCTATTTCTGAAATTCTTTTGTAGTAAGACAGCTACTTTGAGATCTTGTATAGAATGTCCTGGGAGATTGAAGTGTTCTCCTACTGGTTTTTCTGTCTTCTGGTTCCTGATGTCAGATTTATGTCCATTTATCCTTTGGCGTAGGGTTTGGCCTGTTTGTCCAATATAGAGAGCTGAAGGGCACTGTTGGCATTTGATGGCATACACAATGTTAGAGGATGAGCAATTAAATAGTCCTGAGATGGTATGTTGGATGTTGTTGGGGCCAGTAATGGTATTGTCTGGGTGTATGTGGCAGCAAAGTTGGCATCTGGGTTTATTGCAGGCTCTGGTACCAGTGTCCATGTTAAGTCTGGTGGTTGTATTATTGTGGGTGAGGAGTTGTTTAAGATTGGGTGGCTGTCTGTAGGCAATGAAAGGTCTTCCTCCCAGAGCTTGAGAAAGGGAGCGGTCATTGTCCAGGAGAGGCTGTAGATCTCTGATGATGCGTTGTACTGTTTTAGCTTGGGAGCTGTATGTGATGACTAGTGGTGTTCTGTTATTTTCTTTTTTGGGTCTGTCTTGCAGCAGGTTCTCTCTAGGTATCTGTCTGGCTCTGTTGATCTGTTGTTTAACTTCATCAGGTGGATATTTTAGTTCTAAAAAGGTTTGCTGTAGATCTCTTAGGTGAGATTCTCTGTCTGTAGAGTTGGAACAGATGCGGTTGTAACGTAAGGCCTGGCTGTATACGATGGATTGTTTGGTATGTTTGGGATGGTAGCTAGAAGCATGTAGATATGTTTGTCGGTCAGTTGGTTTTCTGTATAAGGTGGTGTCTATACGTCCATCCTGTATTTTTATAGTAGTGTCCAAAAAATGTATTTCTTGCATAGATTGGTTCATTGTGAGGTTGATGGTGGGGTGAAAGTCATTGAATGTCTGGTGGAAGGTTTCCAGGGTCTGTTGTCCATGTGTCCAGATAATAAAAATATCGTCAATGTATCGCAGGTACAGGAGAGGTTTGAGTGGGTAGGAGTTAAGGAAACGTTGTTCTAAATCTGCCATGAAGATGTTGGCATACTGTGGGGCCATGCGGGTGCCCATGGCTGTGCCGCTGATCTGGAGGAACAGGTCATCACCAAATTTGAAGTGGTTGTGGGTAAGGACAAAGTGGCAGAGTTTGGTAGCAAAGTCCGCTGTGGTTTTATCTGAAATGGTGTTCCTTATGGCTTGTAAACCATCATTGTGTGGGATGTTGGTATATTGACTGACTGATAGCTGTTGATGACCGCAAACGACTGCAAATGGTTTTGCATGAAAAAGCAAGGGTTGAGATGGCTGGAGATCGCTTATCATTTCCACCACCCTTCTGAGTGATCCCCCCTCCCCATCCCCACCCCTCCCCACCCCTTCTCTACATAAGTGCCTGGAAACTTCCATTTCACTGTACCTGAAGAAGTGTGCATGCACACGAAAGCTCATACCAAAATAAAAACTTAGTTGGTCTTTAAGGTGCTACTGAAGGAATTTTTTTATTTTACTTCGATCCAGACCAACACGGCTACCTACCTGTAACTAGGAATTTCTGGTATTCCAGTGCTTAATTTTTTTTGGTGGGGGGGTTGCTGGTACTCACCCTAAAGTTACAGTAAGTGCCACACTTTTAACATGGGGAGGTGCCAGTACTGCATACCCTTGAGTACCCCCACAAAACCCACTGAAAACACATTTATACAGGTACCTACTGAGAAAACAAAACAGCACCAAAAGGAATTATTGTGGAAGGAATTATTTTTTGGGAGGGTGGGGGGATTTTATCCTAGCTCAATGTGCCAAATAACCCGAGTCCACCTCAGCTCCTCTAGGTCTTAACCGCTATGCACATAGCAACTGTTTTGCATGGCGGTTCCGCTCCTGGCCCCTGCGTGCAACAGTGAAGAGCACATAAGTCCACTCCACCCTGTTGTGTCCTGTTCTGCCCCATTTCTCCCCCCCCCACTGTTATACCCCTTTTCCAGCGTGAGCATGAGCAGAGACACATCATAAATCGTTAATATACATAAATATACTAAGAGGAAGTGCCCAGAAATTCATAGGGGGAAAAGACAGCAATATTTTAAGAGCTATTTGTGAGCTTCAACCCATTGTGCCATCAGGTCATGTTTTGGTCCACCATTTTCATTCAACATGGCGGCTGGCATCCAAACATAGATGAAGGCTGCTGCCCCCACCTCAGGAGCCCTCATGCTGAGCTTGGCAATGATATCACAAGAGGCAGGCAAACCTATGAAGTCTGCCACCCCCACTATACACCAAAAAGCCTATAGTGTGACTCTGTCCTCACACTCAAGAGTCCTACGACACAGATAAGATCACTGCCAAGCAGTCACAGATGAGAGACTCCCCATTTCTGAAGCACTAATGGCTTTATGTCCTCATACCTATTAGGCCACACAGTTGCTCCTTTCCTCTCTCACCTGGGGGGGGCCCCAGCTCTGTACCAAAGCAAGCTGTTGCCCTGTGGGGAGGGATGATATAAAAAAACCCAATGTGCTACTAATTCTCAGCTATATAATTGTACCGTGCATGGTGCTACACAACCCCGACTTCTGACAAATAACCAATCTGTAACTAGTGCTAACAGGCACAAACCTCAACTCCATACTCAAATGTGGCCCTGAAGGTCAGTGTAAACACAGTTGTTGCAGTGAACCAGTGGCTTTGCTCTTCTTCTCCGCTTCATATATTTGGTATAGCTTGAAAAACTGCTCACGGGTTTGTTGTGATTACAAGCTTGATCACCATTATAATTCCCTCGGGGTAGAGACCTCTCATAACTCCTTGTTTGTAAAACACCACATTAGACAGGCGGTGCAACCTGTGGGTGTGGTAATGATTACATCTTGATCAACCCCAAAATACCTTGCAACACCAACCTCCTATGGCTGGGTCGAGACCAACAAGGGGGTCATGTCCTGACTGAGATTGATAGTTGTTTATTTTTGTTCTTATAAGTAATAATCATTAGATGTTGATCCACATTGCAACATCACACTCTGACCTGAGGGTGGTGGTGGTGTTATTTGGATGTCACAAAATCTTAAGTGGCTAAATTGCAACCCACACCAAAGGGGGTTAAAGAAGTGATCCAAAACATGTTTACTAATAAGTCTCATTAAATTCAACAAGACTTGATCTCCGAAAACGTGCATAGGATTGCAAACCTTAACTAAGTTAACTAAGTTTCCACCATAAAAAATCTGCTAGTCATCAAGTCTGGAACTCCCTTTTTAGATTTTACCAGGGTTAGAATGCAGCATAATTGTTGAAACAAACAAACAAACAAAAATTCCTTCCAGTAGCACCCTAGAGACCAACGAAGTTTGTCATTGGTATGACCTTTCGTGTGCATACACACTTCTTCAGATGTTTGCAGCGTTGCAGGTTAAAACCGGAAAGGCTATAAAGATGGACGAGACTATTTTGCGCAGGAAATGCATTTTACAAGCTTATCCGGCGCTCGGAAACAAGCCCCCACCATTGCATTCAATGCGACTTTCCGGCTTCAGGTAAGCACGTGCGGCACCCAAAGCCTCGCACTGAACCAAAGCAGGAGATTCAGGCTGAGCAGGAAACATGAAATCAACCCCGCGTTACACTTTAGCGCGCGCGCAGTAAGCAAACGCGCAATCCCCGCCCGGCCAGCAAGAGGAGGCCCCTCCCCCTAACAACCGAACAGCCAATCAGAGGTAAGAATCTGTTACTAAGGTGTAGCGTCCTCGAGGGATATGGAAACATGGCGGCCTCCAGGCCTGGATCCTACTGTGGGGAGGTGAAAGAGCTGCGTCGGGACGGTGAGTGGCGGCGGCGGGAATGGATAGCTTGCACCAGGAGGACTGTTAACGTGATGGATTTAAATGAGAAGAAATATGGGGGGGGGGCGCATTGCCTTTTTTGGAACAGTCATGAGCTGTGACAACTAAATCGAACCTCCATGCACAGAAGCAGTCTATCAGGTGACAAGCCACATAGGGAAAGTTATCACCCACATTTGCTACTTTTATACACACACACGCACACACACGCACACACACACACATATAGATAGATATAGATATATACATACAGTACATTCGTACATATATTAGGACCTGGGAGAGCAGGGTTCCAATCCCTACTCAGCTAGGAAGTTCACTGGGTGGCCTTGAGTGAGTCAGTCAGCCCCTCAGCCTAAGCCTACTTCACAGGGTTGTTGTGGAGAAACAGGTTGATATATGCCACCTTGAGCCCCTTGGTAATGTAAATGTAATAATTACATTTTCTTTATAAAGAAGTTGTTGTTTCTTTCTTTCTGTTTATAAGCCCAGATAAAGAGAAACTATAGGGAGCTTGTTTCTGTCTGTCCCCCCCCCCCCGCTCCAAAAAGCACTCTGCTCCAGCTGATGCGCTTGGCCTTGAACTGGGGGGGTTAGCATGCTCTGGCCTTTGCAGTCAGCTTGGAGACTATGGGTCTCATAGTTAGAGGGAGAACAAACTGGCCAATTTTATTTATTTACCGTACTTAAGTTTTTATACTGCTTCAGGAAACCCTAAGTGAGTTACGAATGGCATTGAAAAAAGAATCAACTTATGAAATGCAGTACAGATTACACATTCAAAACCAAACTATACTACTGCCTATGAGAATAACTGTTATACGTTTTAAGTAGCATAACTGAAATAAACATCTCAAAACAATATACATCAGTAAAACAACTAAGAGCCCCAGCTTCCATAGAGCTGTGGACAGTGATGTGCAGTGGGCAGTGAATAGAGTGTAAATGATGGAAATCTTACCTCAAAGTCAGTCAGTCACAGCTTAGACAAGGTTCCCCGCTGTGGAACTTTGATGCCAGAAGATTTTTTTGTGGCCCTTTAAGCTGCCCCTACATTTCCCCATTCAAAGTAATATATTTTACTGAATTAAATAATAATGAAAGTGATCTCAATGTACTTGCGAGTTACATTCAGGGGATAGTGTGTGAAGCCAAAATCGGGTTCAATTGTGGGTGGGATTGCCAAAGTCTTTTTTCCTGGATCCCCCCCCCATATATATATATACATATATACATACACATACATATACTTACATACACTGTATAGTCAAACATGTAAAGCTGACTGCACACATTAAATGTGTGTAAGTTGCAAGTTGCAAACGTTTTAAAATACGGTAGAATAGCTGCTGGGAACGTATTTTGGAAAGCAGCCGTGAGAATTGCAGTTCTTGCCATGCAGCCTCCAGAGGGGTGACCAAGTGACCTTCAGCCTGAAATAGTTACCTTGATCTAGCTCAATACGATCTACTCTTACTGACAGCCGCTCTCTGGCTGTCTGGCATCTCAGGCAGAGAATGGGATTTCTTATTACCTGTCGCCTGAAATTCTGTTAGCTGGAGATGCTTGGGATTGAACCGGAGAAAATCTGTATACAAACCCTTATTTATTTTCTTCTAAGACAAAGAGCCTTTTAAAAAACTAGATCCATTGAGCAGGTTCAGGATTGGCAAAAATAATTTTCTTATCCACTCCTGTAGCTAACTTACATCCTTTGCTGTCACAAATGGTCACTTAGTTACTTTTAAAAAAGAATTAAGAGGAAATCATGTCTATGCTTATTAGCCATGACAGCTTAACTAGAATCTCCATGTGTAGGGTCAGTGTCTGAATGCCAGTTGCTAAGGGCAAAGAACAGCAAATAATCTTTAAATGAGTCTCAAAACCGTATGAATTTTTCTTCAATGCATAAAGGAAACTTGTGACAATTTTTATTATCCTATAAAGTGGCTTGCTTTGTTTTTATTTTAGGTATTTAAGATCCTCATTTCAATTGCTGCTGCTGTTTTTGGACATCTTATACTTCTGCATTTCTTCCTTTCAGGTTATGGACTTTATGTTTACCCTAACTCTTTCTTCCAGTATGAAGGAGAGTGGAAGCAAGGGAGAAAACACGGTAAAGCAAACAAACAAACTTTGTCCTCTGCCATTGTGAGGTTGATATCATTCTAGCTTGCAAGAGGTGTTATTAAGCAGTACAAAGTGGGACCTGCAACAAAATGTTGTGGTTTGGAGTGCTCGCATTTAGTGTGTCCTGGCCAGGACACTTGATGAGGCATGTGACCCTCACCTACTCCAGGTAGCAAGCTCCTCCCTGAGCTAGCGAGCCCCACCTGGGCTGTAGGTCCTTGCCTGCCCTTGAGGCAAAACAGGAAGTGCCACCCTGCTCTAGTACACTACCACCAGTGGGAGACTCACCACCACTGCGCCACCTGCCAGTGGCACTGCAGCTGTACGACCATCTCCCCCATGCCATGTTGCACCAAGTTACAGCTCAGCAGCAAGGGTTAAATAGTTGAGAGAGAGAGTTAAAACTTAAGAATTACTTCTCCTTTCATAGTGTATCAGGAGATTGGTAGTAAAGTTGTTCAAAGTTGCTGCTTTTAAAAGTTGCCGCTCTGGCTGGCTCTCCCTTGCTTGCTCTCCAAATCATCAGCTCCATCCCTATCCATTTTAAAAAAAATGATTAGATGTGTGCAGTATTGTACTGCCTGTCTCCTTATCTATTTTGATTATCTCACCTATTTCCCCCGTCCCCAATCCACTGAATGACTACAGTTTCTGGTTGTTGCTGAGACTTTAAAAAAAAATTAAATTTTTCCAGGTCACGGGAAATTGCTGTTTAAAGATGGAAGTTATTATGAAGGCGAGTTTGTAGATGGGGAAATTAAGGGCAACGGACTCAGATACTGGGCGTCTACAGGTGGGTTTTTTGTGGTACGTTCTCTGTACATTGTAATACATTCAGGGATTTTGTATCAGTCAGAAGAGCCTTTGACTCCAATTGGCGAAGCAGTTCTGTTCTTAAATGTTGATGCTTTGTCACTGACTGAGATGCTTTCATCCTGGCCTCTGGCTAAACTGTTCAGGCCCAAGAGAGCAAAGGACAAGGTAAGCAGAAGAAGGCCTTAGGTAAACGGGGAGTGGCTTAAGTGAGGGCTTAGGAAACTAACAGCCCAGGAGGCTAGGAAAAGAGGATTGCCATCAAATCCAAAAGAATGAGGTGGTGAGAGTATGGGACAATTACACTTTCCCTAGGAAAACACGCTTAATGCTAACATTGTCAGCTTTTAGGTGCCAGTCTAAGACATTCCTGCTTTGGGTTTTTAATCTAGATTGTACCATGGTATCAGTGTTAGAAACTCAGATATATAAGCTAATTGCCAAATGTCACCTTAAACATGAGTTATGGTCGCCACAACATAATGTCTAGGCATTCATTTTTGATCAATGAATTTTGTTGCTTTTCATTTTATTTCTATACCACTTTATATTTTAAAGCAAAAATCTCAAGCAGTTTACAAAACATCAAATAATCCAGAATAAAACAAATTCAAGCTTCAAGGAAAATATTTCAGATTCTTCTCTAAGCAACATTTTGCTTCCCCCATTTTTTATTTACCTACTTAATTTATATAGCTGCCCCATTGCAGATGTACTCCAGGAAGCCAGTGTGGTGTACTGGTTAGAGTGCCGGACTAGGACTTGGAAGATCAT
The DNA here is from genome assembly GCF_963506605.1 of Zootoca vivipara. NCBI lineage: Eukaryota > Metazoa > Chordata > Lepidosauria > Squamata > Lacertidae > Zootoca > Zootoca vivipara. The sequence continues at coordinate 79,211,084 of NC_083281.1, forward strand.
GGTTCAAATTCCCACTCGGTCATGGATCTCACTGGGTGACCATGGACCAGCCACAACCTCTTTACCTAGCTCACAGGGTCATTATAGGGGTTAACAGAGGGATGAACCATGTACTCCTTGGAGAAAAGGCTGGGATATATATGTAATAAATAAGCTCTTCTGCTTACCTGCTTCAGAAAGCTAGATGGGTCACTTCTATGATTTATGGCCTGTTTTTGCTGCTCATCATCTGTTTGTTTGTTTGCTTGCTTGCTTATTATTTCCATTTGTAGTCTTTTTACTATCTGAAGCAGTTTACAGCAGATAAGAATATATAAATATTTATGTATACACAAATAAGTGCAATAAAAACCATGTCAAATGATTTATATAAAAAACAAAACAAAAAACCAAATACATAAACAATCTCCATATGCCTAAACATAATGGCAACATAAATAAAGTCAAAGAGCATTGCAAGGCAGCGTATATTATACATTACATCTATCAAGCAACCACTCATACTCTGGCAATATTATAACTCACATACAAAAGGTAACTGCCAAGCATACAAATGTGCCCTACTCTTCCCATCTCTGAAGCACTAATAGACTCATGATGCAACACCCACTAGACCATCTAATATTCCTTTCCCATCTCTCTCCCGAGAGGGCCCCCATTTTAAACCAGAGCAGGCAATTGTCCTGCTGGGTATAAAACTCCTTCCATCCACTCACTCCCAGCTACATAATTGTAACATCCACCTTCCAGGGCGGCTGGATAACATTCATCTTTTTTATTCATCTTGTTGGATGGCTTCTTTCAGAAATTTTTATTCTGTTGCTTTTTTATTTTACGCTTTTTGTCTTTCACATCTCCTTTTCTCTGAAGTCCTATTAACTTGAGGTGCCAGGAATTGAACCTTGGACCTTCTCCATGGAAGGGAGATGCTCTACCCCTGAGCTACAGCCCTTTCCTAAGATTTTGTTTGTTTTCATATGGTCTCATAAAATCTATTGCCAATGGACTCTTTTGTTGAAATAGGATTTAGGTTACTTAATTCCTCCTTGTCACCAAAGCTTATTGCCTGCAATCTAAGCATCCTCTTATGCCTGTGTAGAAGTATAAATAGTGTGGGGGGGTGTCATTCTTTCTTCATTGCGGCCTGCTTATTTCACATGCTTCACATATTGCAAAATTCATTGAGGCAGGTGCTTCTGTGTAGAGATTAATGTGCTGTCTCTGTGAAAACATGTAACTGCATGCACATTTCCTGCAAAATTGCAGGTGGCTTCTTCTTCTTTAACCATCCGTAGTTTCAAAGATGCAATGCAAATCCTGCTTATTCAACCACCCTTTATCAATTTCAGTTTTAGTTTCAAATTTTATTTATTCTTATTTTGAAATGCTTTTGTTTATAGAAAGCTGGTAAGGTGTATATTGGCTCAAGCATGCAAGGCCTGTGCAGGTTTACTCTGAAGTAAGTCTCACTTACAGTAGTCCAAGGGGACTTAGGACCAGGGCACTAATTGCATTCATAGTGCCACTTCATTCCTGCTCTCTTTAATGAATGGTTTGAATGACTGTCTGCCATCAAAAAGCTGTTAAGTTGACTATGAAATTAAAGTACTTCTTACCCATCCCTTAACCATAAAGAACATACTACGAATCTTTTATTTTTTTTAAAAAAATATGGCACTAATGTCATTTTAAGATACCTTGGTGTTAAAGACCTAAAGGAATACGGATTACGATTCCATTAGTTTGTAAGATAAAGACCCAATGAACGCTTCCTTTGTTCTTGATTAAGCTGCCCTGGTGATAAAAGGCGGTTGGTAATTATTCACTTGTAATGTCTTGTATCAAGAACAGAACGGTCAAAATCTTTATTGGAACACCAAGGATTATTAAGTCGCATTTGCCGGAGCAGTTTCCTCCCTGTGTTTTACTTTATCATATATTTGATTCAAGGGAATACTTATTCTGGCCAGTTCCTCTTTGGAGAGCTGCACGGGCATGGAGTCATTCACTATGCAGATGGTGGAAAATATGAAGGGGAGTTCTCCTATGGAATGCGAGAAGGTAAGCTGAAAGACAGGGTTGAGGCCATGGAACTAGGAAAGGTCCCCTCTTACACACACCAGGTTGCATATTTGGAACATCATTAAAAAGAGCAAAGTGGGAGATAAGCAGATTTCTTTATCTCCACCCAAGTGTTCTTTTTATTTGAATGCAAGTACATAGAGAGCTGCCTTATACAGAATCATACCACTGACCCATCTTAACTCAGTACTGTGTATGCTAGGTGTGGGGAACATTTGGCCCTCCAGATATTGTTGAACTACAGCTCTAATCATCAACCCCAACTAGCATGATGAGTGGCCAGGTATGATGGACGTTGTAGTTCAGCAACATCTGGAGGCCAAAAGTCTCCCCACACATGAGCTACATTGACTGGCAGTGGCTCTCCACAGGAGTCTCTCTCAGCCCTACCTGGAGATGCCAGTAATTGAACCTGGGACCTTCCCCATGCAAAGCAAACATTCTCCCCCCTGATTCACACGTTTGCCCTACACGTTTGCAGAGTGACATGCCAGAGAGGGCAGGGCTTAGCAGCACACACACATCCAACTCCATATTGTGAGTTTATTTACATGCGATTTTAAAAAAGTTGACACAGAGCCAAGGATAGGTAACCTGTGGCCTTCCAGGTGTTGCTGGACTGCAGCTCCTATCATCCCAGACTATGGACCATGCTGGGTGGGGCCAACAGGAGGTTGAGCCAAAAAGCATCTGGAAGGTCAAAGGTCCCCCATCCCTGTGTTAGATCAAATGCACCAGTACATTTTCTGATATAATTTCCACTGAAAGGATAAGAGCTGCTCTTCCGCATATACATTTCCTAGTGAATTTTTGTCCTGTGTGAATTCATGTTAACTGGTGGGCTGTAAGAGGTGGCATTTGAATTCCCTGCTTCAGGCCCGAAAATATATTTTGCCAGCCTAGAGTCTTGGGATTTAGATTAAGGCTCCAGATTAATCAGAAACACTGGTTTATATGCTAATGTGCTATTGCATTAGTTCAAAGTACTTCCACATGCAAGCAAACATACACTCCTCAGATTTTTGGCTATACCCCTCATGTTACATCCCGTAATTTATTTATTTATTTATTTATTTATTTATTTGGGGGGGGGGGGGTTCTGCAGCTTTCAGTAGCACCCTTTGCAGGACTGCAATGCATTGGGTGGCATTGGTGAAAATCTGGATAGGGTGGGCTTGCAGGAGTGGAAGTGCTTTCTGTTTGCACAGAAACACATTTTGATTCAAGGGACTGGTTGGAAGTGCATTTGAGTGAAGTTAGGAATCACTTTGGACATTGTGCAATGCCTTGTGGGGGACAGGATGCCCCAGGGACTTGTGTTTCCTATCCTCCACACTTACTTGCACAATCAGGTGTGGAACTTGAAAATTTCCCTCCACTCTCCATGTTCAGATATGCAATAAGAACATAAGACCAGCACCAGACCAGTAGCCCATCTAGTTCAGCATCCTTTTCTTACGGTGGCCAACCAGGTGCCCCAAAGTAAAGCCCAGAAACCAGAACTGAGTACGACAGTTCTCTCCACCTGTGATTCCCAGCAACTGGTATTCAGAGGCATATTATCCCAATGGTGGAGGGAGAAACATTATTATGGCTAGTAGCTCTATCCCCAAGTCAGGAGCTTATGTATTTGGTCTTGGGGTGGAATGGGAAGAGGTGAGGGCTCTGCTTTGGACATGACAAAGAAACATTGAGATTAGGGAGCACATTTCTGGGTTTGCTCTTAGTTGGTACATAGAAGTCTTCTTCCATTTTTTGCTACCATTTTCCTCCTCTTTTCAGGCCATGGGTTACTGACTGACAAGGATGGACAAATATATCAAGGAAGCTTCCATAGCAACAAAAAACATGGAGGAGGGAAAATGATCTTCAAGTAAGTCCCCCCCCCCCCTTTCTTATTCTGTTCTTCTTAATTGGATGTTGTTTTCAGGTTTAGCTTGAAACTACCGAGTGCCAATTTAAAAAGCAGCAGCAACAATTCATATCATGGAATGTGTCAGGGATTCATTCATACCTGAAGCAAAGTCAAGCAGAGTAGGTGACAATAGGACCAGTTGGCATTCAGCTCAAGGAGGATGCAGAAGCATAAACAAAACCATTTGTGGTGTCAGTTTTGCATAAGTGGTTATGGTGCACCATTAAGAAAAATAGCAGTGGGAGTGCCCAATCAAATTTTTATTTTATATACCATTTAATGCCAGAATAGGCTTCTTAGCAGTTTACAACTATAAAAAAACAGTGAAACAAACATTAAGTTATAAGCACCTGTAATTAAAATAGCGTGGAGGTACTCTGGATTCATTATTGTCGCCTGAGGCTCAAGTTGCCTCAGTGGCGTAGAGTGCCTTCCATCATTATTATGTTGCATGCCGCTATGGATACTTTTAGTAGATGTAAAGAATATAAATAAATAAATAAATAAATAAATAGCCCATTAAATTTCAAACTTACCCAGGGGCATTTCTGAGCCAGCTACTTTTCTCTCTCTTGGTCATCTTGGAGTAAGTATTTATTTTTTGAATTCTCAATGGTTGTACAAGCAACATGAGAATTTTCACCTTCTTATTTGTTTTAAGAAATGGGGATAAATTTGAAGGAGACTGGATCCTGGACCAGAGACAAGGTCACGGAATGCTTCACTGTGCCAATGGAACTGTATATGAGGTAAGAGCGTCATGAGGATCCATACAATAATGAGGTCTTTCCTGCCTTCTGGTTTCATTAGGTGGCCTACAGGGCCCTTTGTATGGCTTATAGGGGCATCTGTACTGTGAGATTTCTTACAAGAAAGTAGCACTGAGCCTCCTTACCTATTGCTCCCTGTTCCAAAGCTTCCCTACATTCTTTAACCTCATCCCTGTCCTCAGCCTGTTCTTGTGCAGGTTTTTACCACCAGCCAGACTTCTAGCTTTTTCTTCCCTCACAGAAGTTGGACTGCAAACTCTCTTAAATTCCCGCAGCATCTGAGCATTCTACCACATCTTCTCATCCAGTCAGTGCTGCAGGCTTCAGACTGCATACCTTTTTAATCAGTGGATGTCTTTTTTAAATAGCTGAATAACCTAACTGATTTTGTTCTCTAAAAGTTTCAGCCCAGATAATTTATTTTAAAATTTCAATTGTATTTTCATTGTTTTCTAGATCTAAATATAGCCTGTTTGGAACAGCAGTGTGATCTTGCTGCCCTTTGGCAGCCTTACATATTGTATAAATCTCTTTATTTCATATTTTGATGGGATTGCTGGCCTTAGCAATTTCCTAGGTATTTTTCCTCTTTCTTTTTAAGATACCTCCCCCGCACTCTGCCTCACCTCACTTTTCTGAATATCTGGTATCCATTACAACACATGGCTTGTCCTGTTGCATTGCTCAGAGCATGTAAAAAGGCCATTCATGCATAATAATGTCGGAAATTAAAAAATGGGCACCTGCTGATTATCTGTCTGTTAAGATGTCAGATGTGTTCAGAGATTGTCTCACATCAAGCTAGCCTAGTGTATTTGTAGCTAAGCAGATAGAATCTTAATGGTAGTTGGTGCAATTTAAAATGGTAGTTGGTGCAATTTAAAATTTTCTGCAATCCATATTTTTCTTGCTCGGCTGGTTTGCAGAACAGGCAACTTGCCACATACTAAGAACACGCCACAACCTATATTACTGGCTACAGTAGAATGGTTCTTTCAAGCCTAATTTGAGCAGAAGGAAGGGAACTCTGTGGGCTCTATGAAAAGCATTGATTTGAGGGCATTCATGCTTCATGGGTGCCATTTTAGTGACCCCTTTCTCTGACTACTGCAACAGAATGCAAATACCCTAACCATTCCAATACTTTCTAAAAAGAAAGGTAACATTTGTCCTATTTTATGGAGAACAGTCCTCTATTTCAAAGAGTCATAAATTTGTTTTTTGTTCTCTTTAAATCTTGTTTGTTTGCTTGTTTGTTTTAGTTAACAACAAGTTTCAGTCTTAAAATGTTAATTTTGTCATCAAAGCATAACCCCATAATTTATCAAGCCAGTCCTTTATCAAAGGTAGGGTTTGTGACCTCTGTTTACTTTTTTTGCATATACAATTCTGGCTTCATTATCATATAAGCAGCCAACTCTCTATATTCACCTCTAACAAACCCATCTAAATAATATCATAAATAAGAACACTGAAAAGAGTAACATATCCCATTATCTTCTTCATAATTTTACTAATAATTTTCCAATAGGCTAGGGGTGTTGTTGTTTTTTGGCTTTTGGATATTGCCTACACATATGAAGGAAGCTGCCTTCTTCTTCTTCTTCTTCTTCTTCTTCTTCTTCTTCTTCTTCTTCTTCTTCTTCTTCTTCTTCTTCTAACTGGAGAAATGTAGCCTGGTGAGATATCTTAGAACAGTTTTGATACCTGTTATCACTGCTCTAACTTGAAAGTGTTTGTATCAAAGGAGGGGGCGCATTCTTATTATTTTTCCTCATGACAACAAATGTTAAAATATTGTCCTGCACAACAACATCCTTTTGCGTGTTTAGACAATAAATTCAGACAAGACTCGGATTTTGGTTTGGCTTTTTGCAGAATTTAGGCTACAACTTTATTGATTACAGCAAGTGAGTGGTTGCATAGGCTCTGGTTCGACTAGCTCCCTGCACCGTTGCAGGTAGCACTGACCCAGGGCACCAGCATAGTTCAGCCTAGAGTGAACACCCGGATAAAGCCGGGAACAGGCTATATCCACCACCCAGATGTCCCCCTGGACTCAGGCACCGGCACAACCCCCTCACAGGGTTGAGTTGACCAAACCATTGAGTCCCTGGATTCCTTTAATGGAATACCCTCACATAGGAATGGCGAGAGCATTCCCCCATCCCTATCATCTGAACCAGAGCCTATCCGCCACATGAGCCCGCGCTCGCCGCCAACCACTCACACCTGTAACCAATCCTGTAACCCGCTGACACGCAGGTCAGCCACAAATCATTCCCAGTCACAGACAGATGAACCCCATCAAGCCTGTAAAGGGACGCATTGCGAAAGGTAATGCCCGGGTGACGGATCACCGCCCTGCCCAAGGCCAAAACCTTCTTGGCCACTGCACTCTGGACATGCCTCCTGGCCCTCTCGGTGGCAGCTGGGCAACGACATCCTCTCCATTCACGTTGCTGCAGCAGTTGCGACTAGAACATTTTGAGTCCAGGAAGAGCTGCTTTCAACTCCTCCAAGTCCTCCTGCATGTGGGTCCACAGGCTTAAGCCGGGAGCTTCTGGCAGGTCATTCTCGCCCAACTGCACCACCATCATAGAATCATAGAGTTGGAAGAGACCACAAGGGCCATCCAGTCCAACCCCCTGCCAAGCCTTCCGCAGACACCTTCGCCCGCACCGTTGGAAGAAGCTCCTCCCAATGCATTCCTCATCTGGACACCCAGGAGATGCTCACATGGTCAGGGAGCCCGAGCCTGCATCCGAATCCAGACTCTGCCACCTTCTTGCCGCCCAGTGGACAATGCTGTGCCCAACTATCCAGATGTGCAAGGTGGGCGGACCTAGGAATGAACAAAACAACATTAGCAACCGCACCTCAACGCCGCTTCTGAACATAACCCTTGTATGCTTCAGATTTCCAGTGGCCCAGATCCTTAATCCTGTCGATGGGCAGGCCCCAATGCGCAGCGGTGGTAGCTGCCCCAATACGGAAAGAATAAGGTGTGAACTAGCTTGCTGACAGGCCACATGCTGTGATTGCCTTACGCATAACTGCAGCAAATTGAACTGCAGCAAATTGATGCCTCCTTAACAAGGACCCATCGTCATGGACCAGAAAGGGACCATCCCCAGGCAGGCGAAGTGACAGATATTTCTTGGCATTCTTAACTGGACAAGGGCCAGGCTTACCAGTGGCAGGCAGCCTCATCAAGGCGCCTCTGCCCAACTGGTCAGTTTTTGAATTGCAAAAAATAATCAGCACCAGCTCAGCATCAGACAGCTGAACGTCCTGCAAAAGCAAGCCCCTGGGAGCCCTTCCCTGTGACCCCAATACAAGCCAAGGGCCATGTCAGACTTGTCCTCAGAGGTCTCAGAGGACGTACCAGTAGAAGAAGAGGAATCACTGTCTCTGCACCTCTTGGCCTTGTGTTTGGAGCGCCGACTCTTATGCCGCTTGCCACCCGAGGAAGGGACTCTAGGCACTGGGAGATCCTCCTCAGAAGACTGGGTGCTGAACACCTCCCTTGAAGGAGAAGATTGTACCTGCACGGAAGCAGAAGCATGCGAGGAGCTAGGCTGGGAAGAAGATTCCCCCTCCCCTCATGCTGAGCAAACTGAGCCCCTGAACTCCCATGCCCTGGGGGTGCAGACTGTGGACGGGGCAGACTGGACTGGAATGCCCGCTGTATCATGGCACCCATACTCCTAGGCCAACCCCTGGGACTGGCATCCTGGCAGGTTGAAATTGGGACCATGAGCCTCAAAAACAGTAGGAGACGTGTAAGGGCCAGGCTGAGAAACAAGCTGCCTACCAAACTGCTGAGCCAAAGACTCCAGCTCTGTGTTAAATCTAGCCAGCGCCACAGGATCTGATCCAATATCAGCCACAATTGTACCCAAACGATCCAGCGCATGCTGGGGAACAGCCGGGGAAGGCGCTGAATGCAAAGCTTGAGGCGATCCTCTGATCACCCTTTTAGAAGGGAGAGCAGGACTAGGATTCCTTTCAATAGGCATCCTGATTTTTAACAATCAAATAAAATTGGCAAAACTACAGAAGAAAGTAAAATTGCACCACACAATCAAGATGGCGCTCCTGCCAAAACAAGATGCTGCTCCCGCCAAATTGCTGATGGCAATGTCTCCTACAAGAAGAAGGTACAAAAATGGTGGTCGCGTTGGTACGGGGGGGGGGGAGTTCCTGGCCCGGTGAAATTCCCCACAGACCCCTGAACAAATAATAAAAGGCAGCCGCTTAGAGAGGGGACTCTCTGAAGTTAAAAGAAATCTGCTTCAACAATTTCTAAGCCCCAACGCTGCAGCCGGGGAAATGAGCGAGCCTCTGCACGAAGCCATCTGGCCAATTAAAGGAAGCGGCAAGCTCCCAAGCTTGAGGGGCCAAAACCCCGTAGGGCAAAAGCCCCTCGGGGGGGGGGGGCGGGAAAGGCGAGGTAAGGGGGGGAATTAATTAGAAGTAAACGGCTAAAGGAAAGTGGGGGAAAGAAAGGGGAGTAATGAAAACAGATCACCAAGCGGAATTGTCGAAGGTAGATCACTCTCTCTCGGCTCGCAGCGGACACGTTGCTGGTGTTCCGATGCAAGCACTGAAAGAGAAAGCTCTGGGTCACGTGCATAGGTGTTTATAGGTCCCTTGATCCATTTAGTCTGCGTCCCATTGGCCTGATTGAACCCTGGATCAAGGGACCTACCAATTGGGTGTTGTGGCTATCCAATCATACCCACCCGCAGGGTTTGGTTGCCAGGTCTCACCGCAGCACGTGCCCTCTTTAAGGGAGGACCCAATATATCTTAAAATATTATTATCTTTCCAGATTCTCCATGGTCTCTCCGTGGTTTTAAGCTTGGTAATGAGTTGCAATTCAGCAACTTCTCTTTCCAGTCTGTTTCTGAAAATTTTATGTAATAAAACAGCTACTTTGAGATCTTGTATAGAATGTCCTGGGAAATTAAAGTGTTTTCCTACTGGTTTCTCTGTCTTGTGATTCCTGATGTCAGATTTATGTCCATTTATCCTTTGGCGTAGGGTTTGGGCTGTTGGTCCAATATAGAGAGCTGAAGGGCACCGTTGACTTAAAACCATGGAGAGACCTGGTCTGAATAAGGACACTGGATTCTTATCTCATTATACATGATCAAGCTTTCTTTAGCACCTCACCCCTTGCTTTTTCCTGCAAGACCAATTGCAGTCGTTAACAGTTGTTAACAGTCATCAACAGATTTACCACTCCTATCAGCCAATCACCCATTCCCACCACCCTTCTGAGTAATACCTCCACTCTCTGACTATTCATAAGGGTCTGGTGACTTCTGTTTCAGTGTATCTGAAGAAGTGTGCATGCACACGAAAGCTCATACCTATGACAAACTTAGTTGGTCTCTAAGGTGCTACTGGAAGGAATTATTATTATTATTATTATTATTATTATTATTATTATTATTATTATTATTATTTGGTAATAACATAGTTTTAAGTTCAGAGCTGCCAAACCCTCTCTCATCTTTACATGATACAACACAAATGCTTTTTGAAAACAAATGGTATTTGAAGTGCTGTCCTATCCAAGTCCAATTTGAAGAGAAAGAACCATCAGAAGAGAGAGCAGCAATCTGCACAGAAAGAAAGGCAATTGCTAGGGTGGCCATGTGTCCTACTTTATAGAGGACATTCCTTGCATCTGAAAGGTTGTCAGAGGGCAGTCCTCTTTGAAGGGCCTTGAACTTTACCATCAACAATTCACATCACTTGGACAGCAGACAGCACAGGCACACAGACCACCTGGTCATAGTCTTTCCCACTATGGTGGGATGCATCGTTTCTATTTAATTTACGGTAATTATTTCTAAAGTTGCAAGTATACACATAAATATGTTCTCTTTTTTTGTGATGAACAAGTGGCCCACTCTACTCCTCCTGTTTATAGATGAAGCTTTATTCTGCTTCTGTGATTCTACATTTTGTCATTTGTATTCCAGATATTTTGATCAAACTTGAAATTGTTAGCCACCTTGAATTCTCAAAGAAAAGCAGAATAGAAAAAGATCTGTTAAATATTTGTTGCCTTAAGAATATTGTGTGTATACTACTCTTCGTGTATTAGAGGTCTGATAGTCGTGAAATATCGTTAACCAAAAAAGTGTTTTTGAAATCATGTTAATTGGTGATAAAGCAGGGAGGTCTTTAGTGTCTCATTGCTTTGCAAAATTGCGGGCAGCTGATTCTTGTTTTCTACCACTTGATGGCTCTCTAACATTTGCTTTTTTAAAATGGAACTTATTCTCTCTAAGGTTTTCCCTGGCCACGCTACAAAGTTGTGGCTCTAGGCTTAGCTAGCCCAGGAGTTGCTGGAAGAGAGAGGGTAAAGGGAATCAAGGTCCAGCCAGAATTGAGGCCATTGCGGGGACCAAATAACCAGCATTTCTGGGTGGAACAAAGAAACAGCCAGCTTTGTAGAAGCCTGTGAGACTCAGAACTTGGTCTTGGCTGGCTGTGTGCAAATCTTTGCTTCCCTGCATAGCAGGCAGGATCAGAAAAGGCTCGGATAACATTCCACTTTAGGGGAGGATAAGACTTTTGGGACTTTTTAGTTTTTAAAAAAGTAGATTGCTGTTAAGAGAGGACACACTGGAGGCTTGGGGTTCTATCCAACAGTCGATCCATGGGAATTAGTGGGTCTAAGTCATGCCTATTAATTTCAATTGATCTACTGTGAGTAGGGCTAACGTTGGGAATCGCTCTCCTTTTCTCTCTCTGTCTCTCTCTCTTTCTCAGAATTTGCCTCACCTGCTTAGCTGAAACTACCCCATAGTTAACCAGTGCTTGGATTTTATATTATTTTCGAAGCAAAATTTACATACTGCTTAATAATAATAATAATAATAATAATAATAATATCTCTAAGTGGTTTTTATGAATTAGCATGAAAATATTAATTAAACAGACTTTAAAAACAGTATACATGAAAAAATATCAAAATACAGATAAAACCAATAGTTAAAAAAACCCAGATATACACAATAAAATTACCGTATATGTCTGGGTAGGCTTGCCTCTACTAAAAATGTTTTTAGTAGGTGTTAAATAGTTGGTGCCAGCCAGAATAGACAATATGGACCTAGAGTAGGAGTGGGGAACCTCCATCCCATCAGCCAATTTCGGTCTGGCAGGGGTCCCAGTTTGGCTCGGGATGCTCCCCCCCCAATTGTACCCACCTGTCCTACCCCATGTGACATCAGGTGTAGCAGACTTGAAGTCCCTGCCCATCAGTCACATTCAAAGCACCATCCTTTTGCAAGTCATGCAAGGTGCTTTGAAGTCCCAGTCGCATCAGGTGATTCACAGGCGGGTGGCCCCACCCACCTGTGAAATTTTCCTACAAGAGGTAGGGGGAGATGGTTCCTTGATGGATAAGGAATCTGACCTGTAAGCATCTTCCTACACTGGCTGAACTTAGATATTTCCAAACGTGATGCGTGAAAGGGCTACCAAAAACTGATATTTGGAATTCCCTCCAGGAGACATGGTCGGGGGCCTGCCACATACTAGAAATCTAGTTTCTTCTATTTCTTCCTTTGCAGGCCAGACCCCCAGGAAGTCTGGGGTTCTGGCAGTCTCTGGTAGAATGCCATGCATAAGGAGTGTGGTATAGGCAATGCCATGGGCGTACCCAGCGCGGGGCAGGGGGGCTGCTGCCCCCCCAGAAACAAGGCCAGCGCAGCCGTGGGCGAGAGCGGCGCTGCCGGCGGGGCTGGTGGGCAGAGGTGGAGCACAGCCCGGCGGAGCGCGAGTTCAGCCTTCCCGCCCACCGCATTGCGCCCTCCTTCCAGCTCCCCGTCGCACCCTCCAGCAAGGCCAAGCACAGCGGGGAACCAGAGAGCGCGATGGGAAGCTGGGCTTTGCTCTGCCTCCGCCTCTGCCCACCAGCCCCGCCGGCAGCGCCGCTCTCGCCCATGGCTGCACGCTCCGCCGGGGTCCTGGCCATAGTACACCGGGGGCAGCCCGGCGTGCCAGACCGAGCGCCCTGGCTGCATGCTGTCAGTGGAGCCCCGGCGCCTCCGACTGCAAAAAGCTTTGCGGCGCCTAGGTGAGACCGAAGTCAATTTCACCTGGGCTACGTAGCCCCACCCACATTCCCACTTTGTGGCCCCTCCCCTCCCGTGCCTTGGCCCCGCCCCTTGCCCCCCCTCAGTTTTGATCCTGGGTATGCCCCTGGGCAATGCTTTTTTTCAGGGGGTGCTCAAGTTTATGCAGTACCAGCACCTTTTTTGTTGTTGTTAAAAAGTGTGGCACTTACTGCAACAACTCCATGGTGACTGAGTACTGGGGGAGGGGGGGCACTGGATATAGGTAATGAGTAATACAGGGCTATCTTCTTCATTCCAGCCCTGTAGAAATGAACACTTTATATACATTAGAAAGTGTGATAGCTTCTATTTGAGTTGTATTTGAAAATAATAATAGCTACGACACATTTTCCAGTTTTGTTTGAAGCGGCAGGGCATTACTCAGTTAAAATTAGCTCTTGTTTGCATTTATTTATGTTATTAAAGATTCAGGGGATTGAATGTTCCTAGATCTGTTAGTCATCCTATTTACGTATTCTACAACTGTGTATATATATGATCTAAAGCTTCCTAAGTCTGCCAACAGCAATAATCGTTCAGGATAATTGAGAGAAGCTGATGCATAAAATGCTTCTCATTTGGACATTATCAGTTTGCTGGAAAAACTGAAGTACAAAGTGTGTGAGGTTGATCTTGCTGTCGGATCGTTGATCTAGCACAGACATCTCCAAACTTGCCCTTCCAGATGTTTTGGGACTACAATTCCCATCATCCCTAGCTAACAGGACCAGTAGTGAGGGATGATGGGAGCTGTAGTCCCAAAACTTCTGGAGGGCCGAGTTTGGGGATGCCTGATCTAGCATCTTTCTCTGCTTAACAGCTTGGAATCTGGTGCAGAAAATAGGCTTCCTGAGAAACTTTTATTTTAAAATAACCCCTGTGTGCTTCTGGTCCTCGTGGTTACAGAGTGGGGAGAGCTTTGCAACAATTGTTGACTTTTTTGTTGTTGTTCCTCTGTTGGAGAAGCTTTGCACAGGTAATATGTTAGTAGATTAAAATAGATTTCCAAAACACTGAAGCGTTGTATATAGCCAATATAAGTAGGCAACCCATAAGAAAAAATATAATGGCAACTTACAATGAAATAGTTAAAACACCATAGGTTTCTAAAATCATTAGGTACAGAACAAATGACTGACCAATGATGAAACAAATTCACTAAATATGCTTGATGAAACAAACACTTTCAGCAGGCAGCGATATCTGCTAGCCAGGAATAGTAAGGAGCCAAGGAAGTGCTGGTGAGCCCCCGCATCTGAAAATTTGTTCCACTTCAAAAAAACACAAAAGTAGGGGGGGTGGCCTTGTTCTCTCTTTCCCTGCCACCTCCAAATTTGAGGCAGACTTTTGATGTGCTGAAAGTTCTGCCTAATACAAATCCTAGGCTCAGTCCCCAGAAAAATGTTATTTGATAGCAGCTTCGGAAAAGACTTCCGTCTGTCAGCATGTCCTCCTTTCAATCACCTTTGAAAAGATTTCAGGAATCAGAGTTAGGCAGTGCTTTTCCCCTAGGACCCTGAGGGGCCACTCACTGCCTGTCAGAGTCAGCAGCACTGATCCACCCAACCTGGTGCAGTGCAAAGCAGATTCCAGTGTGCTGCTAGCATAATTCAAAAGGTGCTAATGCTTCCTTCTCAAATCAGCTATTGATAGATTCATCTCCAGCCCTCTCCTGTTTGTTGTGGCTGTTTCTTCGGCAGAGCAGATAGCAAGACTTTTTCTTCTTAATCTTTATGAAAAGCTCCTTCCTTGCAGGTGGGAGAAGCCCATAAGGTTAGCCACCTGTTCCGTGTCGTTTAACAGGTGTATCAAGCAGCAGGCCTTCCTCCGGGAAAGAAGACAAACTAAATGCAGCCAAAACACACAAAGAGGCAGCAACAGGGAAAGGCTGCAGCAAAGCATCTGCTAACTGGAAACTCTGCTGAAGCCAGAGATTTGCATGGTGGCAACTGTGTGTGTGTGTATGTATTAGGATGTCATTAGAATAATTATTAGGGGAAGGGCCATAGCTCCATGGAAGAGCATGTTGTTTGCATGTAGGAAATCTCACATTCGATCCCTGGCAGCCCCAGTCTTAAAGAGTCTCAGAAAGCAAATTTGAAAAAGATGCTGGGGTTGCATTGCAATTGGCCTCCACAGTCACTTACGGACCCATTGTTAAAATGGTGTTTATGGAAGACAATCTTACTCGGCTACGAGTGATCGCCGAAGAAGAAGAAGAAGCCAATTAGATTAGGCAGTGAACAGCCAGGTCAACCTGTGGTCTGATAAGACAGTGTTGTATGTTTGTTTTCGTACACAGCTATTGAATACCTTTATATAAAACTATATATTTTTTTCAAATTCACTTTTAGGGTAGGCAGTTAATACATTATAATTCCGTCTGATGCAGGGCCAGATTTAGGTTTGATGAGCCCCATAGCTACTGAAGGTAATGGGGCCCTTTATATGTCCAGCTGTCCTTTGCCAACAACAAATTGTCGCTGTTTTTTGTGTTGAATATATGTTATATGATAATTTGTGGACCTAATAGGTATTTAAAGCCTTTTGCACATGCAGAATGTAGGCACCCTATATATAGAATGAGCAAACCAGTGATATTTTAGGGAGCAGGCTTATATTTTGGAAATGTACATCCAGGTTTTTTTCTTTCATTTTTGGGGGGGGGGCTCCCAAGAGAGTGGGGCCCTAAGCTATAGCTTGTCTAGCTTATACGTAAATCCGGCACTGCTCTGATGGCAAACTCAAGTGGTCAAGTGCCTATCAGTTTGGAAGTAGAACTGGGACACCACAAAATAAGGTAGTAATTTCTGTACACCTGAGTGCCTTACTATGCAGACATTTGTAAGTCTGGAAATTGTAATGGAAAGCAAAGGAAAAACCAGCCCAACAAGAACTATGGCCTCCAAAGCCCAGCGGAGTGTCAGCTGGCAAAGAAAAACAGGCATGGTGTGAATTGGCCTGCTTGGATTGCTTCCATATCCAGATATTATTTATTTTCTGACCACAAATAAAATAAAAATGTTACAGAACATAAAAATATATGAGCTCACATAAAAAGCGATGATGAGTTAAGTGAAATCACTACATTTAGGAATCTTGGAGTTTGTCATGTGATTTAAAAGTTAGAGCCCTCCAATGAAGATTGGCTAGCGAAAGACTGCACAATGCGGTATATCAGAGTTCTGTAGTTCTGTGCTTCAATCTACATTGAAAAAGAACATGCAAAACTGACTCCACCTCTTTGTTATTCCAAGGACAATATATGCTGCTTACAGAAGCTTTATTATATTCCTCTAAAAAGTTCTGAGGGTAAGGCATTAAAGCATGCCCAAAGAAAAGAAAAGAAAGCTTCCTTAAACCAGATAACTGGTTTAAGCAAGGGTTAGAATTAAGACAGAGTGAATGGGGAGGGGAGGACAAAATCCTTGTAGATCAACATCTATTAGTCTGTATTTAACAATATGTTCAGCTTGCTCACAGTTCCTAGATGAGAAGGAAATAGTCCTGCTGAAACTACACTTTTACAGCAATTTCTTTATTCAGTCTGTCATCACCTGGTAACAGCTTAATCTAGAATAAGCAAAAAGAGTGAAAAATAAACTTGAACTAGTATCAAATTGGTTTAACGTCCATGACTTTTCACTCTAGAAGCCTAGAGTGTAGTTGGGATTGGGCACAAGTGCATTCTTCAAACACGCTTCAACCCCTCCCCCCAGTACCCCAAATGGAGGGGAAAGCCTTGAAACAGCCCAGTAAGCATGTCCATGGCATGATGACTGATGGGGGTGGGGGAGTAGGTAGGAAGAAAACTTTTTCTTTGTCATTCTCTTTAAAGCTCAAGATTCCATCATACCAAGAAATACGTGAGGGCTGTTTCAGCTCTTCCCATTGAGCTCTGTGAGGCAGAGTTAAAGGGATGGATTCTGAAACTAGGCACACCCTGCCTCTTCTTGACCCAGGGCTCTGCCGTCTGCATTGTCCCCAATTTCTCCCACTTGCAAGCCTGGTCTGGTGTTTTCAAGGAAGGGAAACGGTGGCTGATCTGGTGTGATGGCCCCTGCCTTCTGCAGGTCTTAAGGACCTTGAAGGTTGTGGTGATACATCAGAATAAGGGCACATGGGCAACATGTATAAAACATACTCTTTAGTCATCCGTATGGGGAGGAGTCATTGTTCAGCGGTGCAGCACCTATCGGTACTTTGCATAATGATAATTATATTTTTTTTATTTTTTTATACCCTGCCCATCTGGCTGGGTTTTGCCAACCACTCTGCATGGTTTATAGCATAAATTAAAAAATGTAGCACATCAGACATCCCGATACAGGGCTAACTGAAGATTCCTGAGACTTTTCTGAAAGAGAGGGCTATCAAAGGCTACTGGTCATTATGGCTATGATCTGCCTTCACAGTTGGAAGCAGTAATGCTTTTGAACTCCAGTTCCTGGAAACCACGGGAGGGGAGAAGACCCTTGGGCTTGAACCCTGCTTGTAGGCTTCTCACAGGCATCTTGCTGACCACTATGAGAACAAGATGCTGGACTAGATTGACCTGATCCAGCAGGGTCTTATTATGCTCTTAACCTCTGGGATGAGGTGAGATAAACCAGCAGATTCATTTCCCGAGGTAGAATAATGGTGCGAGGTCTTTCACATTTGGTTGTAGAGGAGGTTGGACGTCGAAATGTGGTGAGAGAGGTGGCATCGTAAGATATAAAAAAGACAATTACAAAAGGTTTATAGCCATAGAGCAAGTGTAAACGCAGATTAAAAGCAGCTCCTTTACTGGTTAAAATGTATAAAAGAGGATCCAACTTAGGCTGGAAATGTTTAGACAAGGAGGGCTCGTTAATTCATTTGTGGTGGCAGTGCAAACTCACAAAAAAATTCTGGGGAATGATTTATTAAGAACTAAAGAAAATGATTAAATCTTCCTTTCCCAAGGAGCCAGAAGCATTCCCGTTACCTATAATAGGATAGAAAATTCAAGATAAAGTAAAAAAAATAAAATGTCTTCCTTTACACAACAGCAGCGGCAGCAAGCTAAAATGTGGAAGGTGAGGAAAATCCCGACAAAAGACCAGTGGCTGCTTAAACGAATAGAATATGTAGAATTAGCCACCATGACGGCCAAAACAAGAAATACAAATAGAAAAACAGTGATAAGCGAGTGGGAACAACTAGAAGAGTATATAAAAAGAAGTGGTGAAAATATAAACTTACATATGAACAGCAGCAAGCAACAAAGGGTGAAAGAATTAAGGAGTTGCAGCAAACCAAAGAGTTTGGGTTAGGATGTCAAGGAAAGATAGGTTGGAAAGTCCATGCAAGATGGAATAGGAAAAAATGTAAGTAACAGGAATAAATATAACTCTTTGTAACTGAAAAATGCATAAACAAATAAAAAAAAAGAAAGCAGCTCCTTTAAAAAAAATTCATACATTTGAAAACAATGCAAACATGTTAAAAATAATTCCATGTATGTATGTATATATACAATACAAATGCAGATATCCTCCACATATTGTGATGGGATTATAAGAGAATTTGTCACTTTAATCACATGATCAGTTTCATAAAGTGGCATCATGATGGAATAGTAAATATGCTTCACCACCCTGCTCTTGAACTATTTGGAGGCTATGCAAATAATCCAGAATCTACTGGCAGATCAAAGTCTATCTTTTGTCTGCGTCATCACACAGTTGCTCTGCCATTTAGGTACTTTCCAGTTCAACTTCCAAGATGGATCTCTTGTATGTGTTTTAGACTGTTGTGTGAGACCACTACAAAAATATTTTAAAAATAAAGGCAGAGCAATGAGTTGACGCCAGATAATGTGGTTGTTTGGGCTCTGGATCAATCAAACAGAAGCTTAGGGAAATGATATGCTGTCAGAGGCATGCACAATGAGACTGAAGTAACCAAAATTAATTGCAATAAGAGGCATAATAGCTGCTCAGTTAGAAACAGAAATACTATCAATTAAGTGAAAATTGCTTCCTTAAAGTTAAATACATGTTTTTCTTGCCACTAATTTCAAAACACCTTTTCCTTATTTATAAGCTCAAGAAGCCCTACACTGCCTGCCCCTACCTTCTCTCCCAACGCTCTTCTGAAAGAGAGCAATACAGTACCCAATATATACATTTTAAAACATTAATGAAGCCAAACTTAAGTTGTACTTCAGAAGAGAGCAATCTGTATAATCACTCAAAAAGTCACAAGAGGGGATACTATTCGCCATTTTTTAGCAGCAACAAAAATGTGCTCCAGGACTTTTGGAATTTACTGTGAATGGATATTGTCCTTAAGGGAAGATGTTTTCAAAACTAGCAAGAGTGTTCGATGGTGATGAAATCTCAACTTGTATACCCCTTTTTCAAAATTAAAGCCCCAAGCGGCTCACAATCCATAGATTCTAAACAAAAAAAATCAAATAAAACAACATACCGTAATTAAAATCAAACATAAATTTGAGACTTAAAGAATCTAAAATTAAGAGAGTAGAAAAGCAAACTTAACAGCCTGCATAACATAATCAAATCCTAGAAATGGCCCCTTTCCCCTACTCTCTCCAATATATTAGATCCTGATCAACCTCCAAGTCTTCTGCTAATGTAATAGTAGATTTACACTGCAGAGACCCAAGTGCATTCCTTGATTGGCCTAGCCAAGGATTGTTGTGAGGACAAAGGTGACAGGGGAAGGCGCTATAGTCACCTTCACACTTCACAGTTTAGCACTTAGGCCCTTCTTCAGAACCCAGTTTTCCACCTCCCAATCCACTGGGACCTCCTCTGTGTCACACTGCTCTAGCGGTCCCAAGTTCTCATTCCCCAACCCACTAGGACCTTCCTATAGCTTAGACTCTCCCAATTCGAGCTTCTACCATTCCTCATCATCCAACCACCCTCTGCACAACAGCATGACACTGACCAGCCCCTCTGCAACCGATGCCTGCTAATGCCTTGCCTACCTTTGCATTCTCTGCTGTGCTTCATCTCAGCTTTGCTTCCTGACCCAGCTGTTGAAGCCCACCTTTATACTGCCTCACTGTGCTTCAGCTCAGATTCTCTTTAGGACCCTTCATTTCATTTCATTTCATTTATTAAAGTTCTATACTGCCCTTCACCTAAGGATCACATGGCCGTTTACAATATAAAAACTCAAAAATACAGGATTGCCCTTGCTGCTCCCTTATTCCTCCAGGGTTTGGGCAGCCTCCTGTCCTGAGCTTTTAGTTTCCCCTTACCTGTGGCTCTGGCACCAGACCAAGGCAGGGCACAAGCAGATATCTTTTTCATTGCCTCCTACCTGTTTTGTTTGCTGGGATTGAATTTGGGATTGCAATAATTCAATAACCAGGCCATCCAACGGGGGTGAGAATATTAGAGCCAATTGTAGGCTTCTCCTGAAATGAACTACCAACTGCAGGCAATGGAAAATAAAGTGAAACTGAACTAAAGTAATTAGGGAACATTCCCAAATGCCAACAATAAATGTTTATCGGGATATAACATGAACCTTCTACATGCAAAATAGGTGCTCTGCTATGGAATTGCAGTCCTCCATCTCTGGAATTTACCTTTTATAGCCCAAGTTGAGGGCATGCTGTGGGTTGCAATCCTGACACATGCCTCCTTGATACTTCTGAAATCTTACATTGCAGTCTTCCAGCAATTGCTTTGAATATTGCATATCTATATAAAATATGTGTATATCCTATCTTTCTGGTCCCAACAGCAGAACCACCCAATGCAGCTTATATAAAACCTGAAAGAAAAATAAATTAAAAGGGAGAATGGCAGATCAAAAGTACTCCAGGAGAGGGGGGGGGGTCAAAACTAGGGGCAAAGAGTAAAAACAACAACAACCATACAACAACTTGGTCAAATGCCTGCTGAACTCAGAACACCTTTACACAGGGGCAGAATACCATCAGAAAGGAGACCAGGCACATCTCCTGGGGCAGGGAATTCGGGCCTCCACAATCAAGAAAGCCCTTTCATGTGTTCTCACCAAATGTATCTCAGATGGGGTTGGGCATGCAAGAGGATCTTCCCTGCTTACCTTAATGGACAGGCTGAATCATAAGGAGATGGTTCTTTGGCTATGCTGGACCCAAGCCCCTTGCACACTCCCTGCCTTAGCTGCCAAGTATCCCATTTTTCGTGGGAAACCCCCGGATTTTAATCTTGTTTCCCACTGTTCTCCCGAATGGAGAAAAATCCTTGAAATCCCCTGAATTTCCTACCTGCCAGGGAGCCTCCATTGTGGGTGCTGCTCTGCCCATGTGTGGGCACTGGAAATAGGGCAGAGCGGCACCGGAAGCTGCTTCTACGCATGCCCGGCAGACATCTTGGTGGTGGCCGCATAGCGGCAGCCGTCACCAAAATGGCCGCCGCCATGCGGCCACCACCAAGATGACCACTGGACATGCCTAGAAGCAACTTCTGGTGCCGCTCTGCCCTATTTCCAGTGCCCACACATGGGCAGAGCGGCACCGGAAGCTGCTTCTACGCATGCCCGGCAGACATCTTGGTGGTGGCCGCATAGCGGCAGCCGTCACCAAAATGGCCGCCGCCATGCGGCCACCACCAAGATGACCACTGGACATGCCTAGAAGCAACTTCTGGTGCCGCTCTGCCCTATTTCCAGTGCCCACACATGGGCAGAGCGGCCCCGGAAGTTGCTTCTACGCAACTTCCGGTCCCGCACCGCTGCTGATCCCGCATTTTTCAGTGGGAGACTTGGCAAGTATGTTCCCTGCTGCCTCTTTCTCAGGAAAGCAGCCAGGGATTGATATCACATGACCATCATGTTGCTGCCCCTGAGAGAGCAAACAATGAGAAGAACTGTTAAGATAAGATAAGATAGATAAGATAATCTTTATTGCCATTGCCCCCCTGCGGGAATAATGAAATTACTCGGTTGCTCCATCCACTCAGATAAGGCACTCCACATAAATTTAAAATAACTACAAAACATTAATTAAACAATACAATATGAAATGGCAAGTAAAAATAAGATGAATTCAAAGTCCAGACTTTCCATTTAAGGCCGAAATTGCTCTAGGGAAGAAACTGTTCTTGAGATGGCTCATTCTCGCCTTCATTGTTCTGTATCTCCCTCCCGATGGCAGGAGCTCGAAGAAGCGGGGACCAGGATGTGATGGTGTGGACTAGGTCCAAAGGGAGACACAAATGAGTCACTGTAGCAGTGGTGAGGGCACAATTTGGAGTAGGAGCCCACTGAGATCATTTTGTTCAGCCCCCCCCTCCTGAACTGAGTAGACAGCTTCTACTTGGAGTAGATAGCTTCTCTCTTTTCCACTTCCAACCCAGGGAATCGGTGACCAGGGATTCAGACAGAACAATAACTGTGCATCAAGAGACAGGTGTTTTTCTTTGAGAAGGACGCAGCTGACGTTCGCACATGCGTTTAGTCCAAGTGTATTCCCCTGCGTTCATAACTGGCCATCTAGATTGGCTTCACAGAGTTGAAATATGCTCTGGAGAAGTAGTCCCTTTGCTTTTGGAGACTATTCTGGAGGAAATGTGTTGCGTACTTTGGCATTAGTGATCTGTTAACACCTCTCTTGAGTTGCTCCAGGCTCTCTGGTGGTTAGATTCTCTGTCCCACCCCTGTCTTAGTCTCTAGCAGAGTGAAGTGAATTTTCCACTGCAGCTCACATCTTGATTCATGTCAAAGAAAAGCATTGCTTCAATTGCAAACCAGTGGTTTACAATACATGCCTTTTATTTTGTGTCTTTTCATCTCCGTGAGCAATGGGAAATGGCCTTACACTGGAATGGAAGCGTCTTTGTATCCGTAACAAAGTAACTCAGTTGCCTGCCATATTCAGTAATGATGGGGTGATAAACAATGGTATTTAATGGGGAGAAGCTATGGACATTGGTATCTGCCTTATACAGAGTCAGAAGACACCATGGATTGAATCCGGGACCTTCTGCATGCAGATGCTCTGCCACTGATCTCCGGCAGGTAGACAGGGGTGCTTCTTGAGTCAACTTTGTCACTAGAGCTCAACTCAGCCAGACCATGTGACCTGAGGAACCAGTGCAAACCTGACTGGCTCTGTAAAGCTGATGTTGTCCCAGGCTTGAGTCCTCAGTCTGAGCAACTTCTGCCTTCTAGCCACATAGACAGAAGCACACATCCCATCCCCAATCCAGAACCTCCCCACCTTTGATCCCATCTCCAACCTCTGGCCCTTTTGTTCCTGATCTGCTTTCTCCAGAAACAGACCCCCCCCTCCCCGCCATCTGCAACATGTGTTGGAGCACTGCTAAGGGCTGACAGTGGTATAGATGTGGCCTTTGATCTACGTTTAATTGGTGTCGGAAAGGACCAGATGGAAACAAAGGAAGGGTTGGTTCTAATTGGAAACCCACAGCATGAGATAGCCAGCTAACAAAAGGTTGTGGCTGCTCCCCCTCCATTTGCTGTCTAGATGGTAAGTGGCTTCCTCCCACCCCCTTCCTCCCACCCTGAGCCCAAGAGCCCCTCTGTTGCTCCGGCTGTTCATGCGCTTGGCACTCTTTTGCCACACGCGACTAGCACGGAGGATGCTTTCAAGAATGTCAGCATTTGCAAACCTTTCTGTGTGTTACATCGCTAAGCAACTTTTAGAAACACTTGCCCCCACTCTTCTTGCCATCTGGGAGAAGAGGCTGGTCTAGGAAGCCATGCCAGGGGGAGATGGAGTAGGAGGCCACGTTGTATTGGGTTGGGGGGGGTGGAGTAGAGAGGGTGATGCAAACAGTGGATAAATGTGAGAATTGGCAGGATATGGACAGCCTTTTTAAAAATTTAACAAAAATTATGCATGGTGACCGTGACGATGCATTCTGGAGCAGTCCCCAGGTGGTCGTGTTTTGTTTTGTTTTTTGCAGATTTGAATCACTCTTGTCTCAAGTGTGGCATAAAGCCGGTTTCCTATGGTTGTTCATGCCAAAGTAATCTAAGCAGCCCCTTGGGTTCTCACTCTTGTGTCAGGACTTAGGCAGGCACAGATTCTCTGCTTCTAATGCTACCATTGTTGCTGGTTGGATACTAACAGCTTAAGCTTGAGGTCCCTTGCTTGTGACCTAGGCAGACTGTAATTGAGAGAAGCCACTGGGTAATTCCTATAAACTTCCAGATTGACTGGCATGTGTCTGCCTCTGCTCTGGTTGCTTGTCGCCTTCCCAGCTGTGGGGGCTGGATGCTGTAGTGGGAGTGAGAGGAGACCTTAACCTTCATGTCTGATTTTTAAACCTTCTTCAGGGCAGGTACTTAAGTTAATTTTATTTGTACTGAAGTGAAACTGTACACATTGATCCTCCATTGCAATTTATCATAGGCAGCTGCCATATGTGGAGTTGGCGCTCCGGTCTATCTAGTTCAGTTTTGTCTACACTGACTGGCAGTGGCTCTACAGAATCTTTCCCAGCCTTACCTGAAGGTGTCAAGGATTGCACTGGGGTCCTTTTTTGCATGCCATACTTCACTGACAGGCCCAGCGCCTCCTTCGTTCATACCAGTTGCTCTTGTTCACAAATGCACATGAATGGTACCATAGGAAAATACTGGAGCCCATAGTGAACATAAGCAGCAATGAGAACGGGAGCAGAAGTGGCTAAAGTGCAGTGTGTGATGTGGCTACCACTTGATATGGTGTGATGTTAACCCTTCATTTAAAAACAAAAATATCCCAGAGCATCTGTCCAACAGTGAACTTTAAACTAAAAACCAAATAAAAATCCCTGCTATTAAACAATCTTGACCATGAAACAAAACCACAGCAGAAATCTTAACAGAAAACCAAGCTGCATCACTCTGGCTTAGAGATGTGTGTTTTTCACGCCATGCCCGACACTCATTAAGGAGGAAAACAACTGCAGCTCTCAGAAGAGACAGTTCCACAATTGGGGTGCCACAACTGAAAAGGACCTTCCATGCTTTGCCAATGCATGAGCTTTGCTTATGCTCATCAGTAGGATAATGTGGATGGTGTCTTCTGCAGATCTTGAAGCACGGGCTAGCAGAAAATGGGAGAAGAATTGCTGCAAGTATGCTCTTTGGGATCAAAGCACAGCCACTGGCTTTGTTGTTGTTGTGACAAGAAGAAGGGACATGAGCATTGGGCTTGTGTGCTTCCCAGGTCCTTTGTGTGTGATATGAGGAAGTTTAAAGCATTTGTTTACCACTTAGAACAAACCAGTTTCCTGCTTCTTCATAACATTGAGGAACTAGGCACTGCCATCAGGATTCACAAGTGACGTTCTGTGCTCCAGAAGCCAGCCTGGGACCTAAAAGTTCATTTTACCCATTTATTTTTCACTCTCCTCCTTCCACCCCACCCCACCCATGCCCAAGGAGTGCAGAGCAACATACTGGGCTCACTGGTTCTACATACGGACCAACTGATGCTGTAGGAACAAGAATATAGGAAGATACCCTGTTCCAGGTCCATCAACTTACCCACCCAGCCCATTATGGTTTGTCTCTTAACTGGCAGCAGCTCTCCAGGGTCTCAGGCAGAGGGGGGTCTTTCCCATCACCAGCTACCAGACCCTTTTAACCAAGCATGGGACACCTTCTGCATGCAACAAACTTGCCTTTTCACTGAGCTTTGCTCCCTTGCATGTTGAATGGCCTTCTGTGTGTGCCAGAGCCATAAGCCCCTTTGTGTTTTGCTTTGTTTCAAATGGGTGCTTCTTTGTCATGTGACCTGTTATACTCCTCATGGGGCATGGAAAAGAAAAGAAACCTCAGCAATATGCTTAAAACACACTACTCTCCTACAGTTTTTGATTTTGTGTATATCCAGAAATGGGAGCTGAGTGACTCCAAGTCATACTTTTTTGCCCATCTATTCCAGCACTGTTCTTTTCAGCCTCACTATATCTCTTGCTGTCTGCATCCACCCTAGCCCCCAAATCTGCAGTGGTGTCCCAGGGCAGGGCTGTTACCAATCGGGACACTTCCTTAAGCCCAGAGGCAAATTAATAAGCATCCCTGGTTGCCGAAATAAACTGGCATCTCCTCCTGAGCTTCTAATACCCGCAGAGAAGCCATGGCTCTTTTTAAAGCACACACACCGCAGAATGCTTGCCTCTTAACAATGATATTCTCAGTAGAAGTATTTCTGTGAAACGCTTTAGAAGAGTGATGGAAAGAACAGAATAAACCCAGTTGCTGCAGCAACATGTTTTCCAATGCCTGTTTTTGGGCTGCCCGTGCAGTCATTCTCTCTCTCTCTCTCTCTCTCTCTCTCTCTCTCTCTCTCTCTCTTCCTCCCCCTCTATTTTGGATACTAGTTGCTAAGGGTGTAAAAAAGAGAGAGTGGCAGAATTTGAGTCTCTGGATCCATCTGGGATTTGAGGTTGGCTCAGATAAATTTAGAGCTATAGTAGCACTTTGTTCCGCGCAAGCCACCGCTTGTCAGCTGGCAGCACCAGGAACTCAACCGACTGCCACACAAAACACACACATAAGTGTACGGATTTTCATTTGCAGCCAAGGCAGTTGAGTGAAGTGGCTTCAAAGCTTTGGGAATGGAGAAGGGAAGGCTTGCTAGCCCTCAGTATCCTGTGGCACTTGCGCCCACAAGACAAAAATCCACACCAACTTATATCCCCTCACTTCCTTCCAATGTTTTTGAAAAAACTATACATCCACAATTATGTCTTTTGTCAGTGCTTGTTCTCGGAGTCTTGCCTTGCCCTGATGGCTGCCACAGATTGGTAGATGCCTTGTTACTTCCCTTGTTACTACCTTTGTAAGCCAACCTCCCATTTCAGTTTGGCCCTGGTTGGTTTCTTTCTTTCTTTTTGTATCCCAGCATTATGTCGCCTGACATTCTCACATTGGCACACCTCTCTCTCCCGCTTGCAAGCCCTTTGCACTGTTTGCCATTGTTGGCTCTCTTGCCACTGACCCACCAATTGTAAGATCTTGGTCAGCAACTAATTGTTAACAGGGGCTGCATTTGTATGGCCTGGCACCAAAGAAGCCTTCCAAGGCTGCTTCCGAGTGTCTTAACCCTCCCACTTTTATTGATAAAATAATATCAATAAATAAAATGGATCAAAAGGCAGTGTGGTGGACAGTCTAATAGAGCATAACAGCACCCAGAAATTACACATTCTGGAATTCAGGGGGGAAAGGTTTTTGCCAACTATCTATAAGCCACACAATAAGTTTTGTTTCCAGGGCATCTGTATGCAGAAGTAGCCTACTCTGATGACACCATCACCATAAAAGCCATACTTTTTTGTTGTCGTTTTTTTCTGGTCTCCCTTTTTTTATTTATAGCATTTATATCTTGCCCTTTAGCTGAAAAGGCTCTCAGTATGACTTACAAACATCAGTACCCAGGTGGCCCCTGTTCTCAGGCTCACAATCTAAAAAGACATGTTGCATGAGGAAAAAGGAAGGGGAGAGAGGAGGAAAGAGCACAGGCTCAAGTGCTCAAAATTGCAGCCAAAGTCAGTGGTTTGCTTCTCCCTCCCGTTCTATCTCATCTTCCTTCAGAGGCTGCCAGCCATAGCATTTACAGGATTTCAGCAGGAAGTTACAGAACATGCACTGATCGGAATGAAAGCAATATGCAATACCCCAAAACTTTTGCGGGTGCAGGTGGTATTGAATGTGGGAATCACAAATAACCATCCCAATCCCAGCATAAGCACAAATCACCATGAATGCATTTTTAAAAAGGTTATTGGGGGGAGGGGGAGGTTTATGCTATCAGAGGTGTCCATAACTCTCAACTCTCCCCAAACTCTGTTCTGTTTACAGGCCATTTTTGTTTATTTAAAAGCATTTGAAGGTAAAGGGACCCCTGACCATTAGGTCCAGTCGTGACCGACTCTGGGGTTGCGCGCTCATCTCGCATTATTGGCCGAGGGAGCCGGCATATAGCTTCCAGGTCATGTGGCCAGCATGACAAAGCCGCTTCTGGCAAACCAGAGCAGCACATGGAAATGCCGTTTACCTTCCCGCTGTAGCGGTTCCTATTTATTTACTTGCATTTTGACTTGCTTTCGAACTGCTAGGTTGGCAGGAGCTGGGACCAAGCAACGGGAGCTCACCCCGTCACAGGGATTCGAACCACCGACCTTCTGATCAGCAAGCCCTAGACTCAGTGATTTAACCCACAGCGCCACCTGGGTCCCTTTTTAAAAGCATTTATAAACTAAGAATTTAAAAAATTCTAAGCAGTGCACAGCACATGAAACAAAACAGAAATTCAAACACATAAATCAGGGTTCAATCCTACGGGTCATGGAGAGGCTGGGTAAAAGGACACATGTGATGCTACTGGTGGTTGCTGCTTCACATGTGGCAGAAGGAAGGGCATTCCATAGTACAGGGGCAATAGCAGAAAATGCCTGTTTTCAGGTCACTGGTATGATACTGAAATCCTGGGCTGCTGTTCTGACTGCCCTCCCCCAGTCCTTGCTGCCTTGCCTCTAACCCTCCACACATTCACATCAATTTTGGAATAGTGTTTCTAAAGACGCCCCCAAGGGCCACCCGCTCTGCTATTGCGCCTGGCTTAATCCCTTCTTTCTGTAGTCACCCATGTTGCAGTCTAAAATTGAAACCAACGCATATCTTCTCTCTCTCTCTCTCTCTCTCTCTCTGTTTTCTTTTTCTCCTATTTGAAGGGACAGTGGAGAAATGACACATTCAACGGACAGGGCTCTATAATCCATTGTTCAGGTGTCATCTATGATGGACTGTGGCTCAATGGCTACCCTGTTGGTATGTACTTTGATTATGCAACCAGGTTCGTAATGAGACTTCCGCATAATGCCCTTCCTTTCAGCCTATTGATGCATACAGTTGAGCCGCAGTGCTGGCATCGTTTTTATCCCTGGGACGTGCCACTCATAAAGAGCAAAGGCACTAGTGAGCCCTTTGCATGGAGGCTTCTGGCAGGAGGGGTAGAAATCCATTAATGGAATGGAATGAGAAGCCACAACATGAAAATGCTGCATGGGGGGGGGGGGGGTATTTTTTTAAAAAAAAATGTTTCTGAAGAAATCTTCCTCTTTTCCCTGCTGCATAATTTGTGTGCTGTAGCTATATTGGTGTTTGGCCCAGTGGTGGCTTGTCCATTATGGCATATGGGGCATTGCCTCACCAACCTCAACCTACCTTCAGTTGGCTCCCACCTGCCTGCCTTCTTCCTTACAACCAATCCAAGAGGTGACACTGCCTCTGTCATTGGCTCTGGCTCCACCTACTGTTGGTCTCCCTGTCTTCTGCCCCACCAGCATGTGTGGGAAAAGTGCTGGCTTCCAAGTGGGTGTGAATAATGTGTGCACATATTTAAATTCAAGAGAGAGGTGGATGAAAGTATTGGTTCCAGTATTATATGAATGTTAGGGATTCTGGAGTTTGGATTGGGAACTACAGGGTTTCAGATTGGAGCAACCATGGCTTCTTAGGATCAGGTCTTCTTCAGGTGCAGAAGGCCAGTGTCAGCTCTTATAGGGTGAAGTCTCCAGAATGGTCTGGCGTGATATGAATTGCCTGGCATTCTCCCTTTGCAGAGCAGCACATTCCCATCGCCTTGGAAGCCTTGAGCCAGAGAACACAACCTGGATTCTGGCACAGCTGATGGGGAGGCTAAGCGGGGGGTTCAGATTGTGCTGGTCTGTTGAATGAACTTGTACTCAGGGTTGAAGGGCTCACTGAACCTAGGTCTGAATCCTAAGTGATCCTGAAATCATCCCCACCACTCAGGGAAAAGTGGTAGCTCACTGGTAGATCACATGCTTTGTATGCAGAAGGTTCCCAGTTCCAGGTAGGGTGGCAAAGACCTCTGTCTCAGATCCTCTAGAGCAGGCATGTCAAACCTGCGGCCCTCCAGATGTTTTGGCCTACAACTCCCATGATCCCTAGCTAGCAGGACCAATGGTTGGGGAAGATGGGAATTGTAGTCCAAAACATCTGGAGGGCCGCAGGTTTGACATGCCTGCTCTAGAGCTACCACTGATCAGAAGAGCCAATACTGACCTCGATGTACCAAGAGTCTAGGGGTTGTATCAATTTATGTTATACTCATTGCCCCAGTGAAATGAATGAACCTAAGTTAGTCACTTCTGCTAACTTCAAGGGATCTACTCAGCAGGACTAGAATTGGATACAACACACTGATCTGATTTCAGCTTCCTATGCCTATGTGTGTTCCAGGGTAGTAGTAAACTAAATTTTACTCAGAGTAGACACATTGAAATGAATAAATATGACTAAGTTAGGTCCATTAATTTCAGTAAGTCTACTTTGAATAAAAGGTAAGTTGAACACCACTCCCAGTTTGGTTTTTCAGCAAACTGACTAACCGAGATATGTTGAATGTTTGCAGGACAAGCAAAGAAGATTGTGATTATGGGACCAGAGGTTACTGAGATAGTGCAAGGGTCTTCCCATACATTTCAAGTCCAGCTGGAAAACGAGAAAGGAGAGATTTGTGAAAGTAAGAACTTTTTTATTTAACTAAGGTAAGTTCTACTCAGAGTAGACCTGTTGAAATTAATGGACCTAACTTAGACATTAACTTCAGTAGGTCTGCTCTGAGTACACCTAGCATGGGATACAACCCAATGTTGTGCTGTGTAAAAGACTTATCACAATCTTGAACAGAAATCCAAAAACCAAGGACCCAGCATTCTTTACTTTAAAAAGGAAAAAAGAATGATGGGGATATTTAATCATTTATGTACAGCTTAATGCCAAAATAGGCTTCTAAGCGGTTTATAAAGTATAGTACATGTACTGACATACATACTAGTGCATAACAATTGTGTTAAATTTTGTTATCAGGCTTTTAAAGGGCCTTGGATCGAAAGGCAGTTTGCGTACTGTTTCTTTTGCATAAACTGTAATCACACACACACAAACATACCAGAAAGCAGGTTGAGACTGGGTAGATATCTAAAAATACAAATGTGTAAACTGAAAAGCTTTTCAAGTGTAGATTCTGTCAAAATTCGTCTTGAGGCATATCTACACTACAAATGTGGGCAAATATCAACTGGTTTAATTGCCATGACTTTCAACCCAAGAACCCTGAAAATTGTAGTTTTGTGCATGAGCCCCAATCCCTCCCAGGGAACTACAGTTCCTGGGGTTACTTTGCTGGGATTTATGACCACAGCAGATGGTGGAGATGATCTAACCCTCCTCCTCAGTGGATGGATTCAATATGGGTTGTAATGTCCATACACAGACACACTTGTTAAGGGTTAGGTGGTTCAGGGCCAAGATAACCCTTATGAGACTGTGTACGCACTGTGCATTTAAAGCTCATGACTTCTCAAAAAGAATCCTAGGAACTGTTGTTTGTTAAGTTTCCTGGAAACTGTAGCCCTGTGAGGGGTAAACCACAGTTCCCATGATTCTTTGGTGGAAGCAATGTACTTTAAATGTATGGTGTATGTGCTCAGGCTAATTCTCTTTTTATGAATACAGTACTGGTTCCCATTTATCACTTATCTTAGAGGCTTATGGTGATGATGATGTCTACTGTTCATCAGCAAAAATACACCTCCCTTTATTAGAAACTCCTCTCCCCCCTCCTTCCCCCCTTTTTTTTGTTCCAGTTGCTTTTGTTCTTTGGCCTCTCCAGCCAAGCTTCATGTTATCGTTTGCCTCTTAGTCCCAGAAAACCATGTTTAGTTCTGATTCACATAGTTCTCTTTCGTTTTTATTGGCATCTTAGCTCTTTGTATGTTCTCATTTATTGCTTCAGACTATTACAAAGGCAAAACTTTTCAATACGAACCTCTGACCAAAAAGAAAAAGGTGGGGGGCGAGAGAAGGAGGGAGGCTTTCTGTTAACAACAGAAAAATCATTTGTGTGCTTTGTATCTTTCCGATTTGGATTACTCTGAAGAAGTAAAGGCCACCTGCTGAACATTGTAATTAAATGAATATGACTAAGTACATTTTCCAGAAATGATGACAATTCTGTTGACTGTGGGCTTGTGTATGTGTGTTTTCAGAGCTGGAAGGGTGCTAAGTTACAATGCATTGTCTGGAACGTATGCCCACCTTCGTGCCTAGCATCACAGTTTGAATTAAAACACCTACTTCTTTCTTCTTAATGGGTAATCTGAAGTAACAGGACAATTATTACAATAGCGCAGCCTTCACCAGCCTGATTCCCGGCAGTGCAGAATGGGGTTGATGGAAGTGCTAGTCCAAAGCCATCTGGAGGGCATAAGGCTGGCAAAGGCTTCAGCAGCGGGACATCTACAAATAGAATTGGAGTGTTGGAAGGGATCCAGAGGGTCATCTAACCCACCTCCACCCCCGAAATGCAGGAATCTCAACACATGGTCCCCCATCCAGTTTGAAACCATACTGGACCTTGCTACCATCCTCTGCCATGTGAACCTGCCCAAACTTTGGGGTCACATTCAGACTCTCTGTATTCCTCATGCCATCTGAAGTTAGGTGAAAGGTGACCGGGTAGAAGACCATCTCAGACTCCATCTGCAGAATGACCTCCCTAGGGAACAGAGGAAGCTGCCGTAGAGAGTAGTTTGCCGAATACAGTGCCACCTGTAGGAAGTAAGGGGGACATCACAGGAACATAGGAAGCTGCCTTAAAACCAGGTTAGACTATTTTGTCAATCTTGTCCAGTATTCTAACTGAAAGTTCCTGGGTCTTAGTCTGAAAGGGGAACATTTCCACCACCTGTTGTTTGGTCTTTCCAACTGGAGATGCTCAGCCACTGAGCTAGGCTCCCTCCCCAAGGATGTTGATCTTAAACCTTCGTGCTTAGTCTTACTGTGGAAGGTGGGCCTTCCTTCGAGGCATACTTACTGATTCAGTTGACGTACCACTGTTGGAATGGAATCAGTTCAGCACCACCATCCTGGTGAACACCGGCAGCTACGGACATCTCTCCTTGCTGTCCCAGATTGATATTCAGTGCTAATAGGAAGCTGTCTTATACTGCATCTGACCATTGGTCTGGCCAGCTAAGTATTATCTACACTGACTCTTCAGGTTTTCAGGCAGGGATAATTCCCAGCCTTACCTCCTAGAGAGTCTAGGAATTGAAACTCGCACCTTCAGCATACAAAGAAGTTGCTCTACCACTGTCCTAAAGCCCTTCCCCTGGCACCCTCTTTAAGATAATTTTAGAGCCAGAGAAAGGTCAGGGCCTTGGGAAGAGCTCTTCCTCCTTGCCTTTTCTCCATCTTTTATCACTCCACTCTTAGATCTTGATACATCTGTGCCAGTGATCTTTGCTCCTCAAGCTCCACCACCCTTCAAAGCTCTGCTGATTCCTCAAAAGACTCAACCCTTTCTCTCTGTCCTGTATGCTTGGAACAGCCTCCCAGAATACCTACATGATGCCACTTCTCTTATTTCCTTCAAATTCCTTCCTAAAACCCACCTTTTCTGTGAAGCCTTTGGCACAAGCTCCTGGGTCCCATGCCCTACTGTGACAGAGGATAAGGCTAGTAATGGATAGCCAATAGGTTGTCGGAAGGAATATGTGTGTGGGGAGAGTGGGGTTGTGCTTGTGTTTTTCTTGTGGCTTGTCACATATGTACAATATATACAGATATATGCAACCTGAGCATACGATGGAGGGACTCACAACATTAGCATCCCAACAGGTTGGGTTGCCCCATTTGGTTTCCAGGGGAGCCCCCAAAGTCCAGTACAGAGTCGGCATGTTTCTCTCTCCAGCTTTCAGCAGCCACCCTTACAGCTTAAACACACAATAATTTGGCTATTGTTCTCCTACATACCTCAAGTGAGGTGGGTGGGAGAAAGGCCCACCCATTTGTTCCTATGGCACAGAGCAACTTCTTTTGATATGTTAAATCATGGTGCTAGCCAGCCAAAGTCATTCTCTTGACAAAGGAACTGGTTTGGCAGGCTTTCTCTTACACATTCTGCCCTCACAGCTTACAGGACCTCTATAATTGGAAGGAACCCAGGATATAATCCCCACTGACCCTCCAAACTCATGACAATACATATTTAAATACAAATGTTCACGCAGATTAAAAATAATGATTCCTAGGTGAATGCGGAAAGAGGACAGAACCACCAAATGAAACACATGCAGGTGTCCCCTTTCTCACTCTGTTCTGTGTGCAGATCAACAGTTAACACTGCAGGTGCCTGCAGAGAAAATAACTAAATAATCGTTTTATTTGCCCTCTGCTCTTTTTTCCTTGATAGGTGAGAGTGGTCGACTGCTGGAGATCAGTGCTGGTATCCAAGCAGGCCAGTTTTCTGAAAGTTTAAAAACCAATTCATATGAGTTCCTTGAGCAAACTGGGAGGCAGCCAATCAAAAGCTCTTTGTAAGTAACATGGGGAAGAATTCATTCCGTTCATTCTTGTGACCCTAGACTCGTGTTATGGAGAAGCAACACGCTGAACAGCTCAAAGTGCTTCCTCGACGTGCTTTGGCTTCTCTTGAGCACATTCCAGGTCCCAAGTAATCCTCAACAACTAGCTGGATCTGGTTAAAATTCATGGGATAAGGCGTGTGGAACACTGATAGGAATGGATGAATTTGTCAGTTT
Organism: Zootoca vivipara; assembly: GCF_963506605.1. Taxonomy (NCBI): domain Eukaryota; kingdom Metazoa; phylum Chordata; class Lepidosauria; order Squamata; family Lacertidae; genus Zootoca; species Zootoca vivipara. The sequence goes on from NC_083281.1 coordinate 79,245,585, forward strand.
TGTTTCTCGCAGTTTCTCATTTTTCCAATCTCAAGTTTGTATGCCACATTTCTGCGTCAGTTTGTGGGTTTTGGGGTTTTGTTTTTTTTAACTCATTAAAATTTGTCAGCGGTTCCTTGTGCATTTCTCCTGATCCCCCCCCCCAAACATGCATTCTTTATGTTACTTTCATTAATGTATGCACATTTATCCGCATCACCCTCTTATATACACATTCTAGGATGCATTTTTTTTGGTTGGAGAACTGCATTTCAGAATTAGGAGAAGTGTAAATTTTGAAAGATGACTATGTTTTAGTTCCCATGTTGTTTTGGGAAATGTGAATTAGGAAGGATAGCGTAAAAAAGAATGTCTTCCCCATCCTTAGTGAGCTGCTGAGGAGGCCTCTGAGGCCTGGGCTGTGAGCAGCTGTTTGGAGCCAGGCACCAGGAGTTGGAACTGAAGAAGGCAAATCAGCCAAGAATTAGGAGTGGGGACCAAGCCTGGGAACACAGGACATGTCAGGACTCCTTGGCATCTGGTGCTCTTTTGGTGTTTTGATTTCTTTTGATGGGCCACTTGCCATCTCAGCCATGTCATGGTAGGCTGGGCAAAGCCAGAGGCCTCCAAGCAGAGACTGGACTGCCATCGGGGATGCTCTAACTGTAGATTGCCTACATCAGGGGTTCCCAAACTATGGTCCCTGGACCACCAGTGGTCCAAAACCTTCAGGTGGCATTATTGTACGGCACTACAGTTTGAAATCCACATAAATTGTAATGAAGTGCAGGGATGTGGGTGGCACTGTGGTTCCCATGTTGCCACCAAGTCTCTTGGGCTTGCCTATCATAAGGTCGGCCGTTTGAATCTGCGTGACAGGGTGAGCTCCTGTTGCTTTGTTCCAGCTCCTACCAACCTAGCACTTCAAAAGCATACTGCCAAGAGTAGATAAATAGGTACCACTGCAGCGGAAAGCTAAATGGTGTTTCTCTGTGCTCTGGCCTCCGTCACAGTGTTTCATGTGCTAGAAATGGTTTAGTCATGCTGACCGTATGACCTGGAAAAGCTGTCTGTGGACAAACACCAGCTCTCTGCCTGAAAGCAGAGATGAGCACTGTACCCCATAGTTGAATTCAACTGGACTTAACTGTTCAGGGATCCTTTACCTTTACCTGTAATGCAGTACAGTATGCATTGTAATACCATAAAATACAGTACAGTATAAGGTATAAAGAAAGCAATAAAAATACAATTAAAGTTCATACAGCATATAGCACAGTGCATTACAGCAGGGGTCGGCAAAGTTTTTGTGACTTGGGCTGGTTCACGGTCCCACAGACACCGCGGTGGGCCAGAGTGCACACACATGCCGCCTGCATGCGCAAACGCTATTTTCGGCGCTCCTTCTGGCACTGAGGAGGTGTGCGCAGCTTCCCATTGGCTGCAGGAGCTTTCTGCAGCCAATGGGAAGCCAGCCAGCGTCGCGGAAGGAGGTCCCTGCTCTGCTCCATGCCGGTTTAGCACGGTGCATGGGAGCCAACCGAGCGGGCGGAGGAGGTCCATGGGCCAGTTAAAGGACCCCCATGGGCTTTAGGTTGTTGACCCCTGCACTGCAACAGGCAGAAAAGTCATTGGGTGGCTCACCCACATGCTCATCAGTTTTCATGTGGTCCATGAGGGAAAAGGTTTAGGAACAACTGGCCTGCATCATCAGGCAGGGAAGTTGGACTAGAGGGCCTTCAAGATCCCCTACAACTTTATGTTTCTCTGATTCTAATATGTACTTGCCCACCAGACAACACCTGAATATCACTTATAAATTAGGATTACCTTAGATTGGTATGTTATTTCCCTCTGTTGAGTGTGTATAACACTTTTCTGCCACTATACAGATTTTGTGAGTCGTAGCACTCTTTAATATTGGGGCACTCAAACAGAGTTGGGTTGCTAACCTGTGAAAGCCTGGCACATAGTTTAGATTGGAGAAAGGTATTTTCCACTCTTTTCCACCCTGTAAGAATAACAGCAGGCCATCAGCTTGGAATGCACTTTAAAAACACTGGCTAAAAAGGCTGTACTCCAGCCGATTTAAGTAGAAACCGCCATCAAAATGAAGGGAAGAATTTGTGCAACTGCTGGTGGGGGGGATTTAACACGGCTGTTGCAGTTGTTGGCAGTTGGTACTGCAGGTCACCAAGACCTAACAAGCAAGAAGCAGGTCATCCCAACAACCTTGATGTACAGAGCTAGGGCCAAAGGCCATCTTTTCCAAATCTGACAGACAAACTGCAGAGAGAGAGAGAGAGAGAGTTGGGCCTGTAACTTTCATATATTTTAACCCAAAAGAGCCCTAGATGAGTCATAAAGCCCTTCTGCTTGGCATGCAGAAGGTCTTGAGTTCAGTTCCTGGCATCTCCCATATGAAAAGGATCACAAAATGACAGTGTGCTGAGAAAGACTTTTGCCTGAGACGTTGTGGAGAGCCACTGCCTGTCAGAATGGTTGGCCAGCATGGACCAGTGATGTGATTCTGTACGAACTTCACATGTTCAGCCCTCATAGTGTATCCCACATCAATTCTGGATTGCTTTCTTTTAAGGTTTATGAAGCTTATCAGTGCAAAATAATGCCAATCCTGTTTCCTTTGGCAGTGGATTTGAGTATATTCAGTATCCTTTGATGGCTGTCACGTCTGGAAGCCAGAAGCCGCAAGCTGCCCTGCCTGCTGTTGGTGAAAATCAACTTGCCCTGCTTGAACTGCTAATACTCCCAAGTGCCTTAGAACCAGAATCTGGATCAAAACCCCTGGGTGGTGCAGGAGATGCCCTTAGCAACCGCTATGGTAAGTAGAGATCATAGATTTAGCTTGAGTGCTTGGCTTTTGCAGTTAAGGGAGATACAAAAGGTATCTTCTACCCCCTCAGTGAAACAACTTGAGACTGCTTTTGTCATGCTAATGGGAAGCTTTAAAAGCATTTTGCAGGCTGTAGGAGATTTGTCATTGACATTCCTCATAATAATTTGAATAGATTTATTTTAAAAAATACGTTTCTCTCCCCCCCCCCCCCCCGCATTAGACAGAATAGCCTTTGCTTGTTATGCAGCTTCTTTGGGTGGGTTTTTCCTTCTCTGATCAGTCAAAACATGCTGTTAAAAATGAATTAGGCAGGAAGTGTTCAGCGGTAACACCATATTGGCATTCTCATGTTGCCTTTGCTTGGGAAGTATGCCAGTGTTGCAGGGAGGAGGAGGAGGAGGAGGAGGAGGAGGAGGAGGAGGAGGAGGAGGAGGAGGAGGAGGAGGAGGAGGAGGAGGAGGAGGAGGAGGAGGAGGCATGTAGTGAAAGCACCAGTTTGCCTTTTGGAGTGGAGGCATGTATTGCTTTGTCTCTGAGGCCAAGGTAGAGATTCTGCTTAAAGCCCTGTTATGTGCACACAAGGAAGCAAGAAGGTCATTAGCGAATAGAGCAGTTTTCCTTTGAGTTATAGCTAAGTCCTACTCAGAATAAGCCCATTAAAATGAATGGTCCTAAGTGGACCCATCACTTTCACTGGGTCTGCTATTGAGTAGGACTAGGAGACAGCCCTTTGATTCCCCTGCTCCTCTGCATTGCATATCATCCATACATCTTTGCAAGCTTTAATGATAAAAACAGCTTCCCCACTTATATTTTGCCACCTGTTCCATGAAAGAAAAGAGGGGAATAGAATGAACATTTAAAGCATTCTTTCTCAAATATTTTGAATTCATTCAGCCCCTTCAAAACTTATTCCACTTTCTAGGCCTTGCTGCCCAGGTAAACCTCAGTTCTGCAAGTAAGCATCTGGAAAAGAGCACATGTTCTGCAAAGATAAAAGTCACCTGTTTAATCCCTGCCCTCTCCAGATTAGTAGGTAATGGGAAAAGGCCTCTGCGCTGGGTGGACTAGCAGTCTGGCTCAGGTGAGTCAGTGTTAGAGCACCTACTTTGCCTGCAGAAGGCAGGTTTACCTAGCATATCCAGTTTTGAAAACCTCAGGTAGCAGATGGTGGGAAAGACCCCTGCCTGAGATACCAGATTGCTGCTGCCAGTCAGAGCAGCCAATACTAGATGAAGAGTTTGACTTGGTATAAGAAAGTTTCCTACAGTCCTCCCTGTTCTGGTGTTCAGCTGAGTGTTTACAGCCTGCTATGGATGTATACAAAGATCTGTGGATTAGGGGCACTAATCCCAACACTTGTATCAGAAGAGAAATTAAAAACAGGAGACATCCGCTTCACACATAGGGAAACAACATGACGTACAAAACAAAAGCTCTTTCTGAACACCAGTATCAGTATCGTCACACTGAGATGATGTGGCAATATAGGATCCAGTATGGAGCAGTGCAGATCTTTCAGGCACTCATCATTATCCATTTTAGTTTTTAATTTATCTCTTTATTTACTGCTTTGTGCAAGGCGCTCAGGATAGGATGCTTGGCTTTTCCATTCCTCTCTCCCATGCACTGTACCATTTGCAAATCAAATTTATTTAAGAAAATATGTAAGAGCCCTCCTCCACACCCTCCCTCTATGCTTGTGTCACTAAGGGTGGCATACAAATAAAATAAATAAATTACAGAATACATTAGAAACTCATGAGTTTCACTGCCTGAAATTTGGTGGGGAGTTCTGTAGCAACCTTCGAGAAAGCCTTCTCCTGTGTCCTAACCAGCCATGCCTGTACCATGGTTTGGATGGCTGCCAGTCACAGTGGCTACCTCCATTGTCAATATGCCTCTGATTACCAGTTGCTGTGAATCACAAGTGGGGAGGGTGCTGTTGCGCTCAGGTCCCGCTTTCAGGATTCCCATTGGGGTACCTGGTTGGCCAATGGGAGAACAGGATGGTGGGATTTGGTGGGCCTTTGGTCTGATCCGTCAGGGCTATTCTAACGTTATTTCTGGGAAGCCAGAACAGCTGTTGTAAATAAGGATGTCAAGTGCTTCCATGGTTGAGGACCCACCAACACTCTCGTTGCCACAAACTGTCTCAGCTAAAGTTTCCCGAGACTCATCCAAATTTGCCCCACATTGAGCACAGTACAATAATTTGGTTTGTATGTTACTAAGGCACGTGTAGCCATTGCAAGACCTGGCTTCATTAGGAATGGATGTGGTTTGCCTACCAGGCTAGACTGGGAGAAGTAGCCTTGCCACAGCCACTCCTGCAGCTGCTGGAGGTGCAAAACCTGGTCTATCTATGGCCCCCTCCGATGTCCTTTATATTGTGCATTCATGATGATTTGTGTTCATGATGGCATCAGTCCAGTTATATATGATCCAACTTTCAGCACTGTTTGTACTTCCAAACGTTTGTGGGTTGATATACCCCTCTCTTTCCAATCAGTGCATGCCCATTAATTGACTCCCGAAATCCTGTAACTTCTTATACCACAAATGTATCGGTTTATTTTTTGTCCTGCTTTTGTTGTGCTGTAGTGCTGCCAACCTAGCAGTTCCTGCCAACCTAGCAGTTCGAAAGCACGTCAAAATGCAAGTAGATGAATAGGAACCGCTACAGCGGGAAGGTAAACGGCGTTTCCATGTGCTGCTCTGGTTCACCAGAAGCGGCTTTGTCATGCTGGCCACATGACCTGGAAGCTATACGCCAGCTCCCTCGGCTAATAATGCTAGATGAGCGCGCAACCCCAGAGTCGGTCACGACTGGACCTAATGGTCAGGGGTCCCTTTACCTTTAGTGCAAAAGTTGCCTTTCTGGGTAGCTGTAATGCAGTAACATTGGGGCAGCCTCACAGAACAGCTAACAAAGCAGAATGATGTGTGGATGGTCCATTAGAAATTCATCACTAATGCACTTTTATTGCATTAATGACATGTCTTAGAATACACCGGGGGGGGGGGACACCCACCAGTCTGTAGGGTCCCTGTTACATTTGTATCTTACCCTTCCTCTAAGATGCTTAGGGCAGTGTGCATAGGAAGTATCTCATGTTATTCTCACAACAGCCCTGCGAGGTAGGTTAAACTGAGAGAGGGTGACCAGCCTCACCAGGGTGACTCACCAGGGATTTTAACCCAGGTTTCTCAACGGTCCTAGCCAGACCTTCAAGCATCCTGCATCTCACTCTGCCCATGCGATGCATAATTTCATCTGAATTGCACCTCCAGTTTTTCCTCCATACACATTAAAGTGAATTGGTGTGAAATACCCAAATAATTTTAAGGGGGCCCAAATAGCTTTGCTCTGGGTGAGATGGGGGGGGGGGTTCTGCACACCCGTGGTCTATCTATTTACCAACCCACAAGGGCCCCTTTTTCTTTCTACCTAAAATCCACCTACTCAGAGCTGTGTATCAAGGTTTATTATAGTCCCAGTGAGTCAAACCTGCCTACTCATCTTATACATATATACATTCACAGCCTATATTGTTGTTTTGGTTTCCTAGAGGACATGAAGTAACAGATGAGCTAACACTTTTCTTTATAAATATGCCAGTATTATTTTACAGGCCAGTTATTCCTGGAATTATTCATGGGAGCCTGAATGCTGAGATCTTGGGAGTTGAATCAAAGTTTAATCACTTTGGTTTATTGTGAACTGTAATATTAAATCCACCCCATATAACTTGATACATTGTAAATACACGATTTGCATCTTAATACACTCAACTTGCTAACAAAGTGGAGAGAAACGGAGTGGTAGTTAAAATTGCATCTATCTTTGTACTCTAGAGAGTTTATTTTGATAGCCCCAACATGTGCGATATGCTCCGCTGGCCCCTCTTACCAGCTTTGTTTTCGTCATACTGAATTCAGTTGGCTTTTGCTTCCCCCCGCTACCAAAATAAATGTTTATAAGAGCCCTTATTTAACACCTGACCCCCACTATTAAATTACCAGAAGATTTGGGTTATTAAATAAACGTGCCCTCTCTTGCTTTGGTTCTCCCCGCCAGCATGTTTTGTTAGGAACGTTTCAGATCATGGATTAAAATGTATTTTCTTTGTGGGGAGAAGTACTGAAGCAGAGAGATTTGGGGTGTGCAGGACAGTGGGGGACACTCTGCTCTGATATATGTAAATGTCACTTTTGTGGGGGAACCATGGGATTGCTTTCTAGATTTGGGGGTGGTTTAATAGGGACTTTGCACCAGGTGCAGCAAAAGCTTTTCCTTGGAGACCCCTGAGCTCCCCAAAATCACTCTTTGAGTGGACTCTTTGAAGCTGTTTTTATGGGCTATTCTACAGAATGAAATGTGCCTCCTGTCCAGGTAGGAGAAGGGTAGGAGTCAGGGATGTCTGCAGGGTTTTCTTCCGGGGTGGGGTGGGGTACAATCCTGCAAATAAAGAAATATGCGTACATGCATACATAACTGAAATATGGGAGCAAGGAAGTTTCAAAATGCAAAATGCGGAGAACAGTGCCAGCAAACTTTGCCTCTTATATCTACAAATTATAGAAACTTTTAAAAAAGGAAGCTGGGAGTCTGGGGTTATGGTTCATGCAGTGGGGGAGGAGAAACTGAGTGCCTCCTTGCCTTCCGCCCCATGGATGCCCAGGGTAAGAGCATGTTTCTTCAGGGCTTTTAAACAGTGATAATCAACTTTGCTCCCCATATATTGTTGGACTACAACTCCCATCATCCCTGGCCATTGGCTAAATTTGCTGGGGAGGACCTTAAACTTGGTGCCCTTGGGTAAGATGCTCTCAGTGGGCATATGAAGCCTGTTGGTCCATCCAGCTTGATATTATATACATTTTTTATTAATTAAAATATTTACATTGGTTCCTAGTACGTTTCCGAGCACAATTCAAAATGTTGGTGCTGACCTTTAAAGCTATAAACGGCCTCAGTCCAGTATACCTGAAGGAGCGTCTCCACCCCCATTGTTCTGCCTCGACACACTGAGGTCTAGCGCCGAGGGCCTTCCGGTGGTTCCCTCGTTGCGAGAAGCCAAGTTACAGGGAACGAGACAGAGGGCCTTCTCGGTAGTGGCACCCGCCCTGTGGAATGCCCTCCCATCAGATGTCAAAGAGAAAAACAACTACCAGACTTTTAGGAGACATCTGAAGGCAGCCCTGTTTAGGGAAGCTTTTAATGTTTAATAGATTATTGTATTTTAATCTGTTGGAAGCCGCCCAGTGTGCCTGGGGAAACTCAGCCAGATGGACAGGCTATAAATAATAAATTATTATAATTAATTATTATTATATATTGCTATATCATAAAATATATCAAAAGTAAAAGAAAAGATACAATATAAGCATAAAAAGTTAAACACAAAGATTGATTAACCATTCACTCTTAATTTCCTGCATAGGTTTGGTGGAATAGAGAAGTTTTCAGCAGGCATTTAAAAAGTTGGCCCAGAAGGCACCTGTTGAATCTTCATTCTCTTCTCTTGCACTCTGCCACTGCTCCTTCCCTATACTGCCTTGGTTTGCCTTGACTTGTTGCTAATATCACCTCCTGAAGAATCCCAGGAAAAGGGAGATAGAGAAGGCTGGAAGCAGCTGGCCCTTATCAGACTGCTTGGCCTATATCGTTACAAAAGATAAAAATCAACAAGGCCCCTTTAGGGAGCAACAAGGGCATGGGTGCTGTTCTCTGAGATTTTGGAGAGATTGGGTCACTCTTGAGAAAGGTTCATTTGTAACCAGGGTGTGTATGTTCCAACTCAGCCTTTACTTCAGGGTGCATGTGGGATAGGCTGGATCAGGCATCCCCAAACTGCGGCCCTCCAGATGTTTTGGCCTACAACTCCCAGTGATCCCTAGCTAACAGGACCACTGGTCAGGGATGATGGAAATTGTAGTCCAAAACATCTGGAGGGCTGAGGTTTTGGGGTGCCTGGGTTGGATACTAGAAAAATGGAACTGATGGTCAGACCAGTATATCATAAAATTGGGGCTTATGCCACCAGCAAACGAAACCTACCATTCATCTATTTGGATTTCAATTTCTTCCTCTATTAGCTTGTAAGCTCTGGCAGTAGTAGATTATTTCTTTCAACCAACTTGATTTGCACTTCAGTTCTTTTTCCAGCAAAGGCTTCATGGCTCGCTTTTGAGCAAAATGCTGGCACAATCTCAAAACACCTCAGGAATAACTTCTGCTGATGGGTAAATTATGAGGTCCTTGAGGCTTTCGTTCTCCCTGTTCTTTTAGTATGGTGGTAATAACACAGTAATGGAAAGGCATCCAGCCCCATGCACTATTGATGAACTGTCAGCAAAATGGAATTCTGAAAGGTTCTGAGAAACGGCACGGAGCTTTTGCTTTCAGAAATGAATGTGCTCGCCTGTTAGACGTTTCTAGTTTGGTAATGAAATCCAAGGCTGAATTAAAAGCCGCTCTGCTGCTGGAGGGGCCTCCTTGGTAACATTTACCAGTTACCTTGACTAAACTGGTTTTGTCCTGTGTGGTGGATGATCGGTTGTGTCCATCAGGACGGGGAGTGCAGAAGGCAGAGATGCCAACAGTAGATGGAGCCAGAGCTAATAACAGGCAACATAGATAGACAGAGCCAACCAATTCTACTTTTGCCCCATCTTCCTCCCTGCTGAGTTCCACAAGGGCAATACTGAGATTAAGGAAGCTGACAGGCAGGGCCACAACCTAGATTGGATGTAATTAGGAAGGCAGGCAAGTGGTGGGCTGGCTGAGGGCGGACTGAGGTTAGTGCAGCAGTGCCCTGTTTGCCCTAATAGATCAGCCTTCCCTGATAGCAATACAGTGGTGCCTCGCTAGACGAAATTAATTCGTTCCACGGGTCTTTTCTTATAGCGAAAAATTCGTCTAGCGAATCCCATAGGAATGCACTGAATTTTTTTTTACTTTTTTGCCCATAGGAATGCATTAATTTAATTTCAATGCATTCCTATGGGAAACTGTGATTCGCTAGACGAATTTTTCGTAAAACGTATTTGTCTAGCGAGGCAACCTCCGCTCGAAAAATCCTTTCGTTAAGCGGAAATTTCGTTAAGCAGGGCATTTGTTAAGCGAGGCACCACTGTATAGGAAACTGCCTGGTACTGAGTTAGAGCTCAAGTCCATATAGCCCAATATTGTCTGCTCTGACGGGCAGCTGCTCTCCAGGGTCTCAGGCAGAGGTTTCTCACATCACCTGCTCCCTGATTCTTTTAACTGGAGACCCCAGGGCTTGAACTTGAGACCTTATGTCAGGCATGTCCAAAGTCCGTTCCGGGGGTCAGTCGATTTAATCCGGGCCCCGTGGCAGTATATGTCCGGGGGTAAAATCCTAAGAACTTTGGTTGGCCCTCACGCATGTTCACTACATCAAATCCGACCCTCTTTGAAAAAAGTTTGGGCACCCCTACCTTATGTATACAAAGCATGTGCTCCACCACTGAACTATAGGATAGTCTCTTCATATTGGACACTCGGCTTGCAGAATCTCTGCTTCTGCCTTGATATAAAATCCTAACTGCCAGATTTTCTGCACATTCACCTGTGGATATACAATCCTTTCATCTGTAATATGTTTTGGAACGTTGTTTGTCTGGTCACCTCTTAAGAAATCATAACCAAATTTTGTGTGGTGGTTCCAAGGGGCAGAATTTTGTCTACCTTTGGATACAATTGGACACCATTTTGAATCAAGGTGGCAGACAAAACCTTTTAAAACTGCCCTGATTTTAATCACAGATTTCAAAAATGCAGTGGTTGTTGTTGTTGTTGTTGTTGTTTCTTAGAATTCCCAAGCACGGCTGGGTATGAGGCTTTTAATTCTGAGTAAACTTTAAGCTAGCCATTCCTGGTTTTTTTACTTTCATGATCCTGCAACATATTAGTTGGGTTTTTCTACTGTCATCTGAATATTTTATTCCCTTCAGCTTTTAAATGATAATAAATTTTTGTTTAAAGTGACTCCACCCCATTAACAAATGCACTCCAAGCAACGGCGGTGATCTGTTTGTTTTAGTCTTACATAGTACTAGTGGAATGATACACTCATACTGAGGGAGAATAGTCCCCTTGCGGTCTTTGTGTTTTATAAAACAAAGTGCAACAGTACAGCCCGTTTCCAGGCACTGACAATAGCAACATGATTTTGCTGGCTGTCCAGTTCCTCTTAATCCATCTGTTTTAAAGTTTGGTTTATATCATTGTGTTTTCTGCTGCATCAGCTAAAATACTTCTCATACTTCTGGACCGAAGATGGCTATTTTGTTACATGTCTTAAATTGTGTGGAATTTACGAGACTGAGAAATGAACGGTCAGTGGAAACCAAGGCTCCAAAACATGCTCCCCCCCAAGTTCATGCCAACTTTGGGGTACATTTGGTGGGTGGTTTCAAAGGCAGCGGTTCTTAGAAATACTAAGTCAACAAGGCCATAAGAAATGCCAGAGACAATCAGACCTATGAGTCTTAGCTTCTTGTTCTGCTTTCTTTGCAGCCTGCAAAGAAGTGCTGTAATGCAGCTTTCCAAAAAGGGGGCAGGGAATGGCTGCATTCAAATTCAGGCTTAATAAACCAGAATATGCAAGAGGACTGTAGCCCGACAAGCCAGGAAACCACCATTAACCATAGCTTTCCATTACATCTGAACCAGAAAACTAAGCTAGTGGCTCCTAAACAAGTTATAATATGAAACCATGGTTTAAAGTTGGCTTAAAAATCCTGGCTTGTTTGAAAGCCATGAACTATAGTAATGGAAAACCACAGTTAAGGATGGGTGAATCTGTAAATTTCATTTTTTCCAATTTTAAATTCAGTTCTCCACATTTCCACATCAGTTTGGATTTATTTGTTTTCTTTATGTGAAAATTCATCCGCATCTAATAAATACATTTTTGCAAAGCAGTTCCCCTTAACATAATACCATTTTTGGCGTCTTATTTTAACTAATGTCTGCATATTTGTACACGTTACTTGGCTGAGGAACTGCATTGCCAAATTCCGAAAAGTGCATATTTCCAAGGATTAGGTAAGTCCACCTTTAAATGTGAGCCAAATCAAATGTCTCCCTCATCTCTACGTAGTTAACTATGGCTTCCTGGTTCTCCGTGCCTCCCTTAACTCCATTTGTGTAAAGCAGGGGTGAAAGAGGTGGCATGCCACGGCACCCAATTTGTGTACATGGTGCCCTGTCCATTTCTTTACTCTTTATGAGTAAAGCCCATGAGGTAACATCATAGCCAGGCACTGGAGGGACCTGTCAGGGGTAAGCATGGACCAATGGTACCAAGTTGTATGGGAAACGGCCCTACTAGAAAAACTAACCAGTAAGCTGAAATTGACACGGGGACAAACAGAAGAAGACACCTTCACCCCAGTATGGTTCCCCTTCATCACTTATACAGCCCAACAAGACAACAACAAAAACTTACCGTCAGCATACAAATCAATATGGCTAACCTAATCAAAACATCCTCCCTCCCCACTCACACAAGAAACTAAAGATCATCACAGCCAACCACAAATGAGCAATCGCATCCTAAGACGAATCCTGACCTCTCTCACCAACAGAGAAGCACGAACAAACAACAGAGAACCTGCACAAACAATGCTGACGCCAAACCCCTACACATATCAAGAAAAACAGAAACATTGACAATCCACCACACCCAACTCCCCATCCCACCCACCTCTTTCCCCCCTTCCTCATAATGTCTCAACAAGTAAAATTGATGTGTAAAAATGATGCATGAGACACTGCACTACCTTTGTAACCCACGAAAATCCTTAATAAAAATAATTATTTTAAAAAAGCCCATGAGGTAGGATTGGTTGCAAGGCAGTGCATGGCATACAGTTTTGTGTCTCAGGAAGGATTTGGAACCTGGGTCTTCCTGGTGCTAGTTTGACACACTGACTTAGGAATTGCCAACCTTTTTCGGACCAATGAGCATTTTTGCAAAAGGTGGGGGGGGGAATGTCATGGGCATCATACACCAACAAATGCAACCACCCACCAACTGCACTATCACACATGCCAACAGTAGGATGTTTCTTTCAAGCCTAAGGGTGGGCCTCTGGGTGTGTGTATCTGTGGGCACTATGTAGGCGATCTCTCCTCTCCTGTTCTAACCACTGCACTACATCTTGGCCTGCAGAGTTTCAGTTAATAGGATCTGTGGCATTGAATGTTGCTGTCCAGCAACTCTTGATTTGGCAAGTCTGAGTGAATTCAGGAGTTCTAGTACCCAGAGAGTTGCACAGAGTATAAAGCTAGCAGGAAACTAATAAATGCAGTGAATAAATCTTCATTTCGGAGGTGACAATAGCTTGCCCCCTGTGCCACTCACTGAATGTGTCAAGCTCCCTCCCCCCCCATCCTACTTGACCTCCAGGCTTGAAGTAAAGGGGGAAATCCTATAATGCTGAAACCCCCACAGAGCTTTGGTTCCAAGGGTATTTTATTATGCAGGGAAAATAGCAAGGGCTTCTCATATATATATTTTCTCTTTAAGGTTCTAGCTTTGAATCTCCTACTTTCTAGCAAATGGGTTCTCATGGATGGTACAAAAAGAAAGTTGAAGTGCTATAAATCATAGGTACAGTATCTAAATATTAACCTGCAGCTCTTGGGTCATCTTTCTGGGCCCAACCATGTTCACTTCTGAAATAAGTTTTAATTCCTCTGTGTTTGCTGCCCCCCCCCAAGCACACACAGACACAGACACACACTTATTTTCTGCCAATAGCCTCTGGCCAACATCAAAGCCCAGTGTCCTCTCATTTCCCAGAGTTTTACTGGTAGTCCCCAGTGTTAAAATTATAAAATTGCCAATGTACGCTGCCTGAGGATAGTCAGAGATTTCTCTGAAGGCTAAGCCTTCAGTTTCGACTACAGGCAAATGTAGAATGTTTGTGGCACCTCACCCTTTCCTTTTTGTCTTTGGGAATCATGAAAAGCAAATTCCATACAAATCAGCTTATTTCCTGTCATTGCTCATCTTCTCCTGTGAAGACGCGCCAAACGTAGCTCATGACACTTCACCAACAATCCTCCTTCCATCTCTCTCCTAGCAATGGGAAATGTTTCTGATTTGGAGCACCTCCAGATGACCTATTTATTGAGCATCCATTGTGATTTGCTTGTGTAAAGCTTACACCGGGGTTAGACTATATCTGTTCTTCACTGAGTACTCCTTCTGATTTTTGTGCTTTCAGCCTATATTCAGTTTGATTTGTTTGTGGGGTATTTATATGTCTTCCTGTTAATCATCTCGTTTATCCTACACTTTTCAATGCATGTCCCCATCACTTCCAGCTGCAAGAAGTCAATTTCTCTTTTAATGTGGATTTGTTGCACCAGGGCGCCAGAGCTCTTTAACCCACTTTAATTGTGCCAGCCTAAATTTACAGTGTGCACTTGAATTCCTCGCTCAAAATAGTGGCAGTCCAAACGCACCATTGAACTTTACAAAAAAATCACTACTTATTCTTCATTCCCCACACAAGTTGTTCACAGTTATTGGGTTAGATCCAAAGATCCTGCTAGCAAAGTTGTTTTCCGCTTACAAAAAGGCTGCTCTCAGCTCCATTGCAGAAGTGTTGTGTGAGCAAAGTGGGGCGGGAAACTGGCAGATGGTGTTCAGGGCCATAGTTCATTGGTAGAGCATTTGCTTTTGCATGCAGAAGGTCCCAGGTTTAATCCCCAGCACCTCCAGATAAGGCTGGGAATTGTCCCCTGTCTGAAACCCTGGAGAGCTGCTGCCAGTCCATGTAGAGTCGACTGAGCTAGATGGACCAATGATCTGACTCCATCTAAGACAGTTTCCTAAGTAACCCTAAATCCAGAAGACCTCCTCTATTTGTGCACCTCCTTGTGTAAGGCTACGAAGAAGCTCCCACAAGAGCTTTTATTTATTTATCGCCCACAAAAGTTCATATGTGACAGCCTGGGGGTTTCCTTTCATTATTAACTGTTACTCTCTAGGGTTTCAGGCAAAGGGTCTTTCTTGAGATGCCAGGGATTGAATTTGGGACCTTCAGCATGCAAAGCATGGACTGTACAACTGAGCTGTGGTTCCTCCTCAGATACCGTGTTTCCCCTTTTTTAATACGTAGTCAGAAAGTAAGCCATGGCAGGGTTTTTAACCATTTGAGAGCTATAAGACATACCCCGAAAATAAGCCATACTTCCGCACCAGCTAGCAGGACCCAGCATGCCGGCCGCGACAGGAGGAGGAAGCCTGCCGGGTCGGGTCAGTGCCCGGAAGCGGCGGTGGCTGCTTTAGTGCCAATAAAGCGTGCAGCAGTGCCGCACGGAGCACCAGCCAGCAGGACCCAGCTCCTGCAATGCCGGCCGCGGCAGGAGGAGGAAGCCTGCGGGGTCGGGTGGGTGCCCAGAAGCGGTGGCGGCTGCAGCGCTGACAAAGCGTGAAGCAGCGCCGCACGAAGCACCAAGGGCACGAGCGGCAGGAGGAAAGAGAGAGAGGCTCGTTACTTGCGGCACTTTAAGAGAAGCAGCCAGAACCGATCTCCATATTCCGAGCCTCCCTTTTGCGCGTGCGGGCATGTTAAAGCCCCGATCACTTCACTCCCCACTTCTTCCTCGCCATCCCTCCCTTTCACGCATTGCCTTGACCCCGCAGCCCCCCTCCCTGGCCATCTTCCCCTAAGTGCAGCGCTGCTTCGTGAGCGCTGCAGCCGCACGCTCTCTGTGTGTGCTGCAGCCGCACGCTCTCTGTGTGTGCGCGTGTCTCTTTCTTTCTCTCCCTGTGCGTCCGTCTCTGTGTGTGTGTGTGTGTGCGCGCGCGCGCGCGTCTCTCTCTCTCCCCCCCCCGTGCGTCTCTCTGTGTGTGTGTTTGTGCGCGTCTCTTTCTTTCTCTCCCCGTGCATCCGTCTCTCTCTGTGTGTGTGTTTGTGCGCGTCTCTTTCTTTCTCTCCCCGTGCATCCGTCTCTCTCTGTGTGTGTGTTTGTGCGCGTCTCTTTCTTTCTCTCCCCGTGCATCCGTCTCTCTCTGTGTGTGTGTTTGTGCGCGTCTCTTTCTTTCTCTCCCCCGTGCGTCCGTCTCTCTCTGTGTGTGTGTTTGTGCGCGTCTCTTTCTTTCTCTCCCCGTGCATCCGTCTCTCTCTGTGTGTGTGTTTGTGCGCGTCTCTTTCTTTCTCTCCCCGTGCATCCGTCTCTCTCTGTGTGTGTGTTTGTGCGCGTCTCTTTCTTTCTCTCCCCCGTGCGTCCGTCTCTCTCTGTGTGTGTGTGCGCGCGTCTCTTTCTCTCTCTCCCCCGTGCGTCTCTGTGTGTGTGTGTGTGTGTGTGTGTGCGCGCGTCTCTTTCTTTCTCTCCCTGTGCGTGTCTCTCTCTCAGTGTGTGTGTGTGTGTGTGTGTGTGTGTGTGTGTGTGTTTGCGCGCGCGCGCGCGCGCGCGTCTCCCCCCCCCACAGAGAAAAGGTTCCGCTTCGGCTCGTCATTCAGCCGCGCGCGCACGCCAGGGGCATGGGCCCAAGCCTCGTCCCCCTCGCGCTTCCCTCACAAGCATCTCAGAGCGGGACGGGTCACGGCCTCCCTCCTCATTCCTCGGCCGGCGTGAGAGAGCCCGGGGAGCAGAAGGATCCCAGGTTTAACCCCCAGGTACCCCCAAGTTTGAAATTCTGGAGAGCTGCTGCCAGCCTGGTTGACAGCAAAACCTGGATAGCACAGTAGGCTAGAGTGTGGTGTTTATAATGTGCGCGGAAGAGAGCACCGAGTGTCCTGAGCCAGTGGGACCCAGTTGTACCAGCACTTAAAAAAAAAGACACCCCCTGAAAATAAGCCACCGTGTGTTTTTTTGAGGAAAAAAAGTTATAAGACGGTGTCTTAAAAAAGGGGAAACACGGTAGAACAAGAGGCAGGTCTGAATGTTAGCTTCCCCAAAGGCATCTGGCTAACTGCTCTTGGAAATCAACACTGAACTCCATGGATACTTGCCTTTGATCCCGTAGGGATTTTCTTAATCTGGTGTCCTTCTGGCAATATAACCAAAGATTGAACTGACCCTTGGGGACGGCCAGTTGAATAAACCCACTCCTGAACATTCTCGCTCCATTTCCTTGCAAAATGTCTAAAGATGGTGAAGGGTTGCAATATTGAGAAAATCTCTTGTGCTCAGGCTTGGCTTTGCTTTTTTCGTGGATTCTAAAACCAGGAGGGGTCCTGTATGAATCACTTGAGTGCTCTGTCCTCCTACAACAGATTAATCTTCTATCAGAAAGTAAAGTTGTGCCATATGCTTTTCTCTGTACGTTTCATTTGGCACGTGGAACCGTCCACTTACCATCATCAGTCCAGCTGCTGCATGTTGCTTTACTCCTTGTGCTTTAGGAGGTTTCCCGCCCCTCGTTCTCTCTCTTTTCATATTTTTTTTTTAAAATTAAATATTTGTGTAATCCATCCTGGGAATAGGATGGGCTATAAATCTCTAAGAAACTCCATGCCTAGTACAAATTATCTTCAGGAATGTCTAGAAATACATTTAGCCTACTGGAAAGGATTGTAGGCTTGGAGAACACGGGGTGATTACACAGTGCTTGCGCTGAAGGAAACAAAACAAAGCAAAATGTGAGTGCTTTGAGACTGTTGCTGTTTTGTGGAAGGAATTCAATCACACCACAGAACTTTAGGTTTTGTGCAATTAAAGTTGATTAAAGTCTTTTGTCACCCTAGCACAACAAATCTCCTTTTTGTAATTTACAAAAAAAAAATGCTAGTGATTGGAGGGTCCAGAAGCAGAGGTGGGCAGAGTGATTAATGTAAACTTTGCCATTGTAAGGTAGGCCATTTTCTGCAGAAACACACAGCCTTCTCTGCGCTCCATCCAGACAAGCAGGAAGCATTATCAGAGTTCAAGGACACATTCCAGTCAGGCAAAAACACTCAAGGGAGGTCCAAAGTAGGGCCTATGAGGGGCAAGGCCTGGCGAGAGTGCCAGGGGAAAACAGATGCCTGGATGGTTGCATTTGGCTCCCAGGCCTGAGGGTCCCTATCACCGAGTTAAACATAGCAAGCAGCCCATCAAATAAACCTCCTTAGTATGTTACCAGTCTGGGACTGCAAAAACAGATGTTGTCAAACAGCCAGCAGGCTGAGTTACATAGCTAGTACCGGTAGTCTGCCGTAGAGCTCTGACTACATGGCAGCTGTTTATGCTCCTGCTTGAGTACTCTGGGCCTGATTCAAGCATGTAGATTCATCACTCAGTTGCTCAGGCATGTAGATTCATAGCCGAACCATGATCTCACATGCCTCAAACAGTCATTACTAGCACAAATCTCCCACATCATCTTCTGTCGCCGCTTTTTATTTCAAGCTGTTTGAAAATTGTCATCTTGTGAATCACCCACTATGGTGGACACTGGGTTATATATTCTGTGTTAGCCCTACTCCAAATAGGCCTATTGAAATGAATGGACATAACTAACCTGGGTTGATTAATTTCATAGGGTCTACTCTGAGTAGGACTTAGTTGGAGACAGCCCATTGGAAATAGCCTAGAATGGGTAGAGGACCTTGGAAGAGTAATAGAGCATGATATGGGGGGGAAAGTGGGGGTAAGGGCATGAATGCAGGAATAAATCAAAGAGAAAAAGTGCCCCAAGAGCCCAAAATATTTTATTACTGCCCAGTGCATTTTGGAAAGAAAAATTTCATTAGGGAATTTTATTAACAACCTGCAAAAATATATTACTACAGCTTCTTCCTTTTGCCAAATGGAACTGCCCCATAGGCGTGGTCTAGGTAGGAAACTTGTTGTCTTGTATTTGTAGGTAGATAACACATTTACATTTATAGAAGCTTTTAAAACAAATTTGCCCACTCCCAGCCCCCCCCCCTTGCAGACGTGCAATGTGTGTGTGTGTGCCAAATTGGGTCTTTGACCCGGGTGAAATGAAATGAAGCCAAATTTTGCCCCTGCCTTGTGACACTCCCTCCTATGAATCCCATCACATTTGGGGATATTAGGCTGATATGTCCTTCATTTGCACCTTTGAAGGGTTAACACTTATAAAATTCTTTCTCGATCTCTATCCCCCCCCCCTTCTGTTTCCTTTCCTTAAGATTTTTCAAGGGTTAAGGAGTTCACCTTCCATCTGTAGTTTACTTGGTCATAATATTTGTTTAAATAAGTACAGGGCAATGCTGGGAAATATTTGCAGCAGGCAGAGAGGAAGGGAGAAGTCCAGTGTGCAAGTTTCTGTCTGGAAAGCCCAGAAATCTCCATGATCTGGCCCTGCTGCTGCACAGATCTGTCTGAAAGGATTAAGCATGTCGAGGCCTGGAGTGCCTTTTACAATAACGTGGTTGTGCCTACATTTATTTCTCCTTTGTTTGACTATATGTCCAAACAAGCTTGCGAGAGTTCCCCTGTCTGTGACCTTTTTATACACTTTGGTAATCTCCTTTTCTCCACTGAAACAAAGCTAAAAAGTGATGATTAATCTGTTTGCTGATTTTCACAATTAAAGGAACAACAACCCAGGAGTAACTCTTTGCTTCACTCTGTTAACAGAGGAATGGGAATGGCAGAAAACATGCTGATGATGGTGATGAAAAAGTGTGGGATGTGTCTGAAGCAATCCCCCCCCTTACCTCTATTTAATGAAGCATTGTTTTTGGAGACAGACCATGCAAATCAGTGCTTTACTTTACATTTTTGAATGGTGCTTTAAAAAATATTCATAATGTAGAGCAGGCACCCCCAAACTGCGGCCCTCCAGATGTTTTTGGCCTCCCATGATCCCTAGTTAACAAGACCAGTGGTGGGGGAGATGGGAATTGTAGTCCAAAACATCTGGAGGGCCAAAGTCTGGGGATGCCTGGTGTAGAGAAAGCGGATAGGGTAGAATTAATCTCCCCGTGATACTAGAACTCATGTCCAGTGAAGCAAAATGTCGGAAGGTTCTAGGCAGACAAAATAAAGTACTTTTTCATATAGCACAGAGTTAAACCATGGAATTTGCTCCCGCAGTATATACTGATGGCCAACAACCTGTGTGGCTTTAAAACAAGTGGGAGGAACGTTTAGTCTTCTAGTTGTTGCTGAATCACAAAATCTATCATCCCTTGCCATTGGACATGCTTCCCATGGCTGTTGTGAGTTCAGCAACATCTGGAGGGCTACAGGCTCCCCACACCTGTTTTAAAAGATGATTGGATGAATTCGGGGAGGATGAGGCTACCAGTGCCAACTAGCCACAGTGGCTATGCTTTACCTTCACTGCTTGAGGCAGTAACCTCTGAATAACAGCTGATGGGAATCATAAGTGGGGAGAGCAGTGTTGTGTTCAGGTCCTGCTTGCAGGCTTCCTGTTGTCATCTGTCTGGCAACTTAGAGAACAGGATGCTAGTTAGCTGTGCCTTTCACCTGATCTATCCAGGTTATATTCTTATATCTTAAGACAGGCATCCCCAAACTGCGGCCCTCCAGATGTTTTGGCCTACAACTCCCATGATCCCTAGCTAACAGGACCAGTGGTCGGGAAAGATGGGAATTGTAGTCCAAAACATCTGGAGGGCCGAAGTTTGGGGATGCCTGTCTTAAGACATCTACTTCCCCTCCCCACTTGAATACTTCTGCAACTTATGGTCAATGGGACGGTGGATTTAACTCTGGTAGCTTTCAGCTGCTTTTTCTGGAGCTGGTTTATACTTTGTCGCAAAGCATGACACCCCACTGCATAGTCATTAAACTTTTTATCCTCTGTTCACCAAGAGAGACTGGCATGCTATTTGCTCCATAGTGATATCTCCCAAAAGAGATGGTGCAGAAAAGGGGAACCAAATTGATCAGGAAAATGAGCAAATCCCCTTCTGGGAAAGGCTACAATATATGGGACTTCTTTTAGTTTGGGGAAAAGGCTAGTAAAAGGTGGGAGAGCATGGATAGGAATAAGTTTTTCTGCCTCCTAACAACGGAACCCAGATTGTAAGTGCAGTCAGAGAAGAAATTGGGGAAGTTGCAATGCTCACTTCTTCTTCTGGGTGAACATTGCAAGCACCCAGTGTTCACACCTGAACCCTAAGAGCTTTTCAAGCATCTCTACGAATCAACCCCAGCTCCCTTCAGAGTATATCAGCATCTGGCCTATAATCTGCTGCAATTTTCAAGGGTGAATTGAGGAACTGATAAACACCTAATATTTTGGTCCTGAGCTGTCATACCCACATGAACATAATAACTTAAGAAGGGACTGCTGGTTCAGGCCAAAGGCCCATCTAGTCCCGCATCCTGTTCTCACTGTGGCCTGTGGGAAGCCCACCAACAGGATTTTTGTATCCAATGTTAATCCTACCCAGAGTAGACACACAAAACAGTTTCAAAACAAAATACAGTTAAACAACCAAACAACAGGCGAAAGAGACTGAGGTAGTCATTTTGTCATGTCTAGAGCATGATGGTCTTTGTTTCTTGTGACCTCCGAAAGAAACTTTGCCACGGTCAGTGTAATATCATTTGACCTATCCTTCAGAAGTTATTTAATATGAGAGGCTTCAGATTTTCCTGGCAAATTTGCTAGTAAGGGCTTGATCAGTTGATCCCTTGCTTGCTCATACTGCCCACTTTGCAGTAGGTAGGATATGGTTCATACAATCGATGTCCTGAGAACATAAACAAAGCCTATTCTGATAGGGGGATGCCTCTGAGTCTACCATTTAGAACTTCTGATGGAAATGCATTTAATCTAGCTTTGGTAAATAAACACTGATAGGTGGGTACGGACAAATTCCTAAGATATGAGGCTACCGGTAACTGAAAGTTGTGCAGATTACATTGGATCTGGATCAGTCTACCCTGAGTTGGACTTAGTTGGCTACATTTCAGAGTCTGAAAGGACCCCAATGGTCATTTAGACCAGGCATCCCCAAACTTTGGCCCTCCAGATGTTTTGGACTACAATTCCCATCTTCCCCGACCACTGGTCCTGTTAGCTAGGGGTCATGGGAGTTGTAGGCCAAAACATCTGGAGGGCCGCAGTTTGGGGATTCCTGATTTAGACTAATCCACTTCTACAGCATCCCTAGTGGCCATCCAACCTTTCCCTAAAAACCTGTAATAAAGGAAAGTCTACCATCTTCCAAGGCTGTCTGTTCCATTGCTGACTAGCTCATACTGTGAGGGAGTTCTTTCTAATGTCTCATCTAAATCCTCCTCACTCCCTCTTGTAATTTGAATCTTTGGTTCAGGTCCTACCTTCTGGATATGTTGAATAACATTGGATGTATGGTGTGTACAGCATTGGAAGAATCTCAGCTCAATAGTTCTGAGTAGACAGGACTTAACTGTTTTGTGGGTTTTTGGTTTTTTTAATAGCTTTCCCTGCTCCTTTTTCTCCCTCCCCCTCCTTCCCTCCCAACCTCCTGCCTGGCAGAAACTCTCCAATTGGTTGCTCTGCATTTCCTTTCAAATGGGAAAGAAGAAGAAAAACATCTCTCTTGCATCTGGAACCGCGCCAGATACTCTAAACCCTATTTTGGTTAAATTACAGTACCCAGATTTTTAGTAACAAAACGCATTGATTTTATATTCAAAAAGATTTTTATATTTAGTCTGTTAACCTTTTGTAATTCCCACCCACTGCTTTTAAACTGCAGAATGTGGTGGGGGTTTTTTAATGCTAATTGTTGTCAGTAGGGTATCAGCCACAGCCCCTTAGCAATTTAAACTCATTGAATTGTAATGCAGGTGCTGATAATTGGAGGACTGCTATTGTTTTCCTGGCAATGGGGAATATGTTTCAAACAATTCCTTGCAAATTGGATTTGAGACCAGGGGGGGGGCATAGTTTAAAGATAACTTTAGCTTCCAATTTAGAAAGTGCAGGGGGGTAGGGACAGGGAGCAGCTGCACAAGCTAGTGTGGTCCTATGCGGCTTTGTCTCTCTTGTTCAGGCTGAGCACACCAAATGGGGTAGCCAATATGGTACCCTCCAGATGACTTGTCAGGCTGGCTGGGGCTGAGTCCAATAACATCTGGAGGGCACTGTGTTGGCTGTCTCTTTGTTAAGCCCATTAATGTGTGTGGGAGACAAAAGAAGTCTTTTGAAAGAGGATTGTCCCCACTTTACAGGGGCTATGCTTAGGAAGCTTCATTACATTGAGCAAAATCAGCTACCAGCTCAGTCAAGTCTACACATAATGGCAGTGGCTCTCCTGGATTGCAGGCAAGGGGGTCTCTTCCAGCCTTTACCGGGAGATGCCAAGGATTTAAGCTGGGACCTTTTGCATGCATATCAGATGGTCTAACTGCCAACTGCTGTGCTTCTGTTAGGACTTTGGGTTATCTCCAGCTATGTCCCACTTGAAGCAGAGCCATTAAAATTAATGAACCTAAGTTAGTCATGGCCATTAATCTCAGTGGGTCTACACTTAGTAGGACTAACATTGGATACCACCCATAGGGGCACAGAAAGCTGCCTTATATTGCACCATATCTCTCTGATATTGTAGAACCATCTTGCTGAGTATTGTCTACACCAGGCATGTCCAACCGGTCAATCGCGATCTACCAGTTGACCATGGGGCGTTCCTGGTCGATCACATGATCCGATCCCCCCCCCTCCGCGCCCAAGTCTCACAGTCTCTTGGGAGTTGGACATGCCTGGTCTACACTGACTGGCAGTGGCTGTCCAAGATTTTGGGAAGGGAATATTCCTAGCCCTCCTAGACCTTCTGCATGCAAAAGCAGATGCTGTCCCACTGAGCTGTAAGAAAAGCCAAATCTCTGCGCTTAGCCTCCACACTGACATGCTCGCTTTCTGTGGGCAGGGAGCATTTTTTTTGTAGCAGAACAGTAAGTAATTTCTCTGACAAGCAGACCTGCAATCGAAGTAGTGAAGTCCAGGCAAAGCTTCACCACTCAGTTCTACTGGTTGTATAAACTTGCACTGACACCTGTAGAAGTTTCCCCCTTCTTTTACCCTTCTTGGTTTTCATATGTTAGATAAGATCCACACAGACCAAACATTATGAGGATGGAATGGTAACTTTGGCCCCCTTCATTTCCTTGCTTTCATCAAATAAAGTTACACCCTTGCTTTGACGTACCATTGAGGTTTCTTTTGTGTGTTAATTGACGTTGGCTTTGTAAGACTCGGTGGAATGTAATTTTATAGGGAGATGTTTGATTGAAATCTCAGTCTTCGTTGTTTTGTGCTTTTTTCATCCAATGCTCAAAAGCCAACTATTTGTTAAATCTTTTGCCTGTGTTTTACATTAAGAGAAGGCTGGTGTTTCCTATTGGAAATATGAAGTGTACTTTCTTTATGGAAAACCTAACAATTTGACTTCGGTTCATTTGTAATATAGCTGTAGCTCAGTGGCAAAACATCTGCCTGGCATGCAGAAAGCCCCAGGTTCATTCTCCAGCATCTCTTGGCAGGACTGGGATTGTCCATTGCCTGAAATCCCGGAGAGCTGCTGCTAGTCAATGTAGACAGTACTGAGCTGGATGGCTCAGTGGTCTGGCTCAGTATAAGGCAGTTTTCTATGACAGAACATTGTATTGCACCCTGACATCCAAAAAATGAGAGCTTCCTTCATGGTTTCCAGCCAGCCATAACCTCCTCCAGGCAGGATAACCAATTCTATCTACCACCACCTTCAGTTTATATTGGTATTTTTTCAACCAACCTGAAACATTTTGTGCTTGTGAAGCATGTTCATGCTGCAAGGAGCTGTGATGGGAGGGGTTGCCTGCTTCAATATTTTTTTAAGGAAGATTTTTGTATGTCTGCAAACTTCAGGGTTTTCCTGACCATACTCATATTAGTAGTAGCAGCAGCAGCATTAATAAGCCACCTTTTGTTTTAAGAAGAGATATATTTTTTCTAGTTTCTAGAGAGAACGTTAGGTCCTCCAAGAAAATGGAGGGCAAATTTTCACACAGCGCTAGAAATTTTGAGTGGGCTCATTTCATTTTCCAACTGGTAGGCACAGGGCCGCTCAAGTTCAGTTTTAGAGGGGGGGAAGTAGGGCCTGTAACAAAAGGTTGCAGTTGGCGTGTTCTGGCTCTGGGTTCCAAGCAGCCATGCTGTATTCTAAGATACTCTTCTCCATTCCCTTTCTCCCCTAGTTGTCTGTCCCGCCCGCCTCACATTTCTTAGTGGTTCTTAGGTGGCTCCACCCCTGCCAGCTCTCAGCAGCTTAGCTCGCTACAGTGGTACCTCGGTTGTCGAACGTAATCCGTTCTGGAAGACCGTTCGACTTCCAAAACGTTCGACAACCAAGGAGCAAAGGGCGGTTGACAAAGTCAGTGGAGAAAAAAAGAAAAGAAACGCAACGGAAGCTGTTCAACTTCCAAGGCCCGTTTGAAAACGGAAGCAATTACTTCTGTGTTTTCAGAGTTTGGGTTCTGAAACGTTCGACTTCCAAGACCCTCAAAAACCGAGGTACCACTGTATCGGAAGGAGTGGTTATGATGATGATTTAATACCAAGGATATCATAACTGAAAAGACCTGGCATGAGCTTCACTGACATTCACTGACACTTCAATGAACCATGAGTTTCACCCATACTTCTTTTGTAACATGGGCCCCATGGATGGGTTATGCCTTGCAGGAAATACTATTCTCCTAAGACAACCTTCCCCAACATGGTACCTCCAAAGGAGGTTGGTGAGGGCTGCTCCATAGCTTTTGTTTGTGTATTAAGTCCATGCTTCTCGCTCCTTTCCCCACCTTCCTCATTAGTTAACTGGCATTTATTGGTAACTGAATGAAGCATTAAAGGCTAATGCACTGTGTCTGGTCACCTTTAAATAAGACACAACTGCCGCTCCCAAGGACCAGTCACCCTATCTCACCCCCTCGCACCCTTTTTAAGGAAGAAAGTATTACAACATTAACCAGCCCATTAACAGCCAATAATTCTTTATGCTCCATTATTAGAAGGTGTGCCTACTGTTTAACAATAATGACTCTAACACCCTAAGTCATAGATGTTTATAGCTATTTCTCCTTTCATGCCATCCCCTTTTCCTCTCTTCCTCCTCCTAGTTTTATGCCCTACACAGGTGATTAGCATGTTGTAATTGAGTTGGTTATAAAAAAAAGATAATTAATTGACATTTCACTCCCAGAGAGGTCAAACTGCCCCATCTTCTGCAGTCATTATGAGACTAGTCATTTTGCTCCTGCTTCCTCCACTCCATTCCATCCCCCACAAGGTGATGGAATGACCTTTATCTTGCTGATCAAGACATAATTGTTGTAATAAAAATAGACACAGAGGGTGGATTTCAGGAGTGGCACTCCTGAGATGGGAGTCTCCAATTAAACTGGGTTTTATCGTGAGCTGCGGGCAGCTGTCAGACGGGAGGCAGGAGCTGAGAAGAGAGAGTTACATGAAGGATGCAGATCTGACACACTGCAGCCAGGGAGGCATTGTTTCTCAGGCAGAGTCCCAGTCTAGCCTTTGATCCCCTTCCTGTCTGAGAGGACCTAATGTCTAGCCTGCACCACTGAGCCTAGTTCAGAACCTGAGAATACATCACTGCCCAGGGAGAGGCTCCTACCTACAGCTCTGGTTGCAACCTGCTCACAGAGCCAAGGGTTCCTGGTTCCAACCCTGGTGGCTCTTTGCATACAGCACATGAAAACAGATCCAAGAGTGGACAATCACTACAAGGCAGGATTTGGGAGGCAAGAAAGCAGTGGTTTCTCTTCTGACCTGACTTCATCACAATAAGCACTGTTTCTATTCTGCTGAAGTTCAGTTTCTACCAAATACTATTTACAGGTAGGTAGCCGTGTTGGTCTGACGTAGTCAAAACAAAATTAAAAAATTCTTTCCAGCAGCATCTTAAAGACCAACTTCTTTAGATACCTGAAGAAGTGTGCATGCACACGAAAGCTCATACCAAAATAAAAAACTTAGTTGGTCTTTAAGGTGCGGCTGGAAGGATTTTTTAAAATTTTGTTTCACCAAATACTATGTTATTCATCTCCTTGTCTGCTATTTAACATTATTTACAGTATGCAACTTACAAATTCAATGTAATTAATGATACAATTCTTTCCACACCGTTCATTTCAATGCCAGGAAAGCACAATTTAAAGGGGGGGGGAGTGGTCATCAACTACGTACGGTATTGTTTGCAGACTAAAAACAACAACAATTGATCGGTATTCACTGGATTTATTTCCATTCCAAACATGAGACCGAATGAGCAAACCCCAGCACTTTCCACTTCCATTTCTATGTTCATCAGAATTCTCTGACAATCCTGGGCAGGATGAAGTTGAGGGTTTGGGGAGCAACCCAGAGAGAAACAGAACTTGTTGCTCAGACTAATAGGGAAGGCAGCAGGATATGAGGGCTTATATTGGACAGTAGCATATGATTGGCCTTTGGGGGCATGTAGCAGATTCTAGGATATTAATGCAAAATGGCAGAAGGGATCTGATTCAAAAGGCCGCTGGGTTGAGCCTGCATAACACTTGCCACCTGTGCCAGCATACAGCCATTCTCTTAAGCCAGCTCATGTACTAGTGGTGGACCCTGGGGTCTCAAATTTCAGCGGTGCCCTGTGCAACACCAAAATCCAGCACCCTCACCTCCCATGTTCCAATCAAAATTATAGTTGCACCACCCCCGAGACTTGGCACTCAGTGTGACCAAACTGGTTACGCTCCCCTAAATCCACCTCTGCGTGTACACAAATCAGTTCCCTGGGTGACGTCTTGTTGATGCTGGCAGAACATTACTCTTTGTCCTGTCCATTCTCTCACTTCATTGGCCAAAAGAAAGGTTGCTTTTCCTGCACTAAATACCCAGCACAGTGAAATTTCACATTGTTAAGTGCTGTGCAACTTTCCATGGTATCTACACCTGATCATTTAAAAAGTTCGCCTTTCTACTTTTGCAAGGACGTTCTTTTAACACCTCTCTCTTCATTAGCTTTCGCTGTACTAGCAGTATTTATGTTCTGAGCAATGAATGGGAACCATATTGCTTACAGCATAATTTTCAATTTCTTAATGCACTAATAGTTTTCAATAAAGATTTTGCAGCTGCTAACTCCTGATTTGACTTGTCTAATGATGGTGCGATATGCTTTTAAAGGAAGTATCAAACTAATACTGTGAAGTTGGGGGGTGTGTGTGTTAGGAAATCAAGGTTACCCAGGTGTGGCATGGTGTCAGGGTTCAGACCTGCCCAACCCCAAAGGGCCAAGAAATTACAGTTGTAAAGGGCCACAACCTTCACAGATGCATTATTTAGGCAGTATTGATAATGATATAACAAGCCTGGGAAGCTGTGGTCCTTCCAGGTGTTGCTGAACTACAACTCCCAGCAGCTCCAACAAGCACAGCCAATGTCCAAGGATTATGGGAGCTGCAGCTCAGCAACATCTGGAGAGCCACAGTTTCCTCACACCTGTGATAAAGTATCCTATGTCGCTGGAAGTTCCAGCTTCGCTCTCTCTTGGAGCTGGGTGACTGTTAGTGGCACTGTGGTGAACCTAGGTCCCATATAGGTTTGTTCACTAGAATGGGTTCATGGAGTCTATACAATTGAAGCTATCATGCAGCAACTGAAGCTGCCATTCCACATTACAAGTACCCAACTAGCAACCAGTACCACCCAAATATAACATGACTTCCATGTCAGCCTGAACCCAATTGTGAACGTTTATGGGTTGCTTGGAAGGACCATGCAAAAGCTCCATTGCTACAGGTGGTCACACTCTTTATGCAGAGGCTGGAATGCATCACCATGCCCATGAGAAACATATGAGTGTTGACGCATACATAGGGCTTCAATCTCTACCTTGCAAGATAGTTGCTAAGAAAACTCTTGGTGGTGGGGAGAAGACAACCAGGCATGGTGCCTTTTGCTCTTTGGGGGAAGTGAGAGATGTCAATGTACTGAATTTTATAAATACTGTTGGAGATATTGCTAGAGTAAATCACAGCTGCTGAGAGCTTAGGTACAACATGCTAATTTTCCATTCCACTATTATATTCAAGGTGACTTTTAGAAAGGGACCCAAAGTTGTTTGCAGTAGAGAGCCACAAGCATTTCTTGTGTCTTGTTTCATTTACCTTCCTCTGCCACAGACTTAATATTATTTATTTAAGTTTTGATCACTCATTAAACACAGCAGGAAAATAGATAGATGCTTCCCTTGACTATACATTGTTCTTTGTTTATATAGAAAATGAAAGTGGCTGTTTCCAAAGAGTTGAGCGCGGCCGTGCCATTTTCAGTAGCATCACCCTTGCACCTCTTCCAGGAGATCCTCGACCTGCTGTGCAGTCAGATGAGCCAAACGAAGTAAGGAAAGCCAGCTACACTTGTGGACACAACAGTTCACATCCACATTTCATTCCTATTTCATTATCTGGCAGTAGTCCAGATTGCAAGCTCCTCCTCTCTAACACCCAGAAGGAAGAATGTCTTACCTAGAAGTGGTTTGCTGAGCAGGGCAAAAAAAAAACCTCTGCTACTAACTGTTGCTTATCAGGAGCGGTGAAGCAGTTATTGTGCCAGATTGGTTTTGATGGTGTGTTTGCACTGTAGTGACCTCCCCACCAGCTTCCCCACCTTCAGGTAAACTACAGCAACTCACCTCCCAGGAAGCTAGAGTATTGGCTCCACGAAACCTGCCTCAAAGAGTGCACAGCAGGTTCCAGTGATGGCACCTGCAACCCCACCCCCTTCAAAACATTCTGGTGTTGTGTTTCATACAATGCAGAGCTCTCGCTGTTCCCACCGATACTCTAGGGGACTGTGTGAAATTAAAATGACTACTAGACCCAGTGTCCTGGTGTTTGTCCAAAGGCTTCTCAGACCACTGCTTGTTGCCACTGCCCCCCAAATAAGTCAAAAGAGGAGGGGACCCACAAAAGAGCTCTTACCCCATGGCCCCTCAAAATTGAAGCCAACCTCACCAGATGCATACATACATAGCAACTTTATTTGCATTACCGTAGCAATAGCAATAAAATAAAATACAGTATACCCCAGGATAGAGCTAAATGCTTAGCTATATAAAAGACGTTCTAGAGGTTTACATCAGTACAAATGGGGTTCAGTATCTTATAGCATGTGCAATCCCTTATGCTTGCCCTAAGAAGACATGTTCTGTGGAGCCAGCATAGTGCGTGGGTAGATGGCTGAACTTGGAAACATTAGTTTGGAACCCTGGTTAGTCATAAAGCTTACTGGGTGATCTTGAACCAGATCTTGATCTCTCCCATATTTATAATTTATTATCTAAACCTCTTACTCATGCAGAAAGGGGGCAAAAAGGCAAGTGTCAAGACCATTGCAGAGAAAATGACTGCTTTCCAGGAGACGGTTGGAGATAGCAGGTATGTTCCCATCTCCCACTTCTCAGAGGGATGCTTTTTCATTCATGTCTGCGATCCTGCTTTCTCAACAAACTACATCAAACTGCCTTTTGTATTTCAAGTAACATTTTCAGAACATCAAAAGATTGATACCAAGGTGTCATCTAGCCTAGTGGTGAGTGAGCTGCACTCCCAACCTACTGTCTTAAAAAAAAATCCCCTATGGTCTCATTGCTGTGTTTTGAATTTGTGAAGCAAGAATGTGTACTCAAGATCTCATCATCATAAAGTCAGAACTAATCACTAATGGTGAGCTTGTGTTGTTTCTTAAACAAATAAGAAGTCCTTTGCTGAGCCAAAGTTAACAGTCTGGGATTCTTTTCAGTAATTTCAACAACCACTAGGTGGTCCACTAGAAATTGGCCAATAGGATCGCTCTGATTCACCATCTCCCTTCTGTCTATTAATTCCCTGCCCCTGCCCCTGCCCCTGCCTCTGCCCCTGCCCCTGCCCCTGCCCCATCCCTACACCATAAGTATTCATTTATTTCTAAAACACTTCAGATGCCTTTCCAGTTATATGGTGCTCAGTGCAACTTTGAGGGCAATGTGTTAATTGCCTTATAGATGGAAGGATCCCTAGGTGATTGCAAACTGAACATGAGTCAGCTGTGTGATGCGGCTGCAGAAAAATCTAATGCAGTTTTAGGTTGCATTAATAGAACCATAATTTCCAAGTGGCAGGCAGTAAGAATTCCACTTTATTGTTGAAGAAGGTTGGAGGAAATCATGAACATCCACTGAGGTGCGAAAGCAACTGGATGAGCCATAATCTCTAGATTCCCAGTTTTCAGTTCCTTCCTTCCTTTCTATCTATATCTATCTATCTATCTATCTATCTATCTATCTATCTATCTATCTATCTATCCAAAAAAAGCAAGTTTCTACCCTTTGTAGAACCTGAGATATGAGGCAATCCATACAGGTTGTGGTCTTCTCATTTGTTTCATGAGAAACTAGACTGCACTTATCTCTCAGTGTTCTTAGCAGGGAGGCTGGTCAGTTTCTTCAACTGAGGCAGTGCCCTCCCATGAATTTCAGAACCCCCCACAACAGCATCCCCCACAGCTCTCCTAACCCCATATGCATATGCATTGATTTTCACTTTATCAGACTGCCTCTGGAGTGGCTAACCAGTCCCTCTTCTGCTAACCATTCTGCTGTTCACAACAGAGCCAATCATCACCCATCACTATGTGTGGCCAGCAGGTCCCACACATGTCTCCGTGGTGGTGGTGTGAACTTTAAGGGGGGCAATGACATACAAACACTCTTCCATAGAAAAGGCTAAGGTAGGGTGTCAGGACTCTACACTTCTCCATCTTTCCTCCCCCCCCCCTTTCTGATTGGTAACATGTATCCAGAAAGGAGTCAACATTGACTATCAAAGGACATTATGAATGGCCCCAACCTGCAAGCTGTAGATCAGGGGTGGCCAACTCCCAAGATACTGCAATCTACTCACAGTTAAAAACTGGCAGTGATCTACCCCCTTTTGGGGGGTTCAGGTTAAAGTTGTTGAGCTTTTTTTTATGGAAGAGGAAGGCCCATTCTTTAGGGCTTCAGGTCAAAGTTGTTGAGTTCTTTTTATGGGCTGCAGGATTAAAATGTTTAGCTTTTTTCTTCTCTTTTTCTTGGAGGTGAAATAAATTACCTGCTAAAGGGAGGGGAGGGGGTCGAAAGCTCAGCGGAGCAGAAAGTTTTTATTGTTTGTTATTGTATGGTTGTATGTTGTGAAAGTAAGAAAATAATAAGAAATTATTATTTAAAAAATGTTAAGCTTTTTTTAGGGGAGCCAAAGTTCTTGGGCTTCTTTGGGGGGGGGAGCCAGTGATCTACCAGTGATCTACCACAGATTTCCAGTGATCTACTGGAATATCACTATCTACCTGTTGGACGTGCCTGCTGTAGATGATTGAGGTACAGTGGTACCTCAGGTTACAGACGCTTCAGGTTGCAGACTTCTCTAACCCAGAAATAGTACTTCAGGTTAAGAACTTTGCTTCAGGGCTTCCGGTTGACCACGCCATCTTGCTCAGACGGGGGTCCGCACAGCGGAGCGGACCTCGGCGCTTCAGAGGTGGAGGGAATCGTTCCAGCGAAGCGAAACCTCCTTAAAAGCCCCAAATCGAGCTTTTTGGGGACAGATTTTGCCTGGCGGCGCCAAAAGCGGGCTCTCTCCTCCCCGGATCGGCTTTATTTAAGCCCCCGAGAGCGAGGAGGTGAACCGCGGCGGACAGGCTGACATTGCTGCTCTGAGAGTGCGAAGCTGCGAGTCTGGGAAGTGGAGGTGGCCAATTCTTCAAAGAACATTCAGCAAATGAATAGACTGTGAGTAATTTGGATTCTTTGGAATGTAAATTAAGGCAACAATTTGGACCTGGGAGAGAGGGGAAAAGAGGAAGCCACCCCCCCCCCCTACGGTAACATAAGAGACAGTAAACAGAAACCCGAAGCCGTAAACAGAAGATTTCAACTTAAAAGGATTCCTCAAAGGCATCAAAGAGAATCTCCCCTAAATGCAGGGTAAAAGGGGAGAGAGACTGTGGCTGTGATTGCCCTGCAGAAAGAAGTTAAGACTAAGAAAGACCTTTCTGTTCCTCGGGAGCCGGCAGCCCAGACAATCCAGTGAGTTGATCAGGATTTATAGTTAAATTCTATTTCTATCTTTATCTCTGGACTTTTTGGAAATTCTTTTTTTGGTTTATATACTTTTGAAATGTGAGTTCGAACTTTATTTTTAAGAATGCAGCCAGCTTGTTAAAATGGAGTCGAGAAAATAGACTGCGATTATATTCCACCCCATGTGACAAGTTTTGACCTTGACAGGACTGAACTATGTCAACAAAAAGGTACCCGCCTGAGTTTCAGCGGACTGTTTTGACCTTAATGTGGGAAGCAAGAATAGAACTATGTCAAGAGGAGACACAACGGCAAGTGTTACAGCAAAAATTCCAGATGATGATGGCAGAATATGATTTCTTAGAAGCTTTTGAAACTGAAGAAGACGAATGTGAGAATGACAATGATGAGGACTGTGATGACTTAACACAAAATGAAGCCCATCACGAAAAAAATGATGATTTTACTCTACAAAAAGTTGGATGGAGTGCCTCCCCTTCGAGGGGGGCACGATTGGACTTACTGGAACTCCAGAATGACCACAGGGAAGAAGGAAAAATTAAGCAGAGAAGAGAAGAAGCTCAGGGGTCTGATATGGAGGCCTGGATGGCAAAAGACTGTAAACAGGGGGTGGGGTGAAGGGAAAGTGAAGTTGTGATTGTAAGGATGGGTTAATAGGACTATAACTGGACTGCTGACCATGGAACTTGCTGGATTGGTGGGGTGGAGCCAGTACTCGGGGGGGTGTAAGGTTAGTTTGGGAATAATTATAGGTTTAAAAAGTGAATTGATTCTGGAAAAAGGTGAAAATATGGAGGCCTATAGAGGGGTAAAAATTAGGCACGGGAAGAAAAAATGGGAGTTTGATTTCTCAGTGATTGGACAATAGGCGAAAATGATAATAGTTAGTTTAAAAGTGGTACAAGATATAAAGGTGTATGTTATAAAATATGAACTATGAAACTGTTGAAGATGATAAATAAGGGAGGAAAACCGGGGAAGGGGGGAGGGTGGGGAAGCCCACAAAATATGGTTTAACAATTATGAATTTAACAATTATGATGAATTTTTTTTTGTCTTTTTTCCTTTTTGTCTTTTTTTTTCTTCTCTTTTTTCTCTTTTTCTTTTTTGTATTTTCTTTTTTTTTGGTATGACAATAGATGGTTGGATGGATGAACTCCTGCGTACTGCCCTGGTTCACTGGAGCTCCCTGGTGGCAGGGGGGGGCTTCGGGGGCAGGGGAGGGGGAGGAGGACAGAAACCCAATCATAAAATGGACCACTTCTGACTGTTCACCTGCGTGGGATACTTCTGTGGCAGGGGAGGACCCATGGAGGGGGGTGGGAAGAAGGTGGAAAAGGTGTATATGTATGTACCATCTTTTGTAATTTGTAAAATCAATAAAAATTATGTTTAAAAAAAAAAAAGAACTTTGCTTCAGGGTGAGAACAGAAATCGTGCGGCGGCAGCAATGGGAGGCCCCATTAGCTAAAGTGGTGCTTCAGGTTAAGAACAGTTTCAGGTTAAGAACGGACTTCTGGAACGAATTAAGTTCTTAATCTGAGGTACCACTGTATTCACATCTTTCCCTGGAAGTCAACACACAGGTGGAGTTACTGCAGTCAGTGAAAGAGCAGATGAGGGAGAGAAACTCAACTGACACCAGGCGGGACTTGTTCTGGCTATTGTGTTTCAGTCCAGTTTATTTCAGCAATTCATGGAGGCTTGGGATGCAGTGGAGGTGGGATGAAAAGAGGAGGAATGTCAATGGCAGCCGCAGAGTAGAGTGGGGTAGCATTCTATCCTTCCTTCCCTTAGTTACATTTAAGAGGTAGCTGCCCAGAGCGGCTGGGGCAACTCAGTCAGATGGGCAGAGTAAAAATAATACTAAATTTATTTAATTATTATAGTTGAGGAGTTTTTATTCATGTTCTGGCATACTAGAAAAAGAGATATAGCTCTCTTGAACTTTGTCAGCTTGGTGAGTTGTTGTAGGTGTGTTTGTGTTCTTATTAAAAATGAGCCTTGCGATTCTCCGTAGCATTTCCTGGAGTGGAGGTTTCCATGGAGACTACTCCAGGAAATGCCTTGGTTTGCATTTTCAAAGAACCCTTGTCGCTCCCCAGCCTTCCCGACAGATGTTTGTGTTCTTAAAAAAGAGTCTTGGAGTTGTGATTTTCTGTACTAGGTTTCCCTGGAGTCTAAACTAGTGTGCAAAACTAGCAACTATGGTCAAAGCCCATCTGCATAACTCTACAATATCCTGTATCAGTCTGTCTTTGAAACAGATACATTCTGATGCTAGTTAAACATCAACTGAGATTGAAGAGCTGGCTTTCCTCCTTGCCACGGGCATGTAAAGAGGTGGGTGGGTGTTGCAACCATGTAGAACACAAAGACCCCCATTATTTATTTTGGGTAGCGTTCTAACGGAACATAGATGTGTCAGAAGTTGCCTTATATTGAGTCAGACCATTGTCCATCTGGGTCCCCATTTTCTACACTGACTGGCCATGGCTTGCCAGGATTTCAATCAGGGTACCATTCTTAGCCCTATGTGGATATGCCAGGAACCTTTTGCATACAAAACAGATGCTCTACTGAACTATGGTTCCATTTACTTTGCTGTAAATGATGCTGGGGAAGAGATTCATACATGTGGTACAAAACTATTCATCAGAATGGAAATGACATCAAATACTGTCTAGTACAGCCCCTGGTACCCTAGATTTCTCCATTTATTAAGAAAATTGTTGATCAGTTTATCTAGCAGGATATACTGTTACCCACAGAGAACTGTGTTATTTTTCCATAAATGTTGGTATCATTCTAATGTGTAAGAAAGGAGATGTTTGAGTGCTCAAATCGGGAGAAATAGCTTCAAATATGATAGTATATGTTATACTGCAATATGTGAAATTGTCTTAAGTCATTCTTCTCTCTCTCTCTCTCTCTCTCTCTCTCTCTCTCTCTAGATATATATATATATATACTAGTGGAATTCAGCCCGCTTAAAAACGGGCGCTAGAACGCTGCTGTCGTGCAGCGCCGGCATGGGACGGAGCTTCAGAGGTCTCCGAAGCCCCGTCTCATGCGGGAGGTGCGTGGCGGGGGGGGGGAGAGAAGCACTTCTCCCCCCCTCCGCCGCCTCGCCGCGCACCTCCCGCATGAGACGGGGCTTCGGAGACCTTCTCCGAAACTCCGTCCCATGCCGGCGCTGCGTGCCGAGGCGGCGGGGGGGAGGAGCGCTTCTCCCCCCCCCCCGCCGCCTCGCCGCGCACGCCAAGCCAGTCCCCGAGCCGAAGTGCGGCGCGGCGGGTGCTTTTCGCCGTTTGCCTCCCCCTTCGCTCCAGGAAGGCAAACGGCAAAAAGCCCCCACCGCGCCGCACTTCGGCTCGGGGACTGGCTTGGCGGCGGCAGGAAAAAGGGGAGGAATTCCTCCCCTTCTTCCCGCCACCGCCAAGCCAAAGCCGGCTTCCCTCAGCGCCCGCTGCCGCTTCGGCTTCCTTGGGGAAGGCAAGCACGCGGGCTGTCTGCCTGCTTGTGTTCGCCGAGGAAGCGCCGTCCCATGCCGGCGGTGCGCGGCAAGGCTGCCGGGGGGAGCGCTTCTTTCCCCCGCCGCCTCACCGTGCACCTCCAGCATGAGACTGGGCTTCAGAGCGGCGGTTGGCGGAGCGGCGGTTGGCCGTTGTCTCTCCGTCCAATCCCTGTGTCCCTGGGGCCCATGCGCAGTGACCCAGGGACACACGGGACAGCTTGGACGCAGGGACAACTTGGACTTTATTATATAGGATATCACACGCATACACAGAATCTTCATTTATCAGGCATAGAATTTTGGGGTGCTCCAAACCACCCAACAGTAACTCTGTGAAAATCAAAAGTATGCTTGAGAACTTGAATGAATTGGCACAGGATTATTGGAAACAATTTGTCATTTGAGAAGGGGCATTTCTCTTTCCTCTTTTTTGCATCAGTTTCTTAGCCCAGGGATAGCCAACACATTGCCCTCCAGATATCGCTGGACTACAGCTCCCATCATCCTTCACCATTGGCCATGCTGGCTGTGGTTGATTGGGGTTGAAGTCCAACCACATCTGGAGGGCACCACGTTGATTAGTGCTGCCTTAGCCATGCATTAAGATCTGTAGGGGAGGCCCTACTAATAGTTCCATCCTTTACCTGAGTCACAATAGGGTCTTCTCAGTCATGGCTCCCTGATTTGTGGGATTCCATCCTGCTGGAAATGCTCTCACCCGCCTCATTGACGTAATGTTCTATTCAACATATGAGGGCTGATGAGTTGATTGTGGTGTTTGTTACGTATTGTGGTGGTGCTGATTTCCCCTATGACATGCTTTCAGTTTGCGGTTCTATTTCTGATGTTTTATTATTATTATTTTATTGTCAATTGTTCACTGCTCCAAGAACTTTTGTGGAAGGGCGGCCTGCAAATACAGTAAATAATAATTTCTCTTTCTCATATCTCCTTGCTTTCCAGCTCCTGCTTTATGTTTTCTCGATTGCAGGTTTGGTTGGGACTTTCTGTTTCTTCTTGTGTCTCTCAAAACAGAAGCAACTACAGCAACATGAAAATGTATTGTTTAAAGCATCTTTATTGTCCCCTTCCTCTGTGCACTTCAGGATGTGGTCTCCCTTTTACCCTTAAAATAACCCTGCAAAATAGTTAGGCAGAGAGTGAGAGAGCGCACCAAAGCATCACCTACTAAGCTTTGTGGCTTGAACCCAGGAATCTGCACTCTAAATCTAACCACTGGACCACACTCAAAACTTTGTTTTACTACTTCTTTCTGATACTGCTGCAGTAGCATTCCCTTCTGTTTCAGCTGCAGAAAATATGGTATATCAGTGCAGTTAATTACTGTCAGAAGCACAAGCAACTTCCTAAGATTATGAGACACGTATTGCTGATAAGACCAGTTCAACAGTGGCACCAATTACGTTGCTGGGGACTGAGGTCTTCAAGCAAAGTCTGGGCTGCATCAAGCAAAGAGCCAGACTATATTATTCTTCCTCAACTTGGTGCCCTATAGATATTTTGAACTAGAATGGCTACCATCCTTGACCATTGGCCATGCTGGCTGGGATTGATGGGAGTTTGGGTCCAAAATGTGGAGGATATGGGGTTGGGGAATGTCTGACTATATGTCCTAAAAGGTTTCCCCCAACTCTTTGGTTAACATAGTCCAACATTCCCCAAACCCATATCCTCCATGACTCTGGAAGGGCCTAATGAGCTGCTTGCCATGTGTGTTTGTGGAAATTTTCTATCTTTTTACTATCCAGCCATCTCTCTGCAACAGTCCTTCACCACCCAATTTAAGATCCTTTGTTTGCATGTTAAATAGAAAGCTCAGCTTTCAGATGTGAGGTGTAACCTCAAACTTCCCATAGCTTTTTACACAGCCTTAGCCCCATGTGCTGAAATTTGCTGCACTGTGTGGCTGGAACATGGATCAAGTGTGTGGGAGGGGTTGAAAAATGTAGAGATGAAAAAACTGATCAAGCTTAAAGTGTGGCTTTTAACAAACAAGGGGCACTTCAGATCACAGTGATTGGCAGTAGAGAAATTAATTCCTGGAGCGGGGACACACGCACATCACGTTTATGCCCACTGTGGTAAATACCTCTATGCACCTACTGAAATTCCAAGAATCTTGAAAAAGTGATCGCAGCTCAAGAACACCATCTCCCCCCCCCCCCGCCCCCAAATACCAAAATAGTAGCTTTGTTGGTTGTGGCTAAAAAGGAAGCCAGTGCCATGAAAGAAATGGAAACTAAGATTTTGCAGCTTGAATTACATCTTATAGAAGTCGGCCAGCAGCATTATTTCAGACATCCCAGAGGTTTCTAATTCCCACTAACAGAGAGGGTCCTCTGGAGTACTTGAGGACCCACTGTGACCAGCTGGCTACACACTCTGATGATAAAGTTGCTCAACTTTGGAGTGACCTTGACTCCACAGTTTTTGTAGTTTCAGATGTACCCAGTGCCAGAGTTGGTGATGTGTTGTGGGATCAGTTTTAACTTTTGCAGTCAGCTGATGTGGACAAGGTGCTGCATGTATAGTCTGGTGTTTCCCCCCAGATTTAGATTTGTCCTACTGAAGGCCCAGGTAGACACTCTGGCAAGAAGCGCCTTTTACCAACTGCACCTGCTACAACAGCTATGGCCATTCCTGGGCAGGGAGAGCTTGACCACAGTAGTTCATGCATTGGTGCCTTAAATATTAGATCACAGCCATATGTTTTACATGAGGCTTCCCTTCCATTTGATCCAGAAGCTGCAGTTAGTGTATAATGCTGCAGCACAACTACTGACAGGAATGAGACCTTGTCAGCATATAGACCCTCTACTTAGAGATCTGCACTGGTTGCTGATTTGCTACTGGGCCAAGTTTAAGTTGTTAATATTAGTATATAAAGGCATCAATTGCTTGGAGCCAGTTTACTTGTGGGATTGCCTTTCTTCCTATGTGCCCACTCAACGGCTTTGATCTGTGGAACTTGCACTGTTACAAGTGCCACACAATATTCATTATGCACTTGTAAGAAATGTATATTTTACATAGGCAGCCCCTATATTTCGGAACTACCTACATATTGACATCAGGCAAATGCCTCACTGTAGTCTTTCTGGCAACTGTTTATAACATTTTTGTTTAGGTAAGCCTAGCCAGGCACATAGAAATTGATGTGTTTTCATCTTTCTTAGTTTACAGCTGATTTTAATTGCTTTAAAAAATATTACATGTTTTGAATTGATCATTTTAAAACTTCTTGTAAGCCACTTAGAGGTATTGTTTCAGTCAAGTGGTATATAAATTTTGTTACATAAATAAGATTTTCTAGCCACGACATTATTTGTCACAGTCAGGTTATCATGTAGGGATGCTCTAGAAATTTGTTCTTTGTAAATTTTTATAATTGCACTGAACTGATACACACATCCCAATCTAATCTGTGAATCAGAATGCAGTTCTCCAGATTTCACCTCTGAATTTTGCAATGCTGTTCTCAAATTTGTTTTAAAAAAAGAACCCAAAATGCATATAAAAATGTGCACTTTAGGATAAATTACATTTGAAAATGCATGCTTTGAGAGTACATTTAAAAATGGGTACTTTGTTTTGTTTTTTAAAAAGTTCAATAATATTTAAAATACCAAATTTTGTGTGGCACTCAGCAGGAGGGAGGATGGAGACAAAACTAATATTAGCTGTTATCATTTCTGTCTTTGTCTGTCATTGGTTGTGGCTCCACCTCCTGTTTGCCTCCTTGTATTCTGCAATACCAGTCTCAATGGGCATCAGCTCCCAGTGGACTACATCGGTTCTATGGCCACATCAAGTCCACCAGTCATCTCTAAACATCTTGCCAAGCCTTGTCAAGTTGTTGCTGAAGGGATCAACATATTTTTTCTAATATCCTACTTCAGACCGCAAACAGGGACTCACATGACTGAATGCTTTGACATAAACAAGCAAAAAGCTTAGGCTTGAACCATTCACTCTGATATACTTCTTATCTAGGTGGAGGGAAGTTTTCTATGGAGAAGCATTCTGTCATGCATTGCCAGGGGTTTGAACTAGATGATCCTTGTGGTCCCTTCCAACTCTAAAATTCTATGATTCTATGTGTTTCCCTGTATGCAGTTTGGTAGACACTGGTGCAGTAGGCCTTAACTTTGAGGCAGCTAGGCTGGAGCTGACTCCTCTAAACTTTCAAGAAACACTGTTGTACACTGCTCCTAAGCCTTTGACAGGGTTAAGAACTTAGTAAGCTGCCTTACAATGAGTCTGATCATTGGTTCTTCTAGTTTTATATACAGTATGTTAAAGGTAATGTAAGTTGAGTGGTGAATGTGCGCAACAACAGAAGAGGGAATTGGGGACACTTTCCAGCCAATATGCATGCTCTCCAACAGGCCTTGGGGAATGTGCACATCTCAATGGCACTTTATAATAATAATAGAATAATAATTTATTATTTATTATTTATTTTTTATTTATTAATTTATACCCCGCCCATCTGGCTGGGCCTCCCCTTCCACTCTGGGCGGCTTCCAACAAACATTAAAATACATCAAATATCACAGATTAAAAACTTCCCTAAACAGGGCTGCCTTTAGATATTTTCTAAATGTCAGGTAGTTGTTAATCTCTCTGACCTCTGATAGGAGGGTGTTCCACAGGGCGGGTGCCACTACCAAGAAGGCCCTCTGCCTGGTTCCCTGTAGCTTTGCTTCTCGCAGTGAGGGAACTGCCAGAAGGCCCTCGGCGCTGGACCTCAGTGTCCGGGCAGAACAATGGGGGTGGAGACGCTCTTCAGGTATACTGGACCGAGGCCGTTTAGGGCTTTAAAGGTCAGCACCAACACTTTGAATTGTGCTTGGAAACATACTGGGAGCCAAAGTAGGTCTTTCAAGGCCGGTGTTATGTGGTCTCGGCGGCCACTCCCAATCACCAGTCTAGCTGCTGCATTCTGGATTAGTTGAAGTTTCCGAGTCACCTTCAAAGGTAGCCCCACGTAGAGCACATTGCAGTAGTCCAAGCGAGAGATAACCAGAGCATGCACCACTCTGGCGAGGCAGTCCACAGGCAGGTAGGGTCTCAGCCTGCGTACCAGATGGAGGAATGTGCATGACTCCCTCTTCATGATCAGATTACCGTATCTGCATATTCTCCATGAAGCCTGGTAAATGTGCACAGGGGGCAGCTGTTATGCATATTAACTGTCAACTTACATTGCACCTAAGATATACAGTGACAAGCAGCAGCTCTGCAGGTTTTCAGAGGGATGCCAAGATTGAATGTGGGACTTTGTTCATGCAAAAATAGCTCCTTTACGACTGATCTATGGTTCTTCCGAAAGGGTTAAAACTGTGCCATTTTCTTGTGCTGAAAGAAATCCCCTCCCCCATATATCTTACCTCCAGAATAAACCCAAAATATGAAGAATCAGCTCACAGATCTACAGAAACATAAGCAAATATTAGAGTAATTGCAATTTTTTGGTTCAGAGTAGGACAACAGCAGAACGATTAGTCATTACAGTTCACTTCACAAGAAGAATGAATGGCTGATGCAGCTACAATTATATTCCCTGCTCAGTGTGCGCACAAAAGGAAACTCACCAGGAAGATCTCATTAGTATCTCTTTAGCAGACACTACTTCTGTAGTAGCAGAAGTGAATGAAGAAGCCTCATTTTGGAGCAGGTGTCCAACTGGCTTTCCCTCTGTCTGTAAGGTGTATCACAGGTACTTGGAGCTCTTGGTTTGCTTAATTAGAAGAGACAAAGTAGTAATTTCCGTGATTTGTTTTACAGCAGTCTTACATCTGAAGGATCTCTGCTATTTATCACATCTAGCACATTTTCTCTCTGTAAGGTTACCTGCATTCATCATCTCAACAGCCCCATTAAGAAGATAATCATCATTTCCATTTGAGGAAAGATGGGCCATTATGTTGCACAGCATCCATGGGCACCCACCTCAATGGGAATTGCACTGTTGGTTTCTTTAGCTTTCAAACAGTTGGAGGAGTATTATAGGCTGCATTTTCACAGACTGGTGCTATGTATTGATTTCACTTGCAGCAGGGGATGGGGAACCTTTTACAGCCACTGGTGGGCAGGACCCTAATGGAAAAGTGGGTGGAGCAGTGAGTGCAAATTTTGCCATCATGCAGAAGGCTAGTTTCTAAACACAGTCACACACCCCTTTCTATCCTCCATCCAGGCAAGCAAGAAGCAGTATCAGACTTCAAGGACACTTTCCAGCCAGACTAAAATAAGCAAGGCAGAGTCAATGAGGGGTGTAGCCTGGGAACATTCTAAGGACCAGATAGAGTGGCCTGGAGAGCTGCATATGCTCCCCCCTCCAGACATTACGTTGGGGCACCCACTAGAACTCTAGGTTAACCCTATACTTACCAAATA
The DNA here is from genome assembly GCF_963506605.1 of Zootoca vivipara. NCBI lineage: Eukaryota > Metazoa > Chordata > Lepidosauria > Squamata > Lacertidae > Zootoca > Zootoca vivipara. The sequence goes on from NC_083281.1 coordinate 79,288,436, forward strand.
TGCTGACAGTTAAAATTAAAATAAAAAGTATTCCTATTTTATATACAATCAGTCCAGGACAGTAAAATCCAATTCCTTTGTGACTGACATAGGGGTACCTCTTTGACGTGCTGTACCCTATGAATGTCTTGGACTGAACATGACTGAATGCCATCTTGTAGTAGACCATACTATTCTGGATGTATGAGTTATTTTGGGGTGCCTATTCCTAGGTCTTTATTTGCTATCATCAGGTGTCGTCACACATTCCTGAGAATCTCCATTGACTGGAGAAAAGAATTGCATACCTTGAAAGGTATGGTAATATAGTATAGGGTTTTCAAAAGCTTACTTGGGAGTTTGGGGACATATAAACCTTAGTTCTTAAAAAATGTTTTGATTGAGCTGCATTTTGAACTTTTTTCAAATAAGAAACTATTAATCAACTTCAGTATTGTGTGAAATTCACACTTCTAGACCCCCACAAAAGGAACAGCAACATTTTATGTGTAGTACTCTCCTGAGTTCTTTACAGTATGGCTGTGGAATGTCTTCTAGAGAGGTGTTTGGAAACAGAAAAAGGAAAAAAAATGGGGGGGAAACACCACCAGTATCCTAAGAAGCAGAGCTGCCAAAATACTTCAGTTTTGCATAAACTATTGTCCTTCTTCCCAATATTATTAATGAACCATGAGGATTCAGGCAAAATGTAGGGCTGCAAATGTGCTTAGTTGAGATAATACTCAACAGACGGAGGAGGGGCACAGAGAAGGAACATAGTGGAGAGAGTGAAAGAATCCATCAGCCCTATACAGTAACAGAGGGGAAGGAATCAGGTTGCAATGGAATGTGGTTTGGAAGATAAAAATCATTGGAAGAGCTGTCACCTACTTAAAAAACCTACATGTAGATTAGCTAGGCAATGCAATGTGCCAATGGAAGCATCTGTCACCATATAAAATGGATCAGGAATACAAAATACTTTTTTAAAAGCACACCCACATTTGGAGAGATAAATGAGGAGTCAATAAATAAATGAGAAGGGGAGAAATGTAAATAATAGCATAAGTGCTATCTAAAAATCAAAAGAAGGAATGTAGAATATCAGGAAGTTTAGACAGGCTCCAGCCAACCTTCTTTCTATCAATATTTCTTTTTCTTTTTCTTCCCTTGACGTGCTTCAGGGCACATCAAGATTGCATAGGCTTGCGTGCTTCCAGTCTTCAGGTCAAAGAGCATTCTTAAGCATCCACCGTTACAGACTACCATTTAGAAACATCATTTTATGTTGCTTGAAGTCCCTGATCATTCAGATGTATGTCAACTGACTACTTTTGATTTCACAAACCTGCCAACTCATCAGCATCTCATTTCTAACAATTGTAAAATGAAAAGTTATGCTACTGTAGGCTGCTTGCTTTGGGGCCATCTGCAGCCATAGCTGAATCCCGATCTGGAGGCTGCATTCCTTGGAAATAAAATTCTATTGATTAGACAGTGGGTGAAGATCAGGCTCCACACCTGGCCAACCCAGAGGCTTCATTGTGCCTGCCAGTCACAGCAGCTGATGCTGTGTAAGAACATAAGAAGAACCATGCTGGATCAGGCCAAAGGCCCATTTAGTTCAGCATCCTAATCTCTCAGTGGACAACCAGGAGCCCCAATGGGAATACCAACAAGCCAGACATGAATGCAGCAGCACTCTCCTTACTTATGATTCTCTATCCACCGGTATTCAGAGGCCTCCAACAATGCAGGGAGAACATAGCCATTGTGGCCAGCAGCCATTAATGGCCTCACCTTCCATGAATTTGCCCAGTCCTCTTAAAGCTGTCCAAGTTGGTGGCCATCACTACCTCCTGTGGAAGCAAATTCCGTTGCTTAACCATGTGCTTTGTGAAGAAGTAATTTGGTGTGTCCTGAATCTTCCCACATTCATTGTTGTTGGATGCTCTGTGGTTTTTCGTATTATGAGAGGGAGAAAAACATTTCCCCGTCCACTTTCTCCACACCATGTATGATATTTTACATTTCTATCATGTCCCCTCTTACTTGCTTTTTCTCTAAACTAAAAAAGAAGCCCCAAATGAGCATATCTTCATCTAAAAGGCTGTGGGCCTAGGAGGTGAGGGGACTGGGAGTTGCTATCCCTCTCCATTACATTTGTGTCTGAAAGACTACACACCCTCGGTATGTTCATTTGGTTCTCATTACTTTCCAGCTAAGGATGGAGTAAGCAGCCTAATCCTGTCACATTTCAGTTTTGCTGGAGTTCAGTCACAGGTCTGCCTTGTCCCGTTTTCTGCAGACTTTTTTTGTTTGTTGTACACTGCTCCTAAGCCTTTGTTTGTAAGAAAACACAAAGAAATATGCATTTAGATTTTACACATAAAATACACATTTAGGGGGGTGTTCAACTAAGTTCTACTCAGAGTAGAATAGACTTACTTAAGCTAGTCATGTCCATTAATATTAATGGGTCTACTTTAAGTAGGATTAACATTGAATGCAGCCCTTAGGACGTATTTTTATATGAGAAAGGTTATTTAAATAATAATTATTTATTTATTATTTATGTAATAAAGTGCAAGGCTTCCAAGAAGAACAAAGAGAACCAAACAAGAGACAATTACAACTTAATTCATATAAACATTCAGTATGTGCACAATTACTACGCCCAGCTCAATATATATATTGAGATATATATAAAAAGGTATATACATTTTTAGTCAAAACTTTGTGAGCCCATAACATATATTGAGAAATAATCCTATTTTTCTACAGTGTTCTAAAAACGCACCATCTTGAACAAAAACTGTGTTGCCTTTGACTTTGTTCTCTAGATGTAGCAAAGACGTTGACTTTGCCATCAAAGCATAATCTCATATTTTGTTGTCTTGCCATTCTTTTAAGGGTGTTGTTACCACCTATTAAAGTCCAACCTTTTTTTATGTGCCATAAACGGCATCCCAAACGCCAGTGAAGTTGGGGTTTGCCTTCCAATCCACAAGAAAGTTATTCTGACTGGCTCAGTCCCATGTGAAAAGCAAACTAAACCCGTTATTCTTCCAGCCCTAATTCCAGCCCTGAGTCTCAAAAGAGAAGTGAGAGCATCTTGCTCACAAGACAAGAGAATGAGGGCTGCCATTTCTCTTCGGGGTACCTGCTCTGGCTCTGTGAAGGCAAAAACACAGGCAAGAGCAACATCACAGGGCTGAGGTAAAAAAAAAAAAGGCGGGAAAACTGAGACCTCATGGAACCGTTTTAGGGTTTGACTAACAATTCCTTCGCTGCTCTCTTGAAATCTGGATTCTAGTTGCTGCTGGGTCATTGTTGTTGTTAATTAGGTAATTAATTACCTAATTTAAAAAGGGCTGTGAAACTCTGGTCGAAGAAGGCCGCAGCCCCTCATGGCATTCAAAACGGTGTCTGCTTGTGGTGAAGGGTTGCAGAGTGCCATGAACTGTGGCCTAACCACGCCAAGGATGGGCTTCTGCAGCTGAGAAGCTACTATGTCCCTCTCTGGGGGCAAGGAAAAGGAGGTGAGGAGAGATGTAGAGCTTTCTGATCTCCCACTCCAAGCCTGGGAAAGGGGGAAAGCTATGCACAGGATACTGCGTCAGAAGAGAGGAAAGACTTGACTCCTCAGGGGTGCTGTTTTTGCTTGGGGTTCAGCTCACCGCCAAACCATGGCCCCAAGTCCCTGTCTAAAATGGCACCCCTCTCTCAACAAACAAACAAGCATCTGAAGCAAAATTTGAATTGTTTTGCAGTAGCTCCGGATGCTAGAACCCAGCCGCCTGTTAAATCATTGGGGGCCGGTCTGGGAGCCGAGGGGAAATGTCACCACTAGGTGTTGTTCTTGCCTATCAACCGATATGATGCATTTCCCAGAGGTAAAGACTGTCATAAGAACGTGGGAAGCTGCCTGATAATGAATCAGACCATCAGCTCCATCTTGCTCAGTCCTGCCTACACTGGCTGGCAGCATCTCTCTAGGATTTAAGACAGGGAATCTTTCCAAGCCCTGCCTGGAGGTGCCAGGAACTGAACCCGGCGTATCCTGCAAGCAAAGTACATGCTCTGCCATGGAGCATGTGTGAGAACATCCCACTCCAGAACCCCTAAGAAGCAAAATGTACGGTAAGTTCACATTTTCCTATTCCCTTGTGCGTCTGAAGATGGCACTGCGACCTTTGCATACACTGGGTTCAAGCCTGAGAGTAGCTGAGGGGAACCTTTTTGGCCTTCTAAATGTTGCAGAACTACAGCTCCCATCAGCCCCAGCAAGCATGGCCAATTTATATTATTATTTATTAAATTTGTATGCTGCTCTTCATCCAAAGATAAGTGGGCAAATAACAACATAAAAACCCTATCTATATCCGTAACAGCAAAGTGATGGCAGTCATTCTGTGTTGTTTGTTTCCAGCGCTCGGTATTCTGACATTTCCACTGAACTATCGCAGTTGATAGATCTGTATCCTACAATGTTTGCCAAATCCCCAGCTCAGCCTTCTAAGTGCCCATCGCAAGTGTGGAGTTGACACCAGAGTCTAAATTTGATTGTGAGTTTAATTCATTTTGAACTGGCAGCTTGAATGAGAAACCTCTATAATCAATGCTAGTTCAATGTCTGGACCAAAGTTTAAGGCACAGAGGTCGCCTTGTGCACTTGTAGCTGTCTCTTACATTGATCTTCTTCCTTTATAACCTACAGTAAGCATGCCGTTTGGCTCATTTATTAACCTCACCTACATATCAATCTTCGCCTGAGATGGCAGTTCTTCCGTTATCATCTGGTAGATTTCAGACAATGGAAGTGATTGAAACAGGAACTCCCACATTCCTAGGAAGATTAAGAGTGACACATCACCCTGTAATTTTGGGAGTTGTGCAATGGTTGTTCATTTGCATCAGAAGGGTAGGTGTGGATTGTGTTGCATTGTTCCATGTTATATATATATATTTAAAAAGAGAAGAAAAATAACTTCTGAAATATCTTCTTTGACTCATAGATATTACATATTCCTAATAAGTTATGGTGGCATAATTTTAGAAGCAATAAGTTCTTTTCTCCAAACTAAAATGGAATGTCATTGGTATCTGCAAGGTTAAAGTTATGATGCTTTGTTGACTGTAACTGCTGTACAGAAAGGGCCATGGAGCATCTGCTTTGCATGCAGAAAGTGCCAGGTTCAATTCTCGACATCTCCAGATAGAACTGAGAGAATCCACTACTTGAAACTGAAGAGTTGCTGCCAGTCAGTGTCAGTAATATTGGGCTAGATGGATGCAGATTAAAGCAGCTTCTTGTATTAGCAAAACTGATTTTCTTTTTAAAGTCTGTGGCTGTTGTCCAGAAGCTCACATGTGCCTGATCCACGTGAATGTGTTTTATTCTTCCTTTTAGTCTCTTTTCCCCAGCTTCCAAGTAAAATCCCTCTCCTCCCCATGCATATTGACATAAGTCACTCTATATACCAGGGGTAGCCAACATGATACATTCCAGATGTTGTGAACTACAACGCCCATCATCTCTGACCCTAGGCCACACTGGCTGGGGCTAATGGCAGTTGGAGTTCAACAACATCAGGAGGGTACCACATTGTCCTATAAGATGGTATTATGGTATGAATCCACATTTCAGGATTTTCCATGCTTTTCAAATCTGAGTTTCCATTGAAATATTGTAAAGTAAGTTCAACACGTCCACAAACCATAACTCTGGTATCTACAGTCAGAATCAATAAGTGTGTTGGCAGCTGGCTTCCTGTCAGGGTAGGCAATCATGACCCCAAGCCTCTTAGGGTTTTCCATTTTCAAGAAATCAAATGTACAGAGAGAGAGAGACAAGCAGAGAGCCTGCAAGCATAGCTGCATGCTCTAGCAGGAATGAGGTTGTATTGACAGAGTGACATTCCCAGTGAATTGAGATGTAAAATGCAGTTCCAAATGGACCATATTTATATCCTGGCACAAAGCCATTGCTCGATTGGTGTTACAGTTTTGTTCTATGCAGCATGAGATACGGCCTCATGGAAGTCTGTTTCTGGTTGAACAGATGCACATGCCTTCTCCTTAAGACAGCCTTCTGAGCCTGATGCCCTCCAGATGTTGCTGGACCCTGGATTCCAGGTCTCATCAGACTCAGACAGCAGCGCCAATGGTCAGGGATGACAGGAGTTATAGTTCTGGAGGGCACCAGGTTGAGGATGATAACAGTATTTCCTGCAGGGAATAACCCACCCATAGGCCCCATGCTGCAAGGAATCATGGTTTACTGAAGGTGGTTTGTTGTTGTTTGCATGTTCAGTGTGACATTACATTACGTGGAAAGTTCCATCTCTGTTTGGGTAACAGCCCAATGGGGTCCATTTGGGTGATGCTTATGCCAAACCTTTTACAATTATGCTAGAGGTTTTCAACCTTTTTGAGTCAACAGCTTAAAATGCGCATGGGACATGACTTAGCTGATGATCTAGATAAGCCCTGCGATGTCCCAATGGGATATATGGAAGAAAGCAGCCTCTTAAGAATGCAGAGGCCAATCCATGTAGTCATGACTAAGTTTCTTTTGGCATGGCAACGGCATTTTCCTAGGCTGCACACACCATTTGAAAAGCATGCATGTTTAAGACACGAGTCACAGCCGAATGGAAAGTTGGCACATGCAGTCCCCAAGACATACCTTTTTTTGCCCCCTCCTTCGAAATATAATTTAGAAAAGAAAAAAAGATTGCCATCCTTATTTTCATATATTGTTTTAAGTAAATTGAACTCAGCTGTGGCAGCTGAGGGCATTTGTTGTTTTTCCATAGCAAAGATTGCTAAGCATCAGAGCAAAATGTGGAGCCAATAAAAGAAAAAGTCATCTCAGTGAGTTTCATGCTGCCATCTTACTTTACTTTTAAAAATGTGATCGCCCCCCCCCCACTCTTTCACACACACAGAGCTCCGCCATCTGATTCAGGCGGAGAAATGCTTTGTGCCGATGGAATTTATGTAATGTGATCGAAAACACAACACAAGTTCCCAAATTAATTTATTCTGGCAACTGCTGGCTCTGATGAAAGTTGATTTAGTGAGCATAGGGTGGGAAGGGGAAAAGCCTTGCAGGGCCAGTGTGGTGTAGTGCAGGCTTTTCCAACCTTGGATCCTATGGCTGTTTTGGACTGCAACTCTCATTAGCCCCAGCCAGCACACTCTGAAACAGCCCCAGGGCCCTAGGTTGGAAAAGGCTGGAGTTGCAGATAAGTTTTCAGGCAAAAACAGTGAGGCCTGTGCTCCTCTATTCACCACTCAGCCACAAAGCTGTGTTATGTTGGGCCAGTTGCTGTCTCTTAGCCTAACCTACCTCATTGGGTTGTTGTAAGGATAAAATGCTCTTCTGCCTTGAGCTTCTTGAAGGAAGGGGAGGATGCAGTTATGATAGATATCTCTTTGAGTTTTGGAAATGGAAGTGGGATGAAAGGAGGCAGGTGCTGGAGTTTTGGGCTGGAACAGCTGCAGCTTAGCATAGCTGGGACTATGTGTGCTCGGGCTTCAGCACTGCCCGACTTCCAACACAGAAGGAAAAGGCTGTAGCTCATTAGCAGAGCATCCATTTTGCATACAAGTTCCCATGTTCACTCTGCAGCATCTCCAGGTAGGCATGGGAGACGCTCTTGCCTGAAGCCCTGGAGAGTTGCTGCCAGTCAATGTGGACAAAAGTGTGATAAAAGGACCAATGTCCTGACTCCATATAAGGCAGCTCCCTGTGTTCCTAAAGGATTGCATAATCAGTATCTGTGTGAACCCGCAACACAAGTTAGCATTTTGAAGCACTTGCTGAGGCCCACATCACAGCAGAGCCCCCAATGTTGACCTCAGAGCATCCCTGATCCTGCCTCTACTTGCCTAGAGAGCCACTGTCAGTCAGTGTAGGCAACACCGAGCTAGATGGATCAATAGCCTGACTTTGTATTACGTAGGCAGGCTCCTATGTTCCTTGGTCTGGCCCCAGCCCCAAGGATTGCGGGTACAGCTGTCCACAGTCCCAGGCCAGCTCTTAACAGTGACAGAGGAAATATTGTCTCTTCAACATGCTTATTCTCAGCAGCCTTTAATTACCTGTTTTGTCTTGGGGAAAATGCTGCCACTTGCAGAACCCAGTCGAGCACCAAAGCCTAATCCAATCAGCTTGATGATGTATGCAAAAAAGGAAAAAAAAATCCCTGGAAAATGACCTTGTGCATAATTACTCATTTGACGACTGTTAGCGAATGACACAAACGGAATCCGACACACATTGTAAGGCATTAATGAGTGCTTTCCTCCTCTTTCTCCCCCTCTCCCATGCTCTTCTTGCACGGGAAAAAAATGTTTTAATTAAGACTTCCTTGATTAGTCATTTAATCAGTCATTAGGCCAATACAGATGGAGTCAATTATTTTTTTTAACACTTGAATAGATACTTGATGCTACTGCAAAACGATGCACATATTTATTTATTTATTTATTTTATGTTAGATCTTCAGCAATTGTGTTGCAGTAGATGTGACAGTAACAATATCTGTTCTGGAAAGCGGAGCTCCAATCTACAGTACTGTTGCTATCAGTTATGTGGCTGCAAGTCACCCAAACACAGCTTCACTTCCAAACCCAGGAGTATTGTTGTTGTTGTTGTTAGTAGTAGTAGTAGTAGTAGTAGTTGTAATAGAATAAGGGCTGGAGTCAGGCATAGGTCAGCAACAAAAACAATAAATCACTTGAGGCCAGTGCAGTTAAATCTTTATTCGTGGAAACAAACGACAGCTCAGGCCTAGTGGTCTCAGCAACTCTTTCTAGGAGTTGCCCCACTGAAGCAGTTGCAGAGCATTCTACAAATAGGGAACTGTCACTGTGAAGGCCCTGTCATGGGTCAACACCAACCAGGCAGACCACAGTGGTGGCATCACCAAGGCTCACCTGCTGATAGTAAGGTCCAAGAAAGGGCTATTTTCAATACTTGGGTCCCAGGCCATTTGGGTATACAGTGGTACCTCGGTTTACGAACACAATTGGTTCCGGAAGTCTGTTCATAAACCGAAGTGTTCATAAACCGAAGCGAACTTTCCCATTGAAAGTCATGGAAAGTGGATTAATCCGTTCCTGACTATGGGAAACGCTGCGCTGCGCTCATTCAAGGAGGCTGAAAACCGGAGGGGGGGGGTTCCCTTCAGAAGTTCTTACCTCACGGGTAGAAAAGGGCTCCCAGCAGCAGCAGCAACAGCGGCTGCAGAGGAGGAGGCAGGTGGAGACTCCTGAGCCGCTTCATGGTGGAGACCCCTGCTGCAGCTCCCGCAGCCCCTGCACGACACAGCCTCTCCCCTGCTTGGCAAGCGGCAAGAGGCTTGTTGAGTTGTTTCGCTGCGCGGCGGCGGTGCCCACGGCTCTCCGTCCCTCTCGCTCCGCGGTGCCGGCCGGGCGACCTTCCTCCTTCTCAGAGCGGCCGCCGCCACCACCAGTCACCAGGACTGGCCAGGGTGGCTCGCGGTGCGTCTGGCTCTGGTTGGAGCGTCGGCTGCTTCTCTTGACCCTGTGCCGACGTCTCTCTCCACCCCGCAGGGGTGCTCCTGCGACGTCTCTCCACCTTCGCTGTCGCGCTCCTGGATGGCGCGACCTCCAGGAGCGCAACGGCGAAGGTGGAGAGACGTCGCAGGAGCGCGACGGCGAAGGCCCGGCTTCGCTTTTCTCAACCCCTCTGCGAGGCTGGGCCTTCGCCGTCGATATGTTAGTACTTATTAGATATGTTAGTACTTATACAGTGGTGCCTTGGCTTACGAATTTAATCCGTTCCCGAGGCACCTTTGTAAGTCGAAAAATTCGTAAGTCAAAAAACGCCATTGGAAACGCGATTTCCCATAGGAATGCATTGGAAACGGAAAAAAACATAAGTCGAAGCAACCCTATCTAAAAATTCGTAAGTCGAAAAATCCCTATCTAAAACCGCCACGGGTTTTTTTCGGATATCGAGACATTCATAAGCACGCGGCCATTACCCCCATTCGTAAGTTGAAAAATTCGGTTGTTGAGTCCTTTGTAAGTCGAGGTACCACTGTACATTGAATTAGGCCTGGTAGCTCACTGGAAGCAGTGTAGCACTTTCAGGACCAATGACTCACAGTCCTATCAAGCTACCCCACTAACCAGCTTAGCAGCCACTTTAGATACCCAGGTTCAGACGCCAGGCCATCTCCAAGGGCAGCTCCACATACAGTGCATTACAGTAGTGCAGAAAAATGACTTATTGCCAGTCATCCTCTATCATAGAATGTTTGGATTAGAAATAACCTTAGAGATAATATAGCCCAATCACTTACTCAGTACGGGATGCAAACACAGCCTCCCTGATTGATGGCTATCCAGCTGCTGCTTAAATACCTCCGGCAAAGGAAAGCTCACCACTCCTCAAGGCAATCTGTTCCACTGTCATGCAACTCTAGCTGAAATACACTTCCCTGAAGTTTCCATCCATTTCCCCCACCCCCTAGTTCTGCCCTCTGGAGCAACAAACAAGAAGTCTTCCCCATCCTTCTGCATGGCAACCCTTCAGATACTGTTAATCTGCAAGATATAGAGACCAAGAGGACCACTCTACCTAAACATTGGTTCACTTCAGCCATAGTATTTTGTTCAAAACTGTGGAGTGTCTTCTGGCATACGTAAAGACTAACAGGTTCAGGGCTGATACTATCATGAGTCTTTCTGAGGCAGTCATCTCAAGCAGCACTCTGGGAGGGGTGGCAGATTTGGATCTGGGTTCCCTCCCTGCCTCCTCCCTGCTTACTTGCAGTGGTGACACTCCCTCCAGGGGTGGGGGGCAGTTTATTCATCCCTTTCAATCCATTCAGCAAGTACTCACCTTATCCCCAAGGCCCTTGGAGTCCCTTCCAACCCTACAGTTCTTTGATTCTATGAGTATACGCCTCTTCCATTCTGCCAACCTCTCCCTCTCTCCTTTGCACCATGACTTACTAGCTGGAGACTGAAGCCGTTTTCTTACAAAGCTGAGAGCAGTACAGGACTTGAGCAGGACTCTGTGAGTTAGTGGTTTGATGGAGGTACGGAAAGGAAGGGAAAGAAAGGTACCATGAAATGAATGAGGAGGAGTAATGCTGTTGTGTGCAGTGTGCAAGATTTCTGCTTCTAATCTATCTTAACAGGGTGCCAGAAGAGCAAATTGTAAAGTACTTTGTACACACAGGAAAAAAGCTACTAAGAGAAATGTTAGTGGACAGTACCAGATGCCACAGAGGAAGTGTACAAAAAAGTAGCCAATAATTCATCTCCCCATTTGCTCACCCATAAGCGGCACTTGTTGTTTGCAGATGCCCATCTGCTGTGTTCTTGTTTCTGAACAAAAATACAAAAAAAGTTGCATTTTTAGTTGTCTGTTGATTCTGGATTCTTATCCTTCTCCTCTCTTTTCCATCTTTCCAGGCATATGTGGCATTTTAAAAAGAATTCAGAAACAAAATTGTAGATCAATCCCCACATCTTTTTCATATACACATCTTCTCACCAGTGGTTTTTCCAGCAGTTTTAAATTCTTTTAAATGAAGATTCTGTTGCCTGAATCTGGTCCTTCTGCATACAAAGCGTTACCACACTGAACTATTTTACCTTATTTGTTATTTAAGGTATTTTTATACTGCCCTTCCAACAAATATTCCCACAGTGGTTTATTTAATTTTACCCAGAGAACATTCTTCCCCAAATTTGCGCCCTCTAGATGTTTTGAACTACAACTTCTACCTGATCCAGCATGCCTGACTGGTGGTCAGGACTGATAAGACCAACACACCTGAAGGGTGCCAGGGTGAGAAAGACCACCACAGATTATGTACCCCTCCACTTTTTCCTAGGTTATATACTGTAAGTGGATGTATGAGGTACAGGTGGCCTTGCGTTTTGGCTAGCCAAAATTGCATTTTCATCTCTTCCAAACACATGATTAAGATACTGCAGGTACCCCCCCCCCCACTTGCGCACAATTGACTTGTGTGTGACCATGTCCATTGTGCAGTGCAGCGAAATAATTAATATAATTCATAACAGGTATGCAGGGAGAGAGCTGGAGAGTTGTGGCTTACGAGGAGACCCTGCCCAGATCCTGAAGAGTGAGGGCGGAGAAGAGACTGGAGGCACAATGGGGTTTATTTAGGCTGCTCAGCCTCCCCGCCTAACAGCTGATGCGTGCGGTAGTGCAGCAGGAGCAGCCGCTTTTCTGCATGTCTTCCAGCCTCCAGCCAGCCACAGAGCTACGATTCCAGTTGTGGATATTTTTAGTAGAATATTTTTGAGATGAATTGGAGAGAAAGTGGGAGAGAGGGTATTTAAAGGGTGTTTAGAGGGTGCTTTTCAACTAGGGCTGCACACAGCGTCCCTCCCCTCCTTCACTGGACCTTCATCCCCCACCAAAAGGTGTGGGAATAATTTCTGTGACTTTCATGGGCTCCCTCTTTCAGGTGGGTGTGATACTTACATATTGAGAAGGTGGCCGGATGGTCTTCCCACCTTTTTTTTCTTACAACATTGAGCAAAATAATGCCAGTATGTGATGGGCCCCTGGAGGAACCTATCTTTTTCCTCTGTGCATTGCTGCTGGGAAGCACATTACACCAGCCCATAGTGACATTCCCAGGGTCATTCTTAAGAGACGCCTAACCCAACCAACAGTTGGCTTACCTTTGTTTAACCAAGTTAATGACTGCTGTGAACCTTGAAATGCTAAGTATTACTATCGCCAAAGCTGTCATTGCTGTTTTTTTTCCATTAGATGAAAAGTAGCTTTGATTATTAGGAAACATTTATAAGATCAGCATCTTTATGCACCCGTTCTATATAGGGACATTCTGAATGAGAGCCATTGTGCTGGAATTAGAGCAGAGCTTTCCAAATTTTTCATGTTGGTGACACACTTTTTAAACATACATCATTTTGCAACGCAGTAATTCAGTTTTACTAGCAAACCGGAGGTTAAACTAACCCTTTTCCAGCCCTGGTAGGAGCGCGGGGAGCATTTGCGCAACACACCTACGCACTGCAGCCAACACACTAATGTGTTGTGACACACAGGTTGGAAAGTTCTGGCACAGCATGTTGGACTAAGGCATGGGAGACTAGGGCTCAAATCCCTGCTTATCCATTAAGTTCACTTGGGGGACTTTGGGCCAGACACAGTTTCTCAGCCTTGTCTACTTTCTGTGTATGCCACCTTGAACTCCTTGCAGGAAAGGTGCAATATAAATGTCATAAATACATAAATGAACATTCTCAAGTCTTGGATCTCCATGAATTCAAAAAGCCTGATGGAAAGAGAATGCAAGACTGGCCTTTATTCAGACAGGCCTTCCTTGGGCTAGGAGTGACCAGAGATTTTGTGGCTGGATTTTGAAAAAGAAAAGCATTTAACTGTGCAGTGCTACACATGTCTTCTCAAAAGTAGTTTCGTATAGAAATCAGCCTAACAATGATGTCCTATGTGTGTTTTCTCAGAAGTAAGCCACATTAAATCCATGGTCGCTTACTCCCAGTATAGGATTTCAGCCTAAAGTTTGCTAACACACCCACACATAACCCCTGCAAATACTCTTCCATAATAATCTGCCTTTAGCAATGGAAGCTTAATGGAAGCACCTTCTGCTTTATTGCAGTGACTTTGCCCACTCTGAAGAAGTGCTTTAAGGAGCTGTCCAACTTTTAAGATTTCTCTGGCCTACCACAACATCCATGACCCTGCCATGTCATAAAAGAAAATTTTCCTTGGGCGTGTCATTTTCATAGGAGTTTGAAGGAAGGAGGAATAATTGTGTGTGTGTGTGTGTGTGTGTGTGTGTGTGTGTGTGTGTGTGTGTGTATCTCCTGCCTTTATATACTTTTCTTAAGAAAAAAAGGTTTTAAGATTTGAAAAATGAGCCCTGTCTTGTCTGAGCAAGGAATAATAAATAAAAGCAGGTGTGAAGGGTTGGAATCGAAAACAGATGGATATGAAGGATGTGATCCGACTTCCCTACGGCTTCAGTCTTTAATCCCTGTGGCTTAGTGTGAATACTTCCCCCCTGATGCAATGCAGAAATAATAAATGGAGCAGAGCATATGGAGTGTGTGTGGGGGTCTCTTAATGGCTGAACAAGGGGGCAGGGATTGGGATGGGTGGTGAATGAAGTTAACCCTTTCAGAGGCAGCTGCTCTGATTCCCTCCTCTATGCAACCCCCTTCCTGGTGTGCCACTGGCCATAATTATATAACACAAAAGCTGTAGAGTGAGAAAGGGGGAAGAACCTTCATGAGGAAAACAGAGCCTTGGAAGCAAGAGAAGCACTGTACTACTTCACTTCCTTATTGCTTATATTTCTTGGACGGAACACTAGTGCACAAGAATGAAGGTTCTCCTACCTTGATCTTGAGAGCTAGTGTGGTATAGTGGTTAGACCAGAACCAGTGAGACCCGGGTTCAAATCCCCTACTCAGTCACGAAGCTCAGTAGGAGACTTTAGGCTAGTCACCGTCTTTCAGTCTAGCCTTCTTTATAGCACTGTCGGTAGGATAAAATGTATTAGTCTCTACATCCACAGCAGGTACTGTGGTTTGACTTCATCGCTTAAGGTACACTCTTCCATTATCTCCTTTATGCCCCAAGACAGACAGATGTCACCCAGCCTTGCAACTTCCTTTTGAAAGAAGTGGCTGGAGTCCTGGGACGGTGCAGAGAAACAGGCACTTCTGAGAATGGGGTGGGCCTGTGAAGTTTGCTTGTCCTGTCTTCTCCATGTCCATAGAGACTGAGATAGAGTAGGCAGCAGCTCAGCATCTGACTTATTCTCAATCACCTCCCCAGAAAGATAAAACTATTTACTGCCAGAAGTAGGTGCCAGAAGCAGCTCCACAGTAAGAGGTGTCTGACTAGAGGTATCCACAGGGGCAGAACGTTTATCGGTCAACCCATTTGATTCATCCCCTGGATCCCCTTACTGTATAGATCACCATCCCTTGCTTCATGGATTAAATGAGGAGGGGGAGAACATACACACCACTGTGAACTCATTGGAGAAAAAGGTGGGATATACATGCAATAAAATAGAAAGAAAGAAAATAAAAATTTGAACCCAGGACTTCCAACACATTCGGCATTCTCTTAATCACTACATTCTTGTCTTACACGCTTGGGTTCACAATTATTTCACTAATGGGAAAAGGAATACAGTATATGGTAAGGAGTTGACCAAATGTACGAAATGAAAGCAGTTTCATTTCTTGAAAGCTCTCCCCCCCCCCAGCAGTTTAAGAGAGAGAGAGGTGTAATAGTCCTTCATTAATCCAGAGTTTAAATATGATTTAGGCAACTAATATTCCTGCTGCCATCTTCTGTGCCTTGAAGGGACCACTCCTTTGCAAATGCAATCTATGCTAATGGATGGTTAAGCTCTTCTAGAGGAAAATTAATCTGGAGGAACTAAAAATGCAGCATTACACTGAAGAGAAGGCAGAATATATTCAGCAGCTAGGAATGTACCCAGCCCTAGTAGTAAACTATTGGTAAGTTGATTTCTGGGTGGCTTAGCTATAGGTTAAGGTAAAGGGACCCCTGACCATTAGGTCCAGTCGCAGACGACTCTGGGGTTGTAGCACTCATCTCGCTTTACTGGCCAAGGAGCCAGCATATAGCTTCCAGGTCATGTGGCCAGCATGACTAAGCAGCTTCTGGCGAAACCAGAGCAGCGCACGGAAACACCGTTTACCTTCCCGCCGGAGGGGTACCTATTAATCTGCTTGCACTTTGACATGCTTTCGAACTGTTAGGTGGGCAGGGACCGAGCAACGGGAGCTCGCCCCGTCGCAGGGATTCAAACTGCCAACCTTCTGATCAGCAAGCCCTAGGCTCAGTGGTTTAGACAACAGCACCACCCGCGTACCATGCTTAGCTATAAGAAGGTACAAAAGTCAGTGGCAGCTGGTAGAGTGGAAGGCAGTGATACCAACAGTATGCCAGTGATAGCTCAGGGCTGGTTTAGGGCAGACTCATGTTGGTGGGGCAAAGTTCACTGAATTATAATGCTGGAAGGAACAACCAAGCACTGATAGTCAACTAGGTGTTTTGTGGTAGACTTCACTAAATCTAAGCCATATTGAATGGACATCTGTGCAACACCCTCAGGAATAAAAGTCTCCAATTACTTACCTACACATATTTTTAGCCTCTTCCACTACCTCAGGCATCAGGAAAGTTTGGTAACTGCCCTTCAGGAACCTAAAAATCCTTTTGCATTGTCAGTGCCAGGTTTGGATAATCTGTTAGGGCACTCACAACCGTCATAGAGAGCTGAATGGGGGATCAAAGTACCAAACACATAGATTTGTGAAACAGTTGTTGTTTGGGCAATTTGCACCTCAAATCTGGCACCCTTAATAAATCCTAAGGTAAACACAGGCCTGCAGTCTAAGGAACACTCATAAATCTTGAATTGAGACCCCCCCAGCAGTTCCTAAAGTAGGGATAGTGACCCTCTAGATGTTGTTTGGCTACAACTTACACTAGTCCCAGCCAGCATTGTCTGTGGGTATGGATGATGGGAGTTGTAGTCTAATAACACCTGGACGACCATGACTTTCTCATACCTGTCTTAAAGTATTATGAAATGGATATGAACATATTGACTTGGTTCACACATCATGGAAAGCCAAACTATGTTAACCTCGACCATGTAAACACCCAGAATCCTGAGAGGGGCTTGCAGCTGCTTTGCTGCTCATCAGTCTTTTTTTCTCCCTCACTGCGCTGAACTAAGCCAAGGTTTGACATAAGAAGTCCGGAGTTGAATAAGGGTTTGGAGAAAAATACATTTTGCCTTGGCTATTTGAAAATGCGGCAAATGTAAATACGTTGAGAACTTACAAATGAGTATTCACTTTCACTTACAAACTTCACTGACAAAGAAAGGACTTGATGAGTCATTGCCTTATCCTGTAACAGCAACAATAAATAAAAATATATACTTCCCTTAATTTTGTTCATCCTGTTGCCTTTTGTTGTTGTTTTCTGCAAAATACTCAAGTGACTTTTTCTTGCAGAACTTAGTGACTCATGGAATTGCAATTGCTTTGCATGCTGCTGTGGATTGAGAGTATGAAGCAGAAAGTTGCTGCTTCAAATTTCACCGCTGCCATGAACCTAACTAGGCAGACTTAAGCAAGCCACCATTTTCTTAGCCTCAGCTTTCCTACCTGTAACATTGAGGCGGTGATCTGTCTAATTTTGCATTCTGCATCAAGGATGGAGAATCAGTGGCCCTCTAGATGTTGCTGGATTACAGTTCCCATCATCCCTGACCTTTGGCCATGCCAGCTGAGACTGATGGGAATTGGAGTCTAGGTCCACAGTTTCTCCATCCTATTCTCCATAAACATTGGCTACTTATGACTACTCTGAGGAATCTTGACTCCTTTAACATGTGAATATATAATATGAAGCTGTCTTTATATTTAGTCAGAACACTTGTCCATCTAGCCCAGGTTTGTCTGCTCTGCTAACAGAGCAGGAACTACTGTCTCCATTACTTCTTACCCAATCCATTGTAACTGGGAGATTCCATTCATGATGGACCTCAAAATAATATAGATTATGTTTGAAATTAACTCTGTACCAAAGTTGAAGAATTCAATATAGACAGAATGAATGGCAAAACAAGCAGACTTTTGGATCAACATGGAACAAGATACAGTATTTTTCATTGGAAACCAGCACTCCTTTTTCAGGCAGTTTGTGACAATGGAGAAATTCCTCTCTGAAGAGGTTCCAGCTAGTTAGAAAAAGAGTTTTTTCACTACAGTGTGTGATAGGCATGAGTAGGATTATCACCTTTGGATGTGTTGGTGTAATTTGTTCTATGTACATCAGCCTTCTCCATCCTGGTGCCCTCCAGATGTTGAGGACTACAACTCCCATCAGCTCCAGACATCATGGTTGCTTAAGTTGTAGCCTAGAACACAAACTATGTATTTTCCCATGGGTATAGAATCAGTCTTCTCCTATCTCTGTAAAATTATACATAAACATGACTTCCAGCTGCTCTATGTAGTGCAGAGCTAGTGTAACATAGGTTTAAAGACTGGCCAGTCTCTGGTTAAAATCTCTTCTCTGTATGAATTCACCACATGGCCTTAGGCAACTTACTGTCTCTAGCTCTCTTTTAACATCACAAATCATGGACAGTTCAGCCATTTGCTGGAGCAAATTGAGTAGGACCATCAAAGACTTTATTGAGACAATAATGAAACCCCATCCTGTTGTGTTCACAGTCACTAACACCTGCACAACTGTATGAACAAAGTCCCTCCACAATAACTTTGCCTCCCAAATTACTAATAATGTAGAACTAAGCCACAACTTGGAGGCGGGTAGGACGCATGAGATTTATGAAAAATATCACAGCCCGTGAAATCCCACCTGCCTGGGCCATACTTGGATATCTTTTTGTGGGTTGTCAAGACATTTTCATTCCACCAAGTTTTTATTTTACTTACCCATTTTTTATTAATCCTGTTTCTGGATTTGTTTTATTTGTTTAATCTTGTTTTAATGCTCTGTTTTTAATAGTGAAGATATAGTAATTGTTGTAAGCCACTTTTCGGAGGGGGGTGTCCTTAGGGCTGAAAGGTGGTACTGTATATAGTTTGTGTGTATGTACATACGGTATATAGTGTTGGACTTAGGAGCAAGGAGACCAAAGTTTGCCTCCAGCATTAGTCCTTCTCAGAGTGGACCCCACTGAAGTTAACAAGCAGGTCCATGACTAAATTAGGGTGATGGAGTTCTGCGGGATGGTTCCACCACAATGCCCTGCTTGCCTGTCCCTGTCACTGCTGCTGGGGTTCAGTAAGCAAAGCTTTGGCCAGGGGTGGAGGCAGTGATGGGACAGGTCACGCCTGCCAGCCACTATGTCTCCATCAGCCAAACCTCATACAGCTGCTTTGAAGCGTTGATTTTTATTTTATTTTTGCTTTGGAGAAAAGGTAGGATACCAGTATGATAGACAGATATAAATAATATTGAAGAATGCATGGCAGCTAGATTTTTAGCTCAGGGAATTCATGCATGCTATTGTTTTCACATTTTAATCCTTCCCTTCAAAATCTCCTTATGCACATTACTTTTGAACTCTTTTCTTGTTCTCTATTTATTTGTTCAGCCCTCCAGAGGCTCTATAAAAAAAAATTGTCAGATTCTTGTAAACTCTTTTATTTCTTCTAATGCTGGCAAACTATCAGGCTTCAGTTATTCTTAGTGCTAAATTATTTATCTTCTTTCCCCTCCAAGCTGTGATTTCTGAATCTTTTACTTGTCCTCTGGGATATAAGCAAAGCCTATTCCTTGCCCCTTTACCTTCACCCCCTTTTAAAAAATCAAGTAAGGAAAAGCAGAATAAATTATTCCTACTAAGTAGGCTACCAACACTTGTAGTACAATTTATTCAGATGTAAGCCCCATTGGGTTGAATGGGACTTACTCCCCGGTAAGTGATTGTAGGATTGCAGCCTAAGTCTTCTATTCTGTAAACACTAGCCTGGGAGTAAAATGGATCGAGAAAAGTTTTTCTCCCTTTCTCATAGCACTGGAAATCTGGGACATCCAATGAGGTTGAATTTCAGAAGATTTGGGACAGACAAAATATCTTCTTTACACTGCACATAGTTAAACCTGGGTGGCTTTAAATGAGCAGTACACAAATTCATGGAGGATAAGGTTATCAGACTGACTACTAACCATAACAGCTATGTTCTACCTGTGCCATTGGAGGCAGTATGCTTCTGAACACCAGTTGCTAGCAACCACAAGATGAGAGTGCTGTTGCGCTCTGGTCCTGCTTGTGGGCTTCTCATAAAGGCATCTGACTGCAAATGTGAGAATGGGATGCTGGACTAGATGGGGCCCCTTTGGCCTGATCCAGCAGGCTGTTTTTATGTTATCACACTGTACACCAATTAATCAGTCAGGTGAACCATTCTGTCTCTTCCACTCTTCTTTCACATTATGAGATTAATTACTTAAAATTCATAAAAGGGTTTTCAGGGCACTGCCAAACATCTGATTAACAACACCTGCAAACCCTTCTGCATAGCACTCTCTGAGCTGTGCAATCCCAACAATCAGCTGGTCATCAGGCTGACTGCCAGGCTGCCTCGTCCCTGACCCCAGCCTGTGTGCAAGCAGAGAGGAAGAATGCGTGGGTGGGACGCCCGGTGGCTTCCGCCAGCTACAGACCAAGGACAGCCAGTCGGCTACTCACCTGCTACTGCTCATGATCCTGCACCACAGGTTCTGCTGCTGGACAGGCCTCAAATGGCATCTGCCGGGATGTGTGGCAGCTGAGTCCTAGCTAGAGCCATTACTGCAAATGCTGGGACTGGACAGGTGGGATTGTGAGGGAGGCACAAGCGCTTCATGCTTTCGCTGTTCACCATCTGCTCCCCACTGACCAGCGCTCCAGTCCAGGGACATGCAGCAGACCTGGGGACTTGACCCCGCAGACAAGCAGAGGCCTCTGCATACTTGGATATGGAAGCATGATGGGCAGCATATATTGCGAAATACTGTAAGTAAATAATATGCTGCACCATCCCAAAAGAAAGTGGTGCCCGGTGCAGACCGCCCTCCCCCCTCCCTCAGCTAGCTCCGCTACTGCACTGCCACCCGGGTGCAGAAAAAAAGAAAAAGAAAGGGGTTGCCATATGCCCTGGAAATTGCTGACATCTCTAAAAATTCAACACCCCCACCCCACCCCTAGACGCCCTTTTAGGCGTCCGATTTCTTGGCATGTCCTGAATTTTCCGGACGTATGGCAAGCCTATGTGCCACAGGACGCAGCACAGTTGATAAGCAGTTGGCTATTGACAGCACAGCTGAGACACCATCACCTCACTTTCTCCATCATCTTCTGCAGGTCTGAAGAGGAAGCTGAAGGATGGAAGGGTTCTAGAGCAAGCTGTAATCATCAGAAAGTCATTGCAGCACCACCAGGTATAATTTCTCATTCTCAAGCTCTCTCGTCTCTTCCATATTTTGTGCAAATCACTGCCCCCCCCCTTAAGAAAAAGTAGTTAATTTCAGGAGCAAAGTCACAGAGGTCAGGATGCTGAAAGGGTAAAAAAACTTGTTTTCATCAGTTCTGCACTTGAATGGTCCTGAGGGGTTTTGTTTCAAAGCATCTTTATTTCGGTGTCTTGGCAAGGTGATTCATTCATCATTCCATGACAATTTAGGCTCCTCTGTTAAGAATCGTGATTCCCTCCATTTCTGAATTGCTGTTTGTTTGGTGGGTGCTAGCTGTAACATTATTTTTCCTGTTTGATCCAATTGTAAGGAAGGTTATGGGAGCCTTTTAACTTCCCAGTGCCTGCAACACCAATAAGTAAGCCGAGCAGTATGGGAAAGAGTTAGAAGAAACTGCAAGGTGGACTTTGATTTGGAAATTCCTAGGGCTTCCATATCCAAGGTTTATAAGCCAAGACTGGGTTCTCATAAGCAAACATAAATGGCATTGGGTACCTCTGAAACGGCTTTGAGCTTCCTATTCTACTGTGCAGTCCTAATCCTGTCTACTGAGAAGTCCCATTGCAGTCAATGAGGCTTACTCCCAGATCAGTGGATTTAGGATTGCAGCCACATATCTTGTAAACTACTGCCCCTGATTTGCAGTATTTATCTAAAAGCATTTATAAGGAAGGACATTGCACAATACAGGGGCAATAGCAGAAAATGCCTGTTTTTGGGTCATTACCCTAGGTCAGGCATCCCCAAACTTCGGCCCTCCAGATGTTTTGGACTACAATTCCCATCATCCCTAACCACTGGTCCTCTTAGCTAGGGATCATGGGAGTTGTAGGCCACAACATCTGGAGGGCCGCAGTTTGGGGATGCCTGCCCTAGGTATTCTATAGGGCACAGTGCCACAGGTAGAATTTCCACATATTATCTAAAGTCATATTTTAAGTGCAAAATGGTTACCAAAGTTAATGCCGTTAACTTTTAACTAATTAAGCACATTTTGAAGATGGTAGATGAGAAGCCAGATAGCAGCCTGTTCAGAGGCTTAGTAAGGGCAGCAGGCTAGGCAGAAGAGTGTCCTTGCACTGTACCTGTAAAGTAAAGGGCACTTGGCCACCAAATATTTCTGGTGATAGCTGTGGTCAGTAGAGAGAAAACCAGGCAAGCAACATTAGCCAGAAACAACCAGCAGGATTTTTGTATAACAATTTTGGGTGAGAATAGTCTTCCTGAGCAGTAAAAGGGAATGTTAGAATACCTTCAGCCATTCTTTTCTCTCCCCCAGGGTGCCCAGAAAAATCATGTTAGCAGCCCTGCCAGCAATACTACTGTGGTAACAAGTGGCTGAGTAAGGCAATAATGGTACTGGGGCTGGCTGATGATATTCTGCTTGCAAGGGGCAGGGGAACAACACATCAGAGTAAGAGAGTCAATCCTGCACAGATTCTGCCCAAACTTGTTCATGCATTTGGAGCCTTGTTCTTCTAGCATGTTTTCTGCGACATACAGTGCTTTGCTTTTTGTCCCTTGCACTGATCTTGGCAAGTGTTTTTTAAAAGTCATATTGTCCTGCTTTTGCGAGTGCTGGTTCCTATATAGATGCTGAGCCCAGATTCCATATTGATAGCTGCAACATGACGTTCTTTTCTCCCTGTTTTTTAAATGTCAGCCTGTTTTTGGAACAGATGGGAGGGGAAGCGAGAGAGAGGAAGGCTTGTGTACACAAAATCCTAACTGCAACCTTCTCAAAGTGTGGGGCGGAACAGCTCACACATACGCACATGATAAGTGAGCTGGTGGGGAGGGTTTTTCCTATTATTATCTTTCTATCCCGGCTCTTGTTCCTGGAGCAGGTTTGGCCATATAAGAGAAAAAGACCATGCATGGAAGATTGGTAGAAATTTCTTTTAATCGTGAGAGCTTAATGAAACCCTCCCATGTTCTGAGGCAGTAAACCACTAAATAGCACCTGTTGCCTTCGTGCCCTGCTTTTAGACTTCCCAGAAGCCACATAGCCAACCATTGCTGCAAACAGGAAGCCAGAGTAGATGGAGCCTCGATCTGATCCAGCAAACTGTTACTGTAATGTCAAAAAGTTATTAGGCAAATGTATGGAAGGTGGAGGTATCAATAACTATTTTCCATGGCAGCTAAATGGAACCTCCATATACAGAGGCAGTCTGGCTTTGAATTGAAGCTGCTGGGGGTCAAGCAGTGTTTGGCAAGTGCGGGGGGGCGGGGCTGCTTTCATTCCCCGATTATGGGCTTTCCAGAAGAATTAGGGCTGGCTGTTACCGAGAAGAGGAGGCTGGGGCAGAGGGACCCTTAATCTGATGCAAGTTCTCCTTGTATTCTTATTTGGGCCAAGGGGATTATCCTGTTTTTCATTCATTCATTTTATTTTTATTTAGATCACTGAGTATTCATTTGAATATGAGAGAATATGAGAGAAACACACACACAAGCTTCACACACACACACACACACACACACACACACACACAAAATGCTCCCAAAGTATCTTACAAGGGTCAGTATTACAACCCCTGTCTTTAGGCTTACAATCTGGAAGACGTGACACAGAAAGAAAAAATAATGGGGAGGGAGGAGGAATGGCAATGGTAATAGTTCTTAACAGCAAAATTCTTGTATCAGGAGTTGTAATGGGAAACAATTCAATGAAAGGAGGAGCCCGAAAATTGCTAGTCTCTCAGCTGAAGGAAAGCCCTGCTTTCCTTTGCTGTTTCTGCTAAATCGATGTAATGATTGCTTCTGGGTGGCAGGTAATAGAGGGAGGAGCCTGATGTCAATGGCTTCTCAGCAGAGTTAATAGTGATCCTGCCTGGAGTCACTTATTCCATGCTTGTGCAATGGAACTCTATCAGAATCAGAGCCCCCGCCACCCCATCCAAAATCCTCAGTTGTCATTGAAAAAGAAAGAGGAGGAGAGTATCATAATTAACAACAACAATATCTTTCTAGCCTTTTATACCTGCAAAGATGGGTAGGCTATGCCTGGTGAAATATCAGAAGCCTAAAAGAGGGATGAACTGGTTCTCCATCAGTCAAGAGGCATAGGTTCAATTCACATACAATTCCTTGCGAGCAAGCCTGCAAACCCTGTGATTAGCAGAAGCTAAATAAACTATGCAAATTGTATGCAAACATACACACTCCAGGTCACATAATTTTTCAGGTCACAGAATTCACCTCTTTTGTTTCTTGGCACAAAATGTAGATTCCCCCCCCCTTTCTCTTAGCAAATAGTATGTGCAACATCTTAGGATAATGAATGAAGGGGCTATCTGCCCAGATGCCAGTTCACAATTTCTTAAGCTCTTTTATGGAATGACCATGAGTTTCTTTTTCACTTATGTATCACGGTTACCCATAAATGTTTCAGAGGAGCTTGCATATGGCTCCTTCCACTACCGCATCTTCGAGATGAGGTTTTGGTGGTGGTTGAGACCAAGCCAAGGGCTTAATGAATATGCAGCAGTGGCAAGGAAATTTATTTACTGCATTTGTATCCCACAACCCCCCCGAAGGAGCTAGGAGGTGGGAAACATGGTTCCCCTCTTCTCATTTAATCCCCATAACAACCATTCGAGAGGCTGAGAAGGTCACTCAGTGAGCCTCACAATCGAGTGAGGATGTGAACCTTGGTCTCCCATATATTAGTCTGATACTCTAACCATTACACCACACTGCCTCATATGGTTTTCATGGGCTACATCTATTGCCTGCCAGCTCCACACAAGTTTAGATTGTAGGGAATGAAACCATCTGGCCTGGTGCCCCCCCCTCTTAGTTCTGAGGAATGTCTTCCATATAAGCTGAATGCCCAAACTTGCTTCTCAAATGTTATACTCATTGTGATCGACATCTTCTATTTGGCAGAATCTTAGGTGGTTCCCTTCAGGTACTGTGTGCTCGTTGGCGATTGAACAGCATGAGCAAATGGATTTCCCTCCCCCACAAGGCCAACAAAAGATTGAGGGGGCAGGGGAACCACTGAGGACATGTCTGCAAATTTAAAGCTACCCACACATACTTCTCAATACCTTTCTATAAGTACTGTTCCTTAGCAGAAGCACTGGCAATTAAACCACTTCCAACCCGGTTTGTTATATTGTAGGTGCTTAATGTGGGGTGCCTCTTGCTCACAGCAAGGAATTCTGGAGGGATAAGACCTGAGAAACCTCTGAGGCCCCCTCAGCTTACATATTGTTAGTTCTGAGTAGGCATTTTTTGAGACTATTTATGGGCATCAGGAAGGTGGCCAACAAAAGAAAATATCAGAGTAGATCTGTGCATGTAAGTAATTAAGGGGGAAATAATGGATTGTTCAAATGGATATGTGGAAGCAATCTTTTAATACAATCAGGAATGATCTCATAGCTCCTTTAACATAGGAATCGGGGGGGGGGATGAATTCCTGAGCTCACTTCTCTGTTTTTTCCAATTCATACC
Source organism: Zootoca vivipara (assembly GCF_963506605.1). Lineage (NCBI taxonomy): Eukaryota > Metazoa > Chordata > Lepidosauria > Squamata > Lacertidae > Zootoca > Zootoca vivipara. The sequence goes on from NC_083281.1 coordinate 79,313,955, forward strand.
ATGGCAAAAGAAAGAAAGAAAGAATCTCTGATGGAAAAACAACATTGTTGATGATTAACCCTGTGGCAGCAACATACAATTTCTCTCTCTCGGGATGGGAGAGAAATTCAGTTCAGATTTTTAATGCAAACCTATCAATCTGCATTTCCCCAAAAATATACGTGAACAAAATCCCTTATTAAGGAACATCGTTGAGATATAGGCGAAAGATAAAGGAAAAATAAACCAGTAAATTCCCCACTAACTCTGTTGGTGATTGTGAGGGGGAAACAGTACAGAGAGCCCCCTCCCATCTTGAGGAGCAGTTCTTCCACCAGCAGCGGAGCTAGCGGGGAGGGGGAAGAGTCCAGTGGGGAAGGAGGAAGTAGGAGACAGGGCTCTGGCAGGATAGCAGAGCCTCTGTTGCACGTGAGCGAGGAAGAGAGAGCGGGGGAAAGGGGGGAGAAGGAAAACATGGAAAGGAGACCCTTTTTCCCTCCGGTTCCGGAATTACGCAGGAGGAAACGCGGAAGGAGATTTGGGGTGCCCAGACTCTTATGTTGGAAGAAAACGCAGGAAGCGCCATTCCAGGGTTCTGGGTCAGACTAAGAACATGTATCCTGTACAGCTCTAGCACTGTAAATAGCCTGCACACAATAAAAGCATGAAAAGGCAACGGTCTGGAGAGTCGTTACTCTAGAGTAGTCGCAACGCCTCCTCTGTGACAGTGATGATAGAAGATTTCCCAGTAAATTTTTAAAAGGAAATTGAAAAAAGAAGCGAAAGAAGAAAATACTTAAAATAAAGGAATGAGCAGAGAAAATGAGAAGCAAATAACAAATAAGAGAAGCTCTAACAGGAAGTAAAATAACTTGGTTTAACAGTATACATCTGATGCAATGGACAAAGACGTGTTTAAGGGGAAATAAATGCAAAGAATATACAAAATTTGAAAAAATGATAATAAAAAGGAGTTAAAGAAAAAATACAGTTATAAAAAGGGAAAGCAGTGAAGTTTATAAAATAGTAGTAGTAGAAACTGAGGATCAACAAGATCAGTTAAAAGAGGTGGGGGGAAGGAGACAACAGGGCAGATAAATAGTCAAAGCTAGGGGGAAATATGGGAGAATACATGCAAACTTTTTGGCAAAGGATGTTTAAGGAGATAACAGAAATCACAGAGTTAAAGTTGACTGAAAGTCCAGAGGTAGCGTTGTTATCAATTTATGATGGGGTGCAAATTGACAACTGCACGAGCTATTATCGCTAGGAAGTGGAAGGGGCAAGGTGAATATAAAAAGGAAGAATGGTATAAAGAGGTGTGGGATATAGCTATTAATGATAAATTAATGTGCTATTAAGGTAAATCAGGGAATATGCAGGAGAAATGTTTTTCAGGAGATATGGAAGGTATTTGTATAATTTGTACTGTTAACAGAAAGGAGTCAAACCATCGCAAGAGGTGTTAGAATTTTGGGAGGCTGGATAGTTATAATGGAATGGTCTCGGGGGTGGGGTGCATATTTTTATTTTTGTTTATTATTATTATTATTATTATTATTATTGAACTGAAAACACAGGTATCGTTGGAAATTTGTGCTTCTCTGAATTTTGTGACGCAGTTCTCAAACCGCATAATGTGCACAAATATGTATATAGTACGGGAAAGCAGACATAAAAGTACCTACCGGTACTTTAGCAAAAATACATAGTATCAGGGAAACCTTGCATATCAAGATGAAATATAGCAAACAAAGCTGTATATAAGGGAAATTTGCACTAGAATGCTGGTGAATTTTCAGGATGACTTAAAAATAGAAATTCTCAAATTGATGCAGAAATGTGAAGAGCTGAACTTAAAACTGGAAAAATGAGAAACTTAGACAAATTGAAATTGAAAGATTCACCTGCCCCTTCTAGTCTTACTACACAAGAGATGGAGGGCCATGAAGGCTTTGACACTAACGTTTACATGGATTTCAGCATTGCGCTATTCTTTTTCATGATGTTCTTGTTAAGCCTGTTAGCTTCGGTTCTAAAAGCTTGAACATTTATAGTAATTAGACAATCAGAAATGTTTACTGAAGTAATAATTGCATTGCAGTTAGGAATTAAACAGAGAGAAAAAGTGCCAAAAACCTTCCATACACCTGACTGTGTTTCTGCAGATAGATTCTCATCAATGTGACCCAGTTCCAGTAAAACTCAATGGAAGTGCATTGACTTCAATAGGCAGCAGACTGTAGCCATAAAGGACTGCATCCAGTTAAGTCCTACTTAGGGTAGACCCATTGAAATAAATTGGTTTAAGTTTGCTTAAACAATTTATATACTGCTTAACTACAATAGTCTCTTAAGTGGTGTGCAAAAAAAAATACAACACAGAAAAGGTAAAGGTTAAAGTAAAGGTTAACAAAACTATAACAATAAGACTTCTATTAAAATGCTCCAGTAGGCGCTGGAAGTTGAACAGGGAGGGGACTGCCTGACTTCAACTGGAAGGGAGTTCCGTAAAATTGAGCCCACAATACTGAACACAGGAAGGCTCCTGGTGGATCCAAGCCATGGGGGACCATTAAGAGTCATGTCCATGAATTGCATGACATTGGATACAATCCCAAGCGCTCACTCTGTAATAAACCCTCTTTAGATGGGGCAGTGCTAATTTTACTCCACCCCCTCAGTATGGAGATGCAAACTCTGGAACAGTCCAAAATGCCTCTACAACAGGCATTATAAAACAAAATATAATATGTGCATATTTTTATTAATATTCATTTATTTATTAAACTTCTATACCACTCTTCATCCAAGGATCACAGGGTGGTTTACAAAATAAAAACACAAAAATACATAGCATAGCAACAAACAAAGAAAATTAACACACACACACACACACACACACACACACACACACACACAGACAGTTTGAAAGGCCATAGATGCTTTAATTAGTCAAAGGCCTGGCTATAAATGAATATTTTTGCTTGGTATCTTAAGATGTATAATGATGGCACCACGTAATCCTCTATGGGGCAGGCATTTCACAGATGGGGAGCCACCACAGAAAAGGCCCGTTCTTGTGTTACTGCTCTCCAGACCTCTTGCGGAGGAGGCACACGAAGAAAGGCTTCAGATGATGATTGCAGGGTTCGGGGCAGTACATATTGGGAGAGGCAATTCTTGATGCATTGAACTATTAAAGGCTTTACGGTACAAAACCAGCACTTTGCATTGGGTCCAGAAACTGATTGGCAGCCAGTGCAGCTGGGCCGGGATTGATGCTATATGCTCAAACCATGGAGAGCAATCTGGCAGCTGAATTTTGCACCAGCTGTAGTTTCTGAACCATCTTCAAAAGCAGCCCCACATATAACATATTGCAGTAATCTAACCAAGAGGTTACCAGAGCATAGAGCAAAAGGTTGTTGTTGTTGTTTTTAAGTATGATGGAGGAGGAATGAGGGGCAGCAGAGGGAGGGGGAGAAGGAGGACAGCAGTGCTACCACCATCACAAAGCGAATGAGGGACTGCAACAGAGCCACCGTCCTGTCTTGGACAGCACAGTCCCTTGCCCTGTTCCTGCATTTCTGACTGTTGCTACAGTTGCAGAGGTGTTAACTCTCATCTAAAATAAGACAAAATCTCATTGCATATTTTCCCTCCGAGTTAAGGGGCTCCTAGCCCAGGTGTCCTGGCCTCCGTCCAGCTCTTGGAATAACATATTCCTTCCTTTTAATCCCCATGTAATACAGATTGTGTGCAGTATTCTTTACTGCCAGGCCAGAGAACCTTCTGTAATGTTGCATTTCACACCAGAGGAAGCCCTATTTGAGCTCTGCTTCGCCCCGTACTTTAAGCCATTTGTAAAATGCTTTGACAGCCCTCAGCAGAACAGCCATTGATATCGCCAGGGTTATCGTTCCTCCCCCCCCCCCCAGCTGCTGGCAGCACTTTCTGAGTCCTGTAAGCTTTATTTGACAAAGCACCTGGCAGTTTTCATCCTAGTGTGACTTCAACAGAATGGCCTATATAGGCTGCTGGAGACCAAATGAACAATGCTGTCATGTGAATAACATAGCATTAACAGAGTGGTATATTAACATTATGTAATCTCTTAACATTTAAAAAAAGCTGTTCTGAGAGCTAGCGTAGCTTAGAGCAGTAGTCTTAAACCTTTTCAGACCAGGGACCTACCTTTAACCCAAACATGCATTCAGCAACACAGTTCTTAATTTTTTAAAACTCATATATTTATATGGTGTTGGTTCTGCTGTTGTGGTCCATATTGGATCAGGCCACCACCCAGTAGTGCAGGGCGGGATGTCATGGTGGGAGTTGGGAGCAGGGCAGTAAAAACTCACAAGGTGTCAGTGAAGTTAACTATTCAAAGGAACAAAACAGCTCAGGCTTAGCAAACAGAGTAACTCATCTCAGTAGGTCTTGCGCCAATGAGGCAGTTGCGAGGACTGAAGGACCTTGCCTCCCCACAGGTCTCTAAGTCTCCTCCTGCCCAGTGTCCTTCTCAAGCAACTTGAGACTTCTTTGCCTTGTTTGTCTTTGCTCTTCCCTCTTCATACCACTTGGGGTTCTGGAAGACCAGGGCATGGGGGGGGGAGCTGGTTGCAGCAGGAGGGGAGGACACCGTGGCTTCTTCAGCACCTTGTCTGATATCTGCCTCTTGCCCACCCCCCTCTTCTCCAGCCTCTGCTTCTACCTCTGCTTCTGGACACCTGTCTGCAACAGCCTCCTGCTGCTCACTAAGCCCTGTTACCTCTTCAGCTTCCGACACCTCCTCCTCCCAATCTTCTTCCTCTGACCACTCAGTCATCCCAACACCAATCCACTGCCTCTGACCTTTCTTCTCTTGGGAGTTGCCCAGCTGGTGCCTCCCACCATTCCTCTGCATCCAGCCAGTCCATGACTAGATATGAGGAACAGCTGACCTGAGAACCAAAAGCTGCCCTCCAGGCTTCTCTGTGTCATAGAATCATAGAAGTGTAGAGCTGAAAGTGGGTAGAGGAACTAATTTAATTTTCCTCTTACAGTAGGCTACTATCGAGACACACTCATACAGACACACCTGTCTCTCTCCTCCATCTGAACAAGCAAGATGCATTATCAGAGTTCAAGGACACATTGCAGCCAGGCGAAAACACCCACAGAGGATGTGACACACAGCCAGTGAGGGGTGTAGTCCGTGGAGAAGTGATGTGACAGTGGAGAGTTCTGAGGGCCAATTAGAGAGGCCTGGAGTGTGACATTTGTCCCCTGTGCCTAATGATCCCAACCCCTGTCCTTCAAGCTTAAAGTATCCAGGAGAAGGGCCAGATTGGCTGGTTGGAACACTGAACAGCAACAACTTCTGCTAAAGGATGGGAGTATGTGTTTGGAAAACACATTGGAAATAGGGCAACAGTACTGCAGTGGGGAGGCTAGAGATCTCTTTTATAAAGAAGGGCTCCTAAGTCATAGCCTTCAGGAGACCTGGCAACACAGTCGCCTCTGTCAGTTATCGGCCAGGGAGGTAACCCTTTCCAATTGAAAGGATTTTCCACATGCTGTGAAATTCCAGGTTTGTAGGAGCTTTCTTACATATTCTGGCACCAAAATATGTAGAAGATTAATGGGTCACAAAGGAGCGGTAACAGGAACTGAGCTGTTTCTAGGGCAACAAAACATTCTCCCCAACCACCACCACTTTTTATTCCTTATTCACTTTTATATTGAAATGATACCTGTCGCTTTGAAATTCTCCAGCCATTTTGCAGCCAATAAATGGGGCAAACAAATTTCTTTCCTGAAAGTCCTTTGTTAGTAAACCTTCGTATTTAAACCAAGAAGGCAGCACTCCTTTCAACTAGACCTTGAATCACACTTTGCTGCAGTGTTAGTGGATTGAAACTTGTCTCTCAAAGCATGTGCAAAGGGGAGCTGAATGGAAGCAGTTTTGAGGCACTGCTGGAAAACTGGTTAGGTTGTCAGGAGAGCTATGGTTTTGCTTCGAGACTAGTTCTGCCTCCTGAGTGCTTGCTTCTCCGCCTGTACATTTGAAAATGAACAGATTGTTGCAAAGACAGCAGAAGTGTTGTGTGTCCTATCCTCAATGTAACATTTCTTAAATTAAAATGTATTGCTTTTTAATAACCAGTTAGAGCGTATGGTAGCTTGTGCATGATAGCTTGCAAGTTCAGATATAGAAACTTGTTACAATACTCATTGGCCACAGAAAGACAGGTAACACTTGCTGCTTATGTGTGAGATGACTAATTCATTCATAGTTTAAAAGCATGATCATCTCTATGTAGTTTTCCAGGTAATTGCACTCCAGGGTCCTACCCTACAGCAAACATTGTGTAACAGTTAATCCATCCCTGCACATTAATTCCCAGCTTTTCTTTATATATTTCAGGAGAGTATGTAATTATGGTCCATGAAGTGACTTCACCTCCATTCGTAGGCCAGCATCTCCCACCTGCATTCAAGCTTTTGAGGGTTATGCCAAAGAGAGGCAAAAGTGTGGGTTCTGAAAAGGAAACAAAAAAGATGTTATCAATTGAAGAAAAGAAATTGAAAGATGTGACCACGACTAATGCCCAGCTGGACACAAGTGAACTATTTCCCCTTAAGAGCTGTGATAATTGATTATTAATATAATAACCCCACCCTCAACACCAATAGTTAAAATTTGATCCCCATAAAACTGGCTATAAAATGAGAAATTCAAAGCAAAGAAACAGAAAACTTCTGGTTCTATTGGATATTCTTTCAGATGAACTGTAGTTAATTCATACTGTGTTAATATAGGCCAGTGATTCTTATTCTTGCAAGCCAATTGCTACTTTTTATCATTATGTAAGCTGTGCATTTGAAAAACGAAAACAAAAAAACTTGATGCATGCGTGCAACAGTTTGGTCAGATAACCATGGACCATAAAGCCCAGCAAAGCAGATGGTCAACTAACGGCCAAAAACATACATCGCAGATTACATTTATGACTGCTGCACTTGCGTCCCTAATTGCATGTTTGCAGCGAGATAGCTTTGCTCTTTAAAAAAAGAACTCTTGATCACCCAGTACATTTTTCTTTTAAAAAATAATAATAATCGCCCACTACAAGATGGCAAGCAGAAAACTGCCAACAGTCTTGAAGAGTGTCTCCTGTCATCATCGAAAGAGGATCTGAAACTGGTTTAATTATTCAAAAAATAAAGCCCCAGCTGAACAGGCCAGAAATGTATCTGAGCAATTATGGTGGAGGAGGAATGGTGAGTAGATCTGTTTGGAACATATTTGTGTCTGGCAGCAGCCGGTGTTGGAGACGCAACGTGCTCTGCCGTGCTGGATGAGCAGTTCAAGACTCAATAGTGCGTCATGGCAAAGATAGCCAAGTGAGAGTTGAGCTGCATGCAACAGTGGAGTCCTTTGGGACTGTATCACTTCAGTGTGTGTGTTAACCCATGTTTAAAAGGTTCTTGCATTGTAGGGTTGAGAAAGACCCTTGCCAGGGACCCTGGAGCGTTGCTATCAGATGGAATGGGCTATACTAGGCCCATGGGATGACTCATACTCATAATAAGACAGCCTCATATGATGAAAGGAGGCATGGCTTAGTGGTAAGAGTGTTTGCCTTAAATGCAAAAAATATTCCTGATTCAATTTCCAAGCATCTCCAGTGAAAAAGTGACAGGGTATCCTTTTTGAGGTGAGGCACCCAGGACTGTATACAGTATTCTAGATCTGCATGACTTGGAATACTGTGTACAGTTCTACTCAGTACTATTTTTCTAGAAAAAAAAGAGGTGCTGAAACTCACCATGAACGCCTCCCTCGTTATCTTAGAGTGGCACCTACCTGAGAGGTGTTGGAACTGAGTTCCGTTGAGCTGCAAAAGGTTTAGAAAAGGGAAACTGAAAAAAAGAAAAGGGAAACTGAAAAGATCAAGGGGGTTGGAGCAGGTCGCCCATGAAGAAATGTTACAACATTGGGGGCTTTTTAGAAAATTGGTGAGTAAGGGAGAATGTGATAGAGATGTGTAAGATTATGCATGGTGTGGGGGGAAAATGAGTAGGGAGACTTTCCCCCTCCTTTATTAATACTAGAACTTGGGGCAATCAAATGAATCTGAAAGCTGGAAGTTTCAGGACAGACTTCACACAGTGCATAGCTAAACTGGAATTTGCTTCTACAAAATGTAGTGGTGGCTACCACCTTGCATGACTCTAGCAAAGGATTAGACAAATTCATGGAGGATAAGGCTTCCAATGCCTGTTGTCTTTGTCCATGGAGTTTTCTTGGCAGGGATACTGGAGTGGCTTGCCATTTCCTTCTCCAGGTGGATCACGTTTAGTCAAAACTCTCCACTATGACCTGTCCATCTTGTGTGGCCCTGCATGGCATAGCTCATAGCTTCTCTGAGTTATTCAAGCCCCTTCGCCACGACAAGGCATTGATTCCATGAGAGCTGGACCATAAGGAAGGCTGATCACCGAAGAATTGATGCTTTTGAATTATGGTGCTGGAGGAGACTCTTGAGAGTCCCATGGACTGCAAGAAGATCAAACCTATCCATTCTTAAGGAAATCAGCCCTGAGTGCTCACTGGAAGGACAGATCGTGAAGCTGAGGCTCCAATACTTTGGCCACCTCATGAGAAGAGAAGAATCCTTGGAAAAGACCCTGATGTTGGGAAAGATTGAGGGCACTAGGAGAAGGGGACGACAGAGGACGAGATGGTTGGACAGTGTTCTCGAAGCTACGAACATGAGTTTGACCAAACTGCGGGAGGCAGTGGAAGACAGGAGTGCCTGGCGTGCTATGGTCCATGGGGTCACGAAGAGTCGGACACGACTAAACGACTAAACAACAAACAGCAAGGCTTCCAATGGCTATTAGCCATGTTGGCTATGTTCTTTCTGCAGTGGAGGATGTCTCTGAATGCCAGTTGATGGGAATCACAAATAGGGGGAGTTGCTGTTATGCTCAGGTCCTGCTTGTGGGCTTCCCATATGCATTTGGTTGGCTGCCGTGAGAAGAGGAATGCTGAATTAATGGTGCATTTTTGTCTGGGCCCTTCTTGTGTTATATCATGTTTGAAGGTATCACTCTTTTCCCCCTCCCCCCAAGAAGACAGTATTTTACTAATCCACAACCTCTAAGTACATACTTCCTTTTGTGTTTGAGAGATTTTGATTTTTAGCAATGAAAGACATGCCAATTTTACAGGGCTTCTGTAGGATTAAAGAATGCAGAAACGAAGACTGATGAATACACACCAATGAGCACACACAAAAGAATAACTGGTAAAGCAGCGAACCACACTTGGCAAGGGAAGAGTTTATTCCACCACCCCGAAGTGCTTGTGGCAGCCCACAAGTTGTGAGCAATAACATCTGTGTTTGTCATCATCATTGCCCCCCTGCTGCCAGTGTTTTGTGAGGAAGGGAGTGCAGTTAAGAGAGATGAATGGTGATATATATTAACTTGATGGATAGCAATACAGATTTACTCAAATCTTTCTGGCAGCTAATATTGTGTAGCTGCTGTTAATGTAGCATAAGAAGAGCTGTGTTGGATCAGTCCAAAGGCCCATCTAGTCCAGCATCCTGTTCTCACAGTGGCCTGCCAATTGCCCCAATCACAAGCCCGCAAGCAGGACCTGAGTGCAAGAACAGCTCTCCCCACTCGTCATTCCTATCAGGTGGTATTCAGAGGCATACTGTCCCTGACAGTGAAGGAATAACATAGCCATTGTGCCAAGTGGCCCCAATGCCTTATGAACACCAGTAACGCCTATGGCAAGCATCCCAAACTGTGGCCCTCCAGATGTTTTGGCCTACAACTCCCATGATCCCTAGCTAACAGGACCAGTGGTCGAGGAAGATGGGAACTGTAGTCCAAAACATCTGGAGGGCTGAAGTTTGGGGATGCCTGGCCTATGGAGAAGAAAGTACAGTTAAAAAGCCAATACACAACTTCAAGATAGAGGCTGGGTGACAATGTGGTGCTGCAAAAGAATTCGGGGGCAGGCAAAAGGTCCAGAGAAGAGGTAGCTGCCAAACATACTGCTTATGACAAGGCAAGGTCATATAATCTGATATTCTGGTCATTTATTTGTTCATTGTAACTGGGGCCATGGTCATCTCACAAAACAGAAAACTCTGGATTTTTCTTCCACATACACAAATGTCCATGGCACAAATTACATATTGCTTTAAGTACAGTAAAATTATAGTATACTTAAATGTAACAAACATGGGGTTATTAACAAACAAATTTTCTATATAGGTACATGTGGGATTTGCAACACAATGTTGCAGTGTGGAGTGGTCCTGTCCAGGGTTCCAGCCATCTGTATCGTCTATCAAGTGTATTCCATTTCCCCTTCTGCACTCCACAGTGCTCTGTTTCCCCCCTCCCCTCCAACAGGCAGTCAGCTTTCCATACCACGGATCATGATCAGTCCTCACTGAAATGTTTCACGTGGGTTGGCCCCCTTTTAAACTTCTTTTAAAAAGAATTTTTCTGCAAACATGGAGGTTGCCCTAAACCAGCTGATATCCTCCACTTGTGGTGCCGTTTTGCCTACATAAGGATTGTCCCTTCAAAAATGAGTTCAATATGGTATATAAGATGCTGCTCATCAGGGACATGTGATTGGCTAACTCCCTATTCAATGTACCAAGATTTGCCTGCATAGTGTGTGCACTCTCATTTTGGCATTCTTCAGGACAGCCTTTGACATCTCAGTTCAAAAGACTTCATATAGTATACCGGTACTAGCATCCTCCTAGCCAACTTTGCTCAGGAATTCTAAGAAAAAAATTTAAAAAATCAAAACAAAACTAGTGCAGTTTTTAAATCGGTGGTTAAAATCAGTGCAGTTTTGAAAGGTTCAGCCTGCCACTATAATTCCATATGGCAGCCAGTTGTATCCAAACATAAAGGAGGACCTCCTCCTTAATCTCAGGAACCATCATGCAAAATTTGGTTACAGTATTTTAAGATGTGTCCAAATGCATAGCAAAAAAGATAAATGACTGTCCAAAATACAAATATAGATCACACATGAGGAAGAGAGTAGGAAGGGTCAACGTTTAGCATACAGGTTTTTCCTAATGGGGAAAATAGCCTCAGGGAGGGTGATTGTCATCAAGAGTTCTCCCTGTGCTGCATTCTTAAGTCTGGATTTCCCCTCCCTGGGGCTGATGTTTTCAGAGGCTTATTCACACATCTCCATTAGTATGTCTAGTCGGGGTTTTCCATGAATACACACAAACTAATGTGATGCTAATTAACATTAGGTGCATTCAGAAGCTGGAGTATAAATCTAATAAATAAATGATGATGATTAATCAGTGAAACAGGCATATGTGCTAGGGATGCATAGCCAACCTTCTGCTTTTAAATATCTGCTTTTGCATTTTTTGTTTTTTTTTTGCAATTTAATCTAACCTTAAGTAATATATCCGACATTGTACTGGAAAATACTAAGAGACAGCATTGCAGGGTTGTTTGGTTGGTCGGACGCTCTCTGTGTATCTTAGTTTCTCTTATCTTGGTATACAGTGAGAGACTGACAGACCAAATGAAGTGCAATGCCATCTCTTAGCATTTTCCAGTACATACAGAACCTTCAAAAAGTTTGCAATAGATTCTGCAAGACTAAGCAGTCAATCTATTATCCAAAGAGGAGATTAATTTGGGGAGGACACTGGATAGAAGGTTGACAGAAGCTAGATTTAGCACTCCTAGTTTTATCTGTCTGTAATATGATGGTGCTTTCTCTGACAGGCATGCACATGCACACAAACATATATATATATCCCAGAATGCTCTGCACACTCTCTGGAGACTAGAAACAGCTGCTCTTCATTGCAGACCCCTTGCTCCTTTTTTCCTGACTGTTTAGAAGACTAAATCTGAGAAGTGTGATGGAAACCTGACATACGTTACTGGTGTTTACTGCAGGATGGACATAGTAGTGACCTGTTGCTGTTTTGCCAAAGGCTGTTAAAATGCGTTCTTCAAGAGGAGACCAATTAAGTTTAAAACACATTATTAGTAAATGTTAAAAGTAAATAAAGTAAGCAATGGTTTACACTAGTCTTTGGTCTGAATAACTGCCCTTGTCCTCTGTCAGCTCCTATCAGCTTCCTGACTCCCCACCCCTCACCCCCACAGCTGAGCAGCTGTCTCTGATAAAGATGCATTCAGGGCCTTGCTTGACCACACTCAGAGCCACAAGGCAGGATGGACCCAAGACCAGCAAACAAATGCTTTAAAAACCCTTTTTGGATTATGATTACAGATTGCTGTATAGTTCACAACTCCATCAGAGCACGCATTCGCACGTGCGAACATACACAAACAAATCTCCAAAATGTGGCATGAGGTACAGAGTCCAAGTCAGGAAGGTATCATAGCATTGGGGTAGAGTAGTGAAATTTGCATTTGTCTGGAACATACACAACCCTGCTTTAGACATGAGCAGGTCAAGTGAAATAACCAAGATTTCAGGGTATGCTGGAAGAGCACTTTTTGATTTAATGTGAAAAACAAGTTTGACTCAAATTCAGAAAGTGCTCTAGGCAAAGGCTGGTGAAAACTAAGCGGTTTTAGCCTACAGATTTTGTTCAAATATTCTATGCAGACTTGTCCTAAAACCATTTGGGGGACGTTTAACCCAGGCATGGGAAAATATAATTTTTGTAGCATAAAAGAGATAAAATGGGGGTCAAAATCACCACAAAGAAATAAAACACACATGAAAATGTTTTCAAATTACTTTATGTTACTCTTACTATGCCCAGCCTTCCTTAACATTATTATCCTTCTCACTTTTCTTTCTCATTAGATCCCCTCCTTTATCTCTCCATTTCTCCCCTCAAAAAAAATAATAGTATTGCAAATCTTGGCTTAAATCTGCATTCTCAGCACAATGAGGGCTCTGTCAGCCCATGATGAGGTCTGGCATCACCCTGGATGCTATCCAGACTAATCCATCCCAGATCCCAGGGAACTGCTCCTTTCCAGCATAGTTAGACCCATGGCAATAATAGGACTCTGCTGTGAGAGATAACAGCAGTTCTCTTCTCATTGGGGTTAGAACGTGGATCTGTTGGCAACATTTAACTGGTACAACACAGCTGGGATCTGTCTGATATTTTGAAGCATTGCAGCTTTCATTGAAAATGCAATTACATTTTCCCTGCACCCCACATCCTGGCTAGGGGCAGGACATAGTTTCCTCCATACTTTCCAAAAGAAGTGGAGGCAAGTTGATACAAACCTTCTATTCTTCACTTCAGCACACACACGGTCCCTACTAATGTGGTCCTGCCAAGCGTTGTTGTTGCTGTTGTTGTTAAAATATCTATACTGCCCTTCATCTGAGATTCACAGGATGAATCACAATATAAAAACGCAAAAAATACATAATACCACCAACCACCCTGACCACAGTTTAAAAGGCCATAAAGTGTTTAATTAGCCAATGGAACTGGAGAAACTAGTGGGTGGGTATGCTCATCAGGGGCAGCCAATCCTGCAAGCCAGGTCTGAGCAGAAGGTAAATTGGTATCTACAGGTAGGGATGTCAAAGAATTCGAGCGAAAATGGAAACGGGAGCAGAAATTGCCCAAGTTTCCTTATTTGTCCCATGTCTGGAATGGAAATCAATGCAGTGAATACAATCAGAATTTGCTGCTGTTGTTGCTGCTTTCAGTCTGCAAACAGTGTGTAACTAACAGCATTTTGTTCTCACTAGCACAGTGTTTTGTTCGCACTTAAATGAATGGGCTGGAATAACGTAATTACAATATAATTGCATAATTCATGTGATTAATTACATAAATTATGCAGGTTACATAATTTTAGTACAGTGGCCAGTGAAACAAAAAACATAGTTTTTGACAGAAGGTGAATTGCAGCAAAACGGAAACAGTGCTGCATGTGATCAATGCAGGGCAGAAGGGAAATGATGCCTTCCTATATTGTTAAAGCATTTCACTGTATAATCTGCTGGAAATGAGCAAATGTTTCTAATTCCCACTTGTTTATCAATAGCAAGAGTGAAATGCCTTTTCATCTGTCTAAATTTGGCTTTTAGAATCCCCAGTCTGCTGCAACTTGAGTGTGATTTGTACACATTTCAGTGTATGGCATGTGAGGTGCAGTCAGAAGCTGGCTCCTTCCCCCATGTCACCATTTTGCAGCTGGCTTTCACTGGTCGGTTTTGGGGTTCTATTAGGAAAAACAAAGTTTGACCCCACCAGCCTAAAGCTGGGCCCCACACCCAGTGCACACAAAGTATCAAAGCTCTGAACATCAAAAGGCAACATCTAAACCCAGCTGGAAGTTCCAGAAGATCCTCCAAATTGGGCTTTAGTAAGGCGGGGAAAGGTGTTCCACAGGTCTACTGCTCTGCACAAAATCTGGCATACACATGTTGCCTTGGAGGACCTTTGTCCCCCCCCCAAACTTCATCGTGATTTGTAGTACCGTGTTTCCCCTTTTTTAAGACGTAGTCAGAAAGTAAGCCATGGCAGCATTTTTTATCATTAGTGAAATCTAAGACACCCCCCGAAAATAAGACATACCTCCATGCGAGACCGCCAAGCGCCCCAGCCAGCCAGAGGGGCCTGGAACCGGCTGCTGTTGCTGCAGTGAACGCATGGAGCGCCCTGCAGCACCTGGCCTCTTTTTTTCTTTTCTTTTTTTTGGGCTGCCCGAGGCCTGCCGCCCCGCCACCGGAACCGGCGGCTGCAGAGCGGAGCGCTCCGAAACAGCGAGCGCTCGGAGCGCCCTGCAGCACCTGGCTTCTTCTTTTGCGGGGGGGGGGAGCTGCCCGAGGCCTGCCGCCCCGCCGCCGGAACCGGCGGCTGCAGAGCAGAGCGCTCCGAAGCGCCGAGCGCTCGGAGCGCCCTGCAGCGCCTGGCCTCTTCTTTTTTTGGGGGGGAGGAGCTGCCCGAGGCCTGCCGCCCCGCCGCCGAAACCGGCGGCTGCAGAGCAGAGCGCTCCGAAGCGCCGAGCGCTCGGAGCGCCCTGCAGCGCCTGGCCTCTTCTTTTTTTGGGGGGGAGGAGCTGCCCGAGGCCTGCCGCCCCGCCGCCGAAACCGGCGGCTGCAGAGCGGAGCACTCCGAAGCGCCGAGCGCTCGGAGCGCCCTGCAGCGCCTGGCCTCTTCTTTTTTTGGGGGGGGGGAGGAGCTGCCCAAGGCCTGCCGCCCCGCCGCCGGAACCGGCGGCTGCAGAGCGGAGCACTCCGAAGCGCCGAGCGCTCGGAGCGCCCTGCAGCGCCTGGCCTCTTCTCTTTTTGTTTGGCTGCCCGAGGCCGGCGGCTGCAGAGCGGAGCGCTCCGAAGCGCCGAGCGCTCGGAGCCCCCTGCAGCGCCTGGCCTCTTCTTTTGGGGGGAGAGCTGCCCGAGGCCTGCCCCCCGCCGCCGGAACCAGCGGTCTGCAGCGCCGAGCGCCCGGAGCGCCCAGCAGCGCTGGGCGGAGCGCCGAGCCAGCAGCCTGCCGCCTCGGTGCCGCGCAGAGCGCCCAGCAGCACCCCGAGCCAGTGGCCTGGCCCTTCCGAGGAGGCCTTAAGGTACAAGGCATCCCCTGAAAATAAGACACCGTCTGTTTTTTTGAGTAAAAAAAGTTATAAGACGGTGTCTTAAAAAGGGGGAAACACGGTAATGCTCATAATTTCCTTTTGGTTATGCTAAAATGGATGTAAAATGCTACCAACACACATTCAACAGAGCTGTTTTTGCTCCCACCCTATTTTTCAAAAGTCCTGTGTTTTTTTAAAAAACAACAACCCCTATTTATGTCAGAATTGGTACATCAGACTGGGTTGATTTGCGTCCCAAGTGTACGCCTGCTTCCCCACTGCATTTTCAAGATCTTGTAGACACACACTAAAAAGGGGGAAATAAAGGTTTATTGCAGAGAGAACAGATAAATAGTGTGCCATGATTGAGCAAAAGTGTGGGGGGGGACGGGGTGCTTGGAAACTAGAAAACAAATTGTTCCAAAAGCTGGAGTTGACATCACTTGTGTTGTGTGTGTTTTGTTCCTACAAGGCAAAGCTTTTTGTCTCTTAGGTAGCGCATGGACACTCTGGTTGCCATGGTAAGGTACATGGCTTGGTTTTTAAAAAAAATTATGAACACTATAAATAGTCATCTTGTTTGTTGGCCAAGACCGTAAGTGAGAGATACTCTAGTCAGACAGGTGCTCCAGTCAAAGCCATGAAAGGAAAGGTTACACGGGTGTTTACCAAAAGCAAGTGATGTTGGATGATGCTTTGCTGGGTGATATTTCAGTGGTTGTTTCTGTGTGTGGCTGTTCACAGAGGAACGCCATCTACTTATCTACTTGTTACTCTGGAGGACTTCTAATTCCACATATCTATAGGCAAACAAGTCCCCTGTTTGTTGTTTGTGTTGTATTACATTCATAGAGTAACGGAGCCAAATGAAGACATTTTGCTGCCTGACAGAAAGGACAGGACCCCATTCCATCTACATAAACCTACCAGACTAGCAGTTGAATCTCCTGTACTGGCAATGGGACAGCATCTAGCACCACATCTAAGGGCTCATCCAGACATCCTCTTGCACTGTGCTTTCCAGGCACTGGTTTGTGCTTTAAATCTCTGTATCTGAATGGTTGTGTGTGTGTGTGTGTGCGCGCGCGCACGCCTGTGCTTTCCTCGAGAAAACCCATGTTTTACCACTGAATCAGAGCAAATGGCAATCTGACTTGAACCCCTTGGATTGCCAAGTCCTTGGTGAATCACTTTGGATCCCACTCCCTGCCTCCATTTGGCTGCATCTTTACCCCTAGCTCATGCCTTTATTAACATTCAGATCCCTCACTCCTGGACTTATATCCTGGTCTTGGGGGTGAGCTGGGGAGCCTGATGTTGCTACAGAGCACTGGCCTTAGCCCAGTGCATGAAATCTATTGTGGTTGCGTTCTGGAGATCATCATCAACTAATTGAGACCTCAGCACAATGGACAAGGGGCTGTGAAGTCCAAGTGTGAATTTAATCCCCGGAGACAGAATTTTGGATTAGAACGGCATTGCATCAAGAAAAGAAAAGTCTACTACCCGCAATCCTGGCATCCATTCCAGTACCCAAGCAGTGATTTTGGAATGTTAACCTCCCAGTGTCACTCTAAGACTGTTTCAGACTTGTCTCTCTGTAAATCACATCCGAGCTGCAGCAACATCTGTAGGAAATTTAACAAAACTATTTGCTGAGAAACATTGGCCTAAATCATTCTCTTCCCCACCCCTCCCTCTCTCTCTCAGAAGTTTGTGAAAACTGCTTGCTGCTTCTTTCATGCATGACACTGCAGGACAGGCAAGAAGATATAGAAAATGCACTGTCCTTGAAATGGGAATATATGCTCAAACCATCTTGTCCCAGTGAGCAACCTGGTTGCCAAATTCTGTACTAGCTGAAGTTTCCAAACCATCCTCAGAGGCAGCCCTACATATAACGTGTTGCAGCAATCAAACCTAGAGGTTACCAGAGCATAGACAACAGAAGTTAGGCCATCCCTGTTCAGATTGGAGGGGGGTGCTGGGCCACCAGCCAAAGGTGATGAAAGGCACTCTGTGCCACTGAGGCCACCTTAGCATCAAGTGACAGCAGTGGATCCAGAACTAATGGATACCCAAGCTATGTACCCGCTACTTCAGAGGGAGTGCAACCCCATCAAGAGCAGGCAACCAACCTCCCATCCATCCAGTCGAGGGAACCACCCACTAACAGTGTCTGTCTTATCTGACTTGAGCTTTAGTTTGTTGACTCATCTAGTCCATTACCAAGGCAAGACAACGGTCCAGAACATCCACTGCAGATGTAAAAGAGAAGAACTGTGTGCCATTAGCATATTGCTGAAAATGCACTCCAAAACTCTGGATGACCCCACTTGGCAGTTTCATGTAGACAGTAAACACCACCTCCAAGACCAGCTTTATCAGCTCTGGCAGGGAGACTCCTGGGCAGCAAGGAGGGAGGTGAACCAACAGAATCCCTGATCTGTCCTGATTGCCGAATGCCAAGAACACACACACTAGATTCCCCCCAACCCCAACTGGACAGAGAGCCTAGAGCAGGGGTCAGCAAACTTTTTCAGCAGGGGGCCGGTCCACTGTCCCTCAGACCTTGTGGGAGGCCGGACTATATTTTGGAAAAAAATATGAACGAATTCCTAGCCCCACAAATAATCCAGAGATGCATTTTAAATAAAAGGACACATTCTACTCATGCAAAAACATGCAGATTCCCAGACCGTCCGCGGGCCAGATTTAGAAGGCGATTGGGCCGCATCCGGCCCCCGGGCCTTAGTTTGGGGAACCCTGGCCTAGAGAGAAAAACGAAATCTCTATACACTATAGCAGTTCCCCTTGCCTGACCCTCAAGTCTGTCCTGATGCTGCCCTGAGTACCAAGGTGGACACAGTTGGGTGAGACCAACTCCACCCCACTCACCAACCCAGGTCTCACTGATACAGACCAGATCAGCCGCCTCATCCATAATCAGGTCATGTATGAGAGAGGTCTTACTCAGAGCTGATCTGGCATTCAGCAATAGTAGCCGCAGACCCAAGGACTGGCTGATAGGACAACTGCAATTCCGCAGGTTTGAGGATGGGCTGGCACATGGTTGCTGGGATATTATGGAGAGTGGGAGAGCTAGATATGCTCTCTTGAATTCACTGGAGGAAATGTGGGATATAAATGCAATAATATGGAAATAAGTTAGGAGAAAAACATGCCTCCTCTGAGCAAAGCAGCAGTTTTTCTGACCCTCTTTTATTCTGGCTCTGAACTAATAGCATCAACTGCACCATTCGGTCATAGTTTTCCTCTTCCAGTGTGTTCTTGGAAATGCTGGCAACAAGCATTTCCTTTCTTCTTACTTGTTGATAACTGTTCTGGCTTCGATCACCAAGAAATGCTAATACAGAGAGGTGGGGTTTTTAATTATTATTATTAGCATCATTATTAATTTTTAGCGCGCGCGCACACACACACACACACACACACACTGGATAACACCTGCAGAAGATGACAGGGCTTGAGAAAAGCTTTGGAACCTATTTCCACTTTGGAACATATACTTTGAAAAATATGAGAGGGGGGGAAACCCATAGCTGTGGTTTCCTAGGAGCCATAAATTTGATTTCACAAGCCATTCCTTTCCTTGTCTACCCTCCAGCTTTTTTGTGTGCTAAGCTTTTCAAGGCGGGAAAAGACTGTTGCTTTCATTCTGGCTTCATGTGCACTTGCCTCGTTTTTAACAATGGAATTTTGCAGTCACCAATGAAGCTTGCCAAAGTCAACCTTCTGATGTGCGCAATTTAATTTGGAGAGGATGAAGGGGGTGGGGTGGAGGGTTCTGACATCCAATCCCATGCTTGGAGGGCTCCCTTCCCATGAATGCACTGGACAAAAAGAGAGAGACCTGATGGAACAGAAACAACATCTTTACCAGAGAGCTCAAAGGTGTGACTTTTATTGCGATGCAAGAAGGAAAGAAAAGTCAAGGGTTAGTTGCAGAAAATATGGGGACTCAGGGAGGAAAGCCTATGAAGTCATCCTACCAGTTATCTTGCCAGTGCTTACTTGATCCTGCAGAGTATTCTCCATTTGCTGGTCTAAGCTTTAGTAATTATGTTCTTATAACAATGTTCTTATAAGAGAATTGGACAAATTCATGAAGGATAAGGCTATCAATAGCTGCTAGCTATAATGGTTGTGCTCTGCCTCCACTTCAGAGGCAGCATTGCTTCTGAATATCAGTTGCTGGAAAAACATGGTTGGAGAGAAGGTTCTTGCTCCTGTGTCCTGCTTGTGAGTTTCATACAGGCATCCAGGTGGCCACTATGAGAAAAGGATGTTGGGCTAGATAGATAGACCACTGACCTGATCCAGCAGCCTCTTCTTAGGTTCTTGTTTTTAACTAGATGTTGGAGAGATTCATGGAGAACAAGATTATTTCCAGTTGCAGTGCCAAGTTGACTTTTATAGAGGCTGATCAATGCAGTTTCCCAGCAAAGCATCAAGCCTAGCATCTAGCAGGCTAACATCTAGTGATGCCTGTGTTCTGTCTCCACAGTTGGCAGCAGTATGCCTCTGAATACCAGTTGCTGGGAATCACAAGTGAGGAGAATTGCAGGCTTTCCATTGGCATCTGGTTGGCCACTATGAGAACAAGACACTGGACTAAATGGACTATACTGGACTATACTGGCAGTGGCTCTCTAGGGTGCTTGGCATTCTTTTCCTAGCCCCCTAACCTGGAGATGCCAGGTATTGAGCATGGGACCCTCTGCAGCCAAAGGAGATGCTCTACCGCTGAGCTAAGGCCCTTCTCAAAGGACCTTACTTCTTGGAGTCAGAATCCCCCCTCAGTCAGTCCATGAGAACATTTTACCTGCTCTAAGGACCTCACTATTTAGCCTCGTCACCATGGAAATCTGGCACAACCCACTGTGTTCTGCTTACTGACTTCTGCTCCAGACCAGACCTCTCCTGTTCCCATGTGCTTCCTCTACATAGCTGGGCTTATAGTATTCAGCAACAACACCTTGAACACACTGAGCGCAAGTGATTTGAATGGGTTAACATTGGAAATCTGCCATTGGCAGCCCTGTGGGACTAGAGATGAAGGGGAGGTGTGTGTGGTTGTGGGAGAGCTTCTGAGAAGATGGCAGGCATCCAGCTCCGAGAGGCTGTAAGGTTCAGCCTGAGGCAGATGAAGCCACCTCCAAAGCCCTCCCTTCCCTGATCCCCACAAGCTGCTTCCAGTACCACATAGCTAAACATCTGGAGCTGAGAGTGATCAGCACTGTTTCCTTAGCAAAAGAAAAAAAAATAGAAAACCAACCCAGAACATTTCTGATGGCGGGGGAATTCCTGAAGTTCAGCGTCAGCCAAGAAAACAGCCGAAGGAACTTTAGATTCGGCATTGCTCCCTCTCTGCTTATTTCAAGAAGAGGAGACAAGAGTCTACTATCCTGGTCTCCCCTCCACCACTGCAAGAGAATGAGGTGGGGGAACAGATCACACCACTTCTAGATGCAGATGCAGTTGAAGGGTTCCAGTTCTGAAGGGTTCTCCACATTTCTTAAATGGCTCCCACAAAGAAAAACTAGCAAAACAGAGAGAAAATTGCTACCTCAGGCCTTTACTAGTGTGATTGTCTTCAGGTTTTTTTTAAAAAAACAACAACAAACCAACAGGGAAATATACAACTGTAATCCTTCAACTGTAGCCTGAAGCAGTATAGCCTATCATTACCTCTCTTGGTACTCTACTCTGTGTACTCAGGCCAGTGCTGAAAGGTGGAGGGCCTTCTGTCACATTCCATTAGAACAGAGGTCAGCAAACTTTTTCAACAGGGGTCAGGTCCACTGTACCTCAGACCTTGTGGGCCCAGACTTTTTTTTTGGGTGGGGAACGAATTCCTATGCCCCACAAATAACCCAGAGATGCATTTTAAATAAAAGCACACATTCTACTCATGCAAAAAACCAGGCAGGTTCCACAGATAACCCAGAGATGCATTTTAAATAAAAGGGCACATAAAGATAAAGGGACCCCTGACCATTAGGTCCAGTTGTGACTGACTCTGGGGTTGCGGCACTCATCTTGCTTTATTGGCCGAGGGAGCCGGCGTACAGCTTCCAGGTCATGTGGCCATCTGGCGGACCAGAGCAGTGCACGGAAACGGTGTTTACAGCAGCGTAGCGAGCTGCCACGACACCCGGGGCGGCAAATTGCCATGCACCCGGGGGGCACGGCGTCGCTACGTAACTTGGAGCGCCAACCTCCAGGTAGAAAGCCCGCTCCGTGCGGCACGCCTGCCACGCCAAGTGGGCTTTTTACCTGGAGTTTGGAGCTGGAGGCACGCGGCTTTGGAGTCGCAGGGGAGCGGTGATACCCCGCCACGTAACGCCGCATGTGCATGCGTGTTACATAGTGGGGTATCGCCGCCGCCCCGGCAACTCCAAAGCCGCGCGCCTCCAGCGCCAAGCTCCAGGTAGAAAGCCCGCTCGGTGTGCGCCCACCACGCCAAGCAGGTTTTTTACCTGGACTTTGGCGCTGGAGGTGCGCAACTTTGGAGACGCAGGGGCGGCGATACCCCGCCACATAATGACGCATGTGCAGCATTGCGCTGTGCATGTGTGTTACATAGCGGGGTATCACCGCCCCCCCCGGCGACTCCAAAGCCGTGTGCCTCCAGCGCCAAGCTCCAGGTGGAAAGCCCGCTCGGTGCTGCACATGCATCATTACGTGGCCCCCAGCGACTTCAAAGCCGCGCGCCTCCAACTCCAAACTCCCAAAGACCGCTTGGTGCGGCGGGGGGGTGCCACTTGGCGCCCTACCCGAGTGGAACCCGAGGCGGACCGCCCCCATTGCCCCCCATTGTGACGCCCCTGGCCATTTACCTTCCTGCCAGAGCGATACCTATTTATCTGCTTGCATTTTGATGTGCTTTTGAACTGCTAGGTTGGCAGGAGAAAAGGGCACATATTACTCATGTAAAAACATGCTGATTCCTGGACCGTCCACAGGCTGGATTTAGAAGGCGGTTGGGCTGGATCCGGCCCCCAGGCCTTAGTTTGCCTAACCATGCATTAGAACATAAGAATGTATGAAGAGTCTGCTGGATCAAGCCAATGGCACATCTAGTCCAGCCTCCTTTTCTGAAATTCTGAACCAAAAACAGAAACAAGAAAAGGACCTTTGATTAGAAATACATGTTACTCTGATTGTCAGCTAAATCCAGGAGTAAGGGAGCTGCCTTAGGCAGCAGATGATGCTGAAGGATTGAAGCTGTGTGTGCCACTTGGCCTGCCATGCATCTCCTAAGTTGCCCTCAGGTGCGTTGGTGGACACGGTCACTTCACCAGCCTTGAAATTTAGCTGCCAGTTCAGTTGGCTTCTCTGCATGGTGTGTGTGTGTGTGGAGATTAAGCAGCCATCTTGTCCTTTGCTTCAAGCAGGAAAATTATTTTGGGACAGTTCTAGTACTAGCAGCATCACTTTCTTGGAGGTACCATTGGAAGTGCTGCAATAGATATATTTTGACAGGATGTTGGTGTAATATTTACTTACTTACTTACTTACCACCCATTTGACTGGGTTTGCCCAGACACTCTGGGTGGCTTCCAACAAATTAAAACACAATACTGTACTGTATTGACATACCGTAGTACCATGCTTGTCCTTTTTGAGCACGCACAGATCTGTTAAGTGTCAAGCCCAGTAGCAACTAATGAAGGGCTATAGCTCAGTGGTAGAGCACTTGCTTTGCATACAAGAGGTCCCAGATTCAATCCCTGGCATCTCCATATAGGGCTGGAAGAAAACCCTGTCTGAAACCCTGGAAAGCTGTTGTCAGAGTAGACAATACTGAACTAAAGCCGTATACAGTACTAAGGCAGCTTCCTGTGTTTATAGGATAGGTGACCACAACTAGGCCCTATGTTTAAACCCTGTCTGAAATTTCAGAGACCCACTGCCTGTCAGTGTTGACCAGGCATCCCCAAACTTCGGCCCTCCAGATGTTTTGGACTACAATTCCCATCATCCCTGACCACTGGTCCTGTTAGCTAGGGATCATGGGATTTGTAGGCCAAAACATCTGGAGGGCCGCAGTTTGGGGATGCCTGGTGTTGACAATACGGAGCTAGATGGACCAATGATCTGACGCAGTATAAGGCAGCTTCCTATGAACCTGACTCTGTTTCAAGCTTTTCATCTTCAGTGGGGTGGGAGTGGGGGAATCACTGAAATTTAGGCACAAAACTATGGAGTCCAGCTGTCTACATGGATCCCAGTTGCACTTGAATCAAGCCCATTTGGCGAGTCACTTTGCATTATGCTTGTAGCATTCATGGGTTTGGACCATTGCTTGCAATCCTCGTTAGAAAGATCATTTAGACCAGGCATCCCCAAACTTCGACCCGCCAGATGTTTTGGACTACAATTCCCATCTCCCCCGACCACTGGTCCTGTTAGCTAGCGATCATGGGAGTTGTAGGCCAAAACATCTGGAGGGCTGCAGTTTGGGGATGCCTGATTTAGACTTAACACTTTGCCACAAGGTAGGAACATCCACACCAACATATGCGACGTACTGCATCTGGGGAAGAGACAGGCTACATTGGGTAATGGTTTTAGCAGAGCAACAAGTTGTAGATGACTCAGACAAGCTAAGCCACTCACTATAAGATGGTCTTATAGGAGAACTATATTTTATTTGGATGCAGCCAGAGGTGAATTTTTTGGCCCTGATCATTTTCCAGTGCTTGCAGAGCGAGCATTCAGTGTTTCCACCTTACTGCAAGAAAGCTGAGTTGTTAACAGCTTCCAGGTCAAATAGCAGCTGCAGAAGTGGGCAGTTTTCATCCAGAAAATGCCTGTCAGGGAAAGAGTTAACTTTCCCACCCACCTTGTACTGCAGCCCCAGTGGAGGAGAGGAGGAGAAAGGATGTGGGACAGGTGCTTTAAAGCAGGGGTTGGAAAATGCCTACAGCCTTTGGACCTTATTTCCTTATGGGCAACCTCCCAAGAGCCACATGAGTAGATTGATGGATGTGAGACTTACCTTTCAACAGTAGGCAAAGCCAGAGGTTTCTCACACTTCTCCATCCAGCAAAGTAAGAGGCATTGTCACAGTTCAAGGAGACATTCCAGCCAGTAACAGACTCAAGGAGGGCATGGAGTAGGTCTGGTGTAGGGTGTGCCTGGAGGAAAGGAACTTGGCCAGGGGAGAGGGTTGAGGGCCGGATAGAGAGGGTTGGAGGGCTGCATCTGGCCACTGGGCCTGATCTTTGCAAACCCTGTTTTAAAGTTGAGTGGGTGTTTTTTTTACCCTGAGAGGTCAGGTAGCAAGTGGCTTAAAACCAAACACCTATGCAGTTCTTTGTTTTTCTTCTTTCCTTCACAACAGGTTTTTTGCCATCAAGAAGTATCTGTTGGCAGGAGACATCTGATTGCAACAATGTTATTTGCTAGTCACATTGAAATGAAAAAGCAGTATTTCTCGCTTGAGAAAAGTCATTTGCCATTTCTTGTCTCATATTTTTATTTTGGGGGGTAGTGCATGTATTACTCCAACAATTGGGGGATTTTGAATGACTGCCAAGCATTTTAAAACGCACTGCGTAGGATTGGAGAACTTAGGCTAGAGAAGCACATCTGTTAGTTAGAGTATGTAAGATTCTATCTGCGTCAACCCATTTTTGCATAATCCAGAGGTGCTGTTTCACATTACAGTGGTGGATTGGTGGCAGGGAGGTCAAGAAGTTTCCATTCTGTGAACAAGAGCTAGTACAGTAGTAGAGAGAGCCTATGGTGCAGAGTGCCTAAGATACTGAGCTAGGAATAAAAATACCCCAACTGCCTGACACGGCTGTTACAAGGATTACAGAGTTCATGAATGTGAAATGTATTGAACCCTACAACAAAGCACTACATCAGGGTTTGGGAAGCTTTTTTTTCCAGCCCCAAGAGCCATATTCCCTTGTAGGCAACCTTCCAGGGTTTGTATACTAGTGGTGGGTAGAGCCAGAGGCCAAAAAAAAGTGGATGGAAAAATTCATGTGACTCTTACCATTCCACAGTAGGCTACATTTCAACTACACACACACACACACACACACAGACACGGAGGGGGAGGGCAAATGAGAGATACTAACACAGCTCAAGGGCAAATTCCAGCCAAGGAAAAGCACTTGAGGAGGGTCCAAGAAACAAAACTGCTGAAGGGTGTAGCCTGGGACGAACCCTAAGGATGTGTAACTTTAAGATGGGAGAATTTGTTATCACTGGAGTAGTCACTTCCAGTTAAATGCCTATATTAAACAAGAATAGGGTTTAGACTTTATTAGGAAGGTAGGCAATTATCTGGTGTCACTGAAGAAGAAAAAGAGGTGTTGCTGATATCTTACAAAAGAAATGCTTGGTTGTCCAAGAGGAAATATGAAATCATGAGGAATGGTTGTTGTTGTTTAGTCGTTTAGTCGTGTCCGACTCTTCGTGACCCCATGGACCAGAGCACGCCAGGCACTCCTGTCTTCCACTGCCTCCCACAGTTTGGTCAGATTCATGTTGGTTGCTTCGAGAACACTGTCCAACCATCTCGTCCTCTGTCGTCCCCTTCTCCTTGTGCCCTCAATCTTTCCCAGCATCAGCGTCTTCTCCAGCTTCAGGATCTGTCCTTCCAGTGAGTGCTCAGGGCTGATTTCCATAATAATGGATAGGTTTGATCTTCTTGCAGTCCATGGGACTCTCAAGGAATGGTATATTATTGTTAAAATACCCTGTTTCCCCCTTTTTAAGGCATAGTCATAAAGTAAGCCATGGAAGGATTTTTAACCTTTTGCAAAATAAGAGACATACCCCGAAAATAAGACATACCTCCATGCCATGTGGAGCAAGACCGCCGAGCGCCCCAGCCAGCCAGTGGGACCCAGCATGCCAGCTGTGGCAGTGCCCAGCGGCTCGGAGCACCCATCAGCACTGGGCAGAGCGCCAGAGCCAGCCTCCGCCCGGCTGAGGAGACCTGCTGTCCCGCTGCCCGGAACTGGCTTCTGGAGCGCCTGGCAGCGCCGGGCGGAGCGCCAGAGCCAGCGGCCTCGCCTCCACCCGGCTGAGGATGCCTGCCATCCCACCGCCCAGCTGCTGGAGTGTGTGGAGCACCCAGCAGCGCCGGGCGGAGTGCCAGAGCCAGCGGCATCGCCTCCACCCGGCCAAGGAGGCCTGCCGCCCCGCCGCCTGGAAACGGCTGCTGGAGCACGCGGAGCGCCCAGCACCTCAAAGCGCTCAGACAGCCCAGCAGTGCCGCGTGTAGTGCCCAGCAGTACCCCGAGCCAGCAGCCTGGCCCGGCCGAGGAGACCATAAGGTACCGTAAAAACCGTAATGAAAAAATAAGACATCCGACTGAAAATAAGCCAGGAAAAAAGTAATAAGACGGTGTCTTAAAAAAGGGGAAACACGGTAGCTAGGCAAGGCAGGATACGACGTTTGCTGATTTGTGTGCCCCAAATTCTGATCAAGAAGTTGTTTAACATCCCTTTATCAAGAAACTTGAATAACTTTCTGTGAGGGACAGGGGCTATCGCGAAGTCCCTCCCCTCCTGAATTCCAGCCCAGCCCAGAGCGCGGCTGAAAGCAGGGAAAGCTCCAGCTCAAGTGGGGAAACAGGAAGTGGGGTCCAAGGCTCTAGCAGGGTAGAGGAGCCATCGTCCCAGGTGGGACAGGAAGGAGGAAGAAAGGGGGGCAGACCCATCCCCCCAACTCCGGAATTGCGCAAAAAGCGTAGGGGAAAGAGGATGGGTCTCCCCAAGTTGTTATGCCATTCAGGTGTGCACGGACCACAAGAACCTGGAGTTCTGGAGAACAGCCAGGGTGCTCAACCAGAGGCAGATACGGTGGGCAGAGTTCTTCTCGCACTTCAACTTCTCCATCCACTACATACCGGGGGAGCAGAACGTCAGGGCGGATGCCCTCTCCCGCAAGCCGGAGTACATGGAGGAGGAGTTGCCACCAGCACCCCGGCACATTTTTCCCCCATCAGCATGGTCCTGCGGAGCAGCAGTGGTGAGCGAGGCAGAACTCACAGCACTGACGGCAGCAGATGAGTTTGCCACCCGCATCTTCAGAGAGCTGCGAGGGGGGAGGGAGCAGGCAACGGACTTTGCAGAACGCGGGGGGCTCCTTTTTTTACAGGGGAGCCCTATACCTGCCCACCACCCAGCTCAGAGGTAAGGTCCTCAAGCAGATGCACGACAACCCGACGGCGGGTCATTTTGGAAGGGACAAAACCACTCACCTAGTCATGAGACATTTCTGGTGGCCAGGGGTGCGGGAAGATGTTCGGGACTATGTAAGGGGCTGTGACACCTGCCAGCGAGCAAAGGTGGTCAGAGCACCACCAGCAGGGTTGCTGGAGCCGTTAGCCACACCGCACAGGCCGTGGGAAGTAGTGTCCATGGACTTCATCACAGACCTGCCTTCGTCCAGGGGCAAGACCGCAGTGTTGGTGGTGGTGGACCTCATGTCCAAAATGTGCCATTTTATACCGTGTGCAAGGGCGGTCTCTGCAGAAGAGACAGCCAAACTGTTTGTTGACCACGTATTCAGACTGCATGGTTTGCCTTTGAGAGTTATTTCGGATCGAGGCCGCCAATTTGTTTCCAGGTTCTGGAGGCGACTCATGAACCTCCTGCAGGTGGAGGTCAGCTTGTCGACGGCTCGGCACCCGCAGACCAATGGACAGGCGGAGAGGGTCAACGCCATTCTGCAGCAGTACCTGAGATGCTACGTCAGCCAGAGGCAAACGGACTGGGTGGATCGCCTGCCACTGGCAGAATTTGCCTACAACAATGCAGTGCACGTCTCCACAGGGGTGTCGCCCTTTAAGGCCAACTACAGGCACGACCTCAGATCTTTCCCGGAGAGGGAGGGGGAGGAGGAGGAGGAGGGCCCACAGGCAGAGGATTGGGCAGAGGAACTGGAGACGGTGCACCAGCAGCTCAGAGAACACTTGGAGAGAGCCAAGGAAGCGTACAAGAAGGGGGCAGATCGCCACAGGCGACAAGGGGAGGTCATCAGGGTGGGGGACAAGGTTTGGCTGTCCTCGGAGGGCCTTCCCACCAGAGGGAGGTGCAAAAAGCTGGCACCCAGACGGCTGGGCCCCTTTACGGTCACGCAACAGGTTAACCCGGTGGCATTCAGGCTGGCACTGCCAGAGGACATGAGGGTGCACCCAGTGTTTCATAGATCGTTGCTGTCGCCGTACAGGGAAAGTAGCAGGTTCCGAGGCAGCAAACAGCCCCCCGAGGGAGGGGGGGAGAGAGGAGGCAGGGAGCCACTCAATGAAGCAACGGCCATCCTTGATTCACGAAGGGGGGTGGGGGGCCTGGAGTACCTCATGGCATGGGAGGATGCCCCGCCATCCCAGAATGAATGGGTCCCAGCCACTCAGATACGGGAGGAATTCTTGGTGGAAGAATTCCACGCCCTCTTCCCACACAGGCCCAAACCCTGGCACATGGAAAGGGAGGGGGAGGGAGAAGGGGAGTAGGTCGCAGAGAGCAGTTCGCCATGGAGATGGGAAGCGGAGTTTGAGGACCCGGAGGAAGAGGTATGGGCGTCTCCGCGGTCCACCCGGTCAGAGGAAGAGGCGGACTGGCAGCAGATTTTCACCCCCACCAGCTCTGAGGCCATGGACTTTTTGGGATTTCAGTCTTCCCAGGAGGAAGGAGGGAGCCAACGGGACTGGGGGGAGGTATTCACACCAACCGGCTCGGACAGCATGGAGTTTTTAGGCTTTCAGTCGTCACCGACACCCGTGCAGCCTCTCGGGAGGGGAGAAGGGGGGCTTGGGAGGGGGGTGGATGTGAGGGACAGGGGCTATCGCGAAGTCCCTCCCCTCCTGAGTTCCAGCCCAGCCCAGAGCGCGGCTGAAAGCAGGGAAAGCTCCAGCTCAAGTGGGGAAACAGGAAGTGGGGTCCAAGGCTCTAGCAGGGTAGAGCAGCCATCGTCCCAGGTGGGACAGGAAGGAGGAAGAAAGGGGGGCAGACCCATCCCCCCAACTCCGGAATTGCGCAAAAAGCGTAGGGGAAAGAGGATGGGTCTCCCCAAGTTGTTATGCTGGCGAAAAACGCGCCAAACGCCATTCGGAGGTACTGATTCAAGCTGAGAAGATGTGTCTCTGTAAATAGCTCTACCTTTAGCACTGTAAATACGCAGCACCAATAAAAAGATAAAATGCAGAGCGGTGTAGAGTCGTTACTCTGAAGTAGCCCCATCCGGCCTCTGTGACACTTTCTTAAGGAAAAATGACTACTTTAATGGAATCCAGTATAAAAGTTAGGAAAGAACTTCAACAACCATCTAATTGATGCATGAATATTCTTTAATGCTAATGTTAAACTTTGACTTTTTATTATTGACCAAGTAACTCTTACAAGGATAGAGTGTTATTTTTGTTGTTCTTATTTCACCCATTTTAGTTTTAAAGATTTCAAAGAATGAAATTTACCTAATGACTTTTTTGGTCACATCCCAATCTCACTGACATTTTCTCAGAAAATGCTACTTAAACAGCAGAGGCATAAAGCAATTATTGTAGCGTTCTCTACCATTTCCCCCCCAAAATGAATGTTACCCCTGGTGTAAACTGTTCAGATATATGGGATGTAAATAAAGCAGTTATCAGAGTTGTTCTAAAAGGACACCTTAAATTTTAAAACAACTGAGGGTTGTACTTGAGGAACAATTAATTTCATAAATAAATAAATAAGAAAGCAGTATAGAGTACCATGGACTGCAAGATCAAACCTATCCATTCTGAAGGAAATCAGCCCCGAGTGCTCACTGGAAAGACAGATCCTGAAGCTGAGGCTACAATACTTTGGCCACCTCATGAGAAGAGAAGACTCCCTGGAAAAGACCCTGATGTTGGGAAAGATGGAGGGCACAAAGAGAAGGGGACGACAGAGGACGAGATGGCTGGACAGTGTTCTTGAAGCTACAAACATGAGTTTGACCAAACTGTGGGAAGCAGTGGAAGACAGGAGTGCCGACGAAGAGTCGGAAACGACTAAACGACTAAACAACAACACACATAGAACAACGAATTCAGGATTACAAGGGGAATAAATGGGACTTTGGCTGTAATTATACATCAGAATGTATGAAATAGCTTTTGTTGTAATTTTTAAGTAGAAACATCTACTTAAAGTTTTACAAAGGCAATAAACCAGGAAAACTCTGGCTTGCAACAGGAAAGATTAATTCCATTTATGAAAAATGGTGGTAAAATTTAAAATACCCCAGAAAGTTAAGTAGTTTCATCTTATTACTGGAATTTGAATTTATCACTTCACTGTGATAAAAAAAATTGAGGATTGTATTCAACCAAGGTATGCTCAAGGGTAGACCCATTAGAATTAATGGACCTAAGTGAGCCAATGACCACTAATTTAAATGTGTCTAGTCGGCAAGAGGCTGCCTCCGGACGACAAAGGGAGGCTATGGTGGGGCAGGAGGGGCCGCCGGGCGGTGTGGCGGTGGCAGCAACGGGAGCGAGGCAGCAACGGGAGCGAGGCTGGCCCTAGGTAGCTGCCTAGCTCGCCTATATGGCCCTGGGTTTATGCATAAAGTAGCAAATAATATGTGCTTTGTGGTTGATTAAAAAGAAGGGGGGGAATCTCCCGTTGCTTAAGTAACTGGATTCCTCCAAAACAATTCACAAAACAACCATTTTTTATTTAAGCCAGTATTTATTTTCTTAGATACATGGGAGGGGGATGGAGTCTGTTTAGGGACCATAATTGGTGGCTGACCATCAACATTTTGACTCCTATTTGTAAACTAAAAGGAACATTGCTTGATTTTTAAGTTTATACAATTCTTCCTAATTTAAAAATAAAATTGCCAGTGTGTTCCCAGGAGGCACAGTAGGGACAAAACAAGATTTCCCAGTGACAGATATCAGAAAACTGGGGATAAACCCAGACAAGTGAAGTGTATGCAATGGTAGAGTTTTCCCTGACAAAATGCAGTATCAAGTATTACTGTGTTCCAAACACAGTGTACTGGTTTTCTTCTCCTTGGAAAGCTTCTTCGTTCCTCTTCTTACCAATCTAAACCCTGAAAGCCTCCTCTACATTCCTTGAGTTGCCATGGATATTAATGGGTTTCTTGCATGTGGGTACATCTTTAAAAATGAAACTCAGCGGTAGCAAAAGAAAAAAGAAAAAGAAAACCTCAATTGCCACTGTTCTTTCTCCTCATACAACCTTGTCTTGGCTGGGTATTTATTTTTCCTCTTTTTCTGCTTTCTACTGGCAGCAGTGTGTGTGTGTGTGTGTGTGTGTGTGTGTGTGTGTGTGTGTGTGTGTGTGTAGAAGGTTGTTGAGAAAATATCTCCTTCACATCCGGCCTAGCTTTTTCCTTCCGCCAGTTGGTCCCACCGTTATATAAGCTCAGACATGGAAAAGCAGCTCTCTTGCCATCACTAGCTGACATCCTTTAACCTTTCATTCTCTGAGAGGGGAGGCTCAGAGACGTGTTCCATCATGTTTCAAATATCTTCGGATTCTTCCCATGTACCACTCTGACGAAGCTTGTCCTGGTTTTCATTAGAAACAGATTTGCTTACGAATCATTGTTTTGGAGGGTTGTGTCTCTCTCTGTGTGTTGTGTTTTAGTCCTCTAGGTTGCTGTTTATGCTTTTCAAAGCTTGCTCCTTCTCGTTTTCTTGTTCCCTTTGTGGTGGTGTGCACTGAAGCCAGAGGGGACCCTTCCAAAAAAGGAATAAGTCACCTTTCTCTTAATCAGCAGGTGATGTCTCAATGGGTGGCTGAAATTCCATGAAACCGACAAAAAAACATGGTTCTACCCACCCCACTCCCTTTCCCTGGAACATTTCTCCCCTTTTTAATTGAAACCATTCTCTTCTTAAAGTCTTTGTAGGTTGGGAAAAGGCGGGGGGGGGGAGAGAGATATCTTATTTTCTTGAAATAAATGGAAAGCCCGTGCTCTGCAAACAATGAAGAATTCTGGCTGCAAATGACTCTTTTGGTCTTTTTCTGTTCAGAACGTACATGGGAGAAATTACCAGAGGGGGCAGAGGCTTGCTGCTTGCCTGCAGTCAACTTCCCACCATGGAAATGTTCAGTTGGGGCTGAAGTTAATGCTGGTCCTACTCAGAGTAGACCCACTAAAGTTAACAGACTTAATCTATTTAGGTATTTTAATTTCAATGGGTCTGTGCTGAGTCAAACTTAGTTTGATACAACCCTTGGAACTAGTTTACACAAATGCATTTTCAGCCACAGTGCCTTAAGGGGCAGAGTCAGGGCAAGCACCAGGGACTCAGCAGGACTCTTTCCTGATGCCAGCCCAGAGTAGCATGCCCATGTTACTGTTTTACCAAGGACAGTCCTCTGTTTGAAGAGCTCTCCAGTCCAAGTCTAGTTTAAAGAGAATGAGCCTAAGAAGGGAGAAGGGCAAGAGGGTAGCTTTGAAGTTACCCACCAAATAGTTATCAGCAACAAACAGCAGACCAAGCAGGTGTACAGGCCACGTGGTCACTGTTGTCGCACTATGGTGAGATACTGGGTGGCCTCCAACCCTAGTTCTACTCAGAGTAGGCCCATTGAAGCTAATGAACATGACTAACTTGGGTCCATTAATTTCAGTGGTTAGTACGTAACTAAATCCAGTTAGTCACGTCCATGCAGATCAGTATCCTCTTTTGTGAGTGATATGTTTTCTCTTCTGAGCCCAAATTGGACCTGGTACTCTAGAGCAAAAAGAAAGCACCCTAGCCCCTGCCATCGCCTAAGGGAGGAGTGGAAATCCTCCTTATGGACAGCCTTTTGGAAGCTGCATTCCAGTGGTGGGCAGGGCCAGCAGAAAAAGTGGGCAGAGCAATTGAAGTAAAAAATTTCCTCTGGGTGTTCAGCCCAGGTTGGGCACCCCCTGGGTCCTATATCTCACCCCCTTATTTATTTGGGTTTCCCCCCTTCTGAAACATGT
Source organism: Zootoca vivipara (assembly GCF_963506605.1). Lineage (NCBI taxonomy): Eukaryota > Metazoa > Chordata > Lepidosauria > Squamata > Lacertidae > Zootoca > Zootoca vivipara. The sequence goes on from NC_083281.1 coordinate 79,347,508, forward strand.
CCTACATTTGCACCTATACATATAAACTAGCACATGAAAATTAATGCCCTGAGCCTTTTAACATCACTCCTGCCTCAGGATATTCCACAGTGAACTTGGAAATGTGAATGGGTTTTTTTGGTTTGTTTTTTTAAAAAAGCATCAATTCTAACCCGCCTGTCAGGGGGACTCCCTACAGGGACCCTCCCCCAGTCATCCTGACCAGCACTTCACCCAGTGACAGCGCAAGCAGCAGGTCAGGAGGAGGGAATGAGGAATGGAGCGGAGCGGAGAGGGGGCTCCAAGACGTATCAGAGCCTCGGCACCGACTCAGCTGGCCAGAGAAGGAAGGACAGCGCAGCGAGGTATCGGAGCCTTGGCAACGCTCCAGCCAAAGGACGGGACAAGGAACGCAGCCCCTTCCGGCGCCCACGTTGGGTCATGCACCCAGACGTGGGGCAAGGGGGCGGCGTTTTGGGGTTCCCAGCCTATTATGCTGGCGCAGAAACAGACAAGCGCCATTGCCGGGTTCTGAATCAGACTAGGCAGTCATGTTTTCTGATGTCTCTGCACTGCAAATAGTATGCACGATAAAGCTCTTAAAGACAGAGCAGATTGGAGCGTCTTTACTCGAGAGTCGCCGCAACAATCCCCTGACACCGCCCTTCAAACCTAAGTAATCTTCAGGATAGCTGACAATTAAAACAATGAATTAAAGCAACAGTCATCCATATTTAAATATAAAACAACAAAATGTTAAAAATAGAAGTAGTTCATGAAGAACATGAACTCGAAGCCAGGAGGGTAAAAACAAATAATAAGTTCATCTTGCTTCAGTGCTGGAATGTGAGCTCTAACCTGGGACACCAAAGCAGAATGTGGAGTAAAGGCATGTCATACCTTGCCTCTGTTTAGCTCTGAATACAGTTGGCTGCTTTGCAGGCTGCAGCAACAGTAACACTCAAGTTGAAACTGGTTTTAAAAACAACATACATAGAGAAAATGCATACATATCTAAAGGTGTATGAGATGGATGTGACTTCAGACAGAGAAGTTCTAACCATTGGCAAAAACATGTTTCCAATCGACAAGCTGTTAAACATTCACATTGGTGTCACTGTGCTTTTTCAAAGAGAGCTGCAAGGGGCTTAGTCCGTACCAAGGGTACAGCATTAAGTGAGGTTTAGCCCTTTCCTCGCATACAGGCTCCCCACAAAATTAATCTCCCCAAAGGTGTTGTTGGAAATGGAACCAGCATGGAAGTCTGAAGCTGCTCACCTGGTACAATAATAGCCAAAAATTTATTGTATTCCTAATACAGTATAATGCATTTGTGTACAGATTCTACCATAGAAAATACTTTTAGTACACATTATGTGGCTGGAGAACTGTACTGTAAAATTCAGAGAAGTGAGAATTTCAAAGGAGAGCTGTGTTTTGGTTTGCATATTGTTTCAGGAAATGCGAATGTGGTAAATTTGCCTTTAAAAGTGAACTGAGATTAATTTTTCCCCCATCCCTCCTGATGTACTTGGAAGGAGGAGGTAGTGTCAGTTCTATAAGGCTAAACCAGCTGGACTATGCCAGTGCATCCATACACAACCCCTGACCTCACCACTGCTTTGCCCTTCTTTTTCCAAGTGTGCCACAGCAAAAAGATGGACAGGAAGCTATTGTTGCTGTTTTGCCCCACTAGGCAAGCTGCTCCTGGTGGGAACCATTCATCCCATGGTAGCCACTCAGCCATTGGCCCCCAAAAGTGGAAATGCATCACTAAAAAAAGTGGACAAAGACAGATTTGGGTAACATTTGCATATGCTCAGATATCTGAAGCGCTTGAAGGAGCTGGGTATGTTTAGCGTGGAAAAGAGGAGACTGAGAGGAGATATTATACCGGTAGTCATTTACAAATATCTTAAGGGCTGCCACATGGAAGAGGGAACAGGCTTGTTTTCTCCTGCTGTGGAGGGTAGGACTGGAATCAATGGCTTCAAGTTACAAGAAAGGAGATTCTGACTAAAGGTCAGGAAAAACTTTCTGACAGTAAGAGCTGTTTGACAGTGGAACAGTCTCCCTGAGGAGGTTGTGGGCTCTCCTTCCTTGGAGGTTTTCAAGCAGAGGTTAGAAGGCCATCTGTCATGGATGCTTTAGCTGAGATTCCTGCACTGCAGGGGGTTGGACTAGATGACCCTTGGGTCCCTTCCAACTCTACAATTCTATGATCTGTATCTACTGTATTATACAAAAAGATGCAAGTTCAGAAATAATTACTACAATTTAAATAGAAATACAATAGATCATCTGAGCATAGTGAGGGAAACTGACAACATGACCTATGTACCTGCTCAGACTGCTACCCAGGTGCCAGTTATTCATGCATACAGTGGCGGACCATTGGGTCTCACATTTCAGCGGCACTCTGTGTGATGCCAGAATTCAGCTTCCTGCCCGCCTCTCACTTTCCATTCTTCACCATAGTTGTAGCACCCACAAGGCTCCGCACCCAGGGTGAACCAGTCACACTCTCCTAAATCTGCCTCCGATGTACAACATCAAGGCTAACCCTGCTTCCCCTTTTTGGGGTTCTTTGTCTTTAAACCAAACTTGAACAGCAAAGCATAGACAGTGCCTTCAAGTACCCACAAATAACTTTTCAAGGGGTGGGAGGGATGTGAGAGCACTCTTCATTTGTCTTACCCTGTTATAATAGTTTTATTGCTTTTACATGTTGCAAATCATCAATGAACAGTAAAACAACCAAAAACAACCCCTTGCCCTCTCCGGGAGATAAGATCACAGATTACAGTAAGGCCAGCAACCCTTAAAACAAAACAATTTAAGTCATTTATTCAAACGCATAGACATATACTTCTGCTTCATCGACTATGCAAAAGCCTTTGACTGTGTCAACCACAGTAAACTATGGCAAGTTCTTAAAGAAATGGGAGTGCCTGATCACCTCATCTGTCTCCTGAGAAATCTCTATGTGGGACAAGAAGCTACAGTTAGAACTGGATATGGAACAACTGACTGGTTCAAAATTGGGAAAGGAGTACGACAAGGTTGTATATTGTCTCCCTGCTTATTTAACTTATATGCAGAATTCATCATGCGAAAGGCTGGACTAGATGAATCCCAAGCCAGAATTAAGATTGCCGGAAGAAATATCAACAACCTCAGATATGCAGATGACACAACCTTGATGGCAGAAAGCGAGGAGGAATTAAAGAACCTTTTAATGAGGGTGAAAGAGGAGAGCGCAAAATATGGTCTGAAGCTCAACATAAAAAAAACTAAGATCATGGCCACTGGTCCCATCACCTCCTGGCAAATAGAAGGGGAAGAAATGGAGGCAGTGAGAGATTTTACTTTCCTGGGCTCCTTGATCACTGCAGATGGTGACAGCAGTCATGAAATTAAAAGACATGCTTCTTGGGAGAAAAGCAATGACAAACCTAGACAGCATCTTAAAAAGCAGAGAAATCACCTTGCCAACAAAGGTCCGTATAATTAAAGCTATGGTTTTCCCAGTAGTGATGTATGGAAGTGGGAGCTGGACCATCAAGAAGGCTGATTGCCGAAGAATTGATGCTCTTGAATTTTGGTGCTGGAGGAGACTCTTGAGAGTCCCATGGACTGCAAGAAGATCAAACCTATCCATTCTGTCTGAAGGAAATCAGCCCCAAGTGTTCACAGGAAGGACAGATCCTGAAGTTGTTCTAAAAGGACACCTTAAATTTTTAAACAACTGAGGGTTGTACTTGAGGAACAATTAATTTCATAAATAAATAAGAAAGAAGTATAGAGTACCATGGACTGCAAGATCAAACCTATCCATTCTGAAGGAAATCAGCCCTGAGTGCTCACTGGAAGGACAGATCCTGTAGCTGAGGCTCCAATACTTTGGCCACCTCATGAGAAGAGAAGACTCCCTGGAAAAGACCCTGATGTTGGGAAAGATGGAGGGCACAAGGAGAAGGGGACGACAGAGGACGAGATGGCTGGACAGTGTTCTTGAAGCTACAAACATGAGTTTGACCAAACTGCGGGAGGCAGTGGAAGACAGGAGTGCCTGGCATGCTATGGTCCATGGGGTCACGAAGAATCGGACACGACTAAATGACTAAACAACATTCAAACGCATAAACAAATTATAGTTTAAAATTACACTACTACCCTTCATTCTTCTAGCTGAGCTTTTTAAAAAATAAAATAAAAATAAATAAAATAGTCAATGTTCAGGCCCCTAACTCATATGTACAGTTAGTGAGAGTACCTACGAGTTTGAGAGGGCTTTATTGGGGGACCTCCTATGTTGTGATCTTTTGCTATTTTATACTGTTTTATTTCCTGATTTATTCATGGCATTTTGTTGTAGATTTTGTTTTAATAAGCCATTCACCACTTGTGGAGCCTTTGAGCCATCAAGCGGCATATTTTAACAAATTGGTATGGGTGATGATAGTGGTGGGGCTGATACTATCCTCTGACATATGGAGGAACATTCAGGACAGATAAAATAAAATCCTTTGCACAGCGCATAGCTAAACTATGGAACTCGCTCCCACAGGAGGCAGTGACAGCCACCAACCTAGATGGGTTTAAAAGGAGAGGGTCATCAGTGGCTACTAGCCATGATGGCTCTGCTCTTCCTCCACTGTCGGAGGCAGTACTTATCCTTCAACTTCCTGCTAAATACCTTAACTCTTTATACCACAAATGATCTGGTTTATTTTCTCTCTCCCACTTTTGGTTGTGCTATAGCAACTATAATGTGGTAGCATTGGGGAAGCATCGCAGAACAAAACTAAACCAGGATAAATTCACTGTGGCAATGCACTGTTACTGTGTCAGGAACATGTCGCAGAAGGCACTGCTTTTGTTCTTCAGAACTACCTCCCTAGACAATTGTTCATCAAAAGACTTTTGGTTTCTACTATCATTAAACACCCACCATAGCAGACTCAGGATTTGCCTTGCAAATTGAATGGGAGGCATTGAATGCCCATGCCATAGGAATGCAATTTGGAGTCAAGTCATCTTGGGGGTGCCCTTATAAACTAATGGATTTGGACTTTTCATTGCAGAAATTATTACTGTGCCATGAAAATATATTTTTGACATTACTGGCTTGTGAATCAAAAGGGTGTTGTTTTGCAATATTTTCGCAATTAACTGGTGCATGCACGTGTTTAGGGGGGCACTTGATTGAGATTTGTCTTTTATTTGAGCCATTGCGGGTCCGGGGTGTCCTTTCATTTTTGGAATTTTGAGCTGGCTAGCAACCCTACGCTGCAAGTTCCCATTAGCATCAGCCATCTGCATCTCCAGGCTTCTTGGGTTTCAACTCCTTGCTTCATCCTCCATTTGTCCTGATTAGTGAAATAATGCTCATGTGGTGAGCTCCAGAGCCATAAAGTACCACAGAACTGCTAACTGCTGGTCTTATTATTGTTATCAATGGGGCGTCTCACACTCTATAACAGCTCATAAGAAAGAAACTGCTCATAGGCAGAAGGCCTGGCAAAGAGAATGAAGGCTGAATTCAGTCCCCTGAGTGACTCAGCTATGGTAGTTGTGCTGGGGAGGGAATTAGCTAGAAGGGATCTGAAGATTTGCCTTTACAGCACCTTGTGGACTTAGTATTAATTATTAAATTGATTGGTCACTTTTTTATCAAGGTAACTGAAAGTGAGTTATACAGTGATACCTCTGGTTAAGAACTTAATTCGTTCCGGAGGTCTGTTCTTAACTTGAAACTGTTCTTAACCTGAGACACCACTTTAGCTAATGGCGGCTCCTGCTGCTGCTGCGCTGCCAGAGCATGGTTTCTGTTCTTATCCTGAAGCAAAGTTCTTAACCCGAGGTACTATTTCTGGGTTAGCGGAGTCTGTAACCTGAAGCGTTTGTAACCCGAAGCGTTTGTAACCCGAGGTACCACTGTAATATACAGAACAAGTAAGCATATACATGAAAATTGACATAAAACCAAACAAAGAAAATCAGAAAGACAATTCTGTTTCTAAAATCTGGCTTAAAACATCCCACCCACTCAAGGAGGCCATAAAAGTCAAAGGCCTGGTGGTGGTGGGGGAAACAGTTTCCCTGGTACCTACAGGTGTATCTGTATTAATGGCACCAGGCAAACCTCCCTGGGGAGAGCATTTTGCAAACAGGGACCTGTCACCGAAAAGGCCTATCTTATTTCATTTACTGATTCAGGCCCTTGATCCATCTAAGTCAGTATTGTCTTGTCTACACTGATTTGAAGCAGCTCTCTTAGACTGGGAACATTCCGAGCCCTAACTGGAGATGTTGGGGCTTGAACCTGGTATCTGTCTGCAAAGCTTGCAACCTACTGCTGAGTTTCAACCAGGGCTGTGCAGAGTTCATCTGAGGCCTGGGGCGGGAGTCTTGTTATATACAGTACTTAAACAAAGAAGCAGTCAGTGCCTAGTGCTTCCCCCTGGCCAGCTTAGCTCTCCAAAGCCTAGGGCAAGTGTACCCGGCTGCCCAGTGGCTTGGCTGCAACTCTCCTTCTGTCACCATCCAATTGTATTTATTGTCTGGGCCTAATGAAATGTGATTCTGGGTGTACTGGATCCCACAGTTTCTGCTTCCTTGAAGGGCTGAAGTGGTAGAGCATCAGCTTTGCATGCAGAAGTTCTCCAAGGAGGGCCAGGGGAGAACCCTCTCTGAAATACTGGAGGGCTGCTGCCAGTATAAAGCATCTTCCTATATTTCTCACTCCCAAGAACCATCCAAATACCAAGTTGTCCAATGCACTGCTCTACCAGAGTTATGATCCTTCCAGGTTCACAGCCCATTAGGATGCTGAGTGGCATTTCTTTAGGGAAAGGACCATGGCTTAGTGGGAGAGCAACTGCTTTGCATGCAGAAGGTTCAGTTCTCGCCATCTTCAGGAAAGATTGGAAGAGACTCCTGCCTGAAACTCTGGAGAAGCACTGCCAGTCAAAACAAACAAAGGAGGCTGAAGTATAACACATCATACAGCACTACTGTATGATGTGTTATACTTCAGCCTCCTTTGTTTGTTAGGTAGGAGCAATTGCAGCACAGTGGTGGAGCATTTGCTTTCTTCTTCTTCTTTGGCGATCACTCGTAGCTGAGTAAGATTGTCTTCCATAAACACGGTTTTAACAATGGGTCCGTAAGTGACTGTGGAGCCAATTCTGGATTCACACGTCCTTCCACAGTGGGGACATTGGTTTCCAGGCGGGAGTTGATCACGGTGTGGATTTGCCAAGCGCGCCTTCCTCTTAGCACGTTTCTCCCTTGCGTCCTGAGATCGAGTGTTTTCAAAGCCCATGGCACCTTTGGTAAAGACTGTTCTCCAACTGGAGTGCTCGCAGACCAGTGTTTCCCAGTTGTCGGTGTTTATACTACCGTGTTTCTCATATTATAAGACATGTCTTATATTTATTTTTTCCTCAAAAAAACACACTATGGCTTATTTTCAGGGGATGTCTTATATTTTTCCTCCTCCTCCTCCTGCCATGGCCGGTATTGCTGCTGTGCCTATCACTATGTCTTATTTTCGGGGTATGGCTTATATTCCTTGAATGCTTAAAAATCCTGCTATGGCTTATTTTATGGGTATGTCTTAAAATATGAGAAACAGGGTACATTTTTAAAGGTTTGCCTTGAGACAGTCTTTAAACCTCTTTTGTTGACCACCAGCATTACGCTTTCCATTTTTAAGTTCGGAATAGAGTAGTTGCTTCGGAAGACGATCATTAGGCATCCGCACAACATGACCAGTCCAATGAAGTTGATGTTGAAGAATCATTGCTTCAACACTGGTGAACTTTGCTTCTTCCGGTATACTGATATTAGTTCGCCTCTCTTCCCAAGTGATGTGTAATTTTTTTCGGAGACACCGTTGATGGAATCTTTCGAGGAGTTGGAGATGGCGTTTATAAGTGGTCCATGTTTCACAAGCATATAGTAAGGTTGCTTTATATTTGCATAAAGACACAGGGTTTGATTTCTATAATATCCAGGTATGGCTTGGAAAATTCCTTGCCAAAGCCCAGGACAGCTGCTTCTGCCAGTCAGGGTAGACAATACTGAATGAGGTGGACCAGTGCTCTGACTCAGCAAAAGCCAGCTTCTTTAAAATTTGGGGGAAGACTGTAGCTCCATGCATAGCAAATGGTCCCAGGTTCGATATCTTCAGGTAGAGCTGGGAAAGAGTGCTCATGCCTGAAACCTGAAGAGCTGCTGCCAGTTGGTGTAGATATTACTGAGTGAGATTGGCCAAGGGTCTGACTTGGTATAAGGCAGCTTCCTTATATCATACGGGAAGGCCTGCAGCTCAGTGGCACAGCATCTTCCTTGCATGCCTAAGGTCCCAGGTTCAATATCGGCACCTCCAAGTGGACTGGAAAAGGCTCCCTGGAGAACTGCTTCCAATCAGAGTGAGCTAGATAGTCCCAAGGGTTGGGCTCAGTATAAGACACCTTCCTATGTCCTGAATGCACCATGCCCAGCGATACTGCTAAGGGAAGGGGGGGGGGAATATCTTCATTTCCTCTCTTCCTTCTATTTACCAATTAAAAATAGTTCCACCAGAAAGGCTTCCCAAGAATTTTTTATTTTTTAAAAAACCCAACCAACATCTGGCTGGCAGAAGCACTGTGTCAGCAGACAGCACCAATTATGCTCAGGCTGAACAACAACTTAATTACTGATGAGGCGGCTCCTCTGACAAAAGGAAGCCACTCTCAGCCGTATAAATTCTCTGACTGAACTCATCCCTTTGTGTGTGTGTGTTGGAGGGGGGGGGAGCGGATTTTAAAACCATTTCCGAAATAAAGCAACAACCAGCCTTCTTGCTTCAAGACCATAGGAAGCTGAGCCAAAATAAAGACAAAGCTCCTAACACTCTCAAGTGGGCCTCCCTGCCTGACTCTTGGCTTTGGGACAGTTGGAAGAGCAAGGACACAGGAAGCAGACCTTAGAAATGCACAGAGTAACCTTGGGCCAGTTAACTATCACTCACCCCGACCTACTTTTTCACGATTGTTCAAAGAATAAAATGGAAGCAGGCATTCCATCAGGATGCAGCAGAAGGAGAGGTGGGGAGCAGGGCCACCCAATTGGCCCTGTTTTATCAGGCACCTCCCTCCCTGCAACTGTCATGAGGTTAGAGCAGAGGGAAATGGGCTGTTCTGTTATCTCTGCTAAAAAGTCTGCCTGCCTTTAGCTTTTCTTCTACCTCAGCTGTAACCTGGCAGTTGCAGCTTCAACCCCTGCCCTCCTGTGAGGGCTCTGCATGTTGAGCAATCAACACACCTCCCATTTAAGCAATGATACAAAGACCTGCTGCAAGTAAACAGGCCTGGAGACCAACAGGCTAACAACGAATGCCCTGATACAGAGTTGAACCATAATAAAGTGATGGTGCAGGAAATTGCGGAAGCAGGGATGAGAGAGACAGTGGTCTCAAGGGATGTAGAGAGGGAACAGACATTTCCACTAGCCATCTTGCTAGAAATGAACTCTCCCAAGAGATGAGTTGTTGGGAGGGTCATTGTTGTTGGGAGGGGGAACCCTGCCACCAGGAGTAGTGTTAATTAGTGTAGTGTTAATACAAGAGAACAGGGAAGGATTGATACACATCTGCTCTTTGGCCTATCTAGAAAAAGAAAAATAATAAACCTGCAAAGACTCTGAATGAGGGAACACTGGAGAAATTGGAAAACTTTGCCTTAGCCCAGCTTTAAACAGTTCTCAGCTGTCACAGTGGGGTTAGCATTACAAAACATCTGGTGACAGCAAATAAAAAGGACAGCCACTGTACAGTGTTGCCTCTGCCACTCCATGAAAGCTGCATTGAGATGGAGCCACTCTTCCCACTTTGGATGCAAGACAAATGTATCATCTCTAGGTAACATGAAGAACCATTGCAGAAAATGGGTTTTTGACATAACTTTGGAGTGTTTTTCTAACATGGAGAGGGCCCCAGAGGCAATTAACAATAAACACAGCATCCATTTCCAAGTTTCGTTCCACGTCACCAGTAGGAAGAGTGGAGGCATGGCAAGTAATGTATTAGTTTGTTTTCTTACATGTCATGGAACCCGGCATGGCATGCATGTGGCTCCCAAGTGGTTACCCATCCAGGTGGTACTGACCAGATACACACCTGCTTAGTTTCAGCAAAGTGGTGAACTTTTCGTTCTTCAGACAATACTATAGGTGATATGGATCAGACAAAATAACAATGCAAATTCAACCTCATGTTCAGTGAGCTGGTAAAACTGTGCCTGGGATGTACCATTTCCAAATATGGGAAGAAACAGAGAAATCCTTGCAAAAAAGTGATGACACGAATATGTTTGTGTGTATTTATAGGCAAACTTACCTAACTTCAATTTCTGAAATAATATGCCAACCAGAATGCAGCCATCCTTCGACATTTGCTCTTCTATTAATTTTGCAATGCAGTTCTCCAGCCTCTGAAATGCAGTTCTCCACAAGTCTCTGAAAAACATACTTGTACCTTTAATAGTTATGTGGTGGGTGTTTCAGTAGATATGCCTTGCAAGGCTAACAACTATGATGGACATATTAGTTTGTTTTGGGTTCATGTCAGTTTCATGTGCATTTATCCCTAATTCCTTCCCTTTCCCCATTTATCTGCAAAATAAATAAATAAATAAAAATCTGTACAAAGATTTGTCTTGAAATATGTAGTTCAGTGATAAAATGCATAATTAAATACACATTTATTACAGTCAACCGACCATGAAATGCATATTTAAATACTTGTTTTATCTTAATGTACACATTTCTAAATGTATATCGTCCTAAAAATCATGTTTTAATGTTTTAATGCATTTTCTACCTTCTTTGAGCCAATAGCTCTGAAGAAATTTAAAATCTGCAGTATAATTACTTTATGATCCACACATTAGCCCAGGAGGTATGGATCAGGGTCAAGAATGACTCCTTCAGAATCAGATCCAGGTTGGAAGACTCTGGTGGATGATTGCGAAGAATAGGAGGATGAGTCAGAAACAGATGGAATCCCTTCCCTCCCCCTGAACACATCTGGCCCCAATGCCGAGTCCCACTTGCTCCCTCCCATATGTGGGGGAGAGCACTGTCAAGGTCTGGGAAGAGCTCTGAGCCCCAGCCTCGTGTCACCAAGCAGGTTGCAGGGGGGGAAGCAGGTCTCACACTCTCTCAGGACAAGGAAGGAGATGCCCCCACCCAGACGTAGCACCCACTTGTAGCCCAGATATTTCCACAGGGATAGAGGACTCAAGGAAATAAGGGGTGTGCTCTACCTCAGCTTTAAAGCTTGGTGGGATGGGCATGGAAAACATGTTGGAACAACTTCTCACCTTCCATGCACTTTTCTTGCACTCGTGAACCTTGTCCGTTGCTCCTAGGCCTGGAGCATCCCCACCAACCCTTCACCCTGTGAGGGCTCTGGGAGTGGATTAGCTCCTGCTGCTGAGTCTGTAGCATTACTCTGCTTTAATGAAGATCACTTCCTTGCTTACAAGTAAGAGTACATGCTGCTTCACTTGGGGGCGGAAGCCAGGACAGTTCACTTCCAAATTCACGGAAATCAAATTCCTCAAGCATCTCTATCAGCCACACCTTCTGAAATTCCCAGAGCCCTGACCCCTTTTGCATCTGGCCACCTTGGTAGCTTGTTGTCTTTCTTCTTCTTCTTCTTCTTCTTCTTCTTCTTCTTCTTCTTCTTCTTCTTCTTCTTCTTCTTCTTCTTCTTCTTCTTCTTCTTCTTCTTCTTCTTCTTCTTCTTCTAAAGCCAAGCAACCTCAGTGCATGCCAAGCTGTGGTTTGCAGATTTGGGAGCAGGAAGGGAACAGTCACAGCCCAGTGGCTCAAGGACTCCCAGAATCAAGGCCTATTCTTCTCTGCAAAGAAGCTAATTGTCCACAAATGCCGCTGCTGCTACCAGGGCCACACAGGCCAATTATCTCATAAGTAGCAGCAATAAAGACGACTCAAACAGCTGGCAAGCAGCCTGGTTTCCGGATTCCGGCATCTGAGCCATTAACTTTACGGATGAAGCACTATGATGTGGGGGGGGGGGAGGCAGGGCAGCCATTAGCCATTCTGAGAAGCCCATCCAGCTGGGAGAGGAGAGAAAGGGGAGGGGGAAGCATCATGAAACACAGGAGGAGGAGGGAGGGAGACTTGGCAAGTCCCAGGTCACTGTTTAATTTGCTTTCCCCAACTCAAGAGTCAGCTTCCCTCCACAATGAACCAGCAAAGAGATTCTGTGCCTTTTGATGTTTCCAAGTAAGGAATCGGAGCAAGAGGGGTTTGGTTTTCCAAATGTGGAAATGGCTGCAGAGGGAATTTTCAGCCATGCTCAAAAACTGAGGGAGGAGGCAGTCAATCAGCCGCGTGCTGACTTCCGTAAATGACAAGAATCTTGTCAGAGGCTGTCACTGTCAGAAGCAGAATGCCTCTAAATGCCATTCGCTGGGAATTGCAAGTGGGGAGATTATATACCAGGGGTCAGCAAACTTTTTCAGCAGGGGTCCGGTCCACTGTCCCTCAGACCTTCTGGGGGGCCAGACTTTTGGGGGGGGAATATGAACAAATTCCTATGCCCCACAAATAACCCAGAGATGCATTTTAAATAAAAGGACACATTCTACTCATGTAAAAATATGCTGATTCCTGGACCGTCCACGGGCCGGATTTAGAAGGTGATTGGGCCCGCATCCGGGCCCCATACCTTAGTTTGGGGGCCCTGTTATATACTGTTGCACCCAGGTCTTGCTTTCAGGCTTCCCAGAAGCATCTCTTGGGTCACTATAAGAACAGGATGTTGGACTAGATGGGCCTTTGGCCTGATGCAGCAGAACCTATGTTAAAATCAGTGCCCTGGAAAAGATACAGGATTCGGGGAGATGGATCACAGCCCAGTGGCAGAGCACTTGCATTGCATGCAGAAGGTCTCCACTTAAAGAAAGAACCAGACAACAGGACTGGGAAATACCTCTGCCCAAAGCCCCGGAGGGTTGAAAAATCCTTACACACAACAAGAGAATGCTGCATACTTCATTCAGTAAGCGAAGATAGGATGGGCTACTTGGCAATGCAAGCTCTTTTTTTAAATAAAAAGAAAAAGCTTGAGAAACACTGGTTTGAGTTAAATCATACAGCCAGCAGGTTGAGAAGCTTCCTTTGGTTGTAGCTCATTAGTAGACCACACGTCTGGCATGCAGAATGCCCCAAGTTCAGTCCCTGGCACCTCCACTTAAGAGAAAGGATCAGAGATCAGGTGATGGGAAAGACCAGTCTTAAGGTTTTCCAGTCTTAAGGTTCAATTCACCAAATTTGCACATTAGTTTGCTTTTTAAAAAACAAACAAACACAAAAATCTCACAAAAATTTGCCAGCTTTTTAATGAACATTTCTTCTAATAACTACAGTTTGGTATACTGTTTTGAATTTTTGCAACATAATGCATTTTTGAATGCCATTTTCACTAATACGGGCATTTTAATATCAACATTTATGCTGACATTTTTTGTTTGGTGAACTACACTGCAAAATTGAAAATTGAATCATCATGAAAATCTATCAGCATTTTTGTGTGCATTTCTGCTAAACACACGTTTTTGAAGCATTTCCTCTCTATTAGAGAACTGCATTTCAAGAATCATAGAAGGGCAAATTTTGAAAGACAGATGGTTTCTATTCACATATAGTTTCGGGAAGTGCAATTTAAGTGGGGTCTGCATGCAAATGCAAGCTAAACCAACCCCCCCCTCCCTTAGCTGTTCGAATTTACAATAAGATATAAGGAAACATAATAGAGTATTGACTCTATCATGGAAAATGGTAATGGGACAGGGAAACTGGTTTTACTGGGTTGGTTTCTACTCAGAGTAGACCCGTAGAAACAAATGCATTTAATTCGCTTGTGTCCATTAACTTCAGGGCTTGATGAAGACATTTTGGCACCAGAGATGGACCCCAAAAATGGTGCCACCTCTCCATGCCAGGGAAGAAAGGGTGAGAGAATATCTACATCAGGGAAAATGGGGAAAGATCTACATTGGGATCTGCTGTCCCTGTGGATCCTGCTGCCTGAGGCAGTTGCCTCACCTGGCCTCATGGGTGGGCCATCTGTTGAAAACAAAATCTGCCCTTCTTCCCTTATGGGGTACACAAGAGCCCTTATAGAGTCCTTTGTAGGTTCTCCATTGGTAGGAGAAAATAACAGAGGTCAACCAGAGAATATTGAGAAGTAAAGCAGCTAGTAAGCCTGATCTTTATTAAAACGGTTGCAACACGGTGCTCCCCTCACGCAGGAGAGAAAAGGAGGACCCAGAACAAAGGTGTGGCTGCCCTTATATAGACATTTTTAAATAGCATGTAAAGGTCCCCAAAGCACCCCCAAATAAATCACACTTCACACAGAAATTTAAGCTTAAGGTTTTTGGCATAATTTTGGCCACAACTTTATTTAAATACAGTGAATGGTTGCTTAGGCATTGGTTCCGACTATCTGTCCCCAGGACAGAACTGACATCCGCCCGCCAGCAGAAGTCAGTGTTGGGAAAACATTTTGGGGAGAGAATGGAGCCAGGGGTCTGACCCTTCGCCTCTCCCCAAATGCTCCCAGGGGGTCCTGCATGGCCCTAGCCCCTTGTCGGGGGTACGGACGAAAGCATGGCAAGCCCCTGGATTCCTTTAATGGAATTCACCCACTCAGCAGCAGCATTGGAGGGGCTGCCACAGCCAATCCTGACCCCTCCACCAACCAATTTTTTAACCCTAACCGCAACCTTACAAGTTGTGACGATTTGCTACACAGTAGGCGAAAACCAAGTGGCACCAGCCAATCAGCCAAATGGAAAAAATTCCTACCAGGCCCCTGCCCCAAAGCAGACGACCCCATGACAGGCATAGCAAGGTCAAAGCACAAGCCTAATTAAACGGAGGGTGGGCGGGTGATCCTTTGCACTCAGCGAAAGAGAAAGCCCAATGCTGAGAGCAAAGGCTATAAAGCCTCTGGACTGTCACTCAAAAATTGCAACATATAAATCTCCCCAAAAACCAAAGGGACCTAATCACAAATGTGGCCATCTAGATGATCCCGCCCATCAGCAGAGGGGGTGTCCTGCTAGACCCCACTGCAACACGTGCTCTCCATGAAGGAGAACCCACTTTCCCTGTCCTGGAGCTCAAGACCACCCCCAGAAACATCATACATACATCACAGAAAGGATGGCCTACAACAGAAATTCGAATGTTGTTATTTCTTTCGGTCCGCCAGGTTATCTGACAATGCCTTATCTGATTGCCTTTCCTGGTAGTCTGGGTGAGATGGTAATTACTTAATTCCTGAGACAATGGGAAGGTTCCCTCACCCACTCCGTCCTTGCAGAGAAACATTTGGTCAGTTTGGGAGTCAAAATGGTCTCAGGACCGTCCTCCTGTGTTGCCCCAGACACACGGTCCATATATCCATGTACGTGTTTGCTTGGTACATTTATGAACATTTGTTATATATCTAAGACCTTAAAATTCTTATAACACAGCTCTGATTATTTTCATTGAGTCTACTCTGAGTAGGCCTAGCATTGGCTAGAACCCATTGTAATTTATGTTAGTCTGTTAGAAATCTATTAAGAGTATTTTTAGATTCAAACGGAGCAGGTTCCCCTTCTGTTCCTCCATTCCTACCTTGCCTCCTCTTTCCCTCTACTGCATGTGGAAGACCCAAACTATGATTGCTCCACCTTCAAAATGCCTAGCGAGATGTTGGGATAAAAAATTGCTGAGTATACCAGCTCAAACTTTATGTGAAGAAATGGCAACGAACGGGCTTAAGCAAGGCCTTGGTTGTTGCTTGCTTATTCTTTGTTTTTCTTTCATTCCCCTCCCCCACCCCTTTTAAACAATGCAAACCGCACTGGCTTTGTACACAACACACATGTGTATGTCTGTTTTCGTTCCAAGTGTCACGGGGTGCGGGCCACAAGGCAAACCCAAAGCAGATGCCATTGTGGAACAAACCAAATGCCAAGTATGAATTATTGTTAACATATGTACCTACACTGTAATAGTAAATGGTAGAAGTGGGGAATGCTAAGAGCCTCCTCTATCCATCAAAGATAACACTTTGGCAAATAAAGCCCACCAGTTGCATTTGTATTCCAAAACAGGCCACAAGCAAAAATTCATAATTTGGACATAGTACTTGCCTGAGGGGCTTGTACAGGGGGTGGGGCGGACAGGACCAAATTTTATTTCCTTCCCTCGTATTCTTGGCTTGCTTTCAGAATAGCAATGCATAAAATTACATGTTAGGACCAGAATGCATCTCTGTTTATAAGAGATGCCAGAATGTTAGGACCAGAATGCATCTCTGTGGGAACTCCCAACAAAATGTTGTGGTGGGGAGGGCTCAGTGTTAAGGATTCCAGACACACTGTTCCTATCTGGACTTACAATATCATTCAAAGCCATTGGCCACACTGGCTGGGACTTTTGGAAGTTGGGAGTCCAACAACATCCGGCGGGCAGGAAGGGCATCTCGCAATACATAAGCAATAAATACAATTTTTTTAATGAAATTTGTTTGTCATAAGCAATCTAATGTTGTCTTTTTTAAGGTATATAATACCAAATGAAAAGAGTGCAAAACATTATTAACTAATAGTGTTTATTCTGTAATATCATAAAAAGGACACCGTTCTGGATTATCCAATAGGCAGTTTAAGTGCATGCTTAGGGCACAAAAAAATAAGGGATTTTCAATTTTTTAAAAAAAGAATTAGACATTTGATATTTCAAAGAAAAGCACATCATAGAAAAAATCAGAACTTTTCTAGATTTCCTTACTGTTTTGTGGTTTAGCATTATTTTGTTTTGAATAATACACAAGGAGCACCATAATCTTTTCAGTGCTTAGCACCCCTAAAGGTCTTGCTCTAGCCTTGATGCAACTTTCCCCATCCAACTGAAAGATGAACACCAATTAAGAGTGAAATGCCTAGGGAAGAAGAAGAAGAGGAAGAGGAAGAGGAAGAGGAAGAGGAAGAGGAAGAGGAGGAGGAAGAAGAAGAAGAAGAAGAAGAAGAAGAAGAAGAAGAAGAAGAAGAAGAAGAAGAAGAAGAAGAAGAAGAAGAAGAAGAAGAAGAAGAAGAAGAAGAACCACTGATAAGGCCCAACCTTGTGTTCCTGTGGGGGCACATGAAGAAGGGTCTCAGGTGATGGACCTACTAAGTTCATGTGGGGATAGGCAGTCCTGAAGCTATTGGGGTACAGACCCGCATAAAGCTTTACAGTTTAAAGCCAACACTTGAATTGATCCCGGAGACTTAACACTTCACACTTCTTTGAATTTTACAATGCAGTTCTCCAACATAAGAACATAAGAAGAGCCTGCTGGATCAGGCCAATGGTCCATCTAGTCCAGCCTCCTGTTCTCATGGTAGTCAACCAGATACCTTTGGGAAACTCACAAGCAGGATTTGAGCACATGAGCACTCCCTCCTCCTGTGGTCTCTAGCAAATGGTATTTGGAAGTATTACTTCCTCTGACTGTGGATACAGAGCTTAGTTATCATGGCTTGTAGCCATTGATAGCTTTCTCCTCCATGATTTTTCCCACTCTTCTTTTAAAACCATTCAAAGGGGTGGGCCCTCATTGCCTTCTGTGGAAGCAAGTTCCATAGTTTTGACTATGCACTGTGTGCAGTGGCGGAGGAAGCCACTCAGGCGCCTGGGGCAGTGCGCCCAGGGGCGAGCCGCCCATAGGGGTGGGGCCTCCGGAGTCTGCCTGCCTCCTCCCACTCAGCTGCCCTACAGCTGGGGGGGGGAGGCAGTGGGCAGACCATTTGGACAGCGCGGAGCTTGCGTGTGCCCAAGCCACTGCGTCTCTCCTAGGAGAGACGTGGCTCGGGTGCATTGCAGGCCCCACGGTGAGTGCCGCCCGGCATTTTGTCACCCTCCCTCAGTGGTAACACCCGGGGAGAACCAGACCCACTGAACCCTCCTTCCTCCGCCCCTGACTGTGTGAAGTAGTGCTTTCTTTTCTCTGTCCTGAATGTTCAGCTTCACTAGATATGGACTCATGGATGTTCTAGAGTTATGCGAAAGTGGGGAGGGGTTCACTGTCCACTTTCTCAATGCCATGCATAGTTTTATAAACTTATATCTTGTGGCCTCTGACTTGCTTTTTTCCAAAGAGTCCCAAAAGCTGCAACCTTTGCTCATACGGGAATTGTTCCATCTCCTCGATCATCAGGGTTGCCCTTTTATGAACCTTTTCCAACTCTACAACAAAAAAACATACATACAGAATGTATGTTAGGGGAAAGTATGCAGAAAAAAAATGTGTACATTAGTGAAACCAATGAACAAAAGATGCATGATATCCAGGGAATTCACTTGCAACAATATGTATCTCAGGAAAAGTTGCATGCAAAAATGCATAGGAGAGATGTGCACAAAAATTCACAACCTCATGGAGAAATGCAGCAAACTGAATTAAAGTTTGGGGAAAATGGGATTTTAATTTTCTGATTTGCCCATCCCTAGTTGTGAGATGTGTAAGTGTCATCTAAAAACAAAGAA
The DNA here is from genome assembly GCF_963506605.1 of Zootoca vivipara. NCBI lineage: Eukaryota > Metazoa > Chordata > Lepidosauria > Squamata > Lacertidae > Zootoca > Zootoca vivipara. The sequence continues at coordinate 79,366,099 of NC_083281.1, forward strand.
ATTAATGCATTCCAATGCAACCATGTGCAGATTAATCTTTCAATTGGTTAAACTTTGTAAGTTTACTCAGTTAAGATTTCTTTCAGTTGGGTGACAAAAACACCCAAAGCGTAATAAAGATGAGTGCCCATCTGAGCATGTGCTGCATTGCCCTCGTCACCGAGATGCATCAAGTATTTGGCATGAGGCATGAAGGTTTCTTGGTTTTGTGTCGGAGGATGTGGCTTTCACCTCCCTTTGCCTGCCCTTCCCTTTTCTGGTTTTAGAAATAAATCACTGCATTAGAGCTATAATCTGGGGCCTGATGGCATTCCCATGAATCATGTGGTAAGATTTGCTGAGCATCACAAGGAATTTCAGACATGGGATATACAACAGTTGTTTTCCTTATGTGACACTTCTAAACATCTTGGCTTTGTTTGTAGGGCCACCAGTTGATATGTTCAACCTGTTCAGAATAGTCTTCCTCTTGCCCGTAACTAGTAGGTCATATTTCAGAGTGGAATCCAATATAATGACAACTCTGAACTGCTCTTTATTTGTTCTGGTTTCCTCTCTTTTACCACATCAACTCCATGTTAAAAACAACAACATAAAAAAACATAAGAGCCATGCCAGATCTGGCTGCAGGCCCACCCTAGTCCAGCATCCTGTTCCCAACATCTAGCTCCTGACTCTGCTGATCACCAGCCCCCTTTTCCAGCTCAGGTATTTCTTGAGTCCCTGATTTTGCCTCCCTCACCCTGCTTGGGCGCACCCTGCTTGGGCCATCAAGCTCCAAATCAGTGGCGGAGTTTCATGCTCCAGCACCAGGGGGCGAAGAGCAGGCGGGGGCAGGGCTGGTGCACATCCTGGGGGTGGGGCGTGCATCCTGGTGATGGGGGGCGCCGCCTGTGGGGGCAGGGCGCCCAGCGCAGGCAGGGAGGTACCCGCAATGGCACACTGCCAGGATCGTTCTGCCGGGGGCGGGGCGCTCCCCCCACACTCCTCTTCATCCGCCAGTGCTCCAAATCCCTGATCTCTAATTCCCCTCCTCAGAATCCCCCCATCACCTCCTTGCATAGCTGCCAAGTACCCTGTTTTTCCCAGGAAACCCCCTTATTTTCTTACCGTTTCCCACTGGTCTCCCGTATGGATTTATCTCCCGTAAATCCCCCGTAAAGCAGCTCCTGCCGACGGCCATATTTCTGTGGTGCTGTGCCGGCCCAGAAGTCGCTTCTACATGACTTCTGGACATGTGTAGAAGCAATTTTCGGTGCCACTCTGCCCATTTCCAAAATGGCTGCTGTGCCAAAAATCGCTTCTACGTACGGTATGTCCGAAAATGCGTAGAAGTGACTTCCGGTGCCGCTCTGCACATTTCCAAAATGGCCGTGGCGCCAGAAATCGCTTCTACGCACTTCCGGGCATGCGTAGAAACAATTTTTTACTGGGAGACTTGGCAGGTATGCCTCCATGACATCTTGGTGGGGCTCATTGACACAGGCATAAGAACAAGGTTAAGAACATTATTAGGGCCAAGGCTAGGCTTCTTTTGGTGTCTGCCTGGACCCAACTATCAAATACTACAAACACAGAAAGAAAAGATAAAATAAATGAAAGCAACTGAACTTTGTATTTAGAGAACATACCCGAATGCCAGCAAGACATATAGCACAATATAACAATATGGGTCAGGTTAAGAAAGATGTAGCTCTTTTTTTTTTCAGGAAGATTTTGGAGCAGGAAATGAGCAACATGCGGTGAAGTTGTGAGAAAATGAAAGATTTGTTTTTAATTTTGGGGAGAAGAAAATGACTGCAGTCAGAAATATCAGTACTGTATCCATTCCATGAAATCCACTTGCATTCTCATTAGGATGCGAAAAGAATATAGTGCTAATAACCGGTTCTGGAAAAGTTGTAATTTACTAATTGCTGACAGAATGAAATTACTATAAAATGGGAAAATGCTGAGGGTCTGAAAATATCAAACTGGTTAAACAGGTAGAGAATAATCTTTATTTGGTTATGCTAACACACTCATTAGGCCCCATCCTCACTATACACTTAAAGCTCTATTATACCTCTTTAAACAGTCATGTCTTCCTGCAAGGAATCCTGGGAATGGTAGAGTTGTTAAGAATGCTGAGAGTTCTTAAGAGACTCCTATTCCCTCACAGAACTCTACTTCCCAGAGTGGTTTAACAACCAATCCCTGTCATAGCTGCCAAGTTTTCCCTTTTCTCGCGAGGAAGCCTATTCAGCATAAGGGAAAATCCCTTTAAAAAAGGGATAACTTGGCAGCTATGATCCCTGTTCCCAGGGAACTCTGGGAATTGCAGCCATGACTGTTAAGAGTGGTATCATAGTGCTTCGAATGTGTTGAGTGGATGTGGCCTTAACAAGTAGCCAGGGGAAGGAATAATAGAAACATAGAATTGTTGGAGGGTCATCTATAGCTCAACCCCCCTGCAGTGTAGGGATCTTTTGCTCAACGTGGGGCTCGAACCCACAACCCTGAGATTAAAAGTCTTATGCTCTACCAATTGAGCTATCCCAGGTCTGAGTTTGCTTAATCGTTTAGATTGGGATCTTGTTGTTAAAACTTGCAATGAAGCTTACCATAAAAATATTCCTTTGATGATTCTGGATCAAGAATGATGCAACATGAGATCGTATCTTGGTACATGATGAGTGATGGTTTTCAACTATTTGTTTATTTATTGCATTTATATACTGCCTTTCTGCCAAGGCACCCAGGATGGTTTTTTTTTTTTTACAATTTAAACGCTAAAACAAGTACATAATATAAAACAAAGGCTGGCAGAGTCCTATAATTCCAGCTGGGAGCTGGTGATATTTGTGCTTCTTGGCCTGGGCTCCCTTGTGCTATGTCATATAACAAAGGTTTATCTTATCTTATTTTATTTTATTTTTAAGTTACTAGAAAGCTGAGACTGCCCCTGGAACATATGCTATCTTTCAATCTGCACATTCACTTCCCCAATCCCCTTCCTTCCTATTCCTGTCTCTCTCTCCTAGGCAGAGAGCCCTGTTCTAGCGCTGTTGTCCAGGGGGGAGGAGGGCGAGGAGAGAGAAGCTGATCAGTGGCTGTCTCCCTGTGACCCTTTAAATCTGAGCCTTGTGGGACAAGGAAGAGTGGAGGGGGGGCTGCTTCCTGTAGCCAACAGCTGCTAGGATTTCAGGGTTGAGGATCTGATTTCTCCCCCCCATGAGAAGTTCCATTGTCTCCAGCATGGCCTGTGAAATATTTCCTTGCTGAGTGACAGTGAGTGGACAGGCAGGTGGATGAATGGAGATGGGGGTCTCACATGGAATCATACATACCAGTGGCAAGTTTGGAAGGGTAAGTGCGAGTATTGGAGAAGGCGCTTCTGCATCTGGAAGGAAGGTTTCTCCGTTGAGAAGGGAGGCTGTGCATTTCACAAGATCCCCTCTAACAGGAGCACCGGGTTTGCCTGCATTGCAGTCCTCTGTTTGAACAGCTATTAGAGGACCATTCCCTATGTGCATAGCGTAAAGATCACAAACGCAGGCCAGATTAGCATCGGAAGATATGAGTGTTGTCCATGGCAAAAACAGGTGCATGCGCAAGCATTCATATGAAAGTGTGTACACATGTAGACTTGTATTGCTCAGCTATTATGTACACAGGCTGTGCACTTGTTGAACGTTATATGTGAATAACTGTACAAGTGTGCATCTCAACAATTTGTGTGTGCAGGTACACAGCTTGTACACTTGTTGAACGTAAAATGTATGAATGCCTCCTGGGTAACTGCTTTTCCTTGCAAAGTGTGTTACATGGCCAAATGCTCATTCACAATTTCACATGGGCAGATAACATAAGAGCCCATAGTGTTGCAGCAGTCAGAGGGTTGTGTAGTTTCTGTAAATTTAAAAGAAAAGTTAGCGTGCCTGGGAGCACAGGTTTCAAATCCCTGCTCATACCTAAAACTCCCTGGGTGTGACCTTGGGGCCAGTCACTGCCTCTCAGCCTAACCTACCTCACAGGGTTGTTGTGAGGCTTAAATGAAGAGGCGGGGAGAACCACTTATGCCACCTTAAGCTCCTTGGAGGAAGTGAAATAAATAAACTGAACCCAACAACAGGAGAGCTGCCCAAATCCATGACACATCTGTTGCCACTTCCGGTCGCAATAAAAACCAGTACAAGGGGAGAGCAATAAGAGTGACAAAAAAAGCGAAGCATGAAACAAATAATACCTTTAACAATGAAAACAAATTGACACACACACACACACACACACAATACCTGCTTGCTCACCCAAGTTCCCTCCCTACACTGGAAATTCCAGCCCCTTAATGTTGGAACCCAGAGACCATATTTTGCTTTGTTTTTGTCCTGGAAAGCTGCAGTAGAGATCAAGTTATTTGCAAGTTCCAGCAGGTAGGCAAGAGAGAAAGTGGGAAGGAAACAAAACTGCTGAGTGAGGAAATTTCCCTCTCTCTCCTTCTCTCTGTCCCCATTCCCCCCCTTCATTCTATTTCAGGGTACTTCAAAGGTTTCCTCTCAATTGTCCTGGGTTATGATGAGCTCAGGGCAAACTTAATTAACATAATGAGTGGCAATGAAGCTGCTTAATTGATTGGCACGCTGGTGCCCCTGTATTCCTTTGTGGAAATAGGCATGGAGCAGCAATTATAAAAGGAAGGCACTGTGCCACGGTATCTAACCCATCCAGGAGCCAAACAACCAAAGCACTCATTATCTTACACACCCTGCTTTGGCATGCATCACACAGACACACACAAGCACAGCTCGCTGCCCTCCGCAATATATATATTTTTTTAAAAAAAACCAACAACACAATTTCCGTTTGTCAAATTATATCTCCTTTGGCTTCAAGATGCAAATAATCACCGCGTCCATCACCACCTCAATAATATACATAAATGAACACAAATATCCTCCAGAAATACTGATATCCTTCAGAAACTCCATAAAAACAAACAATAAAGACACCATTAATAAATGGAGTAACCGTAGAACTATTTAGCACAGGGATAGCCAACATATCCTCTACCGGTAGATGTTCTTGAACTATGGCTCCAATCAGCCAGCACAACCAGTCACCAGAAATGATAGGATTTGTAGTCCAAGAACATCTACAGGGCACCATCTTGTCTACGCCTGGATTTTAGCAAATGCAATAGGCTAAGAAGAGTTTCTCTTTATATGTACAAGGACTGCTAGGCTAGACAGGGAGCTATTCAGGGCCTAAGCTCCTCTCAGCCTGGGTACAGCATTCTTTCTTTGTTTTGTTTAGCTAATTTATGCACCACTTCTTATTTATATTGGACTTGAAACACTCTGTATGTGTTTGTACAATGTTGATGTGACTGTGCTGGCTGCGGCTGATGGGGGTTGTGAACTAAACTATCTGGAGGGCACCAGGTTGGGGAAGGCTGGCCAGGGAATTGTAGCCCTGTGCTAGGTTGTCCACTAGGGCCTATCCAGAGAGGTCTGTAGTGAACCGTAGTTCACCTGTTTCCCATCCCAATACAACATATCCCAGCACTGAGTCTAGGGGTGCAAAACGTTGAGCACTTTGCAGGAAGACTCCCCCCTTTTCATTTTCCTGTCTTAGTGTGCACATATTAAGATAGAGGTTCTCAAGATAAAGGTTGGGGGGGCATGAGAAGCTCAACCCATCTTCATGAGGCGTCTGTCTCTTCCTTTTCATATGGCTAATTGCTTTATTAAGCCAGCCTTCCAAAGAGAAGACAGAGGACGAAAGAAGCAGGATTAGCTTTTATTCAAACTCCCCATAGGTAAGTCTGTCGGGATATATTGTGGCACAAAACGAGGAACTGCCTCTCATTCTGGATTTGTTTGAAGCCATAATCCATTAATCTTTATCATGCTTCAGTTCTTCAGCCTCCTGCTAAGCTCTCTCCCTCCCAGGTGGGTCTTGGAATACATAGGCTTGCCAACTACACCTCTTTGTGTGGCAGACCACTCATATTTGGCAGCTCTTTCTTCCCACCGTTCCTATGCCTTATCTATGCCCCGCCCCACAAGTTTGGGTTTGTGTAGGTATAGTTAATCTAAAGCACTACCATAGGGCTTTCAACACTGAAGTTGCGCAGCAGAATTCCCTGGATGTACAGTTCTGATTTGTTATCTGTTTTGAAGGGACCAGGCAAAGAGCACTGCAACACATAGGAACATACTGAATTAGATCCTTGGTCCATCTTGCTCAGTATTGTCCCCACTGACTGGCAGCAGCTCTCTGGGATTTCAGGTGAGGGACATTCTCAGACCTACCTGGAGATGTGAGGATTGGACCTAGGACCTTCTGCATGAGAATCAGGTGCTCTGCCACTGAGCTGTTGCCCTTCAGTCTTTTTTTTTTCTTGTTTGATCTTTATGTATATTGGGTAGTAGCCAACAGAGCTACTCAGCTGCACTCAGCTCTCACCTGTGGCTCCCAGAAGCTGTCAACATGCAACAGGGGCCACACCCTGGGAACGGCTTCAGTTGGCTGGTTAAACCAGGCCAGGGTAGCTGATGGGTCTCAAAGCCTCGGTGAGTCAGGGACTTCTGCATGCGAAGACAGGCTCCGGTGGATTGAGTGGATGAGACCAATCATAAACATAGTGGTCAAGAAGGCGGTTTCTGCACATGCTGTAAGAGGAAATTTAGGGGCAGATTAGGCTCGACAACCTGCGAAGGTAGGAGAAGAAAGGTCCAGGAAAAGAAAAACTCTGATCCCTTAACCAATACCTAAAAGCAATCAATTCACTTAGATGATGGAATGAAAAAAGAGAAAGGGCTCATAACTCTTTGTCAGACCATGTGCTTTGCATGTAGAAAGTCCCAAGTGCAACCTTGGATGTCAGATGGAATGGTGATGGGAAAGACAGTTCCCTGCCTGAGACCCTGGGGAGCCACTGCCAGTTAGAGACAATTCTGGATCAGATGGACAAATAGAATAATTGACTCATAGAATCATAGAGTTGGAATAATAGTGCAAGAGTTAGCCAGCGGCAGAATGGATGAACATGTGGTGGTTGGGGTTGATGGGTGTTTGTGTCCAAAATGGCCATGCTGGCTAAGGCCAATACAAGTTGGAGTCCAAAAACATTTGGAGCATATCGGGGTAGCGAGGGCTGCCCTATTTCAACAGAAGGGAAGGGGTGGAGTTGGGCTACACTTTAAATTAATTTAGTGTGTTAGTTTATAAGCTGCTTAATGGCTAGATGGCTTCTAAGTGGTTTGGTAAAACATAAAAACCCATTGCACAACATTGTTGAAATGCAGGTGTGTGTTTTTTTTAACAAAGCCATGATCAAAATACACAAGAGGAGAGTGCACAGTTAATTCACCAAGCATGAGTGCAACGTGCCAGGCAGTTAAAACAAGCAGGGTATTCTGGAACAAATGAGGCAGAGACAAAAGATGGTTAATGCAACTTTTCTTGTTTTTAGGACAAGCCTGTGACTCTCCAGATGCTGTTGGTTTCCAACTTCATTCAGCCCCAGCCAGCATGGTCAATGGCCAAGGGTGATTGAGGTCAGAGTTCAGCTACATCTGGAGAAGGGCTACAGGTTCCTCTTCCCTGTTGTGGGATAATTTGGCAGAAACCTCCTGATTAGTCTACAGAGGTTTCAGACCTTTGCAAGAACCCTGGCTTATGTATGCCTTGCAGACACAGACGCTGTATCCAGTGCTAGTTCTACTCAGAGTAGACCCATTGAAGTTAATGGACACAACTAACTTAGACTCGTTAACTTCATTGGTTTTTCTCTGGGTAGAACCTAGTTGGCTACAAACCATACTCCACCCTGATACACTCTAATGTTCCAACAGTATCTCACTGGCTCATGTTTATGACATCATACCTTTTGCACACTACAGTAATCTCTTTGCAGTGACATCACACGCACACAAATTCTCCCACCAAAAGCCTTTGTTGGCTAGGCTCCATCTATGAGCCTGTTCCCACTGAGAGAGCATGCATAAGGTGACCATAAAGAAAGGGGTCTTTCTTCAATGTTTGGTTTTGTGGTGGAAAAAAGAGCATAGTTTTGTTCAAATGGGACCTAATAACTCCTAAAGTGCCCCATAAAAGAGCAGCAACTTGAGTCTCAGCTTGGCAATAATTTTGGCAAGCAGAAGGGAATGAGGAAACCTTTATAAAAAAAATGGCAACTGCTCAAGGCGGTATATCCCCAACCAGCAGTGACAAGCTGAAACAATACCAAGGAATTTTGATAATGAAGAGCACATGCTTGAACATTTGGGGGGGGAGAGAAAGTAGTTGCTTTCTGCTACACTTGGCATTTAGAGTAAGAAACCGAGTTTGCAAATATCCCAAGGAGCGGCTAAGGAATGGCCAAACCTGTTAATTTCAGTTTCTCTTCATTACCCAGTCTTAAATTCAGTTCTCTGCATTTTGGGAGCAATTTGTGATTTAAAAAAAATCCTTAAGAAAATCCATCAACATTGCTTACTTGCTTTTTTATTCCTAAACTGCTTAATATTTTAAAAAATCTCTAAGCAGTGCACACTATGTACCATGTAAAAAACATCCATTAAAACAAAAATATACAGTCTAGAATCAATACAACAGTATATAAAAAGCAGCATATAAAAGCAAACATAACAGATTCAAGGAGTGCAAACACACATAACAGGGTCCAGTTATGTATAAAAAGATACACCTGGGCAAAAATATATGTTTTTATAAGCTGTCTTAAGCACCTGATGGTTGCTGCTTCATGTATGTCAGAGAGAACGGCACCCCACACTACGGGGCAACAGCAGAAAATGCCCATTTTCAGGTCATTACCACCCTATGGCACTCTGTGATGCCATGAGTAGCGTTTCCCCATATTATCTAAGCCAGAAGTCCCGAAACTGTCGTTTGTGAACTGAACTTCATTCAGGTGGTAAAGAGCATGGCTGTGGTTGAAGACAGGAGATGGGACATCCGTCACATTGAATATACAGTATTCTATTTTCTTGTTTTACAATTTGGATCCTATTGAATGCAGATGGTAATACAATGCATGAGACATAAAAAGAGCACTAGAAGTACAGTGCAATCAAGCAGCATACAGCACCTAGCACAATTGCTACAGCAGGCAGAAAAGCCATTGAGTGGTCCACCCAGACCCTCAGCAATTTTCCAGTGGGAAAAGCAGCTTAGAAACCACTTAGAGGTTAACAGGTCCATGCAGGGGGGGGGAACGGAGTTTCTCTTGTTGAACTGGGGCCTGTGTTGTACTACTTCAGGAAATGAGGTAGAGGAGGAAGGACTTGCATAAAGGAATAATGCTCTACATGTACATAGAAAATGAGCATGTCAGGGAGAAAGGCTTAGTCATTCATGAGCAGAATTTTTTTCATTCGGGGGTGGTTTCTTGGTTTTCCAATCTTAAATTCAGTTCTCCATATTTATGTAGTGGTTTGCATTTTTTTTTAAAAAAAAGAAAAGCATCCTCGTGGAAATTGAACAGCATTTTAATGTGGATTTTCCTGAAATATTTTTATACACAGTTGATACACACACTTTTGTAAGACGTTTTCCCCAATATAATACAATTCTGAATGTTATTTTCACAAATGCATGCATTTTTGTGCACACTTTCCCTAATATAAATAGTTCTGTAGACACTGGGTAGAGAACGCCATCACAAAATCCAGATAGCTTTACATTTCGAAGGATAACTGTATGTAGAAATGTCATGGTGCACCTGTAGCAGCAAAATTGGATGTCTCCATTTGCCCCAACTGCAACAAAACATTTCTCTCCTGAATCAGTCTCTACAGCCACAGCAGGCGATGTAACTCTCCAATGGTTTGACTTCACCCCCAAAGGCACACTCCTTCATTCTCTCCCAAGACAAGCAGATACCAACAACAACAAAACTGTTTGGTGTGAATGCAGCCATGAGGGAAGAGGGAAGTTTATCCATGGCAACTGCCACCTGTTGAGATTCCCTCTTCTGCACATCTATTAAAAGGTGCAGCAGCCTTGTCCTGTTTTTCACCTGGTCACTCTGCTTGTGTCCTACTGGAGTTTTAAAGTAGGGATAGGAATTTTTTTTTTCAGCTCAAGGGCCATGTCTCCTTCTGGGCAACATTCCCGGGTTCACATTCCAATGGTGGGTGGAGCCAGAAGCCAAAAATGGGCGAAGCCACAAATGTAAAGATTACCTTTGTACTGTAAGCTAATTTATGCACATCCTTCTCTATCTTCCATCCAGGCAAGCAAAAAGCATTATTAGAGTTCAAGAGCACATACCAGCCAGGCAAAAAAACTCAAGCCAGCCTCTGTTTTGTTTCTGCATGGAACTTTTTTTTTAGCTTAACTTGGAGGAAAAACAAAAAAACACAGTTTGACCACATGCAAAGGGAGATGCAGCTGAAAAGGTTATTCTTGTAGCTTTCCCCACCACTTCAGAGCAAGCTACACTGGCATAAATTATTCAGTTATTAAATATACGTGTGGGTTTACCTCCTTGCCTTATGATTCTCCTACCAAATGCCAGACACCAGGATTCCACAGGCAATACAAATCTGCATCAGAACATTCATGAGTGGCTTGTTTTCACATGAGCCCTTTTGAATTGAAGGAGCTCCATAGACTAGCCAGTGAAACAGCCTGGCTTCCAGGAGAGACCATACAAGGTCTGGAGGGGAGGTGGAATCTCTCTCTTCCCTTCTGTCTCTTGCCTGGAATGTGATCCAAAGGATTGGCTGATAGGCACAGGGTTTGGAGTGGCGGGGAAGCCTCTTAATTGCTAAACCCAAACTTTGAGAATGTTTCTGGACATTTTGACTTGGATAACAGGGGATGAACACACACACCGTCTCCACAACTGGTAGCTAATGTTTCCCAGGCCCTTAGAGTATGCCTACACCAGAAGCATAAGACCTGTTTTACACTAATATAACTGTTATAAAATCCCTCAAAGAATTCTGGAGGTTGCTGTTTGGTGAAGATGCTGAAATACTTCTTGGTTTAGGGATAGGGAACCTACCGACCTCCAGACGTTGTTGGACTTCAGCTCCCACCATGCCTGACTACTGGCCATGCTGGCTGTGGCTGGTGGGAGTTCGAGTCAAACAGCATAGTTTCTCTATCCTTGGTTACAGTTTGTAGTAAGACAGTCTGCTCACAGGATTTACTTTGCACTTACTGGAACCCCAAGGTCCACCTGGTGCAAAATAGTAGCTGGAACATAGCTTGGTACAACATGTAAGGGTGTGGGGAAATGTATCTGGCCAGCGAACTAGATCCTGACTGCAGCATCCTTTACAGGTGGGAAAGGCCACCCAACTATCAATCAAGATGGCCAGGTGAAGCAATTCCCTTTGCAGACCATCTCTGCTCCACTGATGAGTTCTGACTGAGATCTTACCATTGGAGCTGATATCAGCAGGTTCTGAATTTAAAAGGCACCAAATGCAAGTCCCGCTTGCAAAAGAACCATCAGGGGTTTACCTCCTTGCATTATGACGTCATATGATGTGAGCAAGGGATGGCTGGGCAAATTAACTTCCATCCAGGCAACAAGGAGGCAGTGTTTCAAGGATGCACACCAACCAGACGAAAACACGGGGTGTGGAGCAGGGTCAGTGAGAGTTGTGTGGTGCCAGGGGTCAGAGAAGAGAGCGGCTTGGAGGGCCACATTTGGCCTCCAGATCTTTGCTTCCCCCAGAGCTGTTGCAACTTAATGCAATAATAATGAATTATCCAGGAAGCCGATTTTGAAATCCCCTTAAATATAAGCACTGGGGGCGGTGGGGAGAGAAGAGGAAACAGACTGGGGGGAAAGTCACCCTGCTTGTTATTATGTCCAGTAGCCATCCTGCAGCAATCTCTCTGTGTCCCTCTGTCTCTCTTTATCTTCTCCCTCTCAAGTTAGCAGGGGGGGGGGGAACCAACAGGCTTTAAATGTTGGCCTCCTCAGTAGGGCGAGGGCAACCACATGCTCCCTGCTCATTAAAAAGGGATTCGCAGAGTGTGCGGCCTTGCAGGGGGCTGGCGTATTAGGCTAATCGTTATTGCAGCGAGCCAAGTAGATGGCAGGGTTTGTTCCTTTTTAGGATTGCCTGATTATGCTCCCGCAGAGCTTATTATATCCAGGGCTATAAAAGCCTGAGCCGGGCTTCCTTAGGGTGGGCACAGATGGTTGCCAAGGTTGGCACAAGTCGATATAAGTAGGACTGTGTGTGTTCTGCCCCAGATATGGAATTCCACCTCTTAAAATGGCTGAATTCCGCCCCCCCCTTCTGCATATATTAGGCAAATGGTGCACCACACACAGTCGGGTGTGTTGCTCGGGAGCATTGGGTGCAGGGAGGTTAATGTGAGTTGTCCACAACTTTGTTGGTTACAGCTTATCAGAGGTTGGCACAGCAATCTCCTGGCTAGTGTCACTGCCAATACTGCTTGCTGCAGCAACCTTCAGAGAGTTACCTGTAGCATGGGCCACTCTTGGGTGTGTGGTGGCGGCAAAACTGCCTTCCCAGCTCAGATTGAAACCTTGGTGCGGCACCCAAAGCCTTCACTGGGGTTTGCCTTCACTGGACTTCACAGTGCCTTCCCCACCTGCTGTGAAGATGTTGCAGTGAGCACCACTGTGGTGCATTGGTTAAGAGAGTTGGACTGGAACCCAAGAAACAAAGGTTCAAATCTCCAATTCAGCCATGAAGCTCACTAACTCACAGGGTGTTGTGGGGATGGAATGAGGAGGTGAAGAACCATGTACAATACCTTCAGCTCCTTGGAGAAAAAGGTGGGATATGAACAAGAACAAAAGAAGAGACTGCTCAATCAGGCCCATTTAGACCAGGATCCTGTTCTCACAGGCAGGCTTCGAACTCAAGAACACTCTCCCCTCCTGTGGTTTCTAGCAACTGGTATTCAGAAGCATTACTGCCTCGCAACTGTGGAGGGAGAACATAGCCATCAAAGCCAGTAACCTTCAGCAACCCCTTTCTCCATGAAATGCAATAAATAAAATAGTGGCTAGAGTGTTGGACTAATCCAGTCTTTCCTAACCTGTTGGGCTCCCAACTCCCATCATCGCTGGATATTGGTCAGTGGTCATGCTGGCTGAGGCTGGTGTAGTCCAAAACATCTGGAAGGTGCGAGGTTGGCAAAGGCTAAGCTAGGACCTGGGAGACCAGGGTTCAAAACCAGACACAGCCATGAACCTCGGGCCAGTCACCTTCTCTTAGCCTAAGCTACCTTGCTGGCTTGTTTTGAAGATAAAATGGGGAAGGAAAGAACCAAGTATTTGAGCTCCTTGGGGGAAATCTGTGGTGTAAATTTGACAATAAATAAATGTGGCAAGTTACAACTCGGTTGCAGCATTATTTGGAGGATGCCCTAATTCACTTCTAAGTAAGAGAACGGGGGAGGGGGGAGGCCCACAAACAGTGCACATTACATATTACGTTTTTCTCTTTTTCTTTCGCAAGGGAACAGGCTGTCCAGGGAACAAACACAGGAAGCTGCCTCATGCTGATTCAGACCATTGGTCCATCTAACTTAGTATTGTCTACATCGACTGGCAGCAGCTCTCTAGGGGTTTAGGCAGGTGTCTCTCCCAGCCCTACCTGGAGATGCCAGGGACTGAGCCTGGGACCTTCTGCTTGCAAAGCAGATGCATTACCATTGAGCAGGATTCCCTATTGAGTCAAGGCAACTGTGCTTCACCCTGAAGCCTCCCTCCTCTCCACTCTTCAGACAACAGCCTTCAGAAGAGCTGTCTCAGCTGCTCTGTTCTGCTCTGCTCTGAGCGCCTCTCCTCTTTCTTTCCTCTCTCTCTCTCCCTGATAGCTTCACACTTAGTGCTCTTGGCAGCCACGCTGTTTAGGAAATTATACCAAACTAGAGACATAACATAGACATTGCAAATAGCACTGTTTACATTCCTGCAGAGAGAGCTGCAGCAAAAACTGCCAGAGCCCGTACACTCCGATGAATGAGGCGCTTGAGGTTCACAAGTTTTTAAATATATTGCACTTGGGGGGGGTGCAGGTTGTGTGTATGCTTGTGTGTTTGCTGTCGTTTACTATTCATCGGATGCTTTTTTGAGTGCTAACGTCTGTGCCCCTGTTTTCAGCTCCGTGGGATGTGATGCAAAAGGTAGGCCCCCAACACACACACAGACACACACTCGAATGTGAACAGCATCACTTTAGGTGAACGAGGTATTCATAGTAGGGATGCTCAAGCATTTCATTCAGTTGTCATTTTTCAATAAACTGACCTGATTCACACTTCTGAGTCTTAAATGCAGATTGGAATGTAGTTAATCTTCATCCCTTGTCATTGTCAACTACTGGTATTCAGAGGCGTGCTACCTTCCGACACCAGAGGGAGACCATAGGCATCATGGCTAGTAACCAATGATAGCTTTATCCTCCATACATTTGTTTAAAACCCTTTTTCCAGTCATTTAGACTGGTGGCCATCAAGATCCCAATACTGTAACTCTTTCCTGCATAATCACTGCCAGTTCGGAACCCATTAGTCTACATGTAGTAATGTTATTTTTATTTATATTCTGTTTACCTGCCAAAATGGCTTCTAATCAGCCTACAAGTGTAAAATCATTTGCAAAATCCATACGTAATTAAAATGCACAATAAAACAATTCCGTGAAAGCATTGAAAACATTCATACTTAAATGTACAGGAAAGCAAGCTTGGAATCTTATTCTTTGTGGGGTTTTTTGTGGGCGGGCTGTGGGTTTTGTTCCGGTCCTGGGAGAAGAGCCAGGAGGCTGAGAGGGGAGATGTGTCAGAAGAAGGAACTGATACTGTATTGACTTATATGTGTTAGTAATTTTGTATCATAGGAGCATTTTTATATGTAACTGTTTCATAGAATCATACAGTTGGAAAGGACCCTGAGGATCACCTAATCCAAACCCCTGCAAACTTGGCATTATCAGCACCATGCTCTAACCAACTGAGCTATGCCTGGGTTTCTTTTTGCAAAAAAATGTTGTTGCTTAAGTTGTCTGTGTTTGTTTTAGTTTTCCATACACCACTTAGAGGTATTTTTAAATGTATTTAGTGGTATAGAAATTGTCTAAATAAATAAATAATAGCATAAACATCCAAACAGTTAAAAGAGCTATACAGTAAAAACTATGCAAAGAACTGTAGAGTTGGAAGGTACCCCAAGCGTCATCTAGTCCAAATTAGATCACAAAGTTCAAGTTCAGGGGGAATGCTTGCCTCAATAGGTGTGTCTTTCAAGAGCCAGCGGGATGCCAATACTGATGTCGTATTTTAGCAGGAAGGACATTCCACAACACCAGTGCCAAAAGTGAAACCTGCCTCTGTGTTACCACAAGCCAATGACCATCGGGCCATGGCAAAACTAAGCAGGTTCCATTTGCTGATCTTACTGCCCTTACTGGGCAGTGGATTTTAGAAATCATTATTTTTTCCTGCTGAGACATTGGTTGCTAGTCCTTGTTATCCACATCTGGTAGAGGGCTGTACTGTACAATTCAAAATAGGTAAATGTGACTATTAAAGAAGTACTATGTGGTCTGCTCTGCTACACAGTACCAGTGCAGAGGAAGTTTCTTTGGCCAGTGTGGGCAGTCTCCTAACATCTTCACTTCTTTGAGTGATGATGCATAGATGGAACCTCCCCCCTGAAATCCATTGTGATACCATGTCACGATCCCTAGAAGAGGCAGCCACCCCATGTAGTTGCATATTTGGCTAAAGAGAAGGCATGGTACTACCGATTATCTCTCTTGCTGCATTATTTATTTATCACCTTCCACACGTGCCTAAAAGCAATGTAAAACAACACAGAAAACAGCAGCAGTTAATTTTTTTTAAAAAACAATTTAAAGTAGACACCCATGGCCGAGACCCATTCAGCCAGCTGGGAAAACCCACCAGAACAAAACTATATTCAGTTGTTCTCTGAAACTGCAGATGCCTGTTGTGTCTTGACGAGGATACTGTTCCACAGAACACGGGCAGCCACAATGGAAGCCTTGCTCTGAGTTACTGCAGAGCAGGCTTCTGAGATCCTAGGAACTTGCAGGAGAAGCTCCCCCACAGACTGCAGTGACCTACTGAGTATATAAGGTATAAGGCGGTCTCTCAGGTAACTTGAACCTGAGCAGTATAGAGACCTTAGATTACCTGTTAGTACCAACACCCTGAATTTGGCCTGGGAGCAGACCGGCAGGAAGTTCAAATCCTGCAAGCAAGGTGATAAGTTTACCCCCACTAGCAACCTAGCCGCCATGTTCTGCACCAGCTGCAACCTTTGAACCACCCCCAAGGGCAGCCCCATATAGAGAACATGGCAATAACCCATCCTTGTTCCAAGGATAAAACAGAAAGCTCACTGGCTCTTAGATATTTTCAACTTACCAAGTGAAACCAAGTCTGTAACCTTGTTCTAATTTCAGTTTGATTGCCTATTGAGAGTGTCTGATTATTCTTTAAGAGTCACTTTGGAATGAAGCCTGAAGGTACAATATAAAATAATTGAACCGAGTGTAAAGCCCCAGCTGGTAACCTTGTCAGTCATGTGAGCAGAGATCTTGTATCCATAATTTAGGGAGCCACAGATGTGGAGGGGATTCGACTAATATTGGTTAAAAAAAAAAAGCCTGCTCTCTGCTGTTCAAGCCGCTTGTCTTACCAAACAAGGTAGTCTTTAATCAAATTAATGTACCAATGGGCTCCCACCCACTGGAGCAGCAACTTTGGAGTAGGGGCTCAATTTATTCCTTACTTTATCACAGTATGAACTTGAGGAATTACTTCCAAGAGACTAATTAACATGCTATACTGAAATGCGCCCATAATTACTGCAAATGGGGAGAATTGATTCCCTTCTTTTGCCCTCCCCATCCCAGCCTTCTTTTCATCTTCAATTGTTTCTAAATGGCTTGCAGAAATGGTTTTCAGCCCAATGAGGAAACTTTAAATCAAGAAAAGGAGTAGTGTTGAAGGCCCTTTTTAGAACTAGTAGTAAATATTGCTTATTAGAGATAAAATTAGGGGGTTAAATGCTTTGAGCAAGGTTTGTGGGTGGCTTCATGGATTGTGATGTTTAGCTAGAGCTTTGTTCTCATAAGGATGAGGGAGAAATGCAGGTTGGTTTGCATCCCGAGTCTCCCTTCTCAAAAACAAATATTCTGAACCAAAACACAGCCATCCTTCAAAAGTTACACTTCTCCAAATCTTGCCATGTTGTTCTCCAACAATGAAAAGGGGAACAAAAATGTGTATATTACAGGGAAATGCGCATAAACATGCACATATTAGTGAAAATAACATTAAAATGCTTCCTATTAGGGCAAATTACTTGCAAAAATGTGTGTATTTGGCAAAATTGCATACAAAACCTGATTTGCCTATTAGGAGACATGAGCAGTAAAATGCTGATGAATTTTCACGAGGGCTTAAACAAAAATCACAAACTGATGCAGGAAATGGTTCAAAATGGGGACAAATGAGAAAACTGATAGAAATTGAAAGTGACAAATGTGTCCATTCTTAATTCTGACAAAGCATTCTTACTTCCCAAATTGCAACGTGGAGAGCATTTATAACACATTGGACCCAATTCACTTCAGGTTGTCCTATGCCAGCAGCACATTAGAGCAAGAGCATAGTGGGGCTTCTTCGGGGGATAGTCTCAGTGGGTTATGCTCTTTATAATTTAGCTAGTGTTCAATCCTTGTGGCAGTGGCATTTGCCATTCTTCTGGTTTTTATTGTGTGCTGCTCACTGGTCCATGAACTGCCATGTAGAATAATAGATTTACAGAATTGTAGTGTTGGAAGGGATCCCAAGGGTCATCTAGTAATGTTGGAATTGCAGCTAAAGAATCCCTGACAGATGGCCATCCAACCTCTGTTTGAAAACCTCTGATGAAGGAGAGTCCACCACCTTCCGAGAGTCCATTCCACTGTTAGACAGCTCTTACTGTCAGAAAGTTCTTCCTAATGCGCCTAGTGCTGCAGCAATAAAACTGCTAGCACATTTGCAAAGCTAAGCAGGGTCAGGTATGGTTTCAAATTGGATGGGAGATTATACGTTGAGATTCCTGCATGACAAGGGGTTGGACTAGAATGACAATCCAACTCTAGCAATTCTATGATAAATTTAGGTTTGCATAATTAACATGAATTAAAGAGCTTGTTGCTCTGGTGCAACAAATCCACTATCTATGATAATGCTCAGCCACAGTCTCCTTTCTTGTCATTTGAATCCATTGGTCTGGGTCCTGCCCTCTGGAGTAGCAGAAAACAAGCTTGCTCCATGCTACCTTTTGAAGCCTCTAGCACAGGCATCCCCAAACTTTGGCCCTCCAGATGTTTTGGACTACAATTCCCATCTTCCCCGACCACTGGTCCTGTTAGCTAGGGATCATGGGAGTTGTAGGCCAAAACATCTGGAGGGCTGCAGTTTGGGGGTGCCTGCTCTAGCATCTGAGCTCCTCCAGGCAACCTGTTTATTGAACATTCATTTTGAATTGCTTGCACAGAGTTTACATGAAGGTTAGACAATGTCTTTATTGAGCATTCATTCAGGTTTGCTTGCAGAGAGGTTATATGACAATGAACATTCATTCTGATTTGATTGCAGGGTGTATTCATTCATTCATTCATTTAACAAAATTCTTATACTGCTTAACACTAAATAAAACCTCTAGGTGGTTTACAAAGAATATATGTCTTACCGTTAATCATTTGTTCACCCTGCACTATTCAGTGCCATTTCCCCATCAGTTTCCTAACAACAAAAAAGTTTTTTTGGGGTTATTTAAGTGAATTTGTTACCATAGGACAAAAGAACACTTTAATTGGCATTAATTGCACGTATCAAATTTCTGGTATGCACTTGAATCCCTCCCCCCCAAATACTCACAGTCTGGAAGGAGCCTCTTTTTCTGGATGTCATCATACCAACCCGGTGCCATTGTTAGTCAAAATAAATGTCAATGCCTCCTAAAAATTTCCTGCAGTTAACGTACTTGAAGAGTGGGGAATCCTCTGTTCTGAATACAAAATGGATCAAGACCTTTCAAGGAAGCGACAAGATATTTGAAAAGGTTTTTTTAAGAAAGGAAGGAAGGAAGGAAGGAAGGAAGGAAGGAAGGAAGGAAGGAAGGAAGGAAGGAAGGAAGGAAGGAAGGAAGGAAATTGCGGAGTTGTCAGTACATTAAAGAAATTAGTTAAGTTCTGCATTGGAAGCTGGGATGGGGCAAATTGAACCACGGAGTGTGCTGTTGCAAAGATCCATCTGGCTTGGGCTGTCATAACTTTCAAAAACTTCCAGTCCCAAAGCAGGTTGATGCTCCTTATTTACAGCAGAGCTGTAGGAACAGAGGGAACTGCCTCACACTGAGTCAAACCTATAGGCCCATCCAGCTCATAGCTGCCAAGTTATCCCTTTTTTAAAGGGATTTTCCATTATGCTGAATAGGCTTCCTCGCAAGAAAAGGGAAAACTTGGCAGCTATGATCCAGCTCAGTATTGTCTACACTGATCAGCAGTGGCTCTACAGGTGTTTCGGACAGGGAGTCTTTCCCAGCCCTACCTGGAGATGCCAGGGACTGAACCTGGGACCATCTGTGTGCAAAGCAGGCGCTCTACCGCTGAAATGCAGTGAACAGTGCGTCTTCACCACCATCTGTGTCTCTGAGGTTGTGCCACCAAAACGGTAGCTTTCAAATGAGAATAGAAAGAGAGGGCTGTGTGCCACTCCACTCCTCTCTTTGCTCTGGTGGCTTGTACTATTCAGGAATCTAGATCAAGCCTCCGCAAGTGTCTTGGCAGACAGACAGATATGGGAAATGGCCACAGCTCTCCTATGCTAGCTTTCCAGCCCCGCAGGCAAGTACCAGCTCTTTTCAAACTCTGGTCTCACTTGCCATACAATTTGATCAAGTAGATGGGAGGGAATTCTCTCCCACTGCTCTGTGGAGCAGACCCCACACAGAGAACGTATTAGCTTGCTTGACAACACACTGCACACAAAAAAGGCTGCTGCCCAGATCTCCTCTCTCCTCTTGGGCAAAGTTTAGCAGTAATGCCACACAGCTTAAAATCCAAGCATAGAATTTGCTTGCTTCAGGGTTTGTTTTGACTGCCAAAAGATGAACTCGATTGTCTTTGCCTTCTGTTCCAGATAACTATGTAGGCTCATAGGCTATGTTTAGAATCACCTTGTTGCAAAAAAGGAAAAAAGCCCCAAACCCCAAAGCAGGTCAGTAAAGAATCATGTGGTTTAGTCCTCTTTTAGTGCATGTACATTAAGAAAAAGAGATATGTTTGATTTATTCTTTAGAAATCTGCCCTCAGTAAGGGGAGGGGATGTTTTATTTGCTTTAATACTTTGAGACTGAAGGCAGTTTCCAGAAGGAAAGAAAAAGGAGGAAAGAAAAGGGGTGGGTGAGATTAAATTCAAACATGTAAATAAGTTTTCTGCAGGCATTTGGTGAAATGGTATGTTACTATGGCATCTTGGAAACCTCCTTATTTAGCAGAGTGGTGTGTGCGTGTGTTGCTAAGATGCAAAGCTGAATCACAAAAACAATTGGCCCAACTCGACGGGCAGAAATAAGGTCACTGTTCAAACAAAATGGGAAGTACACTTTATGTATTTCTCTCTCTCTCTCTCTCTCTCTCTCTCTCTCTCTCTCTCTCTCTCTCTCTCTCTCTCTCTCTCTCTCTCTCTGTGTGTGTGTGTGTGTGTGTGTGTAAAATGAAGGGGCAACCTTGTGTATCCAATTCCTTTTTGTTGTTGCCCCTTTTTCTACCCCCTCAAAAAAGCAATACCATGTAAAAACAACAACAACAACAACAACATCCTGGTCCTCCCCACCAAGAGCTGTGTATTCATCTAAAATGCCCACTTTCATGGTCACCATAAACTTAGTGACAGAGCATCTGCTTTGCATGCAGAAACTTTGCATTCATTCCTTGGCATCTCCAGGTAAGGGTGGAGCATATCCCTTGTCTGAAGCCCTGGAGAGCTGCTTCCAGTCAGTGTAGACACTACTGAGTTAGATGGGCTAATGGTCTCACTCAGTATAAGGCAGCTTCCTCTGATCAACCTTTTCCAACCTCGGGTGCACCTTCAGCCCCAGCAGGATCTGCCTGACTTCCCTGCCCTTTCTTCTTCATTTTATCCCTCTTCTCTTTCAGTTCCCCCCTCCCATAAGCCATTGATGCAACGCCGAGGCTCACACCACCAGTTCTTGGTCCCAAGCCATACCAGGTGAAGTTCTCTTTCTGCTTCTCCCTTTAACAAGCCCATTGGCTGGCTAGCCTCCAGGGAGATATTCAAAAGCAAGAGAGAATATAGCTCCCCTTGCCAATGCATTTCTGTTTTGTAAAATCCTTGGAATGGTGCCATCAGCTAGAGCTGGTGGCAGTGCAGACACCTTGAATCCTACACCCCGCCCTGAAAAAATGTATTGTCTCCCAGAATCCCCATCTTGTTTTCTGAACCGCTTTAAGGGAACGGTTGCCAGCCATTCCATTGATGCTGTTAAAACCACCCTCCCCCTTTGATAGCTCCCTGTTCATGCCCCAGCTGGTATTCCTTGGAACTCTGCCTTGGGATCTTGCCATGTATTCTTTGTGCCACGTCATTCGCTATTCCTTCCACAACCCGCTTGCATTAGTGTCTATTGTTACTCTGCGCCATTGTTAATTCCAGCTTGTTGGCTGCTTTTATTTTCAACATTCCCCCACCGCTCCCTTGAACTATCTTCTGTTAAGATCCATTTCCTCCAAGTGTGACAAAAACAGCTCTCGCCTTGATTTTCGCAGGGCTCTCCACAAATAAATGCATCCTGACGGAAGAATCGAAACAAATCCCGTGTTTCTTCTTGCTCTCTAGAAGGCACCTCCAAATTATACTCTATGGGTCTGTGTTCAATGATAGGCACATGTGTAAGCTCCTTTCTGCACGGGGGGGGGGGCTGTTTGGAGTAGGGACGGTCGGATCTGTGAGTTTCTGCTTCTCCCAGTTCCTTATTTTTTCAGATTAATGTTCAGTTTTATACATTTCCATGTCAGTTAGAATTTTTTTTAAGTCCTCGTGAGAATTTGTCAGCATTTAAGTGTGCACTTCTACTAATAGCACATTTTTTTATGCAGTGTACAATGTAAAGCCCAAAGTTTGTTCTTGGCTTCTCAATCATGGTTTGCTTGAAGGAAAAACAAACCACAAGTACTGGTTCAGACGTTCTACTAAGTCAGGACTTGTGGTTTGTTGCTCCTGGCAAGACAAAGTGAGGAGTGCCCAACAAGCAACCTATGCTTTTAACAAACTAAACAACGGCTTAGTGTTTTCTGCAAATTTGGCCAGTGTCTGCTGTCTACATGCTCTGGTGCTTCATTCCATTATTGCATATACATATGTGCTGTATGTATTTTATGCTGTGAACTGCCCTGTGATCTTTGGATAAAGGGATCGATATATAAACATTGCAAAATTCAGAGTTGTTACGTTTCAGTTCGTGTGACATTTTGGAAAGTGCAAATTAGGTGGGTTTGCATTAAAATGTGCTGTATTTCTCCCCCATTCCCAACCTGAAGTGTGTGGGCCACTTTGTTCCATTGTTATTGCCATACACTAAGGGCTGGAGGGCTGGAGGCATAGCCAAGGATAAAACTGGCATGCAAAAGTTCCAGCAGACAAAAGGCCAGTCTTCAACACAATAGGGGAAGGGGAAGTACTGTAAGTCACTGGCCAGAACAACAAGCAAGCTGGCAAGCAACTTGGTCATCACACTAAAAGCAAGCTTTTCAGACTGAAGAACCAGGCCAGAGGAATCATGACCTTAATAAGGGCATGTGAAGCCCCCTTATAACACCTGACAACAGTCGAGTCAGTAGATGCAGTGCCTCCTTCTGGCCAGCTCCACTGGTGGAGTCCCAGAACAGGAAGACTTGAGCCCCAGGAAGCTCACAAAGATGTGCCTCAACTTCTGAACCCAATTCTAACAGGACATTATCTACAATTACCCTTCCAAATTTGCTCTATTCTGAATTTGTGATGCAGTTCTCCAAGTCAAACAATGTGCACAGAAAAAGCATATATTTGGGGAAAGTGTGCCTAAAAATGCATTCATTGGTGAAAACAAAATACAAAGATAGATCGTATATGGGAAAATTCATTGCAAAATGTGTGTGTTATTCAACACTGCATTCAAAAACATGACTATTGGGTGAGGTTCGTACTACAATGACATTTTCATGAGGATTTTTTTAAAATTGCAAATTACTGCAGAAACATGGGTGACTGGTATTAAGATTGGAGAAGAAGTCAATCTAAAACCAACAGATTTGTCAACCCCTTCTAGGAACAGATAAGAGTTAATTTTGGTTAAAAGACTTCATTTGAAAAGGCTTTCTACTGGGCAATGCATCTGGAGAGAGAGGGGAAGGGAGGGAGGGAGGGAGCATACACTATGCCAGAGCTTTGGGAGGGGTAGCATAGAGAAGGGAGAGAAAACAATTGCTCACAGTGAGTCACTTATAATAAGGTGCAAATTATATTAAAGGAAGAAAGCTGCTGCCTGGGTTTAAAAAAATAATGTGTGTGGGGGGGGGGTAACAGCACAGCCCTTGAATTTTTTTAAACGGCTTTCTAAAATTTGCTATCTGCTGCAACGTCAGGTTTGCAACAGGAATTTCCCAGGATCAGGTCCTTCCTTTTACTTTCTGAATTTGGAGAAGTATAAAAGCATGGAATTTAAAGAGTGAGAAGTGCCCTTGAGAGTCGCCTAGTCCAGCCCCTTCAGTCCAACCTCAGTTCAGGAATCTTGCAGCTCTAGCACTCCTGACAGATGGCCACCTGCTTGCCAAGTGTGAGAACAAAGTGCTGGATTAGATGGTTCTTTGACTTGATCCTCCAGAGCCCTCCTTATGTTCTTATGAGTAACAATGTGGGAGGGCTGTTGCCTTCATGCCTTGCCTATGAACCTCCTGGAACCATGTGACTGGCTACTGTGGGAAGCAGTGTGGATCAACTTGTGCTTTGACAAAGGTGCCTATCTATCTATCTATCTATCTATCTATCTATCTATCTATCTATCTATCATAGATAGATATCTGCTTTTTTTTCTTAAAAAAATGTTTAGGGGTACTCTCATTTTGACTCAAGAAAATAACTATTTTATTGTTCAAATTGGAAAAAATAAATAGAGTAAATGGACAAAAGTACAAAGATTCACAAAATGTTTAGGGGTATGTGTACCCCTCCATCCTCCCCCCCAGAAAAAGCACTGTATCTATCTGTCTATCTGTCTATCTATCTATCTATCTATCTATCTATCTATCTATCTATCTATCTATCTATCTATCATCTATCATACCAATGACAAACTTAGTTGGTCTCTAAGGTGCTACTGGAAGGATTTTTTTTGCTTTATCTATCTAGTGTCTGTCATGTCTATCTACTATATCTATATCTATATCTAATATTACCAATACTTGATGGGGACAGACTATCACCAGCACTTAACTCCATGGCTCAAAAGTCTGCTGTGGCTGCCCATACACTACTGAGCCAGGTTCAAGGTTCTTGTACAACTATGCACTATTTGATGAGAGACTTCCTTCAGTCTGGACAGCCATTCGCATATAAGGCAAATTGAGGACTCTTCTCCATAAAGTAGGACACATGGCCACCCATCTATATTTCTAGCACAGATGTGGGCAGGGCTGCCATACGCCCAGACATTAATGTGATTTCAAAGACGGAATTGACGTCTGGGGGTAATTCTAAAAGGCGGCACTTTGTCCTGGATCTTAAGTAAGTCAATCAAAAAATCATGGGTTTTTTGGGCATTTTTGTAAAAAAAGGGGGGGAGAGCTCAACAACTTTTGGGGTGTCCTGGTTTTTTTAAAAAAATATGTGGGTAACCTGTAACCCTCCAGATACTGCTGAACTGCAACTCCCAGCATCCCTGCAACTAGCCATACTTGTTGGGGCTGATGGGAGTCATAGTTCAGCAACATCTGGAGGGACAAGGATCCCCCGCACCTGTTCTAGTATCAGGTAGAAGCCTGACAGCAGTGTTTTGAACTCACTGAAGTTTCTGGGTTGTTTTTAAAGGTAGTTGGTGGCATAGAAACAACAAAGAAGAAGGAAGAGGATAGTGTGTGTGTGTGTGTGTGTGTGTGTGTGTGTATATATATATATATATATATATATATTCAAATAAAAATTCATGACAGCTTTATGATTAACTGATTATAAGGGGAATTAAGCTTGCTGCTTCCCTTCGAGCACTTTGAGGTGCTGTTCATGCTCAAATTAGAGCTGGCAGACAGGGTGGAGAGAGAGCGCGCACACACACAAACAGTGCTCCTGGCTCTTGTGGCTGACACCGTTTCTGACAGCTCCAGTACATCCCTGACACCAATTTACGAAGATTGCAGCCGAAACAAAAACATTATCAGATCTGTAATTGTTCAAGACAAGGCCAAGGCCTTTCCCCTTGACGCCTTCTTGATGCCAGAACAGAACAGGGTGCGTCATGTTTCCCTAGTGCCCTGGCAGGAGGTCTCTTACGATATCAACATTTGATTTGATGCTGCTTTTTTTGTGTGTGAGCAGGACTTACGCATAATATTAGCAGTGGCAGCACTGCTGACTTCTCAGCCTGCCTTGGATCCCTGGGAAGGGCCCTAACTCAGTGGTAGAGCACCTGCTTTGCATGCAGAAGGTTCCAGGTTCAATCCCTGGCATTTCCAGGTAGGGCTGTGAATAGCCATCATCTGAAACCCTGGATAGGTGCTACCAAGTCAGTGTAAGCAATACTGAGCCAAATGGACCCCAATGGTCTGACTTCTGCTCAGTGTAAATCAGCTTCCTATATTCTCACATTGTCCTCTTGTTTCCTGGCTATTTCAGCTCCCCTTTCTGGAGAAAGATTCAGAGGTGCAAAGGAGATAACTAGATAACATTCATTGGGGTGGGATCTTGCCTTGAGTGCCTGGTCATGACCAACCCAGGTGTGCAATTAAGGCATGCTTCCAGGTAATGCACAAGGGGAGATCTTGATTGGCCTTTCCCGGTCAAGAGGGACTAGTTGGGATATATGTCATATAAGTCAGTCCTGAAAGGCATCTGTGCGGGGCTCCATAACACTGGTATAAACGGAAATGCACATCACTCACCAGTCCTTTTAAAAATATGGCTCTGGCCCCCACCACGATGCAACCTGTCCCTCTGGCATCCCTTGCAAACTCCGGAATGTAGCGTCTTTCCCTCTCTCCCCCCCTCCCTCCAACCACCGTGATATTATTGAATTGGCAGACCAAAAAATGCCAGCAGATGCCACTGGGTATAAAGAGACAGGTGGTGTCGGTGCGTCAGAGAAGGGACTTCCTCCAGAAACATGGCACTTGCTGAGGCATGTGGGCTGCCCGCTGCCTTGTGACATCTCTCTCCCTTTCCTTGTGAGACAGTCCTCCTGTCCGTCAGAGTAGGCATTCTGCCACTCCCACCAGGGGAGGCTATTGCAGAGGCAGAAAACAGATAATTCTTTTGCCTGGAGTTCTGTGTCCTTTTCTGAGCCAGCAGATTTGGACTCTTGTGGGGGGGTTTTTTTGCCCCCCCCCCTTTTCAACCTAGGCTATTTTATTCGGTTCCTTTTATGTTGATGGTTATGTCACGGGAAGATTTCTAGTTTCAGCAGGAGCTTGCTCAAGTAGTGACATTTTGTACTGCCAATCTGTTGGTGTACTGCACATTCCCAAGCAAGAGGCAGACATCAAACACACACCCTAGTGAAATTCACACAGGTGTGACTTCTGTACAGATTCCCAGAAATAATAATAATAATAATAATAATAATAATAATAATAATAATAATAATAATAATAAGTCACTTCACCTTGCCCAGGGCAACCCAAACTTACAACCAACCAGATAACCCCCTTAGATTGATACATTAGAACCAAGAGGGGTGGGGACACATCCCACCCACTTCTAAAAGGCCACAGTTTGGGCTTATCCACACTTCGTCTGGTTCTGCTTCTTTCCTCTGGGGAAAACTGCTCTTTAGGGCTCAGTCAGACAAATGGCAGTTTGGGTTTCCCCAGATTGCCATTTGTTCCAGTCTATCGTTAAAGAGCAGGTTTTCCCTTAGAAAGAAGTGGGACAAGGGAAAAACCACTCTGACCTGTGCCCAGAAAGTGTGGGTCAAGCAGAAAAATGCTTGGACCCATGCTTTCTAGACAATGTACAAGTGGGAGTGTGGATAAGCCCTTAATTAAAGGCCAAAGGCCTTGTTATCAAGGGCGTACCCACCGCGGGGCAGGGAGGGGCCGCTGCCCTACTCTAGAGGCAGGGCCGGTCGGGCAGCTGCGGGCAAGAGTGGCGCTGCCGGCGGGGCTGGTGGGCAGAGGCGGAGGACAGCCCAGCGGAGCGCGAGTTCGGCGCCCGCAGCAGTCTCTTGCGCCCGAGCCGTGCGGAGTCCACACAGCCGCGCTGTGTGGGAGGGGGCAAGGGCTGACGCTCCCGACGTTCGGGAGACCTTTGCGCATGCGCAAAGCGGGGCGCATGCGCACAGCGCGGCTGTGGACTCCGGCGGCCGCCGTGCAGGGCGCATGCGCACAGCGCGGCTGTGCTCAAAGGTCTCCCGAACGTCGGGAGTCGTTCAGCGCCTGCCAGACTGCTGCAGCAACGGAGCCTCGGATAGCTTCGCGGAGGCCAGGGCTTTGCTCCAGACCTCCGCGGAGGCCCCGATCCAAGCCTGGTTCCCTTCTCTCCCCCCCCCCGCCCACCCCCAGACTTCCCTCTTCTCCTCTAGGCGGCCGCTGGTTTTCTCCCCTTCGCCGCCGTCGCTTCAGGTTTATTTTGATTTCACCTGGGCTCTGTAGCCCCGCCCACATTCCCACTTTGTGGCCCCTCCCCTCCCGTGCCTTGGCCCCGCCCCTTGCCCCCCCTAGTTTTGATCCTGGGTACGCCCCTGCTTGTTATAGAAGAAAGATTTTGCCTGGCGCTTAAAGTGAGGTTGCATACTGTCATAGATTAGAATAAGCAGCTCAATGACGGAGGCTGGAGACAATCATTGTTTTCTCCCACCCACCTTTTAATTTAAGCATGTCACACTGAACAAAGTTGCAAGACGTCTCTGCAAATGTACACGTGTCTATGGACAGAAGTGTATACTTGTTGACTTGTACAGGTCAACTATTTGTGTACGCAGACATCACACTCAATGAATGCTGCCTGTGAATATCTGTACAAGTGTGGAGCTCAGCTAATGTACACCTGCTGAGTGCAACTTGTGAACACACCTTACATCTCTCTCTCACAAGAGCAGAACAGGCACAGGAAAATGTTGACTCCACCCATATACAACAATGGCCAATGCCACCTAGTGACTAAAGTATATAATGATACCATGCACCCATTAGGAACCTTTTGTGGAAATGCACAATTTAGAGACCTGGACATGTGTCTGAGGGTACTCTTCTCAGCAGACATATACCCAGTGTCTTGGCTCCCACCCTCAGCTACAGTAGTCTCTGCTCAAGGAAACCCAAATGTTTTACTGTGTTAGCATTAGCTCAGAGTACAGACTGCAAGAGGGGAAGGGCTGAGCTACAGTGGTAGAGCATCTGCTTTGCAAGCAGACGGCCCCAGGTGAAATCGTTGGCATCCCCAAGTGGGTCTGAGAGATTCCCTGCCTGAAACACTGGAGAGCCACTGCCAGTCAGTGTAGGTAGTACTGAGCTGGACAGATCAATGCTCTGATTCAGTACGAGGCAGCTTCCTAAAGTAACCATGAGGGAGTATTTTCTCCATTTTTGAAAGGTTATTAAAAAAAAAAGTTTCATCTTGAAAGCACTTTCTAGTGATGAAATCAGAAGGTGTTCCATCCAGAAAACTTGTATTTATTTATTTGTTGTTGTTGTTGTTGTTGTTGTTGTTGTTGTTTTCATCCATAAATCTGCTCCAGGGCTTTTTTTTCAGTTGGAACTCACAGGAACTCTGTTCCGGCACCTCTCAGGTGGTCGCCATTGCCATTCTAAGAGAACAAGGGAGGCATTCATGATGAGTTCCAGTTCCTCTTTTTCTAGAAAAATAGCACTGCATAGTTTGGGAGCTTGTGTTGGGAAAGTGGTGGTGTGCCACATCAAAGCCAGGAACTTTTGCCGCATTGTGGCCCCTTTTCACCTACACCACCAACCCTCAGGGGACAACTCCACACAGACAGGCACCTTTGAGACGTTCCCCACCCCCTGCTTCTTCTTTTTTGTCATGCAGTTCTCGACTTCCTCAATCTAACAATCCTTGGTTTTGCTTGCTTGCTCCCCCCTCCGGCTCACCCACACCCAACTTGTTTTTCCTCCAGTGCCGTCTCCACACGGGGCTGCTTCTGTGGTCTGCTATTACCAGCTCCACTTTGCAAACCCACCAACTCCTGCAGCCTTGAAGGGTTCCAGGAAATGTAATTAAAGGCAGAATGTAGCCCCTGGAGATTTCTGAGGCGGTAAAGGGCACTCCCTCTCACCCTGAAACTCTCCATTCTTCTTCCCGCACACGCTTTAATCGGTTGCTAAGGCAGTGGCTGCGCTGAAAAACAGTTTGTTCCCTTTCTCTCTTTCTCTCTCTTTATTATTGTGTTTATGAGCAGGTGGAACATAAATTGCTTGTTTTTCCACACAAATAGCTAATAGGAAAGAGAGGAGGAAAGTGGGGAGATGGGGAGGGGTGAATGAAAGTGCCCCGGCACCACAACATGGCAAAAGGTGGTGGGTTTAAAAGGAGAACTTACTTTGGAGAACATTCCACAACTTGAGCATGAATAGACACACGGGGGATAACTGAGGTAAACAAAAGGTGGCCATGGAGGTAGGAAGGCCAAGACCAGGTATTCAGAGGGTTGGTTGGGAGGGGAGGGGAAGAAGAATAAGGCACGTTGGTTGGGTCCTTTTCTCTTCAGCCTGCAAGGCCAGCCGTGCTGAATGTGAGAGGCCTTCTTGAGCTCTTCTGCCTCGCTGTCGACGTCATTACCTTGACATTCGTGTGTGTTCCCAACAGCTCACAGAGCTGACGTTTGGCACGGCGCGTTTTACCATGTATTAGACACATTGAGCTGCTGAGGAAAACAAAAGCAGCTGAAGTGAAGAGTGTGTGGGAGTAAATGAATCACTTAAAAGTGTGTGTGTGTGTGTTTGTGTGGAGGGGTTGTTCTAGAAGAGAGAATATCATCGCCATTCAGAGAGTTTGTTCTCACCAGTGGGCAGATTTTCAAAAGATAGGCTTATCAGAGCCCTTGGAGGAAGATCATTTTGTCCTGTGATGTGGCGATATGTAGTCTTTGGTACATCTGGCGAATGCAAGCTTTTTGAGAGGAATCGTTTTTCCTCATGACTGATGCTATGGCTCGGAAAACAGAACATCCATGCCATATTTCCTTAACACCTACTCGGTTGGCAGAAGTGCAAAAAGGAAAGGGGGGAGGATAGATTGGTCTCATAAGATGTCTGTTGGTCTTTCTGTGATTATTTTTATTCTACCATAGATAAATGGGTCTGTGTCACTTACAACCCACTTATGGTGGCTAGGATCTCCTGTGACTCAAAAGATTGAGAAGCAGGGGGTTTGGTGATGTCACAAATTCACCTTTAGTGGTGTCAGAAGATGGTGATAGCTCAGACTTGCCATACCTTGTTGGAGGGGAGTTATGATACACTAGCAGTCTCATGCCCGCTTAATAATTCTAAAAAACCCTAAATAGAACCAGTACAGTTTTGAAATCAGTACAGGTTTGAAAGGGCCAGGCTGCCACCTTGATTCAAAATGACATTCAATTGTATCCAAATATAGATGGAAATCTTCTCTTTGATCATGGGAGCCATCATGCAAAATTCAGTTGCGTGTGCAGGCCTTTTAACCATCCCCAAGAAATAAATTCAGACAGACTCAAATTATTGTTTGGTTTTTGGCAGAATTTAGGCCACAACTTTATTGATTACAATCAAGTGAGTGGTTGCATAGGCTCTGGTTCGACTAGCTGCCTGCAGCCCTGCAGGCAGTGCTGGCTCTGGGCACCAACCACAAGCCAGCCTTGGGTGAACACCTGGGACAGACGCAGGCAGAGGTGTCTGCCACGCCTCCACCCAGATGAGCCCTGAACTCAGGCTCAGGGCACAACCCCTCACGGGGAAGACCAACCATGAGTCCGTGGATTCCATATTAAAGGAATAGAATCATAGAATCATAGAGTTGGAAGAGACCACAAGGGCCATCCAGTCCAACCCCCTGCCAAGCAGGAAACACCATCAAAGCATTCTTGACATATGCCTGTCAAGCCTCTGCTTAAAGACCTCCAAAGAAGGAGACTCCACCACACTCCTTGGCAGCAAATTCCACTGCCGAACAGCTCTTACTGTCAGGAAGTTCTTCCTAATGTTTAGGTGGAATCTTCTTTCTTGAAGTTTGAATCCATTGCTCCGTGTCCACTTCTCTGGAGCAGCAGAAAACAATCTTTCTCCCTCCTCCATATGACATCCTTTCATATATTTGAACATGGCTATCATATCACCCCTTAACCTTCTCTTCTCAACGCATAGGGATGGCTAGGCATCCTGCCACCCCTATCCACCTGAATCATTGCCTGTCCGCAACCTTACAAGTTGTGACGGTTTGCTATGCGGCAGGCGGAACCCAAGTGGCACCAGCCAATCAGCCAAATGGGGAAAATTCCAGCCGTGCCCCTGTCCCAATGACAGGCGACACACGACAGCATAGCAAGGTCAAGCGCAAGCCCTACATATAGGGAGAGGTGGGCGGGTCTTCCAATGCACTGAGCCCAAAAGAGAATCTCAGGGACACATGCAGCGGGTGAAATAGTGGTCCCTCGATCGCTTTGACTGGCGTTCCTCTAGCCCAATTGCTCCCAAGATCGAGGCTCCAATGTTCCCACCCACAACACAGGGTCTGATTGCCAGGTTCCACCACAACACGTGCCCTCTTGTTAGGGAGGACCCAATTTACGACATCTTAAGATGTGTCCAAATGCAGAGTGAGCAGACAAACCACTTTCTAGAATATATAGTAGATAGGTTAAGAACATGCGAAAAGCTCCGATGGATTAGGCTGGGGGCCCATCTAGGCCAGAATTCTGTTCTGACAGTGGTCAACCAGATGGCTATGGGAAGACTGCAAGTAGGACCTGAGCACAACAGCACCTTCAATACTTGTGATTCCCAATAACTGGTGTTCAGTATCATACTGCCCTCCAACAGCAGAAACAATATACAACCATCATGACTAGTGGCCTTTGCCATCCATCTCCTCTATAAATTTTTCTGACCACTTTTAAAAGCTACGCAACAAGGGTACAGTGAATAAGAACATAGGGAGAGCCCTGCTGGGTTAGGCCACTGGCCCATCTAGACCAACATCCTGTTCTCACACTGGCCAACCAGATGCCCATTATGGGAAGCCTAAAAGCAGGACCTAACAGCTCCTTTTCTCACTTGTAGATTCCCATCAAGGGGTAAAGGTAAAGGGACCCCTGACCATTAGGTCCAGTCGTGACCGACTCTGGGGTTGCGCGCTCATCTCGCATTATTGGCCGAGGGAGCCGGCGTATAGCTTCCAGGTCATGTGGCCAGCATGACAAAGCCGCTTCTGGCAAACCAGAGCAGCACATGGAAACGCCGTTTACCTTCCCGCTGTAGCGGTTCCTATTTATCTACTTGCATTTTGACGTGCTTTCGAACTGCTAGGTTGGCAGGAAGATTCCCATCAACTGGTATTCAAAAACACATTGCTTCCAACAGTGGAGGTAGAATGCAGTCATTGTGGCTGCTAGCAAAGGCCAGCAACATTTTCTTGCAGGACACAATTGTATTTTATCATTATCTCTTCCTCCCTGCCTGCGGGGTTTGAGATCTACGGTTTTTTTCTTGTCTCTGTTGAAAGTTGCTGACATTCAGGGCCGTCTTAGGTATATTTCGCGCCCTGGCGCCATGGTGCGACGGATCCCTCCGGTGCCCCCGCCCCGCCCCATTTCCCTGCGTGGTGCCCCCCTGGCGGCACGCCGCCCTGCCGCCCTGTGCCACCCAGCCTGGCCGTAGGTGGGGGTGGGGAGTATTTATTGAGGAATCCATTAATCCCAGGTATACCATATTTGTATAGCAACCAACCATCCTCGTATAGCAACCATCTCAGGCAGCTTTACATACAAGTTCACAACAGTGCAAACCTTAAATAGAATTTTCCAAGTCCCACCCGCTGGCTTTAGCTGACTTATGCTCTCAAACCCATTTAGCAAGAAGATCAGAAACATTTGAGGCTATTACCATAACTACCTTCCATCTATGTTGCAATTCCATTGGCTAGTAGCACATCTTCTGGCAACCAACTCCCAAGATCAGCTGTTCTTTGTTCAAAGAAAGAAATCCATCTTACATCTTGATGCGTATTAGTTCTCCACGCCATAAAGCCATAAGGTTGTTTCTTTTTAATCTCTGATTCTCAGAAGGAATTATTCAGCACTATTCCAACCACAGCTAAAAGCGGTTTGGGGGGTTTTCGGCTACAACACTGAGGACTGGCAACTTGAATTGCTATGGGGGACAGTGGGAGGGCAGAGCAGGGAGGGCCTCCTTATTGTTTTTAAAAAATCTACGTGGGGAATTATTTCCCAAAAACTGGAGGGAGTTGGAGGTAGGGCTTGTGAATTATGTTAAGGAAGGACACACACACATCTTCCCCCTGCTAATCTGAGCACCACACTAGTAAATTGCTTCCAGGGCTGATATAAATTTTAAAGTGCAGGGATTGTGGGCTGAACTACTAAAAACCTTTCAGAAATATTTTTTTTCTTTTTTTCTTTTAAATTTTCAGATGCATACAGGATGGGTGTTCTCTGTATATCACAGGTAAGGTCTCTGTAACATTTTATGTTTGTAAATTATTAAAATTGTCTATAAGTGCACTCTGGAGATCAAAAAATATATGCTTCAAAGAAACCCACAGATACTGCCAAATAAAAAAGGGAAATTCTACCCTCAACCCCCACCCATCCCTTAGAGAACAAGTGTTTCTGAAGAAAACGTTTCTTCCCCTTTTTCTTGTTGCTGTTGCTTTTTAGTATGGCAAATATGCAACCTTGGCATAGAATCTGCTGGGCTTGGTATGTTTTTATCTTATTCACTTCAGTGGGCTGGATCAAGCCAAAAGTTGCAGTACTAACCCCACTTATCTGGGAGTGAACCCCACTGAATTCTCTAGTGCTTACCTCTGATTTGACATGGTCAAGATTGCACGGTAAGGGGTGGGGAAATAAACAAGTTCATTTCTTTCTTTATTTATTTTTTAAAAAGCATTTCTGTACGGTCATAGGCTAAAACATACCAAAGTGGGATATAGTCTCAAACATAAAATGCAGATAATCATTCAGGTGACTAATCAAAAATTTAAGCAGTTGCAAAGGCCTGTCAGAACAAAAAACATATTCAAGAGATGCCTGAAAGCAGGCACCCCCAAACTGCGACCCTCCAGATGTTTTGGCCAACAACTACCATGATCCCTAGCTAACAGGACCAGTGGTCAGGGATGATGGGAATTGTAGTCCAAAACATCTGAAGGGCCGAAGTCTGAAAGTGCCTGAAAGTGAAGCGTGAGGTTGTCTGCCACATCTCTGCTGGAAGAGTGTTCCACAGCATGGGATGGGCAATGCTAAATGCCTTACTTCTGGTTGAGGAAAATCTGGCCCCAATCTGTGAAATGGGGGGGGGGATAGCTACGAGCACTCCTCTGGATGATCTCAGAGAGTAGGACTAATGCTGGTATTATTTTTGTTGGTGGATAAACAGTTTTCATATTCTTATGTTTTCCTTTCTGTTTACTCTATGACATTTTGGATTTTAAACGTGCATGGTGCTCTGTGTTTTGGGATCATTTTGTAAAAAGCAATGAACAAATATATAATAATGTATATACCACTACTAAAAATAGACCCACTGAAATTAATGGACACAACTAACTTCGGTCCGTTAATTTCAATGGCTCAGTGTGTCTGGCTCTTTCATCATACAGCAGGCATACGCAAACTCCAGCCCTCCCGATGCTTGGGACTACAATTCCCAACATCCCTAGCTAACAGAACCAGTGGTCAGGGATGATGGGAATTGTAGTCCCAAACATCTGGAGGGCCGGAGTTCGCCTATGCCTGTTATACAGCTTCTGGAGGCTGCTAAAGACACACCTCTTCTCCCTGGCTTGAGGTGTATACTTTAGGAGCACCTTTTCTTTTTGGTGGTAAGTTGTTTTAAACTGCTTTTAATGTTATGTTGCTGCAACCCGCCCTGGGACCTCAAGGTGAAACAAGTAATACTTTAAGTAGAACTTAGAGACAACCCTAAGCTAGTTGAACTTGGGACCTGTTGAAATCAATGGTAGAAATGAGCCATGATTTAAGCCTAAGTTAGCTAATTTAGGGTTGTATCTAATGTTAGTCCTCCTCAAAGGTTAATGGGTTCATTGCAATTAATGAACATGACTAAATTTGGTTCATTAATTTCAGTGGGTCTACTCAGAGTAAAAGTTAGTTGGCTACAACCCTTAGTCTGGCTCTAACCCATTGGGAGTTACTTAAGCATGTGCTAAGCTCTTTGCTCTCTCGTTGCTCTCATTAGAAAAGAGCTAACGAGAACAACAAAAGAGCAAAGAGCTTGATGTTCTTTGGGTTATGCCTACTATTTCATGTAGACTCTTAGTAAATGACTTTTATTTAGTTTTAGAAAACAGAGCAATATAGACAAAGTCATAGCTGCCAAGTTCTCCCTTTTTTAAGGGAAATTCCCTTATGCTGAATAGGCTTCCTCGCGAGAAAAGGGAAAACTTGGCAGCTATGGACAAAGTACATTGGAGTAATGTTCGCCACGGCATTTGGAGTCACATTACAAAAGTTCATATAAAAGAATATCTGAGGAACTGCACAGTAAGTCAGAATAAAATTTGTATGTCCAATAGAAGTTCTTAGGCACAGAATCATGGAATTATAGAGTTGAAAAGGATCCTTCCCAAGGGTCATCTAGTCCAACCTCTTGCAATGTAGGAATCACAGCTAAGCAGAATGTAGGCTGTTGAGATATAGCCCTCCACAATGTAACCTGATTCATTGGAGGTTGTAGCAAATGTCCATCCTACTTCACATAAATAAAAGGCCACCATCTTAACACTGAAGGAAGTGTATGTGGTGCTGTTGTGTCAGTGGCAGACCTAAAGTAGTGCTAAGTGACTGAGCAGCTGGTCACCTGACCTTCAGTCACCCCACATGACCCAGCCTACTACTGACCTACAGAGATATAATCAGAAGTGGATAGAATTTTAAGGGTGATCAGGGCTAGCTGGATATAAAGGAGGCTGTGAGGATCCCTCTGTATGAAGGCTATATCATGACTCGGGGAGAAGACTGAATCTTGGTTGCAGGACAGGCAAGGAAAGAGAAGCCTTTGCTGTAATTGATGTCCCATTCTGAATCTCTTTATTATTTGTTAGTATGTATTTTACTATATCTCTGCCCACATTAAAGTGCTAGTGTTACTATTTAAAACCCTAAATAGTTTGTGGGTGTTCAGGTTATTTGAAGAACCACTTTTACCCATATACACCTGCCCAAGCCTTATTATTGGCCTCAGAGACTGTCTTCCTGCCCTGGCTTTTAAAATCAATCTGCTAGGTAGGCACCAGAAACCGGGCCTTTTGTGTGTTGGTCCCATACCTGTGGAACTCACACACATGACTTCTAAATAGGCTCTGAAAACACCCTTCTTCCAGTATGATTTTAGTGAAGAAGCTATGCTGATTTTAATTTTAGGTTTTTTAAAATGTATTTTATGTCTGCTCTTTCTAAATTGTTGGCTTTATATTGCTTCTTTTAAGCTATTCAGTGAATTTTATAAGAGTGTTGTGCTGTCATTTGGAATTATGTTTACTGCTGTTTCAGTAGGATTGCATTTCCTTGGAATTATGTTGTTGGTAATTTTATGTGAGCAGCCTTGGGAGCCTTCAGCCCTAAAACACTGCCTCCACCTTTAAGGGGGGGCAGGCTTGCAAGCAAGGAAGGTAACCTCTGTGTCAGGTTCTACAGTGTCCTGGCCTTGAAGCCTGAGTTCTCCTCTTTTGGTGACCCATAGGAAGAATCTGAGTGAGAGAGGGAGTGCTGTGATCTGGGGAGGGGAGGGAAGGGTTTGTGGAAAACCCCAAGGGCCAAATGGGGAGGCCTTCAATTCTAAGGTTCCCACATCTGTTCTAACTGTGTGAGTTGCATCCAGTGTTAGCCCTCCTCAGAGTACATCCACTGATATTATTGGACAAGACCATTAATTCAAGTGGGTCTAGTAAAATTTTGTTGAATACAACCCTATGCCTTCTTGACTCTGGTTGGTAGAACTTGGGGAAGTGGAAGACAAAGTAGATTGAACAAGCCTGAATTCAGCCCAACCCTGACTTGCTGCACTGCGGAAGCAAATTGAGGGGTGGAGGTGGGGAGAAATCTCACTTTTGTATGCATGAAAACTGCCAAGATGACAATTTTTAACACTTACACGAGGCAAACTGTTGGGTTTCAAATTGGCAAACAACTTGTTATGACAGCACGTTGATGGATTGCTTCATAAAGACAGAGTGAATAAAAGGAGTCTCAGCTTTGGGAAAGAAGAAGATTGTTAGCGATGGGGGCTGATCCTTCCACCTCTCAGCTGGTGCAAGGTCTGGATGGGAATACGTATAAGATGGTGAGCATTCTGAGGTTCAGGGATAAAGGTGGCAATACCTGTCCAAGGGAATTGTGGATACTTTTGGAGAAAGTGGATTAGCTCTGGTGGTCATGGGGAAAGCTAATTGGGCGTCATGAGATCAGCTTCAAAGGTGTGAACTATGGGAGAGAGAGGGCATAAAACATTCACTGAGCTCAAAAAGAGGTTGGTCATCCGTGGCCACAGGCTGAAAAGGTACATAGAAGGGCTGTAGCTCAACAACAAAGTACAGGCTTCCATTGTGAAAGGTCACAGGTTCAGTCCCCAAGGGCATCTGTAGGTATGGCTAGGAGAGACCTGTGCCCGAAACCATGGAAAGTTGCTGCCAGTCACTGTAGACAATACTAGATGGACCATTAGTCCCATTTTGTATAAATGTTCCCAAGTCCTTTATACATCCTCATCCCATGACATTAGGTACTCAAAGGCCAAAGCCAGTAGACTGAACTGGGATTTTAACCACCTCATTAACTACTTGCATTTTTCCCCTATTACCACCTCCAATACTGGAAGTGAGTCAGGAACAAAACAAAAATAAAAATAAAAATGACTGAGAAGATAAGGGAGAGGTAGGAATTTTTTTTCCAGCCTGAAGGCCACATTTCCTTCTGGAGAACCTTCTGGGGGGGGCCACATAGCAGTGGTGAGTAGGACTAGAGGCAAAGGTGGGTGGAGCAGCAAATCTGAATTTTACCCTTGTGCAGTTGACTCGTTTCAACACACACTTGCACACACACCCCTCCCTAGCTGCCATCCTGGGAAGCAAGAGGCATTATCAGAAGTTTAAGGGCATATTCCAGCCAGGCAAAAACACTTGTGGTGCAAAGCAGAGTCAGTGAGGGTTGTGCCCTGTGGTGAGTTCTGAGGGCCAGATAGAGTGGCTTGGAGGGCCACATTTGGCCCCTGGACCTGGGGGTCCTCTACTGAAATAGGGCATGAGAGATGAATGCAGGAAAGGGCCCTGAATGCTCTCTTTTTTTACTGAAGGACCCCCTACCCTGCTTTATAATTTTATTCATTTAAAATATTTATAGGCCACCTTTCAGGGCAAAGCCCTGCCAAAAGCAGTTCTTGTACATAAAATAGAACATCTCATCCCAATAAAACTGATCCAATAAAATAGCGGTCCAAAAACATTTCACAGCTCAGCTCTTGTGCAATTTTTAAAAAAACCAATGAGTGAGCTGAACATATAAAATAATTCCATGCCTACCACAGTTGGGTCTTGTTTGGCTCTAACACACTTGGCTTTGAGGTGTGAATATGCCATTGGATGGTGGACCTAGAACACAGAATGATGCACCAAGAACTTGAGTCCAGAACCCACATGGCAATATGACACATGTATGTTGTGGCTTACTTCCCATGCTAGGTTCTCGAACTGTAAAACAGTTCTGTTTTCCTACACTTAGCATCCCACAACAAAGAGCAAGATAAATAAAGATGCAATGCTACCCATAGCAAGTGTATAGAGTTCTTGAAAGAGAAGGTATGGGGTTTAAATCGTTCCTTCCTATTCCTGGATTTGTGGGAGCTGTCAAAATATGTTCCACATGTCCTCAGAGAGGTACTTTCATCTTCATGTGTTATCTGGTTGAGCTCTGATGAGTTGCAAGGTAGGACCACTGGCCAGTGATGGCTGCTGCCCATTACAACTGCTGGAGCAGAAGGCAGGGTGCCCAAGTGTAGGCAGAAACAAAGCCAATGACAGGCAGAGCCAACTAATTCTAGTTTTGTCCCCACCCTCTTCCCTGCTGAGTTCTACAAGGGGCAAGATGGACATGGCAAGATGGCTGGCTTCATAAGAAGGGAGGCAGGTGGAGGCTGGCTGAGAGAAGACTGAGGTTGGCAGGGCAGAGCCCCATTTGCCCTAATAGGCCAGCTTCCACGGATACTTGTCCAGATTAATGCCTGCTGATACTGCAGGCACACAATCAGAAAAGGTATCCAGATTCCAGCTGTTCTGCTGATGATCTCTATCAGAACTTTCCCCCCTCTTTTCCTTTTTTCAATAATACTAAAATCTGTTTTCTCAGCCTTGGTTTGACCTTTAAACTTCTTCTCCTGCACAAGCCTTGGGGCGGCTGCTCCAGCTTTTAAATCATGTAAATGGCAGCATTACACCTACTTGCTGAATGATTAATTTGGCTTTGAATTGCTGCCTGACTTTGATAGGAAGGGGGAGGCAGGTCTCAAGGGTCTGATTATGTGAATCTTAGCTCAGTTGGGGGTGGGGAGAGAGGTGGGAAGGCTAATTAATTACACATTTACTATGGGGAATTTTTTTTTTAATGCCACCTAAGCTGCTATTTTTCTGTTGGGTGCAGCTACAAAGCCTAATTCCAAGTAAAACAGCTGCCAGGAAGCCTTTAACCCTTGGAGTTTGCTTGCAATACAGGATTTATTTATTTCTCTTTCTCACACCTCAACCTCGCCTCCCCATCCAGTTCACCTGCATACGGTAGTTACTAAACACTAGACCGGAGACAAAATTTCTCCCCCATTTCTAATAATGTTCTGTTGTATTTTTGCGCTCTTCTTGAAAGAGACCGCCATTTTGTCGAATATTTTCTGCCATTTTTTCCGTTGTGGTGGCCACCATTTCCCCCCCCAGTGGTCCAGAAGAATGCTGGAATGTTGTTGAGGGCAATGGACTGTGGTAGCCAGGATGGCACCAGCGGCAGCGGCTGCTGCTGCTTGCCACTGTAGCAGAACAGAAAAAGAAAAACCTTAAAAGAAGGTAATTATGCAGCTTCCCAACCCTAAGAACTGTTGCAGAAATTTTCCTTGCCCTCTCCCCCAAACAGGAATACTGTACTCAACAAAATGGTGTCCCCAATATTGCTCCCTGCAAATGGGGTGGGAAAGTTGGGGGTGCCAGTTTTCCTCAGTTATTAAACAAAAAACTCAATTTCTATGGTTAGTCATTAATTACTAGTGCGGGATTTTTCTGTTACGAGTGCTTTCATGTGGGAAGGTTTAAATCGGGCACCCCCCTCCAGATGTTTTGGACTACAATTCCCATCTTTCCTGACCACTGGTCCTGTTAGCTAGGGATCATGAGAGTTGTAGGCCAAAACATGTAGAGGGCTGCAGTTTGGGGATGCCTGGTTTAAATCCTTATCTTTTGTAGTAGCCATTTGGGATATTAATCCACCAGATGGAGCGGATGGAGTTCTAACCTGCTTCAAGTTGGGTCGCACCAGCACCACTTCTACCTTTCAAACATAAAGGATGATGATGATAATAATGCACTGTGGCAGGGATGGGGAACGTCAGGTCAGGGGCCAAGTTGTTCTATGGGCCTCTCTGTCTGGCCCTTAGAACTATCCCCAGGCCACACCAACCACGGGCCCTGTTTTGCACCAAAGTATTTTTTTACCTTGTTGGAATGTGTCCTAGTTGGGATGCATGTAGAAACTAGTCCCCTGAACAAAAGTAAATTTGGTTGCTTCACCTGCTCCACTGGCATGTGGCCCTCAGAAGGCCCTCAGAAGGTTGTCCAGAAGGAGATGTGGCCCTGCAGTCTCCCAAAACAATTCCAGCTCACATGTAGTAGTGTGCGAGGGTCAGGGTCCCCTAGAAAAAGGGGTGTTTGGCATCATATCTGAAAACAAAAGCCCAGATAATCGATCCCTCACAACCTCTGGGTATGGTGTCACTTTGCGTGGAACGGAATGTGGATTTATTGCTTATAGATCTAATTTAAAAGCCGCTGCAAAGATGGAAGTAGCAGGATTTTGGAAAAATACGACAGGGCTGTTCATTTAAAAAATGGATAGAAAGGGTGTGGTACAAAGTCCTGGTGGAAAAGTTTAACATTTAAAAAATTGATTATTGAAATGGCAAATTGAAACTAATGTGCTTTCAGCAACGTGGCACCTTTCCATCATGTATACAAATAAGAACATTTCGCCATATGCGCAACCGGCAGATCAGGCTAAACTTTGGGCTAATATTGTCTAATTAACAAGTAGAATTGATGTGTGTGCTGTTGTGGCACCCAGAAGTTCTAGAGAAACACAGACTGCAGGCTGGCACCTAAACGGACTTCGCAAATAACAGCGGGAAGAAACAAGGCACTTTCAGGCTTCCACTATCTCCGAATGGCATTCAGTCACATAGTGGCAAATTCAGGTTTCATTGTTACAGGTGACTGGGAGGTCTTGAGCAACAGACCTACTTCCCCAAAAGATTGGAAATTCTGCAGTAAGGAAAGTGATGGGGAAATGCACTGGCAAGTGTGGGGTGACGCTTGCTTTGACGCAACTTCATCTAACCTCCATCATGATAATCAAGATCAGTCTGTCTGTCTCTCCAGAGTCCATTTTCAGTCCCTGCTCTGCTGCTCAATCAACTTCAATCCCCACCCCTACCCCCACCTCCACCCCTATCCCATGCATCTACGGAGTTAACAGTTACAGGCGACTCTTAGTTCATGTGGGAGTTACAGTCTGGGAATAGAGCATAAAGCCTAAAGACAAAATTGTGTACGATCAAAACACATTAGGCTACTTTAGCAACTTCCACTGAGAGTAGTGTGGCTGGGCATCCAGACCCATCGACCCTCCATTCATCCACCTTTCCTTGTGAGAGCTGGACCATAAAGGTCACAGGTTCAGTCCCCAAGGGCATCTGTAGGTATGGCTAGGAGAGACCTGCGCCTGAAACCATGGAAAGTTGCTGCCAGTCACTGTAGACTATATTAGATGGACCATTAGCCTCATTTTGTATAACACAGCTTCCTATGTTCCTAAGTGATGCTTTGGAATTATGTTGCTGTAGGAGACTCTTGAGAGTCCCATGGACTGCAAGAAGATCAAACCTATCCATTCTGAAGGAAATCAGCCCTGTGTGCTCACTGGAAGGACAGATCCTGAAGCTGAGGCTCCAATACTATGGCCACCTCATGAGAAGAGAAGACTCCCTGGAAAAGATCCTGATGTTGGGAAAGATTGAGGGCACAATAAGAAGGGGACGACAAAGGATGAGATGGTTGGACAGTGTTCTCGAAGCTACGAACATAAGTCTGACCAAACTGCGGGACGCAGTGGAAGACAGGAGTGTCTGGCGTGCTCTGGTCCATGGGGTCACGAAGAGTTGGACACGACTAAACGACTAAACAACAACAAGCTGATCAGGAGTCCTTGGGACACAGCCAGTTGTACGGAAGGGGGATTCCTGGCCGGTGCCCATAACCAATCATGTGCTTGCTGTGAAGTTGCTGCTTCCTCCAGTACATGATGCACTCTTGGCTGCTGCATCCCTCCCTCTCCTTAAGATGGGGGGGGGCACCATGTGCAATAAAGAAGGAGCAATGAAGCAGGAGGAGTAGCAGACACCAGAGACCAGAGGGAAGCAGGCAGCACCAGGTACCTCAGCATTGGTGAAATTCTCTCTTCTTTCTTGCTTTGCAAGGGAGGCGTTACAGGATGTCAGAAAGGGGCTGCACTGCAGCTATAGCTCTTTCTTTCCCAAAGTGTAGCCAAGGAAGGGATAGTTCCACTTCTTTCTTGCTATTTATAAATGTCCCCTTTGCAAGCGAAGGATTGGAGGAGGGACTTCCCTGCAAGTGGTGGAAGGCTGTCTTCTTTACCCACTCTGCATTCATCTATCTTACACCTTTGATGGCATATTTTCCTTCCCCTTTTCCCCATTTCCCCCTGAACATTGGAAGCTGCCTTATACTGAGTCAGCTCAGTATTGTCTACACGGAACTGGCAGCAGTGCTCCAGGATTTCAGACAGTGGTTTCTCCCAGCCCTACCTGGAGATTCCAGGGATGATGAGGATGTTGAAGAAAAAAGGCTTGTTATATTACGTTTCTATCCTGCCCTTCCTCCCGATGCAGTCCAGGATGGCAAACACGCAAGTGGTAAAAAATAAATACAGTGGTATCTCTAGTTACGAACTTAATTCATAATGGAGGTCCGTTCTTAACCTGAAACTGTTCTTAACTAGAGGCGTGCTTTTGCTAATGGGGCCTCTTGCTGCCGCTGTGCCGCTAGCACACGATTTCCGTTCTCAACTCGAGGTAACTCTTCCAGGTTAGCGGACTTTGTAACCTGAAGCATTTGTAACGTGAGGCGACGGCATATGTAACTCGAGGTACCACTGTGAACCATTTATAAAACAATTCCAATATAGATGCAGGCTGGGAAAGATCTCTACTTAATATGCTTCCTAGAAAAGGAAAGTATTTAGTAGGTTCCAAAAAGACAACAGAAATGGTGCCTGTGTGATATTTAGCAGGAGTGAATTCCGAAGGGTAGGTGCCACAACACTAAAGACCCAATTCCTATATTTTGCAGAACGGACCTCCTGATAAGATGCTATCTGCAGGATGCCCTCTGCTGCAGAATGCAGCCATTGATTGGGTATATAAGGGGTGAGACAATCTTTCAAGAATTGAACCCGAGAGCTTCTGCCCACCCCTCCCCCTTCCGCCCTCCCCTGAAAGGGAGAGAATATTGCCTTAATTCCCTCTTCTTTCTTGATTTTATGTTACCCACCCCGTTGCTCTTATTTGAAGATAGGGAATTTCCCTCAGCTAGAATTACGGTAATATTACCCAAAGTTTCTTGAGTGGGGCAGGGGCTCCTGTGGAAACTTATCTAGATCTAATGATAAAAAAACAAGACCCCCAGGGTTGGAGGGTGCACAGAGGAGGGGGAGGGAATAGGC
Organism: Zootoca vivipara; assembly: GCF_963506605.1. Classification (NCBI taxonomy): domain Eukaryota; kingdom Metazoa; phylum Chordata; class Lepidosauria; order Squamata; family Lacertidae; genus Zootoca; species Zootoca vivipara. The sequence continues at coordinate 79,410,583 of NC_083281.1, forward strand.
TGAAATAATTATAACATGCCCTTCAGAAGGGGAAGGGATTAACAGCAGAATATAGGAGTGGTCTCTTTGATCTTCTGATCTGTCTCCTATCTCTGGGAGCTGTGTCTGTGTCCCAGTTTCCTGTGCAAAGCATTCTCTCTACCCAGGCCCTTTACTATTTTTGAGTGTTAGAGATGGGGAATAAATGGTTAAACGGTCCACAGTTCAGTAACTTAATTTAGGCAAAAGAAAACAGGAAGAGGCGGGAAGGGGGAGGCAATTAACTGCCTTGGTGAGGACTACATGCTTGAAGACACATGCTACTCATTGAGGCCTGCCTTCTTTTAAAATAATAATAATATGGCACTAATAAACTAAACTTCTTTCCAAACTTCATATCACTGGCTTATAAAGGGTAACAATCAGATTATAATATGTCTTTCCCTGCCTCTCCTTGTGTGTCACCTTTTGATTTTATGGATATTTTCTTCTCTCTTTGCTCTTTCTCTTGAGGTTTGCTTTGGTGACTGAACAATAGATGCTTGAACGTATTTCGACTCTTGTGATCTTTTGTTGTCTTCTCATAAGCAGTTGTTTTTTTTAAGCAGATGCCTTGTAAGGTGACTTTGCTTGCCTGCGAATGTCCTCCTTTTAATTATGCAGCAAGGAACATAGGAAGGTACTGAGTCAGACCAATGGTTTGTCCAGCTCAGCAGTGTCTACACTGACTGGAAGCAGCTTGCCAGGGTTACAGATAGGGCTGGGAATGTCCCCTGTCGTGAGATGCTGGGGATTGAACATGCCATGTTTTGCATGCAAGGGACACGCCACTGAGCCATAGCAGCAGATCACCCATAGATCCTAAACATTCAAGAACTTAAGGCCTGCAGCTTCCAGCCAAGAATGTGAGCAGCTGGTGTGTCCTGGCTGGAAGCGATGCGTGGGCAGGTCTAACTCAAGTTTGTCAAATCAGTTTCATTTTGCCATGGTCCTATTTTGTCCTGATTTCCTAGGAGAGTTTGCTTCTAAGTACTAAACTGGGAGCTGTCTGATTCCCCCTGGAATGCTAGAACTGCTTGCCGTGATGATGATAGAACTGCTTGCTGTGATGATGATATAATGCTGTTGACACCCACAACACAAATTGTATGTGTGTGTGTGTGTGTGTGTGTGTGTGTGTGTGTGTGTGTGTGTATGCACACGTACACTTTGGCACCACAAAGTTTTGTGCCACAAAGAAGCCCTTCGTGCCGAATCAGTTTTTTCTAAAAATGACTCTACACTATTTTAGTAGCTGGGAATTACTGTCCTTGCTGCTGAATTATCTCAAACTATTTTAATGCCCCAGGGAGACACTGGCCAGTCTCTCTTTCCACTGTACATGTATGGTCATTTCTGAGAAGGTGTCAAAGTTCCCTTTTATAGTCAGCACCCATTTTGCTCAGTGAATGCAGCTTAGTGAGCACATACTCTCTCCTTCACATCTAGCGTTTTCTATATACTTGTAAGGGATTAAATGGGGCAAACTAAACATCCCACTGCAACTGCATGAAGGCGGAGGCCCCTAATTGCACTGGGCAGTAGAACAGCTTGATCCTTTTCCTGCCAGTAGCTTTTCCTCTGAAACAGCACCATCCAGTTTCCCAGGCCCTTGCAAACACAGCTCTGGAACTCAGGGTAAAAGTAGGGGAGGAGGGAAGTGACAGGGGTCACATGATACATTTAAAGCTCTACAATACCACTTCAAGTAGTCGTGACTTGCTCCAAAGAACCCTGGGACTTGGTTACAAGTGCTGAGAGTTGTTAGAAGACCCGCTATTCCCTTCTCAGGGCTGCAATTCCTAGAGTTCCCTGTGAAGAGGGATTGATCATTAAACCACTCTGTCTCAGTGGGGGGATCTTAGGCCTGGGAACTAAATGTGGCCCTCAAGGCCCCTCTAAAACTGGCCCTCTAAACTCTCTGCCCCCCAACTCAGATTTAATGTTAGAGTGCAGCAAAGGGTGATGGGGAGCAAAGCGAACACAGTTGGATGAAGGCTGTCGTGCCTGTAGCTTCCCCCAAAGCATCTGACTGGTCTGGTCACCATAAGAAGCAAGAGCCTGGTAGATAGCTCTCAGGTGTGGCCCAGGAGGGCTCTTCTTGTGTTCACATCATTATTTTTGACCTTCGCATTTCTTTCCACAGAGCTCAGGGTGGTGTGTATCGAGTGAGGCTGGTTGTTCCATTTTTAACTTCACAACAACCCCGTGAAGTAGTTTAGGCCAAGCATGGTTGGCACAAGGAGGGGGGGTGCCGATGCAGAACTAGGAGGAGGAGTGTCTATGGACTAAAAAGTATGGTTAATGTCAGCCATGGAGCTTCACGCTTTCGCAGGGATTTGAACCAAGATTGCCCTACCCATCTCCACAAAACAGAGATGGGCAAATCTGTCGCTGACTGACGTATCTCTCAAGATTCTCATTTTTCCCAATCGCAAATTCAGCTGTTGGCATTTCTACATCAGTGTGCGAATGATTATTTTTATTTTTAAATCCTCATGAAAAATCATCAGCATTTTAGTGTGAGTGTGCATTTCTCCTAACACTTTTTTTTTTGCAAAGCAGTTATCTAAAATATAATGCATTTTTGGTATGTTATTTTCATGGATCACTTTACTCCAGTGCATGCATTTTTGTACACATTACTTGGCTGAAGAATCTGGTGAAGTGCGAATTTTGAAGGATGGCTGTGCTTTCATTCACATACTGTTTCAGCAATTGTGAATGAGCTAAGCTTGCTTAACTGGGTCAAATTTCTCCCCACCTCTACCCTCCACACTCTGTCTGCTCTGTTGCCTCTTTCAGCCTATACCCTGTGTACTCTTCCTTGGTGCTCATCAGTGTTTCCTCTTGTGCTGAGCTCACCTGAAGCCTTCATTCTTTGTCTTCATTTCTAATTCACAGACCTCTTTCTTTTCTTTTGCTGTCTGCTCCACCTCCAGCCTTTTCTAAGCACATTGAGCTGTTTGCTTCCTAGGAAATGCTGGGCCCAGAGCATCTGCAGAGCTGCGCCTCTGCCAAAGGCTTTGAAGCAGGCTCTTTTTTGGATTCCTCTGCACTTGGCTGGCTTTCCTGCCATCCTCCCTCTCCTCAATCCTGATCTCCTGAGATTGGGCCCTGATTGGCAAATGCTTTGTCTGTGGAGTAGAAAATTTTGTCCAGGAGGCGAAATGGGCAAAGCTCTCTGCTTCCTATCAAGAGAAATGTGGCATTCTAACAAGGCCCCCTGGAACAACTTCTTCTTCTTCTTCTTCTTCTTCTTCTTCTTCTTCTTCTTCTTCTTCTTCTTCTTCTTCTTCTTCTTCTTCTTCTTCTTCTTCCCAAAACAACATGTGAACCATTCTTCAAAATTGCAGTTCTTTGAATTTTGCAATGCAGTTCTCTAACCAAAAGTATGTGTCTATTAGGAGAACATGTGCATGAACACTATTATTATATATTATTTATCAGATATATAGGCTTTCTTTTCTCCTAAATCAGGCTTCCTCAACCTCGGCCCTCCAGATGTTTTGAGACTACAATTCCCATCATCCCTGACCACTGGTCCTGCTAGCTAGGATCATGGGAGTTGTAGGCCAAAAGCATCTGGAGGGCCGAGGTTGAGGAAGCCTGTCCTAAATGAACCCAGATAGGCTCAACAACAAGAGATAAAACATCGTTAAAATAAGTTCAATACAGATGCAGACTGAGAAAATTCTCAACAAAAGAGGATGACCTTCCGTAGGTGTTGAAAAGACAACAGAGATGATGCCTGTGTAATTGTACAGGTGGGGCTACCTTTGAAGGTGACTCTTTATTAGAAGAAACAAGGCCTGCTCACAGGTGCCAGGTCTAAGGAGCACAGCAACTCTTCTCAGTAGGTTTCCCCCTATGAGGCAGTTGTGGAGGCTGATGGTGGCACAGCGCTTCCCCATTTCACCCAGCTTGCTTTGCATGCTATGTGTTTTGCCTGGCGCTAATGAGCTTTGCTGTTTAGCCTCTGTGTTGTTGTTTTTTTGTAAATTAAATTAACTGAGAGCACGTCTCAGTGGGTGTGCATTTGAGTGCTGATCATAACACTGTAGGGAGGTTGGGAGGAAGGCCTTCAGGACCCACCAATCATATTCTTCCAAGAGGGCAGAGCTTACCCTTTGCATCCAAAACAGGCCCTCTGTTTCCTTTTTACCTGCCCTGGAGCATCTTGAGCGGCTGTTGCTTGCCTCTTCTTGTGTGTGTAAACAGATTGAATGCTACTAGGCACAGCTGAGGCTCAGGACGGGAATATAGATGCTCATGTGTGTACATGCACAGACACGGACACACACAAATTTGATTTGGCTCGCATTTAAAGGCAAACCTACCTAATTTACAAGGAAGGACGTGGGTGGCACTGTGGGTTAAACCACAGAGCCTAGGGCTTGCCGATCAGAAGGTCGGCGGTTTGAATCCCCGTGATGGGGTGAGCTCCCGTTGCTCGGTCCCAGCTCCTGCCAACCTAGCAGTTCAAAAGCATGTCAAAGTGCAAGTAGATAAATAGGTACCGCTCCAAGCGGGAAGGTAAACGGCATTTCCGTGTGCGCTCTGGTTCACCAGAAGCGGCTTTGTCATGCTGGCCACATGACCTGGAAGCTGTATGCCGGCTCCCTCGGCCAATAACGTGAGATAAGCGCCGCAACCCCAGAGTCGGTCACGACTGGACCAAATGGTCAGGGGTCCCTTTATCTTTACCTTTACCATATGCAAATAGAATAACAGCCACCCTTCAGAATTCTCACCTCTCTGAATTTGCAATGCACTTCTCCAGCCAAGCCATGCATACAAAAAAAAGTACATACTGAGGTAAAGTGTGCACAACAATGCATATAGTACTGAAAATAGCATACAAGAATGCATTATATCAGGGAAAATTGCATACAAAAAATGTGTGTTATAGGGATAAAGGTAAAGGTACCCCTGACTGTTAGGTCCAGTCGTGGACGACTCTGGGGTTGCGCGCTCATCTCGCTCTATAGATAAATGCACATAAAAACGCTGGTGAATTTCCATGAGACTGCAAACTGATGTGGAAATGTGAAGAACTGGCCTGAATACTAGGGAGTGGGGAAACTGAGAGAAACTGAAATGGAGAGATTTGCTCATCCCTACACATCTAATGAGAGAAAAGAATGCTAATTGAAGGGAAATGAAATTGATCACAAGGCATTGGAGTGGAAATACACCTTCCACTCTCTCCTCCTGACAAAAGGTGCTTTCTGCAGCTGTAAGAGTAGCAGAAAGTCAACAGGGGCAAAGAAGGCTGTATCTCTGCATTGTTGAATGCAGAAAGAAATCTGTTGAATTTCTTCCCTGCCATGCACCTGTTATAGAACCTCTGCTGAGGGTGGTAGTAGGAAGATGATGAGTGACTCAAGCTTGAGATGTTGGTATGTCAGACTCACTGGCCTCCCTTACATTGTGCAGGGTACAACTGTTAGTTAGTTGTCCTCCGTGTTACTGAGGTCCGGTTGGCCTTAACCAGAAATTGTGCATTTAGCATTACCACTAGTTCTGTACTATGCAACGCTCTTTTGCCAGAGATTCAGCAAGTATCGTTCCTTTTGACTTTGGAGACAGTTTGTTTTCTATTCCAATAGGCTTAAGCAGTCGTTAACGATTTTCCCGAGAAGCCAGTCATTTTTATGATTGCTCTATATTGCTTTTATTTTTATTTTAAAAGGATGGTGTACATTGCCCTGATGTTTTGTGAGAGGGCGGTATATAAATACATTTATAAGCAAACAGACATCTGGAGGACCACAGGTTCTAGGGCTGCCATATGTCCACATTTTCCCGGGATTTCAAAGGCAGATTGAATTGAACGGGTGCCTTGGTTTTTACTTCTTGAAATATGGCAACCCTACAGGTTCCCTATTTCTGACATAGTGCAAACTTGCTAGGTCCCAGGAAGGAGATTGTAGCCCCTTTACTCCTCTCCTACTCCTCTAACTCAGCACAATAGCTAAGACAAGGGTTATCTTAGTCCAGCTTATTTGACTGCTGCTCCTCTTGCTTGCTCATTTCAAATCCCAACCCCCGGCCACCATTCTTGCTTGCCCTGCCACCACAAACCCCAGCTTGCTCACCTACCACCCCGCTCGCTCGCCCCTCCACCTGCCTGTTTCAGATTTTCCCCTCACCCTGGAGCATGTACAGCCTGTCACCAGTGTGACAACGGACTAGTGCAAATAGATACCACACATACACACACTTCTATATGTACATAGGAAGCTGTTGCCCTTATCAAGTCAGATCATTGCTCCATGTAACTCAGTATATATTATCAGCACTGATTGACAGATGCTCTCCAGGGTTTCAGATGGGACAATTCCCAGGTTTATATGGAGGTGCTGAGGGCTGAACCTGGAACCTTGAGCCACTTGAGGTGCTGCACCCCTAACCTATGGTCCTTTCCCATGCACATTTATAAGGCACATCTAGAATTAATTTTGAACGCACATTTAACATGCACACTTAGAAACAATTACTGTAACTTACGTTTAAATGGAAACACAGTACATCTCAACGTGTACCCATTATCGAGATGGGGCATGTAACCCCAAAACCTGAGAGATGAAAACATGCTCAGCCTTTCTCCCTTTGCTCATGTGCAGAGAGAGGGCTCATGCAAGCAGCCATAACAAAACACTTTCTCTCTGAATAGCAAATGCCACATGTAAAATGCAAAGCCGTGCCATTCTGCCTTTATTCTCTGCAATGAAATGTAGTTTTGCCATTTAAAACACACACACAAACCGACAACTCTGTTCTTTGCCAAGGAAAAAGAGAAGGCAGCTGTCCCCATGATAAACTGTGGTACTCCTGCAAGTAGAGTACATCTGCAGCAAAACAAAACAAGAAATGTTTGCTTTGCCAATTTATTTCCAGAGTTAGGAAGTTTTGCTGCTTAACTGTTTCTTTCCCATCATGGACCCCAAGAAGCCACTTGCTTTTGCTTCTAGATGCACAGCGCAGGAGGTGGGCCAATGCCTTGAATACCAGCAGATGAAACCCAAAGCCCCCTTTGCCCCTCCTCTGCTTTCCTTGCACCCCCAGGGGATATTCCAGGCAGCCAGGAAGGAAGGGAGTGTATGTTCCAAAGAGGCAGCAGAGTGCAAAGTGGTTTGCAACTGACTGCTGAAGAGAGACTGTGCCAGAGCCTTTCGCCGGCTGGGCTTCTCCTTGGCTGCAGTCCAGTTGGGAACATAGAGCTGAGAGAAGTCCAAGGCCAGGGGACAAGTTCATCTTCCCACAGTCCCTGTCGCATTCAAAGGTCAAGGCTCTGTGCATTGAAATAGGCATTAGTGGCTGATTCCCTCCCCCCCCCACTTCCTTTGCAATTTTGTTTGCCTGTTCCTCTGAGGGTCTGTTTCCTCCATAGGGCAGAAGAACATTAGCACAGTGTGGCGGCCAGAGAGTTGGAATCCAGGGTTCTAATCTCCACTCAGCCACAAAGTCCAGTCACCAGCTCTCATTTTAACCTACCTCCCAGTGTTGTTGTTGTGGTGATAATAATAATATGCAGAGGTGGAGGACTATTTATATCGGACATAAACAATCACAGGCGCAACCAACTAATTCTAGTTTTGCCTCCATCCTCCTCCCTACTGTGCTCTACAGAGACAACACTGAGACTAAGAAGAAGGAAACTGACAGCCAGTTCCATCACCCTAAAGATGTAGGTTGGTGGGGATTGGCTCGGGGCACACTGAGCTTTGTGAGGCAGTGCCCCATTTGCTCCAGTGGCCCAGCCTCCACTGAAGGGCCGTGGCTCAGTAGTCTGTTTTGCTATGGAGAACTGCTGCCAGTCAGTGTATACAGTACTGAACTAGATGGACCAAATGTCCTATTCAGTATAAGGCAGCTTCCTATGACACCACATTGAGCTCTGTGGAGAAAATGTGAAATATAAAGACAATTTTTTTTAAAAAAAATGTCATGCTCACCACATGGCTGATGCTGCAAATGGCATCCATACATCCAGTCCTGGTAACATCTCCCCCACTGCATGTGTAACAAGAAGGAGCCCAAACTAGTTCCAAGATTTTGGTGGGGGGGGGGCAGGCAAAGCATTTCTCTGTGCCTCCTCCTCCATTGGTGGGAAGCACAGCTCAGAGCAACACTAAGCATCCGTGTCCAGCTGCCCAGCTGCCATTTTTACTTTCCATAATGCCTGCAGTGCGCTGTTGCTCAGGAGCATTGTGGGAAATAAAAATGGCATCTAAACCATTTCATTGTGTAGCGTCATTGCTAGGGACATTCAGGCCACATTTCTTCTGTAGGGAGCAGCAGCAGGGCTGCTGAGCGAAGCCAAGCAACCTCTTAGCAATTTAGCTTCTTTTCTTTACTTTTTAAAGAAAAAACCTCAATTACCCTGTTGAAATGTAAGTACACTCCCGCCTAAAAGTGTTATGGCATACACATACTCCTCAATATATCATCTATCTATCTATCTATCTATCTATCTATCTATCTATCTATCTATCTATCATCTAATCTATCTATCTATCTATCTATCATCTATCTATCTTTAGGAGGAGTTTTTACACACATACTGCTCCCTGCAAAGTGTCAAGAAAAATTGAGTTTAATAATTTGATCCAACACTTGTTGAATGTGCTTTAGGTTATCCCAGGCTGAGACCCAGTAAGGCAGGTGTGGGGAGTCTCCAGCCCAGGGGCCAAATATGGCCCTAGAAGCCTCTCCCAATAAAAGCACCTCCTCTCCAAACATCCCCTCCCTCACCAGCCCTGCCTCAAGTGCTTTTACCTGGACAGAATGTGTCCTTGCACTGTGATGATAATTCTTGCTTGCTTTAACTAAAATTAAAATTGAAGTGAATGAAAAATCGCCCAAGTTCTCGCTGCAGAAGGAACTTAATTCACATTCAGTTCACCTGGAAATTACAGGAGCTACTTTCAGGTATAACCCAGATATTTTTGAATTAATCCAGTGGATTAGTTAAAACCTTAATTAGTTCATTCCGAGCATTGAGAGAAAGGAATAATGGATGCTCACTTGATTTGTGAAGGAAGCTTAGGACTGAGAGGCTCAGAAGAGATGAATCTGTATTCCAAAAGGAGTTATTGCCTGGGAAGGAATGGGGTGATAGTTGTAGGTGATTCATGAAAAGACCTTTCTCTGCTCAAGGCACTAGCAAAAATATGTCTCCATCACATCAGTGTACCTCTTTTCCCACTACCATTAGTTGAAGAGCAGGCTGTTGAATTGGCGCGAGTCATGCAACAATGCAGGAATGTTGGTGCATGACTGTGAGTCCATGACACTGCCTAACTTGAGAGATAAGTTGAGCAAGCAAGCTATTTTTTTTTAAGCTAGGGGTTTCCTTTGCACTCTGAATATCTCTCCTTCTGATTTTATCCCACCACCTGTTCTGGTGACACTTGCATTTTGTCATCTGCACGGACCTAGGAAGGCTCAGAATCCGAGCCAGATGGCTTGGGATCAAATATGCATGGAAACTCTTCCTGGTCCTGCTTTATGCCTGGAAGCAGAGCGTTTATCTGTGTCCGCTTCATGATACTAATTAAATACACAGATATCCTACACAGACCCTCCTTCTCACTTCCTAAAAAAATGGGGGGAAGGGAGAACCAAATATAGGACCCTATATTTTGTTTCTGCATCTAAATAAGTCAACGGATGTCCCCATTGTTCAATTACCCCTATCTTTCCTTAGACATTCAGCAATCAGGTGGAAGGTGGTCCTGGCAATGGCTGCGTGGATTGTGTGCAGTGGCGCTGAGCACTTGCAAGCCAAGCAGCAATTGTGCCGTCCCCCGAGCCCAGGACCAAGAAGGCAAACGAGAGATTAGCAAGTGTGCTAGCATACAAATTCATTTCCTATCTATAGGGGTGGGTGGTTCTAATTTCCACAATCTTAAATTCAGTCCTCCACATTTCCACAACAGTTCGCGATTTGTTTATTTTTTTTTAAAAAAAGTCCTTGTTCATCAGCATTTTAGTGCAAACTTCTCATAAAATATGCATCTTTTGTGTGTGAGATTTTGCCAAATATAAACATTTTCCACATTTTTAAAAGAAATACGTGCAGTTTTATGAGCACAATGCCCAGTTTGTGCAGTTCACCCTATAACAAAAGTTATCAGTACTGGCTACACAATAAAAAGGAGCAAGTTAAAAACAGCCCCTGTGGGAAGGTTAATACTAATAAGTGCATTGATAGGGGGGTTGGCTAGATGATATTTGATGTCATTCACAGTTCTCCATGGTTCCACAATTCTGACACGTCCAAGAATATGTGCATCTGGGACTTCAAATTCCCTCTGCCCCAATGGGCATAAAAGCATTTGGGGTAACACATAACACCTATGTGTGCAGAAGTACAACATTAGGACTCAAAATCAACCCTACTGGGTTTTCCCAAATGCTTAAATGTATAATGGTGACTAGTGATTTTGATTCCCTAATTAATAAGCTTTTTTAAAAACCTGCTACATCATCTTTTTCTTAAACTCTTATGCCCACCCACACTTATGTGTTCTGGGTGCCATCCTTTTTTATTGATGCAACAGACAATTTGGATTTACGAGACCACGAGGCATCAGGTGGCTTAAGGACTAAAGTGTGGCAAGTGTGGTGGTTAGAGCTGGGGTGTGTGTGTGCTTTTCCAGCCCAAGGGCCATATGCCCTTCTGTGCCATCTTCTGTGGGCCACATAGCAGGTGGTGGGTGTGGCCAGAGGCAAAAAGAGGGCAAAACAAGGAAAGCAAACGTTATCTTTCTTCAGTAGGCTAATTTCTACACACATTCACACTCCCCATCTGTATCCTCCATCCAGGCAAGCGAGAATCATTATCAGAGTTATGCAAACCAGAGTCAATGAGGAGTATGACCTGGAGCAAAAAGGTGTGGGGTTGAGAGCCAGACTGATGGGAACTATTTGGTGATGGGCCGAGGTTCTCTAGCCCTGTGCTAAGAAGAAGAATAGCTTGGATTTTATATCCCGCTTTTTTACTACCCGAAGGAGTCTCAAAGCGGCTAGCAATCTCCTTTCCCCTCCTCCCCCACAACAGACACCCTGTGAGGTGAGTGGGGCTGAGAGACTGCAGAGAAGTGTGACTAGCCCAAGGTCACCCAGCAGCTGCATATGGAGGAGAGGAGACGCGAACCCAGTTCCCCAGATTACAAGTCTACCGCTCTTAACCACTACACCACACCACACAAATAAGACGAGCCTGCTGGATCAAGCCAATGGCCCATCTAGTCCAGCATCCTGTTCTCACAGTGGCCAGCCAAAGGAAGGCCTTTCTGAGGTGATAGCAAGCAGCAAACACCATTTCTGAACGCTTGTCGTTCCTTCTTGCAATTTTAACTGTGAGTCACGTGAAGGTGCAAGTCATGGGATACAGTATTAGGAAAATCCCTGCTTGATCTCCCATAGTGAGTAAGCTCCCAAGGAGGTCACATTTGGAGATATCAAGGTTTGTGAGGGTAGCATGTGGCTCTGGAAGACAGATGTCAGAGACTTTCCATCCCAACGGCCAGAGTTGCTCCCGAGGCTTTGTGACTGAAGTCACTTCCCCTTTCCCTACACCAGTTCTGCCTCTCATTTTATAACTTTGGTCTGCAAGTGGTTAGGGCTGCTTTGAACCACCCCATAGCCTTTCATATTCATTGTGGGGCCCATACAGGCATCCTTTTTTATTGTGCATTCATGAAGATTTGTGGTATTGGGGCAGTTCTGTGTACTCCTGCTTCCAGAGGTGCATTTAGGGCAGGGCAACCTGTTCCCCTGAGAAGTGTAGTTTGTTAAGGGAGCTTGAAATTACCACTCTGTGAGAGGTAAACTATGGTTCCCAAGATTCTTCGGCAGAGTGGAAGGAATGTGTTTTACAGATGTGTGTTGTGTACACAAGCTTTGACAATTGGTGTCACCCAGAACTTGATTCCCCATTGTATAGCAATTTTTAAATCACTTTAGTTCCTGCTCACATTACAGGGTTCTCTGTGCTTACCACTGTCAGGGATTGAACTTGGGACCTTTCTGCCAGTTTCCAGATGGGCTGTACCACTGAGCAATGTCTCCTCTCCATGCCACATGCACCCTGTCAAATCAGTGGTCCATTCAATCCAGAACTGTCTATTCTGATTGGTAGAGGCTCTCCAATATGTTTGAGGCAGGGGTGCTCTCTACTGTAGTCTCTTTAGCTGGAGATGCCAGGTCTTGGTCCTAGGACCTTTGGGTGCAGAACACGTGCTCTGCTACCAAGCTATGGAAATAGAAATGAGGTTACACTATAAAATCAGAATTCAGTTCAAAATGCTTGGTGGATTATTATCGTTGTTTTTAATTTCAGTAGGCAACAGAAGTTCAGAAGACCTCAATCTAAGCCGTTAAGGGCCTTGCTAATTAATACAAGAACCTGGTGTAGTAGGATATGGGCTTCACCACCCTTTTCACAAACTTTCCAGGAGCTTCTCATTGAAATTATATAAAATTAACTCCTGTTTCTCCAGCTCTCTGTCGGCACCCAGCAAGGAAATGGCAGTAACAAATCAGATATATCGGCAGCACATTCCGAGCCGCCTCCCCTGCAAAACTCCTGTCTGCCTCCTTTTTTAAATCCAAAAAGCAAAATGCACCAATCTTTAGAGGGACAACAGAAGGGAGAGGGAGGAGTTGGTCGGTTGAAAGGAGAAATACATTTAATCCCTTTAATATTTTAAAATTTAATTATTTCCAAATTAGGTTAGCGAGTCTGACAAGAATCCTGCATCTAAAGTACGGAGCCCAGGGGCAGCTTTGGAAAATGAGACGAGAAATTAATATAAAAAAGGAACCCTTTCGCTTCAAGGCAGCAGACTGGAACACTGGCATTCCATTACTCTGTCTGTCTGCTGAATTCATTTAGCATCTGTGGCTTAAATAGAATAGCTCTATAGAGGCATGCTGCAGGCTGCGCTTGGCTTGCTGAGGCATTTCCCTCTGGAGGAATCAAACCGCATCAGAAAGAGGGCTGCAATTAAAATAATTCGGTTTCCTGATAAGATACCAAGAGGGTCAGACCAAAGGCCTGTCTAGTCCAGCGTTCCTCTGTCCCAAGCAGTTGACATCCAGATGTGCCTGAGAAATCCACCAGCAGGATATAACAATCAGTTTATTTGTTGCTTTTTTATTGTGCCCTTCCAAGGATAGTGTACAACATGCTCTTCCTCTTCCCCATTTTATCCTCAGAACAGGAACTCTGTGAGGTAGGTTAATCTGAGAGACCATGGTTGGCCCAAGGTCATGTCGTGAATTTCATAATTGTGGGTGGATTTGAACTCAGGTCTCCTCTGTCCACATCCAACACTCCCACCAATACTCCAATGGGAAACAGCCATCTGTTCCTGTTTGCTCAGAAAGGCATCCCACCCCTGAACACAAAGGTTCAATCTAGCCATTGATGGATATGACCTCCATTATTTATTAAAGGGGGGAGCTGCAACAAAATGTTGCAGTTTGTCCATCCCTAAGTGGGGGGGGGGAGTATTTAACGGTCAAAAGCAGCACTTTAAAATTCAGTGCAGAAATTGATTGGAAGTCAGAGATAGAACAGCATAGCTATAACATGACCATAATGCCCAGTCCCAGTTAGTAATTTAGTATTGGCATTCTGCACTAAATGCAGTTTCCAAACAGTCTTCAAAGGAAGCCCTGCCTACAGTGAATTACAGTAGTCTAACTTGGAGTTTGCCATAGCATAGATATTTTAGCCCAGCCTATCTCTTGTCCAGATAGGGTTGCAGCTGGCAGACCAACCAAAGCTTAGAAACAGCCACTGTGCTGTGGAACTGTGTCATTGTTATATAATCCTGTTAAAAGCAAGCGCTCCAACACAGAAGAAGGCCGGGGGTATGTGTGTGCAACTGTAGGAAGGTTATAGCAGAGGCAGCATTAATTTTGCAACAACAAGCAAAATTGCCTTGATTGCAGCACCCCACTGCTTTTTAGTCTGTGTTGGAGATTATCTTAAAATGCTGCTCCTCTCCAGCCTGGCATAGATTTTTGGGTGATTCTGGGCCATCAAAGCTTTACAGCAGTTTCGGTTGTGATTATTACATAGACTCTTATTCCTGCTACTTGATGTTAGACAGCCAGCTGGAAGGAAAGGCAGGGGGCAGGGAGGAGAAAGATTCATATTTAATTACAAATGTTTCACTTCTGGGCATTTTCAGCAACATCTGGAGAGCAGGAGGATGAAAGATAACCAGCAGCACCTCCCACCAAGATCAGTTGTGTCAAGCTTCCTGTTCTAATCTGGCTGCTATCCCAAGATTTATCAACAGATACTAGAAAAAATACTGTGATAGTGTAAGGGAGCATAGGGAGCAGAGTCGTGATTTAGAATGGAGAATGGTGTTGATCTGAACATACCATTTTGCCTGTATTTTGAAATTAAGCAAATTATCCACATTTGAAATCCACGATTCAAAATTTCTAAACAGAAATCATGTCATAGCTGTCAAGTTCTCCCTTTTTAAAAGTGAAATTCCCTTATGCTGAATAGGCTTCCTCGCAAGAAAAGGGAAAACTTGACAGCTATGAATCATATGCATGTATATAAGTTTGCAACGTTAATTGATTTAAATCTATTATCTATCTATATATCCATATCCCAGCCATAAAGTCCAATGTTTCAATTTGATCAGCAATGTAAGTACAACTTGGTGAGAGCATTGGATTTCCCTACCAAAAAAGCAAAATCCACCACTGAGGGCGCATCAAAATGTATATTAATTTATGCCATTGTGGAAGCACACTTGCTGCATCGTGTATAGATGTACCTACTCATCTCTAGGTATAAGCTCAATAAAAACGTCTCTGTTGCATTGTAGCAGAAGCTGGATGCCCACAACACTGATTGGTTAGTGTCTGTTATGTCATATGTCCTCTCTGTTGAGCCAAGCAAGAGCATTTGGGCGACACCAGTGATAAGAAATTTGTCCTCTGTGTTTCTAATATGTTTATGTATTTTTATTGCTGTATTTTCTTCCTTGGCATAAATCTTAGTCTGGAATACCGTAAATCCTATTGAACAATGGTGTGACTTACTACTGTGTCAACATACAGAGAGTTGACCTGTTAGTCAATTAATCACACAAGTTCGCCTATTCATTAGTCAATTAAGTTTGCATGTAAGAAAAAAGTGAGAGTTTTAAAAAGAAAAGAAAACATACTTTGTTTTTGAGTTATGATGCACACTGTGTCACCCTAAGCATCACCTTAGAAGTAGAGATTTCATTTTCTCTCACTTTCTCATGAAAATTCATCAATAGTTTAGTGGGCATTTCTCCTAATATGTATATTTTTGCTAGCAATTTCCCCTAAAATAATGCATTTCTGGTATTTTCATTTGTAAGTACACTTTCCCTTAATAAGCACATTTTGTACTCTTGTTTTTAACCTTCTTTCTTTTGCTTGAGGAACTGCATTGCAAAAAATCAGAGAAGTGCAACTTTTGAAAGGTAGCAGTGTTTCATTTCTGCAGATTATTCTGAAAGAAGTGCGAAATAGATAGGATTGTACTAAAATGAGAACCGAATCAAATTTCTCCCCTTAACTCCAGGAAGCTTTTTTGGTTTTGTTTTGTTTTTAAAAGCAAAAAGCAAAAAGAAATGTCTGAACTTCTGGACCACACTTATGGAAAACCACAGGTGGGGAATCATAGAATCATAGAGTTGGAAAATACCACAAGGGCCATCCAGTCCAACCCCCTGCCAAGCAGGAAACACCATCAAAGTATTCCTGACAGATGGCTGTCAAGCTTCCGCTTAAAGACCTCCAAAGAAGGAGACTCCACCACACTCCTTGGCAGCAAATTCCACTGTCGAACAGCTCTTACTGTCAGGAGAGTTGTGCTTGTGGACTTCCCATAATGGACATATGATTGGCAACCATGAGAATGTTTGCTTATTTATTATATTTGTTCAGCACTGTTTTCAAGATGTGCCAAAAGGCATAACCCAGAGTAAAACATAGGAATCGTAAAAGTGTTCATCCATCAACTACCATTGTCTGCTAGCCACAAAAGCCTATCAATGGCTACTAGCCATGATTGCTACCCTCTACCTCCAGTTGCTGGAAGCTCTTGTGCCTGGTTCCTGCTTGCGGGTTTCTCCCAGGCATCTGGCTGGACACTATGAGGACATGAGGCTGGGCTAGATGGGCCGCTGGCCAGGCTTTTCTTACATTGACTTCCCTGAAATCGCTGTCTTCACCATTAATGAACCTCTTCTTATAAAGTACCTCCAAGCAATTTCACATTACAACATATATAAAACAATTGCAGGTATAAAAACAATTAAAACAACTGCCAATACAAAAGCAGTTTCCATTCCGGCTGGGGATAGTAAATCTCTTAGAATGATTACCGAAAGAGGAAAGTCCTTCCTAGCCATGTCTACCTCATTGAACATCTGCTAGTGAGCATATCTGGTTCTGTGTACAGGGCCTCACCACTGTAGGCACTTAATAAATGTGCAATATAGTTTATATTACGGTTACTAGTTGCTGGGCATGATTCTTCCTTCTGGACAGACACCTTTTGTCACCTGTGCTTGGTGGACAGCTAAGCTGGAATTGATCAAATGCCTTTCCTGTCACACTCTTCCCCCCCCCACACACACACCTCAAACCCTGTTTTATTTCAAGATTCTCCACTCTTTACACAAGGTTAGCTCACC
The DNA here is from genome assembly GCF_963506605.1 of Zootoca vivipara. Lineage (NCBI taxonomy): Eukaryota > Metazoa > Chordata > Lepidosauria > Squamata > Lacertidae > Zootoca > Zootoca vivipara. The sequence continues at coordinate 79,427,325 of NC_083281.1, forward strand.
TGTTCCGTGGCAGTCACAGCTTCAGCAAGCAAGCGTGGGTGTGCCTATGAGGAAAATTAATGGGAAGCAGTTAGGTTTAGCGGGGAACTTGAGCAATTAGGAGGTGATCTCCAGGAGCAGAAAATTGCCTTCCTATCAGGTAAACAAGCTCAGTCTTTGTTGTAAGGAAAATAAAAACCATTGAAAGGGTGGAAGACTAGGAGAGCCTCCTGAGACAATGGCAGCAATACCATAGATGATTTCTCTCTCTCTTAGAATGATAGCACTAAAGGCCCCTTTCCTACCCCTAGCACCCTGGTTATGCTGCAGAACAGGTTTGGTATACAATTTTACATGAAGAACTATTTTAATGTAGGTATGGTAAGTGTGGGGAAGAAGGTGTTTAAAAAATGAGGTGCCAGTATTTATATATTGGTGGAAGTGCTGTGGGTGCCAGCTCAAAATGTCTGCCATGGGCAGCAGAAACAGAGGTTCAAATTACTTAGTACCAGGAAATACTGTCCCCCTAAATCTCTGGATACTGTACCCCTTTTACTAGAAAGAGAAGAAATAGATTATATTAATCCAAGTCATAGTGTCCATTGGTCCTACTTTCCACAGGACTGTGCTCTTTTTGATGGGCCAATATTCCGCTTTTTGGTGGACAAACAATTCACTGTTTGAAGCTGTCGTCTATACATAAGAGCACAACAGTATTCTCCCTAATTGACATCACCAGGAACTTGTATTCACAGGTTGATTGGCTCCTATACTGGAGAGAGAACAATACCATTGTGGATAGCAATCTGTGATAGCCTTACCTGCCCCACCCCATGATTTTTTTCTAATCCTCTTTTAATGCCACCCAAGTTGGTGGCGATCGCTAACTCTTCGCAGTGTGAACGCCCTAGTTTAACTATGTGCTGTGTAAAAAATGACTTTATGTTTGAAAACAAAAACAAAGAAGGGAGAGTTACAGGGGTCTTGAAATTGCCCGTCAACAGTTAGCACCTGGGTAGCAGACGCACAGTTGGCCTCGTCACTGTCAGATGTGTTGTAATTCAATTTAAATCATTATTTGTACATTTTCATTTACATATATAATTTTTCATATCTTCTCCATTGGTGATGTGAAAGTAGGCCCTAGGCCCAATGTCTCTGAATTGAGGTTTAAAACTGGTTTCAGTAAACCATAGTTTAGATTAACCACATATTGGTAAACTGTGGTTAGTCAAAAAAATAGAAATGAAAGCTTCCAATCTTATGGCCATGGTGGAGGAGAGGATTGGGTGGAAGCACACAGTCCCATGGCTCATTCATGCAATGTTATTCTATAGATTTAGTTTTATGTCTGAACAAGACCTTATTAAGATACAGTATAACCATAAGAAAGCTGGGGAGAACTTGACATAAAATTCTTAGGATTCACCTTTGAAAGAAGCATTTGAAATTAGGTCCTAGCAACTTTTTATCTTGTTATAACTGCCAGGAGTAGAGGACTTGTCTACTGATCTGATTCAGTCTAGCAGACCATGTTTTGCAAGAACAATTTTAATCAGCTTGAGATTTCTTGCAAATCGTTTTGCCTTTGAGCTCAGTTCTCAGACCACTGCCTTAATTTCTAGTTGTATGTAAAAATAAAAGGGAGCATAGGGGAAGAGGAAGAGGAAGAGGAAGAGGAAGAAGAGGAAGAAGAGGAAGAAGAGGAAGAAGAAGAAGAAGAGGAAGAAGAAGAAGAAGAAAGGGGAGACGAAACCGGGAGGTCAGATTTCAGAGAGAGTAGGGAGGAGTAAATTAAAATTGTGTGTCTCCATGTTCAAAGTTGAGGAGCTGGCATGACTTGTGAAGTGCCACTCTGAGGCACACTTGTTGTGCATGCAAAACTATGCATAGACATGCTGCGAAGCACCACATGTAAGCCGACACAGTTTTGGAAGGATCAGAAAGCTTTTCTTTCGCAGCTGTACATTTCATGGATCCAAGTGTTTCCCTATCTTGTTGTCATCTAACGAACCACAGGTGGTGGCAGACACTGGAAAAAACCCAAAATCGTTGCGCAGATGGTGGGAAAGGAAAGGAGGGAAACTGCAGACATTGTTTCCAGACTCTGAAAGGCAGGGGTGGAGACTCTGGCAGCTGCAGCCCATAACGTCAGAGGCTGTGCTGGGTAGCTCAGGAAATGCTTAATTCTGCCTGAAGCCCAGAAACGTCTTTAGCTGGGGACAGCTTTAAAATGAAGCAGAGGCACGTCAGGAAGCAGGCCTAAGGCTGAGACAGCCAACAGTTAAAATGCCTGCCAGCAAGCAGTTGAGTGCAAATGGGGCACTGCCCCGCTGATCTCAGTCTAGGGACGGTGGGAGAAATTTTATTCATTTTGTATTTAAAGGCAAGCCTACCTATTTTGCACTTTCCAGAACTAATATGAAATTTATTTACAAAATAAATAACCCTTTGAAGTCAGTATCTCTCCAAATTTTGCAATGCAGTTCTTAGAAACACACGCAAAAGTGAATGCACTGGGGCAGAGTGTGAATATAAATGCATTCATTAGTGAAGGTGACATACAGAAATGCTTTATGTTTTGCAAAAATGTGTCTATCGGGCAAAATAGCATACCAAATAAAAAAGTGTACATTGGGATAACTTTGCCCCAAAATGCCAATGAATTTTTGTGAAGACTTTTAAGGGGAGGAGCTGGTTTCAAAACATAGAGAACTGGACTTAAGAGCAGGGGAAATTAGAAGCGGAGATAAACAAAAATCAACAGATTTGCCTATCCCATCTTACAGCCAATCTTATGAGGTAGCCCTGGCTGCCAGCCTCCACATCCATAGTCTCAGTGTTGCCCTTGTAGAACTCAGCGAGGAGGTGGGAGAGGAAACTAGAATTAGTTGGCTTTGTCTGTCGTTGGTTCTGGTGCCACCTACTGTTGATCTTCCTGCCTTCTGCCCTACAAGTTCTGGTGGGCACTGGGCACTAATGCTAGCAAGTGTTCCTTCCTTCCAACTTCTCCTCCCCTTGATTTTGCCTATATACTTATAAATTAGCACCTGCACATTTTATGCAAACCTCCATCCTCATCTGTCCGGGGGGGGGGGGGCGTTCTTCCTTGATTTTCTTCTTTTTCAATGCTTAATCTGGAGTGGAGTCCCGAAGATGTTTGGATGGCATCTTGTACACCTCCGCCCAGCAACTTGTGCAACCAAGCTGGTCCCAAATGTATTGCTCTGCTTTTCTTTTTTGGACCACATCAGTGATGCCAAGAGCCGAGTCTTGTCATCTGGGCAGCACAGGACCTCCACATACACTGCCCAGGCTTGCGTCCCAGAGAGGTCACTTCAGTGCTGCTAATGCAGTAAAAACAATGCAGGAGGCATTGCAGGAGGTTCTGAGTTACCAGTCTCTGCAGCCATAGCCGTTTGACTTCATCCGTAGAAGCACACTCCATTGTCTCTCAAGACGCACGAATGCCGACAACAACGTTTCTAATTTTTGTTGGTTTTTTAAATATTTGTGTAAATCGCCTTGAACTTTTCTTCTAATGCAAAGGTAGTTAAGAATATCTGAGATGTAAATCTGTGATGTAAATAAGTGCCACCACTGCAATCTGTATGGGTTTCTGTTTGCAACCTAGGAGACCTCTGAATTCCACCCTCTTCCAGACTGCAATCCCAGATGCGCTACAAGACCCCCAGCGGGCATCTCTGCTTCTGAAATATGGCACTCGGGAGATTCCGCAGCCCACAGTTCCTTCTCCTCAGCTTCACTCCAGTCATGCTATAACTTGAGTAAGTAGCTCTGCAGATGCTTACCAGATGCTAACGTCTCACTACACTTCAGCAGGTTCCCCGATAACAATACTAGGGTGTTACTATGGTGATAACAGATTCACTAGAGGGCTGAATTAATCGAGCAGCTTTGCCTATTAGGATCTGTATAGTTACCATAGTGTTCGTTCAAACAAACGTTCCATCACACTCAGGTTGTCGTGGGTTTTTTTTTATGACCAAACTGATCGTTTTACCACCGGGTTCCCCATCGCTTTGTGGACAGTTATTTTGCTGTCTAAGCAGGTCCTAATCAAATTAACCGATCTCTTCCTTTTCATTCTCCTGGGGTGGGGGGCATAGCAGGGGAGGACTTTTCTCCTTTCCCCAGCCCCCAGTAATGATAGAAAATGTGATGGCTTTGCCATTGCAATGTTAAAATGGAAATGGGAAAAAATAACTCATTCCACAATCCCCACCCCCAGTCTCCATCTGCTTTTTAGCTGAGTTGATTCAGTGGTTGGTTGTGACCCTCAGAAATTGGTAAAGGACATTGGGAGTATAATGGGATTTGGAACTGCATGGGCTGAGGCTGGAACCTAGCCTAGCCAGCTAGGACTGTTTTGTTCCTAGGGATGGGCCATAACTAAGTGACAGAGTGCTTGCTTTCCATGCAGAAGGTCTCAGGCACTAGCAGATGGTGTGGCAGGGCAGAGCCATGGTAAGTGGAGGTTGGTTCATCAGGGCAGAAAGGGGCACTGGAGTCTGCCTTCAGACAGATGCCAGTTCCCTAACCTTCTAACTTATAACCAATCTAGGATGGTGGCAATGCCTGCCAGCTTCCTCCTCTTCAGAGCCAGTGTTACCGAGCAAAGAAGAGGATGAGGACAAAACTAACATTTACTAACAAGAGGATACCCATATATACAACTTTCATCAACTGAACATAATCTTCTCTAGCTGAGCAAGCCAACGGACTGTCTTGCTCTTAAGATTCTATTTATCTTAAAGTTACATCAACATATATCATTGTGGTGGGATGTGCAAAGCAGAACAGGAGAGAGAGCCAGGTATGGAAATGGGGGTGTTCTATGTTCAAGAGAGCATTAAGCAAAGTGAGGAGCAGTGGGGAGGGGGAAAGGAAGTGAAAATGAGGGTGCAAAAAAAAAGAATAAGGGGCATCGGAATGGGGGTGAAGATGAAAGCAGGGGCATGAACAAATCTGAAGAATAGGAGGTTTCCAGGGGGGATCCACATAAGGAGAGGGGGGAGGAGGCAGGGACATGGTGGGTGGATGTGGACATGGTTGCAAGTTGGGGCTGCATAATAGAATACAGAAGTGGAATTGGAATGGGGTTTGGGAATACAGTGGTGCCTCGACTTACGAATTTAATCCATTCCAAAGGCACCTTCGTAGGTAAAAAAATTCGTAAGTCGAAAAGCGCCATTGGAAACGCGATTTCCCATAGGAATTCATTGGAAACGGGAAAATTCGTAAGTCGAAGTAACCCCATCTAAAAATTCGTAAGTCGAAAAAAACCCTATCTAAAACCACCACGGTTTCTGTTCGGATGTCGAGAAATTTGTAAGCGTACGGCAATTTGCCCCACTCGTAAGTCGAAAAATTCGTTGTCAAGTCGTTCGTAAGTCAAGGTACCACTGTAATAATATATTATTATTATTATTATTATTATTATTATTATTATTATTATTAATACCCCACCGATCTGGTTGGGTTTGCCCAGCCACTCTGTGCAGCTTCCAACAAAATGTTAAAATACAATAGTTATTAAAAGCTTCCCTAAACAGGGCTGCCTTCAGATGTCTTCTAAAAGTCTGGTAGTTGTTTTTTTCCTTTGACATCTGGTGGGAGGGCACCACTACCGAGAAGGCCCTCTGCCTGGCTCCCTGTAACTTGGCTTCTTGCAGTGAGGGAACCGCCAGAAGGCCCTTGGCGCTGGACCTCAGTGTCCGGGTAGAATGATGGGGGTGGAGACGCTCCTTCAGTTATACTGGACTGAGGTCGTTTAGGGCTTTATTTTTTAAAAAAATATATATTTATTAATTTTATAAAAGGAACAAAAACAATCAATTCACATTAATAATCCACCCATACAAAATAGTTCACCCACACATAAAAAAGCACAAAAACAAACAACAACAGCAAAAATACAAAAAGAACAAAAGAAGGAAAAAAGAAAGAAAGAAAATATTAAAAATTAACCTTTAAGCAGTTTTCACATTATTTTAAACCTCTTATTACAATTCTCCCTATACCTTTCAATTCAACATCAATCTATAAACCCACAATTTATATTATTAACATTCAAACAATTAATTCATATCTCTCTAAAAAAAATTCCAATATTTAATCTTGCTATTATTTCTCCCCTTAGCTTATAATTTTTACCAACAATGATTCACAATTTATAATATTACAACTTCTCATAATACCTTTAAACAAACTAAAAACAATTTCATCCCCCCCCCTCCTGGATCTAGATTTCCCAGGTGGCTCAGCGAATTCTGTAATTCATTCCAGTATCGGACCTTTCCAATCAATCCAGCCTAACATCAAGCATTTAAATATTTTAACCCACTCCCACCCTTTCCCGAAATCTGACTTTTTAAAGACAGCTTTGCTGTTTCTTCCCTTTTCCACCTGTTCCCCAACATCCTCCACCTACCTTACCACTTTCCCAGAGTGTACATTGCCCTCCCTCTCTCACTAGGAGAGCAACAATATCCTCTGGTTCTCCATCGAGGAGCCCTTGGTCCACTTCTAAATCCTGTTCCACATCTCCCACTTGTGGAGCATTCCAATCTTCTTCTTCCGCTTCTTTGCAACACTTAGGTTCTTTATTATTTGTGGCATTGTCTGGAGTTGGTAGTTGCCCATCTTGTTCCTCTGCATAATCCAATACTGTCTCTTCTCCAAATTCAATATCCAAGCAGTTCCTTTCAGAGGTCGTTTAGGGCTTTAAAGGTCAGCGCCAACACTTTGAATCGGTCAACAACTTTGGTTGGCCCTCACGGCCTTTCTCTTCATCAAGTCTGGCCCTCTTTGAAAAAAGTTTGACACCATGGGGTTAATGTGGGGTGACAGTGACTGGTGAGTGGAGGGAGCAGGGGTACAGCCCCTATTACTGCCTATTTATTCATTCATATGAGATGTCCCCCCCCCAAAGCAACATGTGCAAGAATATCTCATTTCCTCGCCACTGCTTTCAGGAATGCTCACTGGTGTGGTTGTCCATGAGGTTGCTGCATCAGCAAGCAACTGCTTGTGATCAGCAGTGAAACTTTTTTATAAGCCCATCCCCTTCACCAGAGAGCAGCAGATGATGGCTGCAGCATCATATGTCCATATGGGCCCTATGGGCCCTGTATCAGCATTGGGGCTGGCATGGGCGTGCTAGGGCCCCCTGGGGCTGATGCCAGTCAGCACATCATCTTCCGATTTCTTCTTTTTTTTATAAAGGGGTTGACTTTTACTCAGAGTAGGCTTGCTGAAATTAATGGGCCTAACTTAGTCGTGTCCATTAATTTCAATGGCTTTACTCTGAGTAGGATTAACACTGGAAACAACCCATTAAAATTAATGGTTCGCTTAAGCCCATCAATTTCACTGGGTTTACTCTGAGCACAACTTCTTTGGAGCTAACCCTTGTTATTCTTTTCTACAACACAACAGTAGGTGTTCCCAGGTAAATGGATTTACCATCAGAAGCAGAAAAAGGTCCCCTTTGTATTCCTGCAGTGATGGTTGTGGTTTTATTTAAGTGAGCAAAATGCAGAACTGCACATGGTCAAAAGTATTCTTCTTTTTTTAATCAGGGCAAACTATTTCTTGCTCTAATGCTTCAGGAATGTAGAAGCAGTTGTAAAGCTAGGAATTGGCGTGCATGAGTATGATGAGAAAAATATTAATTGCATGCTTCGCAACCGCAGTAATACACACAGTGTCTAAAGGGGGCTGCTGTAAGATCATGAAGCCCAGGGTCCAAAATTAACTGCTTAGGAAGGGGGCTCTGTTATTGCTGCACCAATCCAGTGCTGCATGCTGTGAAGATGGCCTAACTTTTTTTTTAGTCAGGCACAGAAGTGTGAAATACTGAGGATCAGGGTGCCAATTTAACTGAATTACATGCCTTGCATGTAGACAAGACCTCTTGAATCTTGCAGTGTGGAAGCCTATTGAGTGATGGTGATGAGCTGTCGGTAGAACCTTAGGCTTCAGGTTTTATGATTCCACACACCCTCTGCTCTCTCCCTCCTCCCACCTCCCCAAACCCTCCCACCCCCTTCTGCAATAACCATAATCGTCCCCTAGCCGGATGTGTGTGATTCATTTCACCATACCCAGTCAGTGCTCGCTGGCAGACGCTTCATTGGTATTCAGAGCAGCGGCCCGTCTGTCGCCGCTCCATGTGCTCCAGGTCTGGGATCCTCAGGGAGCCATGCAGCTGTCAAATTGACTTCCATCATTCCCTCCCTGAGCCGAGAGACAAATTATCCAGCCAGCTGTCAGACGAGACTCTGTGATCGAACCTGCAATTTCTAAGTGATAAAAAAAAAACCAAAAAAACCCCCCAAACACTCCACATCCCCAAAACTAAGTCAGCAAGCACATTGCGGGAGGGTGGTGGCCCAAGGAGGAGGGAGGGAGGGAGGGTTCGGCAGGTGGCAGGAAGGAGGAGGGTGTTCTTACCCCAGTTTCTTATTCTTCAGAGGTTATTAGCTGGGTCTGTGTGATGTCTTTGCAAAATAGGCGAACATAATGGTTTGGCAGGAGCCCCAGTTGACTCACAATTGAACGCTGGCAAGGAACTGCGGCTTCCTCAAGAGACACAGTGGCATTTCAACACTGCCCAACTGAGGCAGGAGTTTTAACAGTGCTCAACTGTGCTCGCAGGAAGGGAACCTTTTGGCCCTTCTAGATGGGTGGAGTTTTTGCGAGTCGTGGAGGCAATAATAGCGCATTTGTGGCAGATTGATACTGGGCTGCCCACCCACTATTCTGCTTTTTAAACTGTCCTGTGATGCTTTGCTCATGTTATTGCACTATTGCAGTGCGAAGGGCACTACGGAAGCAGGACAGCAACAAGCATACGGAAAGCTCAGGTACGGGATTTCAGGAGGAGATTACAGGATGTTCATGGACTGGAGACTAATAGCAGCGTGGCTAACCCCCAAACTTTTGGCAATTGCTAACAGCATTGAAAATGGGATTGTGTATAACTGCCCCAATACCATAATGAGCACACATCATGAATGAAAAATAAGAAGGGTGTCTGGTGGAAGGGCCCTCATACCTTTATACCACTGATCCAAGTGTGTCCTCTACATGATATGCATACTGGCGACACCTCGGCCCCACATGTACACTGTGCTTGAAAGAGCTCAATTATGAGCCCTGCAGAGGCATCGTGGCACGTGTCAGTGTGTCCATTTTAAAATGCTAGCTGAAGCGAGGAGGCTGAGGAAGTGGGGAGGTTGGAGATTAGTCACAGGCTATTACACTCCAAGAGGCGATAAGGGCAGAGGGGGAATTACTGGACAGTCGTTCTCCACTTGGCGCGGCCTCCTAATATACGTATCATTCCTCAGATCGTGTCCGCCTCTCTCTCTCTCCCCTCCTGCCTGCTTCTGTCCAGCCTTGTGTTTTGAGGCATTTGCTGTTATCTTAGCCACACAAAGGGAAGCAGACAGGGATGGGATGTGTCCCAAACGCAGCAACAGCATTTCAACAGCCTTTTAAAAGCGAGGGAGCCATTTCTGTGTGGCACCTTCTGCGTACAAAGTTCCCATCCTACCTTGCAACGGCCCTTAATACTAAGGATGGCTGATGAAGTGCTGCTCAAGGCCATGAAAATGAGGACATATTTGAACCCACACCTTCCGGTTCAGATCCAACTGGATCACATCCACACCGTCCATATAAAACACATGGCTTCCCCATGAGAACTCTGGGAACTGTAGTTTACTGCTCACAGAGCTACAATTCCCAGCACCCCTAAAATTATAGTTCCCAGGATTCTTTTGAGGAAAGCCATGCGCTCCGAATTTGTGGTGGGGATTAGTTCTATGTCTCATAGAAATCTCTATGAAGTGAATTTGGTGGCAAGAGGGAGGGTGGGGGAGAGATCATTCTAAAGTCAAGTCAAGTCAGTGTTGGTGTCAGGAAGCCTGAGTTCAAATCCCTACTCAGTTGTTGAAGTCCATTGAGTAACCTTGGGCCAGTCAGTATGACCTGACCTACAGGGTTGTTGTGAGAGCAAAAGTGTGGGAAGAAAGAAGCCAAGTATGCCGTCTTGATCTCCATGGAGGAAAGGCAGGATTTAGACATCTTAAATAAATAAATTACAGGTGGTTTTTTCTGCCTATGCAAAACTTCTGAATGGCAGGAAGTAATTTCTGTACTTGGGAGGCGGGGTTGGAGTGTGGCAGAGAAGCTCTTTGCAGAGAAATGGGCAAAGGAGATGTTGCAGACAACCATGTAGGCCGTTTCCCTAGAGACTGAACAAAAGGATGTGAAAGGCTGGATTATGTTTGAACCCCTGGTGTTCCCTTCTCACTCAGGTTTCCAAGGTCATCGGTAATGTTTCCCGGGTGCAGACTCCCACGTCTCCCATGAGAAGGAGAAGGAATCATCAGCTGGAGCACCGGCGTCTGGGAACATTTTGATTTGGTAAGGTTGTAATTTTTAACCTTGCTGTTTTCACCACAATAGGACATGGGCAGCACCTATTTAGGAAAGCGTGCCATTGCACATGTTCAGAGTGCCATTGCCTCATCACTATAATATATATACAGTTGTACCTCATTTTATTGCGCATCGTTTTATTGCAGTTCACAGGTATTGCTCTGTAGGAGGATGCGGGTGCAGCTGCAGGCAGCCCAGCTGTTTCCAGGAAAAGGAAACCCGTCATGCCTCTGCTAGCCACGGGAGGGGAGCTGGCTAGAGCTGGACCTGGGTTTTTCCCCTCCTGCCCCTGCAGGCAAGGGGGCCTGGCTTAATAGACTACAGTATAGTGTAAACATTACTTTTATATGCACTAGGAAACCAAAAGATTTGTGTGACTCAGTTTATTGCAATATTCGTTATGGTCTGGAACCGAACCCACAGTATCCACAAGGTATGCCTGTGTGTGTGTGTGTGTGTGTTTATTATTCCCTACACACCTATGGACAAGGGAAGAGTTTCCATGTAAAAGGTCCGAAGTGCAATTTTCAGACAAAATTAACTCCATACCTCTAATTTAGAAATTAAGCCGTACCACATGATGTCAGTTCTTGGATTCATGTATTGTTTACACCTGCGTGCTTAGAACCAAAGTATGATTACAATGTAGTTTAATGCTACCACATGGAGCTGTTCTTAGTGCCTGAATCCTTCCCTATTGGCTATAATGGCTTGACAAGATAGGCCTCATAACAACAGATGGAGCCTGAGTCTTCCTACTTCAGGCTGACTTTCAGGCAGTCCGATCAGTCACATGGTTTTCCTGCTAAGAGATACATAGGCAGTACCTCCTTACCACTGCTATTCTTTTGGATTAGGATTGGCTGAGTGGTGCATAGAGGAGATTAACAGAAATGCCTCTATAAATTCAAGGTAGTATAAAATGTGTGTGTTGCAGGAAAGAGTGTGTGGCTCAGGTGCTTCTAGGATGCTGTTGTCGTTTTTTAATTGCTTGACAATTCCAGTGTAAGGGTTGTGCCCCAGTAGCTCCAATGAACCAGCCTCCCTTGAGCTGGAGCCTTCATATGCGCAAACCCACCCAACCAACTATGCTTGGAGGCTTAAAAAGGGTTACCCGCTACTGAATGTGAGTGGGGTACTGTCCTTGGCTGTGCACACAGACCTAATCCGTTCACTCTGCTTGAAGTGCCTCCCAACAGGCGTGAAAAGGTTGCTTAGATTTTCCTGTGATTCACACACACAGCCCTTGCACTTGGCAACCGGATGGAAATCGAGATATCACACCCTACATCCTTCCGTTTTCAAGATTGGGCATGAACTAGGTCATTGCTGCAGCTTTGAATTCTGCAGCCTATGAGCACAAGCGACTTCCCAGAAATGACCCACGACTGGGAGCAGTAGGCTGGAGTAGCAACAATTTCCTCTCAGTATGAACCTGCCAGACCTAGCCTCCTCCCCCACCGCCACCAAGCTTTCCCTAGCTCTTTTTATGAAAACTAGGTCAGGGCTTTGAACTGCAAAAGTCTCAGGGCTCCCGGTTTGTTTTATCACTGTCACCACCCAGCATAGCGGAACAACCTACCCGCCAGCCGCTTCCTCGTGGCTAGACAGAGTACACATGCCTTCGCTGCACACCTTAGAGATATAAATTAGAAACAGCCTTGCACAGAAAACAGCTCTCCTGTTTGGGGATTGTGTGAAGCAAGGGAGATTCTAATGGCCCACTGACGTTGCAGCAAAGCTCTTCTACCCATGGAGAGTTTATTGAAAGCAATGAAGGGATAACAGGCTATGTGAGATATAGCTATACCTATACAGGGGCGCCCAATCCTGGGGGCCGGGTCCTTTTGGGCCCCCTGAATATTTTGGGGGTGGGGGCTAGGCCTCCCAAAACGTCCAAAAAGTGTGGAGGCGAAACACAGAGCTGAGTGTGGTGAGAGACTCAAGTGGACGGCTCCTTCTTTTCCTCCTCCTGCCACAGAGGGGAAGGAGGGTTGAAGAAGCCTCCCACCACTGAAGCCACAATGGATTCAACCCCGTCCCCAGCTCCTCCTGGGCATCTTATCTATCTATCTATCTATCTATCTATCTATCTATCCAATCAGATCCATGTTAGCAGAGAATGTGATCCTTTAAAAAGTGGCTGCATACTCATCATACATTTAAAGCACGTGACTTCCGCAAAGAATCCTGGGAACTGTAGTTTACCCTTCAAAGAGCTACAATTCCCAGCACCCTTAACAAGCTACAGTTCCTAGGTTTCTTGTGTGTGTGTGTGTGTGTGTGTGTGTGTGTGTGTGTGTGTGTGGTGTGTGTGTGTGCTTTTTAAATATATGATGTGTGTGCAGCCAGAGTTTCCCTGGTCACACTTAGACTCCATTGGACTTTACATTTTAAACTATGCTTGGTCCCAGCTCCTGCCAACCTAGCAGTTCGAAAGCACGTCAAAATGCAAGTAGATAAATAGGAACCGCTACAGCGGGAAGGTAAACGGCGTTTCCATGTGCTGCTCTAGTTTGCCAGAAGCGGCTTTGTCATGCTGGCCACATGACCTGGAAGCTATACGCCGGCTCCCTCGGCCAATAATGCGAGATGAGCGCGCAACCCCAGAGTCGGTCACGACTGGACCTAATGGTCAGGGGTCCCTTTACCTTTACCTTTATACAACGTTAAACAGCCATGATTTCTACCAAATAATCCTGGGAATATAGTTTGTTAAGCATGCTGAGAGTTGGTTATTGCATTTATATCCCACCTTTTTCTCTAAGGAGCTCAAGGTGGCGTTCATGGTTCTTCCTCTCCTCATTTAACCTCCATAACAACCCTGTGAGGTAGGTTAGGCTGAGATGCAGTGACTGGCCGAAGGTCACTCAGTGAGCTTTATGTCCGAATAGGGATTTGAACCCCGGTCCTCAAGGTCCCAGCATAGCTGCCAAGTTTTCCCTTTTCTCGCGAGAAAGCCTATTCAGCATAAGGGAATTTCCCTTAAAAAAAGGGAGAACTTGGCAGCTATGGGTCCCAGTCCACTACACCACACTGGCTCTTGGCAATGGTGGTTGTGATTATTATGGTTGTGGGGATTTGGTGGAAATTTTATGCTAGGTAGGGCTCCAAGCAGTGCAGGGGTAGAACTGCTAGCACATTTGCAAACCTAAGCAGGGTCCGGTACGGTTTCAAATTGGATGGGGAACTGTGTGTTGAGATCCCTGCATTGCAGATGGTTGGATGACCCTCGGCGCCCCTTCCAACTCTACAACTCTCCAATTCTATGATTCTAAAGGCTGAACTTTTGGTGTGGTGCTTTGCCTTTCCATTCTTTACGCTGCTGGACTATAGATTTATATGTGTTTTATGCTTTTAACACTTGTTGTTTTTAACCATTTTTAGTAAGCTTGGCATGGTTCCTGTTGGACCAAAAGAGGGAGATATTAAAGGTTGCAAACAATATAAAGGTATATGCAGCAGGGCTAGAGAATATTTTCATGGAGTTTAAGGCTATCAATGGCTACTAGCCATGTTGACTATGTCCTACCTCCACTGTCAGAGCTTTTGAATGACCAGTTGATGGAAACCAAAGGAGGGGAGAGTGCTCTTGTGCTTAGGTCCTGCTTGTGGGCTTCCCATTGGGGCATCTGATTGACCACTGCGAGAACAGGATGTTGGACTAGATGGGCCATTGGCCTGATCCAGCAGGCTGTTCTTATACCTATTTGCTTGGGAGGAGTTGTTGTTGGCATTTGTCTGTCTTTGGGGGACCATGGAGGAGTGTGACTTTCAGGGGTGAAATCAAACCACTGAAGAGTTACAGCGCCTGCTGTAGCTGTAGAGACTGATATGGGAGAGACATGTTTTGGTCCAGTTGGGGCAAATGAAGATGTCCAATTTTGCTGCTACGTACTGGTGAACCATGGTGTTTCTTCTCTCTGTGCTCCTCCCAGCAGTCATTCCTCCTCTGGTCACTGTTATAGATACACAACCTGACAGTCTCCAGGCACTGTGGTCATCTGCAAGAGATTGATGTTGCCAGCCTTCATGTCTCGTTTGCAGACATCTTTGTAATGCAGAGTTGGACTGCCAATGGGCCTAGTGCTTGAAGCCAGCTCCCCATAGAGTACGTATTTGGGGATCCTGCCATATTCCATTCTGTGGACATGACCAAACCAGCATAGACGTCGCTGAGACAGGAGTACAATACGAACATGCTGGGAATGTGGACTTGGAACAGCACATTTTGTTTGAGACTCTGCCCCGCGATGTACAAGGGGCGTCTCTGCTCTCAGCATTCCCCCTGCAGCTGACACAGTGCAAAAATTATGTCGACTGTTGACCTCTCGGCTCTAAAGCCACATTGTGTCAGCAGGTGAATGTAATCTGTTGAGAACTACACGGCCGAAGGCTTTCCACACAATACTCGAGCAGGGAAATTCCACGGTAGCTGTTACAATCATGATGGTCACCTTTGTTCTCATAGAGGGTCACAATGTGGGGGTCTTACATGTCTTGGTCTTGTGGTGTTGATCCTTTTTCCAACACTGCAAGAGAAGGCCATGGAGGTGCATCTTGAGAGAGGAATTGAAGCCATCTTTCAGCACTTCTGTTGGAATTCTGTACTGGGGCTTTACCACATGCCTGAGAGTAGATGGCGTTTTTCAGCTCGCCAAGAGAGGGAGGCACGTTCAGCTCTTCCAAGACAGGCAGTCTGGATGCTGTCAATCGCTGTGTCAGAGACCATGTTCTCCCACGAGTACAGTGGTTTGCCCATCATCTGCATGCTGCAGTCTGTGATGATTTCTCCCGACAAGGTTTTCAACAGTGTTGTTTTCCTGACTGTTGGTCCAAAGGCCTCCTTCATGCCTTTGTATATTTTCTGAATGTTGCCACTGTCAGCAGCGAGTTGAACGCTCCAGCACAGATTTAGCCAGGAGTCATTGGCACATCATCTGCTGGGCATCACCCCTTGTCTTTGTCAGTGCAGCAAGCGTCTTTTCACAGGGTACGTGCTTGTAGTTCGCAAGAGCCTCGCACTTTGCAGCGATAACAAGCTCCACGTCCTTTATGCCAGCGTCAAACTAGTTGGGGATCTGTTGCTCTCTTTTGCCATAGGAGGACATAGCTGTGATGTGGTTTCACCTTGATTCAACACAGGGCAGTTCAGTAGAGCTCGTTTGAGGGAATCAGAGAACTGTTCACAAAGTTCAGGTATGACTGTTGTGGCAGTGTTAATTTCAAGCCACATATTCTGTTTTGTGCTACGAGCCCTCTTTGGATGGAGATGGATCTGGCTCACCTTCAGGAAATGATCAATGTTGCAGTTGGCACCGTGCCGGTGGCCTGCTGACAGTCAAGGCCAGTTGGTACCAGTGGCCTGACCTTGGGAGTAAGCCACTGAACTCAGTGGAATTTTGATCTGAATCATCCTGGCCTGTGATTTATCTGTTATTGTTCTCCAATTGAAAACCCATTCACGCAATTGCGAATTGTTTGAATAGCATCAGTTTTGACCTGAGGCTAAGATATTATAAAACAGCAACAGATAAACTTACACGGTATCTTCTAGGGCCAATTCACAGTCCCAAAACACTTTGTCAGACTTAAATGTTCTTAAAACAATGCCTGCGATGCAGCAAATTGTAGAGTCCGCTCTGCAGAGCTGCTATGGACATGAGTAAATTAAGACTTCCGTAAGCTTGAGTCAATAGCCATTCAATACCTACCTATCAAGTTATAAACTGGTTTATTACTCATTGATTTTCCTCCCCCGCCCCTCTCCCAAGTGTGAATTATACCACTTTTAGGCCAAGAATTAATTAAGGGAGCTCATTTTTTCTTAGAACGCTGTTACTGAAACAAATGTATTAGAAGAGGCAGAGAGGATGTGTGATAAACACATTGCAAAGGTCTACATTTTATGAGCTGCTTTGCCTAAAATAGATGTAGATTTTTAGAAATAACTATTTCTAGATAGATTGGTAGATAGCACTCACTTTTTAAGAGGGGCAAAAGCTATTACTTAGCTTGAATCACGGCATGATTAGATTTTACCAAGGGTCATGACCTTTGGTGGGATCATGAACAGAATTCAGTGGGTCACAGCCCATTTTGCTAAATGAGAGAGGGGAGTTAAAAATTAACTGAAAAGCATTTTGAAGGGGATGTATTGCATCCAGATTTGGGGGGGGGGGCTGTAAGATGGAAACAGCCATTTCCACACAGATAGGTTCCCCCCCCCTCTATAGATACCACAGGTGTGCCATGGATCACACAAATATTTTTCTAGAAAAAGAAGTGCGGGAACTCACCATGAGAGCCCATACCTGCCAATTTGCTGTCAGAGAAATAAGGGACCAGGCCGGAAATAGCAGACTGAAAGTAGCGCTGCCGCCATTTTGGAACTGGGCGGAGCATGCTCAGAAGTGACTTTTGATGCTGCTTTGCCCAGTTCCAAAACGGCCGCCACGCCAGAAGTCGCACTGCAGCCATTTTGGAACTGGGCAGAGCAGCATCAAAAGTCGCTTCTGAGCATGCTCCGCCCAGTTCCAAAATGGCCGCTGCGCCAGAATAAACCGGGGGGGAAACAAAAAAAACCGTTTTTTCAGCTAGGAACAGCTGGAAAAACGGGAATTTCCCGGGGGAAACGGGAGACTTGGCAGCTATGTGAGAGCCTCCCTTGTTCTCTTATAATGGCCATGGCACCCACCTGAGAGGTGCTGAAACTGAGTACCAGTGGGGGGAAAGCCCTGGTTCTCACCCTCCCAGTTTTAATCCCCACAACAACCCTGTGAAGTAGTTTAGGCTGAGAGGCATTGACTGACTCAGGGTCACTCAGTCAGCTTAATGGCCATCGGGATTTGAACCCTGGTGTTCCAGGTCCTAGTCCAGACATAGGCAAATTCGGCCCTCCAGATGTTTTGGGGCTACAACTCCCATCATCCCTAGGTTCCATCAGCCTCAACCAGTGTGATTAGTGGTCAGGGATACTGGGAACTGCAGTCCAGCAATATCTGGGTTAACACACCCCTGTTCTTCTGCTCTCTTGGTATCTCTCTTAAACCACCACCCCCTTTTAATGGTGTGTTTAGCATTTAGAAGGATCAAAATGCCTCTCTTTACATAACGCTGCAGCTGCATTACGTAAAACAATTTGATGTCATCGCTTCCATAGCCAAACAGAATAATCATCTTCCTAAGAAAATGCCAGAGAACATTGGTCTCTCGCCCTCTCCTTTCTGTTTCCTTGATCCTCCATGGCTTGGCTAGCCTCGAATATTATTACTTCTCTTCCCACACTCTCTTAACTTGCTACCATACAGCTCTTTGCACAGACCCCTTTTGGAGCTGCACCTTGTGCCTGGAATCTATTCATTCTTTCCTGGCAACCACTGCTTGGCAGAGAGTGCCATTCATTACAACTTGGGTTTGTCTGCGGTTGAGCTTTTTTTCAAACTTGTTTGAAAAAGCAAACTTGTTTGGTGGCCTTTGGTCCTTCTGAGTGACGGGGAAGGAATTGAGGTGGCGGGATCAAAATGACCCTAAGCTAGGTCTGAATGTGCACATGGGGGAAAACTGTAACCCAGTGGTAGGGCATCTGTCTTGCATGCACAAGGTCTTAGGTTATCACAGGGCAGGGAATGTCCCTTGCCTGATACCCCATGTCTGGGACCCTGGAAAGTCACTGCCAATCAGAGTAGTTCAGTTGTATTCAGCCTTTTGAGACCCAGAGCCCACCTTTAACCCAAACATGCATTTGGGGACCCACTTTGTAATTTTCTACCATGGTAATGGTGCTGTCATGACCCACCTTAGGTTAGGCCAGGCACCCCCAAACTTCAGCCCTCCAGATGTTTTGGACTACAATTCCCATCTTCCCCGACCACTGGTCCTGTTAGCCAGGGATCATGGGAGTTGTAGGCCAAAACATCTGGAGGGCTGCAGTTTGGGGGTGCCTGGGTTAGGCTAAGACACAGTAGTGGGTCCTGACCCACCTATTGAAGAACAGTGAAGAATATGCTTACTCCCAGCATCTGCACCTAAGGTGGTCGCTTCACTTTGCCTAATGGTAAGGCCCAGCTATGGAGCATTGATGGAAAGATGCCAAATGTTATCTGACCATCACAGTGTGCAGATAAGCCAGGTGTCATCAGTGTCCTTGGCAGCTGTGTAGAGATGACTGAGGCAAAGCAGAAACTGAAGCATACTGCAGTGCTAAGAGTGGCTGCTGATCCTCAAGTCCTAGCTGTCTGCCTGCTGCTGGCTGATGAGCTGCTGGGCTGGAGGAGAACCTAAAGCAGACCTGACCAGCTTTGCCCTGGCAGCTGACTGCGTTGTGACTTTTAGGAGACAGGATATGACCCACTTGGGGAAGGGACAGTGCAGAGTGGAGTGGAAACAGCGAGAAGCAAAACAGTACCACCAGAGCGAAGAAAGCGAAAGCTCCCTTGATTTGCTCTGTGGCTTGAGGTCTCAGCCCAGCTGTTTGAGGGCCTGACTTGCAGTTGTTAGTGGAAATCATGTCACTACTGCCTGGTAACTTTGTCTTGTTACAAAGCTGCTCATTTCCTTCTTCCAGAACACCAAGAGGAGGCAAATCTTGGGACGTGCTTCCAACCTGGAGCTGTATCTGTGACTGTATTGTTGTTGTTGTGAAACTATTGTATAAAGGGTTTAATGGTTTGTTCTTGCAGATTTGACTGTCGTGGCCATATTAAACACAGAATACACACACACACAGTTTTACTTCTAACAATGTTGAATTGTTTTTTAATGAATGGTTTATCTAAGTTTTCAGAAGTTTATATGTAAGCCACCTTGAGTCTCATCAGGGGAAAAGGCAGGGAATATAACATTATACCATATAATATATTTATATTCCATTCCATTCCATTATTTATTATTATAAAATAATAACAATCCCCAACCATTGGCCATCCTGGCTGCGACTGATATAAGTTGAAAGCCATCAACACCTGGAGGTCCAGGGGCTCCTCATCCCTCTGGCAGCCCTTCCCCACTGATGAATCCCCAGCAACTGGTATTCAGAAACATACTTCCTGTGGATACTGTGTGACTCAAGCTCCAATCGTTGTTCCCCATGCTCAGTTATCATAAAAACTAAAGAACATAAGAAGATCCCTTCTGGATCGAGCCAAAGGCCTGTCTAGTCCAACATCTGTTCTCACAGTGGCCAAGCAGAGGCCTCTGGGAAGCCCACAAAGACAACTTGAGTACAACAGCAGCTCTCCTCACCTGGAACTGGTGTTCATTGGCATACTGCCTCCGACAGTGGAGATAGAACACAGCCATTGTGGCTAGTAGCCATTGGTGGCCTTCTCACCCATTAATATGTCCAATCCCCTTTTAAAGCTCTCCAAGTTGGAGGCTTTCTTGTTGGAGCATGTTCCATTATTCAACTATGTGAAAGAAGTATTTTGTTTTCTCTGTCCTCAATTTTTCAACATTCATCTTCACTTTTCTCCATCCACTTTCCCCACACCGTGCATAATTTTATACGCCATTGCTCCTTATTCGCCTTTATTCTGAATTCAAAGCAACAAAATACAACCATATGAATCAACCATATTGTTTAAGCCTGAATCCAGCCTGCACTCATGGGAATATGTGATGTGATCTCTTAGATTAACCAAATGAAACTTTAACACATGGAGTGATAAAAGTCTATAATTTTATCAGGGCGAGTTACTTGTTGATTAAGTGATGCTGGTGGCGCTGTGGTTAAACCACTGAGCCTAGGGCTTGCCGATCAGAAGGTTGGCGGTTCGAATCCCTGCGACGGGGTGAGCTCCCGTTGCTCAGTCCCAGCTCCTGCCAACCTAGCAGTTCAAAAGCACATCAAAGTGCAAGTAGATAAATAGGTACCACTACAGTGGGAAGGTAAACGGCATTTCTGTGTGCTGCTCTGGTTCGCCAGAAGCGGCTTTGTCATGCTGGCCACATGGCCTGGAAGTTATACGCCAGCTCCCTCGGCCGATAACGCGAGATGAGCGCCGCAACCCCAGAGTCGGTCATGATTGGACCTAATGGTCAGGGGTCCCTTTACCTTTACCTGTTGTTTTACTGTTGCAGCAGTTGTTTTCTCACAATTTATCTTCTGCACCATGAAAATAAATAAAAACTGTATTTTTTATTTTTAAAAAACCAGCTAGGTGGCAATGGAAGATGGGAGCAAGCTTGCTTTCCATTGCACTGGATGGTTTCAAATTGCAAGGAGAAAGGAGTTCCAACTAAGCATAAGAAAGAAATCTCTGATGGGAAGAACTGTTTGACAGTGGAATGGACTAGGTCAGAAGCTGGTGGACTCTCCTTCCTTGGAGGTTTTTAAGCAGAGGTTAGATGGCCATATGTTAGGTTTTCCTTAGCTGTGGTTCCTGGATCGCAGGGGGTTAGACTAGATGACTCTTTGGAGTCCCTTCCAACTGCACAATTCTATGATAAAATCTGTAAGACGGCATTTAGAAAGAGCTAAAACTATTTGAATAACAGTAAAAATCAATAGGAGCACAATACTTTAAAAGAGAGAGAGAGACCTGAAATAAGCAAGTCTTTTCTACTTACTGGAAGGCCTCAAAAGTTGGGGACACATCTGCACATCTCCCTGCCCCAGGAGAGAATTTCCTTTATTTGAATTGGCTTTAAAAGGCAGGCAGGCAGGCAGCAACTCTGTGTACAAGACAGAAGTTGAAAGAGACAGGGAAGGAGACAGAGAGGGAACAAGAATGCTGAATTAATGACAGGGCTTACAGCTGGTTCAGTTTCCCCCTTTCTCAACTGGAGTTTCTTCAGGCAAACACGAGGCCTCTCGCTGAGGAATATTTGGCAGAAATCAAGCCATACTCATGCCAGCTCCCCCCCCCCTTTTTTTTCTTTTCAAGGAAACTTCCTTCTCCTGGTCTCCTTTAATTCTCCACCCCCACCCGTCCACAGGACTTTGCAAGTGGCAGTGTTTAAAACAGAAAGATTTGCAAGGAGCTATCAATCATGGCGCTCGCAGGATATATCTCCTGGCGAAATTTTGCTGGGGCTTTCATAAATCAACATAGCTGGGATATTTGTGGCTGTCCCTGTGAGATTTATGCAGGTGGGAGATTAGAACCAGTCTGTCTTGTGTGTGTGTGTGTTGTTGTTGTTGTTGTTGTTGTTGTTGTTGTTGATTGCTGAGGGAGCGGGGCGAGCATGAGGAGAAGTCTAGCGATAAAGGTTGGTGCAATGCTGGTGTGCAGAAATGGAAAGAATTTATAATAATATCAAAGGGTATTTAGAGATTTCAGAGAAGAGTAATTAGAGGGGAAAGTGTGTGCTTGTTCGCCTCTTTAATTTGGAGTCAGAGACTCTCATTTAGATGTGTCATTTGCAAATGAGTTTGCTGAGAAAGAAGCCTTGAAAGCATTTATCAAAGCTGTTGCTTATGCTGGTATTCCCCTCCACTAATGAGTCCCTCTTTTCAAATTACCTCTACAGGTACAATGAAATTTATACAAGGTGTATTAAAACTCACATTGGCTGCAACTTCCATAGACTTAATGCACAAAAACCCCAGTGGATGGAGGTGACTTGATGCCCATAAACCCATGATTCGATGGCTGTATCCAACTAAGCTTAACTCAGAGTAGACCCATTGAAATTAATGGCCCTAACTTTGCTGTGTCTATTATCCAGTATGGGCTTGTCCACTCTTCCTCTTGTCTCACTTCTCCCTGCACCTCCCCCTTGGGAAACTGCTCTTTAGCTCTCAGTCAGGCAATTTGGGTTTTCTCTGGATTGACATTTGCTCTGATTTAGAGCTAAAGAGGGGCGACAGCCACTCTATCCACTTGTGATTCCCAGCAGCTGGTATTCGGAGTCATACCGCCTCCAACCATGAAGATAGAACGCAGTCGTCGTGGGTAGCAGCCACTGGCAGCCCTGACCTCCATGAAATGAATTTCCATGACGGGTGCATGCGGAAAAACTGGATATGAATGAGCCATTTGTAAAAAAAATTAAAAAGCCCCCTAGAAAGGCCAGTGTTGCTGAAGAGCACCTCATATATATGGGAAATGTTTATTCACAGAACCCTAATTAATAGTAGCCCTAAAGCAAGCAAGGGAGGCATTTGCTTTTCCGTATAGCCATCCCTGTAATACGATTGCAACTCGCTTCTCCTTGCACAGTGAACAGCCAAGGCAGACCTGTGAGCCTCTGTGCTGCTAAGCTTTTACAGCCTGAGGCAAAAGCCACGGCTAAGCCACATGGAGGTCACTGCAGCAGCTGCCCCCCTGCCTCCCTATTAATGAGATCAACGCTGCTCCTGAGCTCAACCAGGGGTTGGTAGGTATCTGGGGAGCCTGTAAATTTCTGGCAGCCAATAAAATGCAGTTTGGTATGCTCACAACTTTAGATGATGAAGAAAGGGGAGGAGAAAGGGGAACCTCTTAACTCGCCTGGCAAAGCCATCCAAGCCACAGGTTCATAGCTGCCAAGTTATCCCTTTTTTACAGGGATTTTCCCTTATGCTGAATAGGCTTCCTCGCGAGAAAAGGGAAAACTTGGCAGCTATGCACAGGTTGCGGCTCAGTTCCTCTTTCGTTTGCAGGTTCAGGGAGGAACTGAAATTATTAAAAAAAAAAAAATTGGGGGGGGGAGTTCTCCCAAGGTTCAGGGCAGACCTTCGCAACCCCACATTTATTAAGGAAATGCAACTGCAGGGGCTGCTGGTGGGGCACCTGTAGGAACATAGAAAGCTGCCTCACACCTAGTCAGACTTGCTTGTCCACCTAGCTCAGTATTGTCTACACAGTGACTCTCCAGGGTTTTAGATGGGGATGTCTCCTACCTGGAGATGCTGGGGATTGAACTTGGGACCTTTTGCATGGAAAGCAAGCGCTCTGAGCTATGGTGTCTCCCCATAAGGAAGCGTAAATGTGCTTAACCATTTTCATGCGACTACTTTCCTGGGTTTTGGCTGCCTCTCGAGATATTGTCACCAAACTTGGCATGAGGCTTCTCAGTGCACGGGCAGTGGCCCTTGTTGCCATTTGAACACTGGGCACCATTTTGAATCTAGGTGGTAGACCCAAGTGTGACTTCGCCTGCTTTTTGGTGTGACAGAGCCAAACTTGCAAATTATGCTACCCATTTAAAAAATCACAATATTTCTAAAAAAATCCTAGGCCCTCCCTCCCAATAAGCTCTAATTCATTGCTATGTAAAAGCAAGGCCAGTTTAGGTTGAGGCACCAAGATCTGGTCCTTTTTCACATTAGCATCTGATCTGAATGGAGAAGGGGAACCTTTCAAGCCATCAAAGGAGAACATGAATCACAAGCTATACCCCTAATGATAAGGGATAGTTTGACAGTCCCTACAGAGAGCCAGAAACAGAGGGTGGAAATAAAGAAAGGAGAAAAAGCGGTACTTGATCTACACCAGCAAATATTGAATCCTTTGTTATAATGATTCAGAGTAGGTTGTCACCTGTTATCAGAGCTGCTTCGTGAAAAATATATCCACTGTAGTCCAAAGAGGCTAATGCAAAGTGGCAACGACACTCTTGGTTAGGTCAAGCTTTCACTCACAATTATATTTTCGATTCCTCTTTGCCAGGTCCATAAAGTTGGTTTGGAGGGAGACATTATTTGCTGAAAAGGGGAGTGGACACCCCACCCATACTTCATTTTGCCTTTCAGTTGTTTTCTGTTCAGCAGCTATGACTCTGGAGCTCATAGATATTAAGATTAGTTTAAGAAATGGTATTGGAGGCCCTTGCACTTAGAATCATAGAATCATAGAGTTGGAAGAGACCACAAGGGCCATCCAGTCCAACCCCCTACCAAGCAGGAAACACCATCAAAGCATTCTTGACATATGGCTGTCAAGCCTCTGCTTAAAGACCTCCAAAGAAGGAGACTCCACCACACTCCTTGGTAGCAAATTCCACTGCCGAACAGCTCTTACTGTCAGGAAGTTCTTCCTAATGTTGAGGTGGAATCTTCTTTCTTGAAGTTTGAATCCATTGCTCCATGTCCGCTTCTCTGGAGCAGCAGAAAACAATCTTTCTCCCTCCTCCATATGACATCCTTTCATATATTTGAACATGGCTATCATATCACCCCTTAACCTTCTCTTCTCCAGGCTAAACATACCCAGCTCCCTAAGCCGTTCCTCATAAGGCATCGTTTCCAGGCCTTTGACCATTTTGGTTGCCCTCTTCTGGACACGTTCCAGCTTGTCAGTATCCTTCTTGAACTGTGGTGCCCAGAACTGGACACAGTACTCCAGGTGAGGTCTGACCAGAGCAGAATACAGTGGTACTATTACTTCCCTAGATCTAGATGCTATACTCCTATTGATGCAGCCCAGAATTGCATTGGCTTTTTTAGCTGCTGCATCACACTGCTGACTCATGTCAAGTCTGTGGTCTACCAAGACTCCTAGGTCCTTTTCACATGCTTTCCACAGAGCAAAATTAAGCTTTTCTTGTATTCAGATATCTTCACATACGTTATCTTGCATTCAGATATCTTCACATATATTATCTCTGTAATCCCAACAAAAACTTGTAGGGGATGCCATCTTTATCATCACCCCCATAATTGTTGTGTGTCAAGGGCTGGTGGCTTACCAATGGGCAAGACATGGTTTGAACGGGGCTCTTTCTGGCTTACAGTTTATTATCAGTACAATCTCACAGTACTACCGTAGTCTCAGTTACTACTATTACAGTGTTTGTTGGATTACAGTAGTATACTATAGTATAGCATAGATTAGCATAGTAAATGGCCCAAAATGGTTGGTAGTTCCATGGAAGCTAATGATTAGGAGATGGTCTCTTGATCACTGGGGATCTCTCAGGGTTTCAGAATGAGATGCCCAGCAGAGCTTTAAGATGATAATACATGGAGGGGGCAGAGAGACAGGACAAGGAGCAGTTGGCATCTGGGACATCAACAAGACAAGAAACATAAAAACCAAATTGCTCTGAAAACACAGAAGAGAAATTAAACATACACATACAAATAACCACAAAGGCTATCATCTTCTTTCTGAAAATGAATTCTATTCTGTGTGTCTCTACTCAGAAGTAAGCCCTATTACCGGTATGTTCTCCCAAGTAAATGTGGATAGGATTGCAGCTGAGTTAGATATCGTTGTCGGATTCAATAGAGTTCTTTTTTAAAAATTGATCAATCGTATTTTAACTGACATATCAACCATATTTAAAAGTTTCCAGATTGCCCAGATCTCTTTTTGCTCTTTTAACGAAAACATTGAACTTAAAATTTTAGCCAACAATTTGGCTGCCTCTCACTGCAGAAAAAAATATTGAAGAAATGACTCAGAGATTTCTTCTTTTATTCCTGATTACAGTAACATACCAGATAGCCTTTGAAAAAGAAGAGCAAGCAAGCACTGCCCTCATATTTCATCCTCAGTAATTAAAAATTGCCACCACTAATTAAAATTGGCCCTAACCGTCAAGGAAAGCTTTAGTTGATTAATCTACTGGTTAAAACTTGCAGCTCTCTAAATTGCACAATTAAAAAGAAAAGAAAAAAGAAATATATATATCAAGCTAGTACATCCAAGCAGGCATCTTTATTAGCATTTGCAATGCTTTTATTTCACCTTATTTTATTAGGAACTTCTGCCATTGCAATGGCTTCTCTCCCCTCATGGGCCTGCACCGAAGCTCAAGCAATTAACCAGCCTGATCACTCTCCATAAACCTGAAATAAACCGTGAAAGGGGGGAAGCAGCAAAACGTATTAACTCCTGACCCTTAACAAGAAGACTTGTCAATTGTATAGCAACATGGGGCTTGTCGCGGCCAGTCAGGGAGCACGGAGATGCTGCCTGATTAATTGGCTGGTCTCAGACGGGTGGATGTGTCCCTTGGCAATTAGCAGGTAGGCTGGATAAACTCCAGGAGAACAGTGTCCTGTGACAAGTATTTTTTAAAGGAAAGAAAAAAACCCAGAAAAATAAAAATAAAGCATGAGGATGAGAACCCTCCGAAAACAGCCTCAGTTTTAACTTTTGTAGTTCTGGCCTCAATCATGTCGCAAATTTGTGTCTGTGCAAAGCTTACTCAGAGAGTCTGAGCCAAACTGCACATTAAGAAAAAGCATATGGTACTGCCCTCTTGGGAGTGCACCACTTTTGAATGCTGATGGGGGGAGCTCACATTTAAACGCTGCCCCGCTTAAAGAAAACCTTTCTGGTACAATGGGGGTAGAGGTGGGGTGGGGAGTTCAGTCTGGCAGAGAGAAAACTAGACTCCAGCCCTTTTGCCCAATGAAGGAACAGGGTGTTGCCAAAGGAAGGATTTGTTCAATTATACCAGGGGTGGCCAACTCCCAAGAAACTGTGATCTACTCACAGAGTTAAAAACTGGCAGTGATCTACCCCCCTTTTTGGGGTTCAGGTCAAAGTTGTTGAGTTTTTTCAGGGAGGAGGTAAAATGTTGAGCTTTTCTTAGGGGAGCCACAGTTGTTCAGCTTCTTTGGGGGGAGCCAATGATCTACCAGTGATCTACTGCAGACATCCAGTGATCTACTGGTAGATCACGATCTACCTGTTGGACATGCCTGAATTATACAATGCACCACATTTGTTTTTTTAAAATGCTACAGTCCCAAGAAGACTGCACCACATCCCCCCTCCTCCAAATATGTAGGTCTGCTTTGAGATGCACTCCCTGGGCTTATCATGTTTCCACATGCCAAGGCTGTGGACATGTACTTGCATTTTCAGGAGTTCTGAAACACCTCTGAATTCCTTGTCTCTGTAGATGGCCTTGGCTAAGGTAGAAAACCTGTGTTTGTTTAAACAACTCCTTACTAGGTTCTATAGAGCATCACCAGTCCAAAGCGTGTGCCAGGAAGCTCTTGCCGGTATAGAAATAATGCAACTGCAATCAGTTTGTCATTCTCACAGGAACTGATAATAAATACTGTAGTTCAGTGGTAGAGTATCTCCTTTTCCCAGTTCCGTTCCCTGACATCTCCAGGAAGGGCTGAACTAGACCACTGTCTTAAGACCCTGGAGAATCACTACAAGTCATTGTAAACAGTATTGAACCACGTGGATTAATGGTGTGTGTAAAGCATCTTCTTCTGTTCTGGCAAAAAATAAATAAAAATTGGACACATGAGCAGTTAATTCCATCCCTACTGCAAAGTACACCTGGACTTCAAAACAGATGATTGGATGCTTTTGTGTGCCCACCTTACCATTTTGGCAGGAAGCAAATAATGAAGGAATATCAGCAGAATGCTTTGTTTTAAATACGCAAGACAATAACCCTTAATTGCCTTGCTGTGGTGTGGGTTTGGGTTTTTGAATTTTGCAAACAGTTTTTTTTTAATAAAAAATATATTTAAAAATCCCACACCACCCCCAGTTATTACTTTCTGTTTGAAATGATATTTTGATTCTTATAAAATAGGCATTCCAAAATTACCTGCCGTCTTGAAGGAGGGGTGGATAAATCACAAATGCCCCAGTGACATAATACCTTTATTAGTCACAGTTTCCTGAGCAAGCTTTGGAGTTCTTCAGAAGACTTCCTCAGGCAAAATTTGAACAAAGCAAAAGAGTGTAAGAGTGTAAGTGTGTGTGAGAGAGGGGGGTAAGGGAATGGTGTTTGCAATTCTTGAGGTAGAGTGTAGGAGGAGTCCTACAGACACTGAATTAAATTAGGTCGTTTCTAGATCCGGCGATGGCGGGGGAATTGGATTCAGTTCACAGTTAAAGGCAAATCTACCTGAATCAAACTTTCTGGAACAATATGTGAACAACAAAAAAGCCATATTTCAAAATGCCACTTTCCCCGAATTTTGCAATGCAGTTCTCTAGTTGAGTCATGTATACAAAAACGCATATACTAGGGTAAAGTGTGCATTACAAAATACATATATTGATGAAAACAACATGCCAAGATGCATTATATTGGGGAACATTGCTCTGCAAAAATGTGTATCAGCAGCAAAAGTGCATAAAAACAGGCTCTAAAAAGCTGGTGAATGTTTAAGCAGGGCTGCCATACATCTGGAATTTCCCAGACATAACTGGGATTCATCCGCCAAAAATGGCGTCCAGGCAGAATTTTCAAAAAGCAGCCAAAATGTCCAGGGAAATACGGTGTATAGCAACCCATGTCGAAAGTGTAGATCGGATTCTCTTGTGCCTGGATCTTCACTTTATGGAAGATGGCAACCCTATGTGTAAGTGGACTTTTAAATAATAATAAAAATCGCAAGCTGATGTAGAAATGTGAGTTTTAAGATGGGGGGGGGAATGAGAAACGGAGAGAAACCGAAATTGACTTATTTGCCCATTCCTAGCTGTATGTGACAGCGGCTACAGTAGGGTGTATTTGTGTCCCATTTTGCAGAGGACCATCCTCTATTTGCAGGCATCCTCACTTTGAAAGGCTGATCTGGGTGAAACGTAAAGGTGACTTGGGAGGAGTCAATGTTAATGGCACCCCATGACTTGGATGTGCCACTCATATCCACCAGGAGTCAGTATTTTATGAAACTCCCTTCCAGTTAAGGATAGACAAGCTCCCTGCCTGTTGAACTTCCACCACCTACTAAAGACTTTAAAAAAAAAATTCCAGCAGGGTTCTAAATTAAATTTTACGTGTATAGTTATAACTCATTTTTAATTTAATTGCACTGAGTCACCTGCACACTGCTGAGGCTGCATTCAAATAGCACTTCATTCCATTTCCACTATGTTTTACTGTTAGTGTAATTTCCACACTATATTTGAGCTTTCACTGGATGTAAAAAGCCAGTTCCGGAAGTATAGTGGAATATAGAGCCCAAAGTTAGCACTCATTTCCATATAATCCGCAAATTGATTTTTTCCCCCTGGAAGCCAATGACACAGAAATGATTGCTAAACTTGCTCTATAGAAGAGGCTTTTTACATCATGTGGAAGCTCAAATATAATGAGTTAGGAAAAAGTCATAAAAACGTAATAATACACCTACGGCCATACTACCCTGAACACGCCCGATCTCGTCTGATCTCGGAAGCTAAGCAGCGTCAGGCCTGGTTAGTAATAATACGGCCATGTGAATGCAGCATTAGAGACCACAGGTAATTGCAACCAAGTGGTCTACAAATTCTCAAAATAAATGAATGAAATCATACTTTCCTGCTGGATCTTGTATTTTGTTCAGGTCAAGAAGGAGAGAGCAAGCCTTCCGGCATCCAGGATGCATCTTTGAAAACGTGTTAGTCAGGAGCCCCTGGATTCCAGCAAGGCATTACCACCAGGGCTTCTGCCTGTGAAGAAAGACAAGCCAAGGGCCCAGAGCAACTTCTTCAATTGCAGGAAGCTGATTGTGTGAGATACACCACCCTCCTCCAATCTGGATCATGTCAGTTGATTCTTGTTTGGAGCTAGAGAAGCCAGAAGTGAAGCTGTTTGAGAGAGATGTGGAGAGCCCCCAAGGAAATACTTTCGAAAAGAACTGGGGAAATAGTTTCCCCTGCCACCAGACTGAGCCTTTTTTTCCCTTTTTTTTTACTATCTATGAACAGAGACTGTCACTAAATCAGGTAGATTTAAAGCATATTCAACACACTTTTAAAGCATATGACTTCCACACACACACCCCAAAGAATCCTAGGAGCTGTCGTTTGTTCAGGTTGCTGAGAATTGTAGCTCTGTGAGAGCTGAACTTCAGTTCCTCTGATTCTTTGAGGGCAGTAATGTGCTTTAAAAGCGTGTTGAATCTGCTTTAAATGCATAGTGTGGAAGTCCGCCAGTGAATTCAGGGAGATAACTTCCAGCATCCTCATGGAACTACACATCCAAGCATTGGGAATATAGGGAGTTGTCTTATAGCAAGCCAGACTATTGGTTCAGCCAGTATTGTCTACACTGGCTGGCAGCAACTCTCCAGGATTTTGGATCACTCCCTGCCCTACTTGGAGATGCCGGGGATTGAACTGGTTCAAGAACCTGTTAATTTTACAGGGTAATCCTGAAAATCAGGTTAGCCTGAATATATAAAACTTATGGCTTAGATATTAAAAGTAGAGTTTATCTGTTTATACAATCAAGTTGAAATTATATGTTCTTTTATTTGTATTTTTTTTAAAATGTTATTTTAAAGGCACCAGTTTACCCAAAAAAGCCTTCAAAGCAGTGTATAAAATGTAAATGAGATACAACCCTCCATATGCCAGCCTGAGGCCCTCTAGATGTTTTGAGCTACAACTCCCATGTGCTGGCTAGGGCTGATGAGAACTCTAGTCCAAAACATATGGAGGGCACCAGGTTGGAAAAACCTGCAGTATAGAAATAAAAATGTGGCAGAGGGAAGGGAACCCAGAACATCTTTCTATCCAAGGCAGAACCTATCCAAGAACAACAGCAATAAATTTTTCAGGGAAGTATACTGAATATTCACATACTGGTATATATTCAGCTGTCTTTGAAGGCAGGTCTATCAAACTGTGGGAAAAGTTTCCTTTACATTGTGTCCAGGCCACTTCAAAGAAGATAGTCCACAACATGATATTCAATCATTTCAAAACAAAAAAAGATCTCTCTCTCTCTCTCTCTCTCTCTCTCTCTCTCTCTCTCTCTCTCTCTCTCTCTCACACTCACACACACACACACACACACACACTTTAAAGAAACTCTTAAGACTCTCAAATTCTCTCCAAAGCCAACGACTCCATGCACACTATACATTTAAAGTGTGTGCATGCACACAAAGCACAAAACCCTGGGAACTGCAGATTACCACCTCACGGGGTTACATTTCCCTGCACCCTTAGCAAACTAGTTCCCAGAGTTCTTCGGCAGGGAAGACGTGCTTTAAATGTGCTTTATGCGTATGGTGTGTGTGTGCAGACGAAACCAGCTTTCCCCCTTAGATTCAAGCAGAATGTTTGTGCTGGTGCTGTTCTGAAAGACCCACCCTCCTTTCCCCTACTCCCCCTCAAAAATGCACTTTTATCTCTGAAGCCCCATGTCCCTTTCCCCCACAGACAAATTGCTGCTTGTTGCTGCTCAGATAACCAGCATCCATTCCCTGACGCCCTTCTCCTGCGAGTCGTCCAAGTCGCTGATAATTGGCATGGAAGTCAGGGCAGGCGGTGTGGCCTCCGGACTTCAGCTTCCTTGACCTTAGTCAAGTGGCTGTTATTTAGTTCAGCAG
The DNA here is from genome assembly GCF_963506605.1 of Zootoca vivipara. Taxonomy (NCBI): domain Eukaryota; kingdom Metazoa; phylum Chordata; class Lepidosauria; order Squamata; family Lacertidae; genus Zootoca; species Zootoca vivipara. The sequence continues at coordinate 79,458,958 of NC_083281.1, forward strand.
CAGCAAACCTGTTTGGAAAGCGTGGCACTACAGAAAACCCAAGAGCGTACGAGAGAGCACTCATGGTCTTTGAGAGTTTGTCTGCTGAGTTAAGAGAGCTTGTGGCAAGCACCACTCAGGAAAAGCCGGTTGAGTATGATGTGTATATAGCTTTAAGAGGGCCAGCAAGTGTTCCTTACTTATTTATTTTTTCAGGTGATTTATATCCCACTTCAAGCTTCAAATAAGTCTATAAGCTAGCAGCAGGGGAACCTTTAGAAAATAAAACCCCACCCACCCAAGATGTTGCTGAGCCAACATCCTATCCCACCAAGCATGGCCAATTTGCCAAGGATGATGGGAGTTGTAGTTTGGCAACCTCCTGGAGGGCCAAAGGTTTTCCACACCTGCACGAAGTGGTTTACAACACCCTAAAAACACACACACACGGAGAGAGAGAGAGAGAGAGAGCGCTATAATAAAAATTCCACATTTCAGAGTGGTCTGGAACAAACAGCAGACAAACCATCTGACTGAGCTGGCCCCAGGTGCAACCACTTCCCCTAATTCCCTCCCCATTGCCTCAACCAAACAGCAAAGCAGAAAAGAATGTTCTGGTTGACCCAGGTGAAATCACTCACCACAAATTTCCTTTTGCTAGCAGGCTTGGACAAAGGCCTCTCCCTCTTTCTTTCGGCACAGGCCTTGGGACTGGTGGTGCAATGTCATGGCGCTCCTCAGAAGCAAGTGTCTCCTTGGGGGATCCTGTTGCGCAGTGACCTGGGTCTCCTCTGACTTGCCTGAAGAGCAGAATGCCGGGATGGACTGTGAAGCTGAGTAGGTAAGCTTAACCCACCTTGCTGAAGGGACACTTGTTCCCCAACATCTCATGGATGAAAATAGGGGCACTTGAGGAGTTGTTCTAACACCCCTATGCTCACATCGGTGGTCTATGCCCAGAGCCCATGCACACTCCAAGGTTATACAGTGGTACCTCCGGTTGCGGGCGGGATCAGTTCCGGAGCTCCGGTCGGATCCCAAGGTTTCTGCGACTGGAGGGACTGCTTCTGCGCATGCGCAGGTGGTGGAACCCGGAAAAATACTTCCAGGTTTGCCACGTACGTATCCCAAATGATACGTAACTGGAGGTGAATGTAAGTAGAGGTACTACTGTATGATGTTGGGGGAGCTCCATTAGCTGTTGTTATTCATTTACTCTGGCTTTCACCATTACCACTTTATTTATTTTTCTTTTGTATCCATATGGGTAATTTTATTTTAGATGAATTCTTTCCTTCTTCCCCTTTATAGGGGAAGATTTCAGACTTGCATAAAGGGAGCTCTGATGGATTGGGCTAATGGCCCGTCCACTGCAGCATCCTGTTCTCGTGGTCCACCAGAAGCCTCTGAGAAGCCCTGCAAGCAGGACACGGGTGGAGCTGCACTCGCCCTGCCTGTGATACTCAGCAGCTGGGCATACAGAGGCATGCTGCCTCTGACAGTGGAGGCATAACATAGCCATTGTGGCTAGTAGCTGCTTTGCCTCCATGCATTTGTCTAATCCCCTTTTGCAGCCATCTGAGTTGTTAGCCCTCACTGCCTCTTGTGGGAACAAATTTCACGGTTTAACTATAGCGCTGTGTGAGGAAGTACTTTATTGTATATGTCCTGAACCTTCCAGCAGTTTGCTGCTTTGGGTGCTCCTGGGGCCTGGTATTCTGAGCAGGGAAAAGCTTATCCCTATCCACTTTCCCCACACTGTGCATAAATTTTCAAAACCAATAAGCTCCAAATATTGTAACCTTTCCTCATTGGGGTGTTGCTGCAACCCTGTTCGTTCTCTTTGCCCTTTTTTGAACCTTTTCCAGCTGCAGTTTCTTTGCTGATGTGCCCTGAACAGAACTGTACAGTGAGACTGCAACTTACACACTTTTAACTTGTGTGCATTCCGCTTTATGTGCTGGGGGGAAGGGAAATTAAAAAGGGGGCTTTAAGGGGCAAGTTTCCAGGGGGGGAAGACTTTAGCAATCCCACCTGCCACACGTGATTTTGGCCTTAGGCAAGATCCATGTAAATTGCAGGCACAAAATATTCTGAACAATTCTTAGCACCCTTAATAAGCTTGCAGTTCATAGGTTTCTTGGGGGAAGTTGTGTACTTTAGCCGCGCATTAGATGTACTTTAAATGTCTACTGTAGATCCGCCCACAGTGACCAGAATTGGAATGCTCTTACACCCCATGTTAGACAGGTACATGGGATAATATTGCAGTTGTAGGAGCAGCAAAAACTTGTGTTGTTTGAGGGAGGGGGAGCTTGCCTTCTCCCCCAAATTTATTTGCCTAATGCCAGACAAGACCAAGTTAGCTAAGGAACAGAGGAAAAAATACTACCAAACCGGCAACTCACAAACCAGCTTTCCTAGCCCCACATCAATTTTCTTTTCTTGCACCTCTCCCATTTATACAAGACATATTTCTGTTTCGCTTTGGCTTTGGGTCTTTAGAGGGCCTGGAGTTGACCCTTGTGCTCACTGCAGACATCACTGTGTCACTGTGCCAATTAACTCCGAAGGAATCCTTTTAGCACAAACAGGAGGTCACCTCTTCCCTTTTCTGGCAGCCTCTCCTGATTGACGTGCGTCTAGCAGGGCCTCCTATAACAAGTCTTCCAACCTGCCTTCCCACCAAGGTGACAGACTTTTTGAACTCCTTGATTTAACTGTGCATGTAATAAAGATTCTGGGGGAAGCAAAAGAGTTTATAGTGGGCTTTCTCTCTTCTAGCAACTAGTTGAAGGAGAGGAAGGCTGCTGGATCAGGCAGAGCTTTGCTGCTAGGTCAGGCCAAAGGCCTATCTGGTCCAGCATCCTGCTCTCACAGTGGCCAACCTAATGGCCATGGGAAGCCTGCAAGCAAGACGTCAGCACAACAGCACTTTCTCCACCTGCAATTTCTAACAACTAGTACGCAAAGGCATACTGCCTCTCAACAGTGGAAGCAGAACGTGGCCGGAGTAGCTAGTAGCCACAGATAGAGTTATCTTCCATGATCTAAATCAGGCATGTCCAACAGGTAGATCGTGATCTACTGGTAGATCACTGGACGTCTGTGGTAGATCACTGGTAGATCATTGGCTCCCTCCAAAGAAGCTGTGTGGCTCCCCTAAAAAAAAGCTGAACGTTTTACCTCCTCCCTGAAAAAACTCCCTTGGGAGTTGGCCAACATTAATCTAAATCTTCTTCTAAAGCCATCCATGTTGTTGGCCAGCACTACATCATGTAGGAGCAAATTCTATAGTTTATGCGCTGTGTGAAGAGCTTTCATTTGCCTGTCTGACATTCAGCTTCGCTGAGGGCACCAAGTTCAAGTCTTATGAGGCGGGGTGGAAAAACTTTTCTCTCTCTGCTTTCTCCACATAATTTTGTACACCTCCATCACCCCTCCCCTTACTTGCCTCCCCCCCCCAATCTAAAAAGCCCCAAATAGTGTAACATTTTCTCATAGGGGAGTTGCTCCATCCCCCCCTAACCATGACCCCACCCATACTATTAGAAGTAATCTTATGGGCTGGAACAATGCCACAGAAAAACTGGGAGGCCAGATAAGGAGCCCACCAGGGGCCCTTGACACTATAGAAATTTGGCTATCCCTTTGGTAATGATAGAGAAGAAAACAGCGAAGCAAGTGGGTCTATTTTTGGAAGTCACTGCTTGTCTCCTTGGCGCGGTTTCTTTGTTTGGCTTGTTAATAATATCTCAAGGTTGCCTTTTTGAAACAGAAATGTTCACAAGGTATTTTGCAAAATAAAAACACAATCCAACCCCTAAATATGCTATCAGTTCAATGAAAACACTATAAAATTAGAGCTGAGGATTAGAGGCAATGGTTTGCATAAGGCAGTCATCATCAACTTGGTGCCCTCCAGAAGTTCTGGGCTACAGCTCCCATCAGCCCCAGACAGCACGAAGCAGCACCTTCTCACCCAAGTCTGCAGTAGTTTGTCCTTGGCCCATTACAGCACATGCACAATTCCCAAATAGGAATCCAAACCAAATGTCTACAGCAGCACCAGTAGCACTGAGCGGCCCAAGTGGTGTTGGGAAAGGCTGTCTGCACTGGAGGAGGCGGGCACTGAGGACCGTCTTCCTGGGGTCTATCTCCATTGTCTAGGATGTCGGGCAAGGGTCTTTTCCAGCATTACCTGAAGCTGTCGAAGGTCAAACCTTGGACTTACTGCCTACACAGTGTGTGTTATATCCCTGAGCAGTGTCTGTTCACAAAGCTAGGTTGTGGGAACAGTCTGTTTGGTGATGAAATGCAGCACTTTGTACATGTTCAGAGAGCAGCCTTCTCCGTTACCCAAATAATACTTCTGTACTAAAGGGATGTGTTTGAATTAGGATGGCTGGCGCTATCCGCGCAAAAGATAGGCCTTTTCCTTTTTCTTTTTTTGCATTCCCGCAACTCGCCTGAATTTTCATCCACTTCTGAGTCATGGGCAAAGCTGAAAGGCTTGCAGGGACTGTGTAAAGGGGGAAGGGACACAAAATTCACTGCCACGCGCTGTTCATTGCACTGTTCATTTCTACTGAGGCACTTTCCCGCAAGCTAGTGTGTACCTAAGTGGTGACTCATATCAGCAAAGTTGGATGAAATGTGGATTTCAGTGGGAAGAGCATCTCTGGTAAGCTGCCATTGAAGCATGCAGAGCCTCTGCCCACTTGGCGGGGGTCACTGTATCCCAAGCCGTTGCTTTGTTTTGAAGATCTGGAGAGCTGGACTCTCCCCCCCTTCCTCCCAGCAACACGCATGGCAAATTGCAAGTCTCCTTTGCGCAGAGGAGAAAAGCTCTTTCCGACTGATTCACCTCTCCTGCTGTGCAGAGTCCAAGGCAAAGGATTCTGTTGGTTTTATTAAAAATGGCGGGGGAGGAAGAGTCAATTTGGCATCTGGGATCTGTGCTATCAAACCTTGTGCTGAGCTTGTTAAGCATGGGAGAGAGAAGACTGCGAAGGGATATGAGAACCATATTCAAATAACTGAAGGGCTGCCACATGGAAGATGGAACAAGCTTGTTTTCTGCTCCTCCAGAGGGTAGGACCCAAGCCAAGGAATTCATATTGCAAGGAAGGAGATTCTGAATAAACATTAGGAATAATTCTTCGACAGGAGGAACCGTTTGACAGTGGAACAGAGTATCTTGGAAGGTGGTGGATTCTCCTCCATTGGAGGTTTTTAAACAGAGTTGGATGGCTGTCAGGGATTTTTTAGCTGTAATTCCTGCATCGGACGGTGTCTACTAGATGCCCCTTGGGATCCCTTCCAACTATACAATTCTATGCTCTTGGGGCCCCAGTCTAGATACCCTTTATGTTGTGCCTTCATGATGATTTGTGCTGCTGGTGGTATTGGTTTGGTTGTACAGAACCCCCTCTTTCAAAGCTGTTTGCACCTGCAAAAGGTTTGGGGTGGATGTACTGCTTCATTTCCAGTCTGTGCATGGCCCTGATGAAATCTTGTAACTGCAAATGTTCTGGTGGTGATTGTCCCATTTTTTCTGTACTATAGGCAATCACTTAACATGCCTATTTTACAGGTGTGGAAGACTGAGGTCAAGAGATAAACAAGCAGCAGAAGCTAATTTATTTTACTTGCCATTGTTATACCTTTGGGAGTAGGAAACTCTCAGCATTCTGTTGCAAATCACCTACCACGGACCTACCAGGAATTTAAGCGGGAGGTGTTTGGAAGAATACTGGGTGACTGGATCCTTTCATCTCAAGGGCTCAGCGGAGTCTTTTTCATAGTACCCAGCCTGCTGCAGTGAAACTGCTGGGATGATTTAAGTGCCGTTGCTTTTATTGGCCAGTTTACAATTTGATAAATTCCTGGATCATCGGCAGAGCTGGGGGAGCCGGTAGTTTAGTTTTCTTGGCAGGGTTCTGCCTCCCATGTGTTTTGGTTCGCACCTATGCAAGATTTACCATTATTTCTCTCTAAATCTTAGCATGTTTGCTGGTGGAGCCAGTGTGTCATAAAGGTGTCTGCTAAACAGATGTTAGGTTCTCTGGAACTGCTAGGGAAGCCGTCTTTTATCCCAAGAAAATAGCTGAGATAAACAGGACTATCTGTAGGCAGCTTCAGCAAGTGCAGAAGTGGAGTCTAGGGTTGGAAGGCACAACCCCCACTGCCCCACCACCGCCCCAAACAACTGGCCAATCAAATATTGTAAATGAACCACAGTGTGGTGCAGCAGTTGGAGTGTTTGACTAGGACCTGGGAGACAAGGGTTCAAATCCCACCCTCGGCAATGAAGCTTGCCAGGTGATTTTGGGTAGGTCGCTATCTCTTACACCAGTGATGGCTAAACTTGGCCCCCCAGCTGTTTTGGGACTACAACTCCCACCATCCCTAGCTAACAGGACCAGTGGTCAGGGATGATGGGAAATGTAGTCCCAAAACAGCTGGAGGGCCTGCCTTACAGGCTTGTTGAAATGATAGAATTTTGGGGATAGAATTTGCTCCAATTGGATGCTAAAGAGCAGGTCCGCACCCCCCCCTCTTGGGGGGGGGTAGCAGCAGGACAAAAGGAAATGTGGATAAGCCAATAGTATTTGTATCCCATGTTAACCAAGTAGACCCTTTGAAATTCATGGCTGTTGATGCCAGTGGGTCTTCTCTGAGTAGAACTCATTGGGCTGCAACCAACAGTACTTGAACCATGTGAATATGTAAGATACATACCATGTTGAAAGCACAGAGGCTGCATTGCAGCATTTAGGTGCCTCTGTTAAACATTTATGAAATTCCTTTCTTGCAGAGAATTTAGCCTCCAAACATAAATGTGATCATCATCAACACAGTGGCAGTGACTTCTGGGGAGGTGGGCAGCGGTGGGCAGAGTTCAGTGCTTTCAATCCTTTGTCCTGCGGCAACCCATATACCATCTACCCCATAGCTCTGTGTTGAGGACATTATAAATCTTTCCTGACCCCAATAATGTCTCCTGATCTTTCACCTACAGTAGATTAAAAATAGCCCGAGAGTGACAGCTTGGGGTTATTTTTATTTTATTTTATTTTTTAATCCATCACATATTGCAGATAATCAACCATACAGGGAAGGTGTGTGGAGGGAGGAAGAGGAAAAGAGAGGCGAGGAGGGAAGTGAAAAGGGAGGAAAGCATACAAGAAAAAGACCCAAAATAAGTGGTGTTTTGATGCTAATTTAGCTTTTCCCTGGAGTTCTTGGGGAGAACATAAGAAAAGCCTTGCTCCATCAGGTCGAGGCAGGATCTGAGTGCAATGACAGTTCTCCCCAATTGTGACTCCTAGCAGAGGCAGGATTAGGGGAGCGTGACCCGTTTGGTTGCCCTGGGCGCAGAGCCCAACTATTATTTAGAATGGGGTGCGAGAGGTGGGGGCGCCAAATTTTGGCATTGCTAAAATTCAAGACCCCGAGGTCCACCACTGCTCCCAGCAACTGATGTTCATAGGCATACGTATGGTGGAGGTAGAATGAAGGCATCAGGGCTAGAAGCCATTAACAGCTTTATCCTCCATTAATTTTGTGTAATCTCATTTTTAAAACCATAGAAGTTGGTGGCTGCCATGACCTCTTCTGGGAAGCTAATTTCATAGTGTTGACAATGCACTATGTTGAAGAAAGGAGATTCTGACTAAACTTCAGGAAGAACTTTCCGACAGTGAGAGCTGTTTAACAGTGGAACGGAACTCCCTCGGGAGGTGGCCTGCTCTCCTTCACTGGAGGTTTTTAAAGCGGAAGCTGGCTGGCCGTCTGTCACATATGATCTAGTTGAGATTCTTGCTTTGCAGGGGGTTGGACTAGATGGCCCTTAGGGTCCCTCCCAGCTCTACAGTTCTGCGATTCTGTCCAGCATTCAGCTTCATCCAATGTCCATGGGTTCTAATATTATGAGAGAGGGGCAAAAGCTTCCACTTCTCCCACACCAGGCACCTTCTGAAACCCACCACTCAGCCATGAAGCTCACGGGTTGACCTTGTGCTAGTCACTGTCCTTCAGCCTAACCTACCTCACAGGGTTGTTGTGAGGATAATATTGAGGGGGGGGGTAACATTTGTCTCCTCCTACTTACCTTTCCCCTAAAGTGAAAAGCTCGTGCTGCAACCATAGGAGAATTGCTCTATCCCTTTCATCGTATTGGTTTCCCTTCTCTGAACCTTTTTCCAGATCTATAATATCCTTTTTTTTTTGAGGTGAGAATGAAAATCAGCATCCCACAAAATTTACTAGCCTGCCCCCCCCCCAAAAGGTGACTAGCCTGCCAAGAGGCACATTGCCATGCTGACCTCAGAGGAAGTGCCAAACACTTGGATGGGGAATTCTCAGGTCCCCTTCCAAGGCCACACTCCTCGCTGGTCCTACTTCACATCCTTAGTCTTTTTGTCTGGCTAGAGCACATCCTTGAACTCTGACCATGCTTCTTGCTTGCCCTGGATGGACAAGGCAGAGCCTCAATGGAGCATAAAGAGCTGTGCGTGAAACTAGGAGGTTGTTCAGAAGGGAATGCAGCCCTCAGGATTAAAAAATGTTCCCCGCCCTGTCCCTAACATTCAGCTCTGACTGTTATCACATCATTATCACATTATCATTATCGTATTTTTTTATATTTTGTATTTTGAGTCAGCCTCAATGCTGTGAATCAGTTGATTAGGCTGCCGAGGGGGAGTATGTTAAACAAACCAAGGTTGAGGTGGCGAAATCCAGCTGATAGGTCTTGGTGACTACGTGTATTTATGGCCCACTTAGGGGAATTGCTGCCTATAAAACAGGACGCTCCCTGGCTTGATCCCGGTGTCAACAGTACTAAAGGCCACAATCTTATGTGCCAGTCACCTCCTTCCGGTAGTCAGGAACACACACACACACACACACACACACACACACACACACACAGAGAGAGAGAGAGAGAGAGAGAGAGAGAGAGAGAGAGAGAGAGAGAGAGAGAGAGAGAGAGAGCACAGCCAGTCTCTGTATACTGCAAGGAACTGGGCTGTAATTCAAGGAGCCGGCAAACAGGGAGGTGTCAGATGGTTTAAGACTGGCTTAATGGTGCCATTTGTGCCCCACCTTGTCAACATAACCTCTTAACAGGTGTGGGGCAAAATTCCCAGCTCCTGAAAGACACCATACAGGGCTTATCTAGCTAATGGGGGAACTCTGCAGCAACGTCCGATGAAAATCTACCTTTTTTTTGCTCATATGAAATCTCCTGAAAAACCTGCCTCTTCCCAAGTGCAAGTCATTGAGAATTAGCATGACAGTCAGGTAATCTTATAGTATGCCTAAGCCAATCCCATAAAGATTCCACTGGGGTGTACGTCATCCAGATGGGTTTTATTATATCTGTACTCCCCACCCCTTCACATTGACAGTGCCTTTAGAACTGGATTATTCACATTAACTATGACAGCCCTTGATTTTTATTTTATTTTTACTGGGGTGAGTGGGGGGGGTGTTGGTACGCCTTCCTATCACCTTCAGCAAGTTTTATCTCTTTGCTGCAGATGTTCTCAGATGAATTTTGCTTAATATTCGGGGAAGTGGGGGTTGGGGGAGCAGATGGTTCGCTGGAGTTAGAGAGAAGCATATGTACCACTGGCATGGTGGTATCTGGGTTTAAGCAAAAAATAAATAAAAGTTCATTTAAATCCCACCACCACTACTCTTTAACAAGTATATTCGATACAAAGAGGAAAGTATTCAAGCACAAATCATTTGTAGAATCATAGAACTGCAGAGTTGGAAGGGGCTACGAGGATCTTCTAGTCCAACCCCTTGCAATGCAGGAATCTTTTGCCCTACCTGGGACTCGAACCCACAACCCTGAGATTAAGATATGTGTGTTGTTGATTGAATCCAACCAAGGCCTACTCACAGTAGACCCACTGAAATTAACGGACCTCATTTCGATTTGTCTATTCACTTCAGCAGGTTTACTCTGAGTAGACCTACGCTGGACACAATCCTTTGGTTTTTTCCTGAGCTTTGGCTACGGCAGAGTCATGAACCAATTTGCTTCTCCAAGGGGCTTATGTTGCAAGTGTGGGTTTCCCTTCCATCTGTCTTCACAAGAGCAACTCTGGCCCCCTGCTCATCCAATGAACTGGGAAACAGAGCACCAAAAAAGTATGAGGGCCTAAGGATAATGGCCTAATGGTTAATCCAGCCCTGTGTAATCCAGCTCAGGATGTACACTGATTTCCCAATTACGTCTGTAAATATTTCCGACATATTTGGGACGGTTGCCCACATAATCAGGTGACGTTTTCAAAAATGGTGGAGTCACGCTATTTTACATCCTAACACAGCTCTGTACTGCTCCATGTTTAAAGACTCAAATAATTTAAGGGTGAAAGGGGTCTCTGGGGTAATCTGGTCCAATCTGGTAGTCTCCTACATTTCCAAAAGGGTGCTGAGCCACTCAGCTGCAAACATGATAAGCACCCAAGTTATTTGTACATGTATTTCAAATATTTCCACCAGGGGTTTTCCCTAGAACATTGTCAGAGCTACTTGTGACCAAATTTTAGACATAGGTTTAAAATATCAGATTAAGACGAAACAAACTAAGAATGTGCAGGGAAAAGACAGGTGAGAACATAAGAATAGCCAAAGGCCCATCTAGTCCTGCATCCCTTTCTCACTCTGGCCAGCCATGGAAAGCTCTCCAGCATCACCTGAGTGCAACAGCAGTCTGCCCACCCAGGGCTGGCTCTAGGTAGACCCCCGGTGGCGCGGTGCGCCAGGGCGGTAGGCTGCGCCCTGCGAGGGTGGGGGCGCCGGAGCGATCTCCACCCCTCGGCACCAGGGCGCCCCGCCTGCTCGAGACTGCCCTGTGCCCACCTGCGATTCCTAGCAACTGGCTTTTAGAGGCTTCCTTCCTCTAGCAATGAAGGGCAAACCACAGCCATCATGGTTAGTAGCAATGATAATAACTTTATCCTCCGTGAATTTGTGCTATGCTTCTTTAAAGACGTCCAAGTTGGTGGCCATGTACTACAAACCTGTTTATACTCGGAGTCTTTTTTTGGCTTGGGCATTGCTACTGAAAAGGGAAATGTTCCATATTCCCAGATTTGACAAAAGCAGTGGCCTTTCCTTCCAGCAATTCATGGTAACTTGAAATGTAATAAACAAAAGCTGTCTTGTGCTCAGGAGAAACCGACAACTTTCCTTCAAGAATCTGGGGGGTGGGGTGGGGTGGCGCAGAAAAATGCACTGAAATTGACATGCAATCCTTAACATATGAGTGAATAATTGACAGGAAGTCAGGCAGTTGTTAACCAATTAAAGAATCTTAATTGATTGACAGGCCTAATATTTTCCCTTGTCGATGATGCAGAAGAGTGGAGCCTTTTCTGCTATTTTCACAAACACTGCTTTCATGAGTTAGGGTGTGAGAGTGAAGAGATGATGTTTATCCTCTTTGGAGCCCTAGAACCAGGCATGCAGTGGGGGGGGAACCCGCCCCCTTTCAAAATACATTGATGAACACAGACTCCCCTCACCCCCAGTCAGCATAGCCAATAGCAACGATGGGTGTTGTAGTCCAACATCTGGAGGCCCACAGACTCCCACCTCTGCCCTGGAGGGTGTGGTGTATCTGGTGGGCATAGAAACCCATTGAAAAACCTTTTGGGGCCTCAATCCTGGGCTGGAACATTTTGTGCCAGTAGTGGAAGGCTGGTTTTGCCTCCATTGCCCAAGCTGTTGATGTGCTGGCTTGGACGGATGGAGATTGTGATTCAGGGTGTCAGCTTTGGGGATGGTGACCTTTTTTGGTCCAGTGGGAACACGGGGATTTTGAGGGGTGCATGGGCACCCACCGCAAAATGGTGAATACTGTGGGTTGTGCACCATGCCGCAGAATAGCTGTCACGTATCAAGGAACTTAAAAAGAGAAGAGGATGCAAAATGGTGCAAGCATGCCCTTTCGCACCCCACAATCAATAGAAAAAATGCTTGATCATCTGACTGCTACCATGATCGCCCATAGAGAGAAGAGTTTTGGACCCGTCTTCTGTTCAGAACGGAAGGGAGTTGGGTGTCCAATTCTGGTATCCAATGAAATGCATGTCTATTTAAGGGGTAGGAGAGGCCAAGCCAGTGCAAACGGCAAGTGAGCAGGAAGAGCAAACAGTTATCTTGTGAATTGGGATGGGGTGGGGTTTGATGGGATATTTACAAAGTCCCTTAGTAGGCATCATAGGAGGTAATGGTAGGTGCACTGGCAGCTTTGGGTGCTGGGTTTGCAGCCCTTTGGCGTGCAGTGGTGCCTCTGGTTAAGAATTTAATTCATTCCGGAGGTCCGTTCTTAACCTGAGGTACCACTTTAGCTAATGGGCCCTCCTGCCGCTGCTGCGCCACTGCAGCGGCGTGATTTCTGTTCTCATCCTGGGGCAAAGTTCTTAACCCGAGGTACTACTTCTGGGTTAGCGGAGTCTGTAGTGTTTGTAACCCGAGGTACCACTGTATATAGAATTAATGTGGATATAGCATTCCCCGGCATCTTAAACATGCTTACAATATTGTGAGGTGGCAATTATATTGGGCACACTATCTCCCTGTCTCTTTCCCTCTTTCACAAGAACTGCTTTTATGCTTCACCACTATTCATGGTAGCCACAGTCACTGCTAAAGAAGTTCCATCTTAACTACGGAAGCAGGATCACATTTTTAACCTACATTTTGTTCTGGGATGTTTTTTCTTTTTCTTTTCTTTTTAAAAAACTGAAACATACATAGAACACACATTTTTGTGTTTTAGGGATGTTTTTTCTTTAGGTTGCACTTTTAATCTTATTTTTAGTGACCATTTTGTCACCTTGTGGACTTTTTGTGGACAGGTGGAATATAATCATGATTATAGTCCTTTATTTCCTCTCTGTGATGCAATTCTGTCCAGATCTGCTCAGAAGTTAGTCCCATTAAGTTCAATAGGGCTTACTCCCAGATCTGTGTGTGTACTAGAGGTTTGCTTACCTCATTCGGGACTGTTTACTAGCTGGCCTGGCAGCACCTTTAGAGTTTCAGGCAGGTCTGCTTTCGAGCCCTGATGAGTTCTTTTACCTGGGGATGCCAAGTACTGAACTTCAGGCAAAACCTGGGCTCTATGGTCCCCCCCCCTTGTTGGATTTTATAGATCTATAGTTCTACTTACAAGAAAGATCTAGACAGGTTCTACAAATCCATTTCACAGATCTGTGGATCAAGGCATTGCATCTTGGCTAACTTAAAATGGTGAGAGCTGAGCTTGGCTTCCACTTAAAAGTGGTACCACTTCCGGGCTCCTGAAAAGTATCTGGGGGTCCTGTGGGGAAGACAGTGAAAGGTGGTGTAACTGGATTGGGCTGGTAAAGCCCCTTGAGACCCTCAGCTTGTGCCTGACTTTGCCAGCTGCTGGTGCTGAGCCTGTTCACTGTACAGCACGAGATTGTGGTGGAATCTTTGACATTTAAGATCCTGACAGGGAGACTGGTGGGTATGTTTAGACAGTATAATCAGAATGCCATCATTGGGCTAAAGGCAGCCAGGGATTGTTGAGAGAGGCAGCAGCTGAAGTTGGGGACTTCCAGTGCAGCCCTTCAGCTTTGTTTCTCCCCAATTAATAAGGGAAATATAAGGGAAATATAATAATAAGGGAACTATTGTATGCTCACATATATATATATATATATATATATATATATATATATATATATATATATATTATAATATTAAAAGATTTTGCTGCGTTTTTGTCTGCTAACTGCAATGTGATTGGTGGGTCCGCTTTTGAATGGAGGCTAAGCTCAGCTCCCGCCCATAAAGACTTCAAACTTTTTTAAGCCAACCAAAATGTAATGCTCCAGCCCATAAATCTATGAAATTTATTAATCTCGTAGATCTATATTCTAGGCATGACTCTAGATCCAGGTGGTAGCACTTTGTTCAGGAGTCTTTGGTAAAGAAATAAGGTGTGCTCTAGTAGCATTTTGGACTGATGCTACTGAGCCCAGAAAGAGGTATGGAAGAGTACTAGAGAGAAATGGTACTACTCAGGAAGATCAGGAATATTCCAGCATGAATATTGTCATACTGTACACCAGGGATGGGGAAGCTGTGGCCCTCCAGATGTTGTGGGACTCCAGCTCCCATCATCCCCAGCAAGCATGGTCACAGCTTCCTCAGCCATGCTTTGCTCTTTGGAAAGGGTGACAGGTGCAAACAGCGGCTTCATTAGTTTGGTGTGAATGTTTACTCAGACGTACATCCCATTGGAGCTGTGGGTGGGTAATTGCAGCCAATTACACATGCATTGGAGTGCAGCATGAGTTACTGCTTTTACTCTCTTACATAAAAGCAGGCACCTTCATGAAAGGATCATTCTGGTGCTAAGGATGAGAAACCTTTCTTCATCACTGGTAAGGGTCATGGCTTGGTGGTAGAGCATCTGCTTTGCATACAGAGGATCCCAGGCAGATATGAGAGAGACTCCCTGCCTGAAACCCCGGAGGGCTGCTTCCAGTCAGTGTGGACAATACTGAGCTTAGATGGACCCATGCAGATGGACTCAGTAAAAGACAGCTTCATATGTTCTTCCTGTCTTGCAAGCAAGAAATTTAGCTCTTGATGGCAGCTGGGTTGCTTCCAAGTTTCTAATTTCACCTTCATCTCAGCATAGAAATGAAGGGGGAGAGTAAGAAAAGAAACAGGCTGAACTCGGCAAGCATCTGCCATTTAACATCAAGTTTCCACTTTGCTTTCGAAAGATTTAACTTGATGGGTAGGGGGAAGCAAAAGAGACACAGCATTCGTGACATTGTACATGAGCGTGATTGTCAGCTGAGTAAAAACTCCAAAGTAGTAAACAATGGCTGGATAGACCTGCTGAGGAAGGGTTTGGTCCTTGGTCATGAAAGTTGAAGCATGCACTAATGTGGTTGTGTGTTGAGTGAGCAAGGTGCTGGAATCTGGGAGGGTAAGAATCAGTTCCAGTGAAAGGCTGGTTTCCCTTTCTTCAGAATACACTCCATGGAAAAAGCAGGAGGCCATCCAGGCAGACCACATCTGATTTTTTTAAAATGTGTAAGCTATTGTGTATTGTGCAAAGTGGCTTCACTTGCATGGCTTGCTTAAATTATTTTATTGTAGTTGTTATGGTTGGGCTCTGCAATGGAGAAGAAGAGAGATTTTCATCTGTTGCTGTCCTACAATGTATAAAAGCAGCTGATGGCTAGTTTAGGTCCAACCTGCCTCAGAAGAGTTTGGATTTGATATCCCGCTTTATCACTACCCGAAGGAGTCTCAAAGCGGCTAACATTCTCCTTTCCTTTCCTCCCCCACAACAGACACCCTGTGAGGTAGGTGGGGCCGAGAGAAGTGTGACTAGCCCAAGGTCACCCAGCAGCTGCATGTGGAGGAGCAGAGACGCGAACCCGGCTTCCCAGATTACGAGTCTACCACTCTTAACCACTACACCACACTGGCTCTCAGCCCCCCTGTAATATTTATAGAAGAGATCTAGTGATAGATCACACACTTTGTATGCAGAAGGTTTTGGGTTTAATCCCCAGCATCTCAAGGTTGGGCTGAGAATGACCCCATCTATCATAGGAGTGTACAGTAGGAAGGGACCATGAGGATTATGTAGGATAATGTTGGCCAACTCCCAAGAGACTGCGATCTACTCGCTGCCGGTAGATGGACTCAAGGGTCTGACTCTGTATGAGCAGCTTTTTGAGAGGTCTGTAACTCAAGGGAGAGCATGTGCTTTGTGTTCAGGAGGTCCCAGGCTCAATCCCTGGCACTTTCAGCTAAGAGATATTGGGAGAGAAGTGGAGAACCTGAGGCAAAGAAAGTTGACTGATGTTCAGCTGCAGCCTTAATGGTTTCATTTCTTTTCAAAGGGAAAAACCTGTATTTTCCATGGTACTGATGGGTCATTAATTTTTTAATCTTCTGAGATATATTTGGCTCAGTCACTGTTACTGAAATGGGAACCATTCCATATTCCCAGTCTCGGTGGCAAACACAGCCTTTCCTTGCAACAGCTCATGGCATCTTAGAACGTAATAAACAAAAGCTGTCTCCTGCTTAGGAGAAACTGTCAGCTTTCCTTCAAAGATCCTTTTAAAAAAATTGACACCATGCAAATCCATACTTGTGACTGAATATTTTACAAAGTCATGTAGCTATCTTGGAGAATGTCTGCTAGTCAAATACTGGGCTAGAGGGGTAAATTGTCTGACTCTGTAATAGGGACATGCCTATGTACTTACTGAAATCTATACATTAGAGTTGATGCCCTTAGAAGAGGAATAATGCAAATTCATTGAGGATAAGACAGTCAATGGCTACAACGGCCCTGTTCTGCCTCCACAGTTGCTTGGAATCACAAGTGATGAGAGAGGCTGTTGCATTTGGGTCCTGCTTTTGGGGCTTCCCAAGGCATCTGGCTGGCTACTCTTGAGAACAGGGTGCTGGACTAGTTGGGCTTTGGGCATTGCCCAGCAGACTCTTCTTATGTTCTTCTGAGTGTTGTGGTAGCATGCTGGGGAACAAACCTGGGGGGGAGGGGACTGATCAAACCCATTGGTGGACCACCAGAGATGGTGGTGGTTTTTGTTGCTGGGCATAGGTTTCACAGGTCTGTTAGCAGACTCCCCCCACCATTCCTCAGCAACCTGTGAGGTTTGTCGCACCACCAAATGGCTGAAACATATGTTTCTATGCTCTTCCTTTCTAGCTGCATCTCCCTTTTTAATCTCTCAATATTAGGAAAGGTGTGGGGTTGTTTTTAGCAGTAGCTATTTCTGGCAAACGGTACAGGTTTTTTCCCCAAGCATTTAATAACATAATCGGCCCACCTTCTTTAAAACTGTAAATTGGCATACAGTTGATTCCAACATTCAGTTTCTTAAAAGGATGAAAGGATATGTCCTGCTGGAGGAGAAGAGTGCTAAGAGTTATTAGATTTATACCTTGCACCATCCTCCAAAGCAGCCCAGGGCACCAGAGGAGCCCAGGTCCCAGGAAGGCATGTCCATGGTTAGAGGATAGGGCTAGAATGTAAATTAGGAGATAGGACCATATCAGGGCTGGTAACATTAGTGTGCATCATTGTCAATTCCTGGAATCTCTTGGCCCTCCTCCTCATTACTGTCTGTTCACCTGCCCCTGAGTGAGCCAGCAGCAAAAGAAGCAAGGAAGGGTGATAACAGCTGCTTAGGAATGCTAATGATTAAGTGGTATATAAATACCTTAAGCAAATAACTTCCATCCCCTGACTTTTTCTTCTGGGAGGTGTGGACTGTGCTCAAAGAGAGAAGCAAGTGAATCGGCACATGGAAGAGTGTAAGGAGACGTCATGCCCCAGTGCAGGTCCCCATTGGGAAGATAAAACAGTAGTGTAGGTAGAGACGGAGCCAGCTAACTCTGGTTTTGTCCCCAATCTTTTTTCCTGCTGAGCTCTGCAAGGGGTACACTTGACACTAAGAAGGGTTGACATGCTGTGCCGCCCCCTAGAAAGCAGGCAAGCAGAGGGGACTGGTTGAGGTTGGTGGGGCAGTGCTCAAGGTGCCTAAGGTGCTCAAGACCTGGAACCAGCAGTGGAACCAACTCAATGGCAGATTCTATGTGTGTGTGTGCAGAATACCCCGTTTGTTATTTAAGCTCATGTGATTTTAGAACTGTTGCTTTGAACCAGTTTCAGAAGCAACAGTTCTTCATTGGTTCTTCTTGTTCTCTTGAGTATTGTGTCCAGTTCTGGGACCTGCACTTTAAAGGACATGTACAGACTGAAAAGGGGTTTGGTTGAGCATGAGAAAAGGCCTTGGATGCAATTGCTGTTTCATCGTGGAAGTATGGTGTTTTTTTGCACATTTCCAGAAAAATGTGCATTTAAAATGGCACCATGTTTAATCCCTGGCCTTTTTAGTTGAGCCTCAGGTAACAGGGCCAAGGAGTAAGCACAAGTGTATGCCCTGGAGGAAACAGCTTCTCAAGGGATACTGTTCCACTTGGGAAGAGTGCTTAGGACTTTAGGACTGGGGCTGGGTGGACTATCTCTTAGTGCAAGGCAACCTTTGGTCAACCTGGTACCCCCACCCCCGATGTTTTGAACTACAACTCCCACCAGCCTCATCCAGCCCAGGGAAGTGTGCCAAAATATCTGAAAGGTGCTATGGTGGTGAAGGCTAGGGTGGGGAAATATATTGCATTCTGGGCCTTTTGCTATTAAATATGCCTTCCATGGACAACACTTGCATTCCCTGTCTCCTTACCCAAAGCCATGATGATGGGTGGGAGTGGATGCCCAACATCTGGACGCCCTGCTTTACTTTACCAGAAAAATCACATGATGAATCCCATCTCCTGGAGGGTACCACTTAAGAAGGCACACAGATCTGTATACAGGGGTGAGTGGAAGGTTGTGGTGACTCTTTAGGTGTGGGTGGGGGCCTGCAATACCCAGTCCAATTGGAGCAGTTGAGGTCAGGGGTGTATATCTCATGAAGAGCTATTCATAGTCTCATAAAACAATTTTATAAAACAGTTTAATTTTTTCTGCAGTATTGCACCAATTAATTGGGGCATGTTTGTTCATGCTACTCAAGAGTAGTAAAAGAACATATCTTTAGTGTGTGTGGACTTAATTTTTTTCTGCACAAACAATTTTATTTTTGATAATGCGCCTATACACTGTACATTCAGTCACTGTGGTATATATAAGCATAGCTATTTTCATACATAATCTGATAAAGTCCTTTATTTTACAATATTATCTGTTTCCAGGTTGGAAAAGGGATTGGGGGGGTGTTTGAAAAGGACTATCAAGTTACACAGAGAAATAGATAAATACCCCACGCTTTTTTTTTCCTTTTTGTAAATCAGGCATTTATAAACAAGAAAGCATATTTAATTACATAAAATAGTTCTAGAATAGGAGAGTAAGTCATAAAATAGTTAGCAGCAGCAGCAGCTGGAGGACAGGGAAGTAACAAAAAAATGCTGTAAAGATTTTGTCTATTAATAAACTTGCGCCGTTACCCCCTCAATTAAAAACTTGCTCCTTAGTACTCTTCTTTGCTTTAAAAGACCTCTCTATAACACAGAGACTGCTTGGGGATGTGAGGAGAATAAATGTCAATTTTCTTTGCTTTTACTAATAAAACAGTTCACAATGAATGACAAAAATATGCAAATAATGGGAAGTTGAACTGACACTGATTTTTTTTATAAGAAAAAAAAGTTTCTTTATGGTTGTTTTTTCCCCCTAACAAATTTCCTTGGTTTTAAAAACACAACTCTTAAAACAACTAAGTAAGAAAAAGGTTTTGAAAAAGTAAACACCACCATATACACGTATTATACAACTGCAAAATGAAAAAAAGTATTTACAAATTAATTTTTTTTTACATTGGCTAGTTCTGTTGGAAAAAAGCAAGATTATTATTCTGTTAGCTTGTTCATAGATATAAATGTCTTATTGCTGTTGGTATTCTTCACCTGCCCTCCCCCCCTTCGTTAAAGTCTTATTTGAATATCTTTTATAAAAAAGTGAATTAAACTGAATATACAATTACCTAGATTATATATATCTATATATCTATATATATTTGATGTATTTGGAGAACTGACAGCCGATGTAATAAAACACTTCTTCTCCCCCTTTTGGAGAAAACATCTTAAAGGAAACGGAATTACAATTTGCGAATTCTGTTTCAGTAAAAGGATCATAGCTATAACTAGCTTAAGTTAGCAAAACAAGAACATTATATTCTACAGAATTGATAATGCAGTTTCTCTTCCCTGACCAGCCCCTCTGCACTTTGGAGTAGGGGCTCTGCTGTGAACAAAATAATGTTGCATAGGCAGCTGTTTCCCCATTCACTTCAATGGGTTGTGCCCAACTTTCCATTCGGAAGAACCCATTAAAATTCATGGACCGCTGTTCTGATGTAACACTGGATATAAACCAATGTCAGAGATGCATGGTTTGGGCGGGGGGGGGGGAGCCCTTGTTCACCCAGAACTCTCATGTATTGATTGGGAGCCTCGAGTTTGGATTGGTTTTTGTTTTAATTACCTTAACTCTGTGTTTTCTACATATAGCTTTCCTCAGACCTCGGCTACTGATCTGGAATACTAGAGACCATGCTGCAGTGTTGAGAATATATATTTTTACACAGTGGGCTAGGAACATTTCCAAGGTAAGCCCCATTTGTTGCAATGACGCTTGAGCAGAAATTATTCTTGGTAGATTGTATTTGTTAACTGATGGCAAGAGCCTGAGGTGGGAAAAGTCCCAAACAGCTGTGATATGGCTGAATTTTCTGTTACCCTTTTATTGTCTGACTTGGAAATCCTTTAAACAGGACTTTAGACGCATGGCTGAAAAGATGCTATCAAATCCACATGGATTCACATGCTTCCTTCAGATGTTGGATACAGACTTGAGCTATAATCCAACTTACCTATGGTTAAGTTCTACTGAACTTAATAGGACTTACTTCTGAGTAGACATGCACAGGATTGCACCATATTTAGTGAACTAAGTCCCAATCCAAATCCAAATGACATGTGTCATGGCTTAAATCTGGATCTGACAAAGGTGTCTTTAAAAAATGATTCTTCACTCACCTAATGAGATTTTGTTGTTTTGCCTCTATCCGCCTTATGTCACAAAGATCCCCCCCACCCTGTTTCAACACTTACTAGACAGTCAAATCTTAAAACACTGGCAGATAGATGTTTCAAGAGTGATCATTATGTGGCACAGCTGTACAAATTGCAATTATTTCATCAAGGGTTTCAGTAAAAATCAGACCAGGATCAAGGTGTTAGAAACACAGCATTTGTTGATATTAATACTTGACACCTTAAGTAGTTTTATGTGCATACCTACATAAGATAAAGTATGAATGCAAGAAACACAATTTTAAAGCTGCTTATAGTGTTATAAGCATACATTTCACAGGGAGTTATGGATGGTTGCAGCTTCTTGTGGAGTACTGTATATAATTCAGCAGCAAAGTTGAGCTTGCCTTTGCATAGTATGTGGAACGTCCCTTAAATCAGCAGGATTGCAGGCCCTGTGCCATTACAGAGAAGGATGCAAGAGTGAAATTCTGATGGACAGACGCAGTTTAAATCACGGGACCTTTCCTTCCTTCTGTTTTAAGCTGTTGCAGAAGACTACACAGAGTTCTGTGTGGTTGGTGCAGATTATCTTTTTCCTGTTTGATAAATACAGCTCCTTTTCTCTTGGTGGGCTGGGAGCAAAAAGACAAGCTTGCACTGAAGTTGTGTGCCCATATCAAAAAGATGAGACATGATACAAACTTCAGCATTTTGCATTTGGGTTAGTACTACAATTGGAAGTGGTAGCAGAGACTTCTGAAGAATGAGTATGTGCCCAGGCTGTGGGTTCCCAATGCCTTTCCTGTTTGTTTTGACAGGAATAGCTTTGTGCCAGCTGCTGTAGCCTAGCCTCAAGGTTTGGAACATTTACACTCTCTCATGAAGAGGGAAAAGGGGCAATGGCTGTCATGTGGCGCAGTGGGCTTCTCTGAATCTTTGTGAATGCTTCAATGAATCTGGCAATGTTTTTTAGGGTTTGTACCTTTCACGCTGACCTGTTGGTCAACGCACCCAATTTCACTCCATAGAAGATTATAGGGAATGTCCTAGAATGTGCCCCCAAGTTTGCTAGCAAGACCAAGCTGTGCCTCTGTCAGTCAGCGTGAATTAAGTGTGTGTCATAAACATGGGTTGTGGCTGCTGTGGTTTAAGGCCCCTCTGTTTGTCATTGGGACTACAGCTCCCATCATCCCTGGCCATAGGCCATGCAGGGTGGAGTCAATGGCAGCTGAAGTGCAACAACAGCTGGAGGGCATAGAGGAAGATCAGTATTGGAGGGCAAGCTGCTTTCACAGAAACTGGTTTGTCTTTATCGTCTTGTAGAATGACCCCTGTATTCCCAGAATTAGGGTTTGCAACACCTCTCGCTGCTGAAAGGAGGGGTGGCTGGCCGGGGTGGGGAGAGGGGAGAGGGACAAGCAGTGAGCTGCAGCTTGTCCCAAGAGTGAAACTGAATCGCCAAGTGTAGGTTTGAGCCACTGAAGACAGCTGTGCATCACATCTACGTAATTTTGTTGCCTCTTGAAGGAAATAACTGCAAACTTAACAAAAAAGCATTATAGATCTTGGAAATTTATACGACTGAGAACAAAACAAAACAAAACAAAAAAGTTATGCACCTTTACGTTAAGACAGCGATAATGCCCATTAATTAATATATATGTATGGCAAAGATTTTAATTCCATGCATATGGTTTTTTTAATAACTGCAGAAAAAAACATACAAAGCAAAAAAATTATTTTAAAATCCCCATATTAAAAAAATAACTGCATAAACACAATCAATATTCCGTTTGCATTGCACTTTAAGATGGGAGAGCAGATTCCACTCATTGGATACGATTATGGGCAAGACCTCAAACGCAGACAACTTCGTATCATGCAAATTAGTCCGTATATATTTGTTGCTTTCTTGCTCCCCATATTTCAATTCTAAGTCACCTGATTTTTCTAATATAGCTTCCTTTTAAAAAAATTTCCTGTACCAACCCCTACCCCCACCCCCACTAAAATGCACTTTACTTCTTCCTTTTTCAATGTTCATGCTTACAATGGCTATTAGAATGGATAATAACAGCTTTATTTTTAATACAACTTTTATTTCCCCCCTAGTGTACTGTAAAGTCAATACTTTAATTTTAGGACAGACAGCCGCATTTAGGTTACAGGAAAAGGATTGAATTGCAGAGTTCTCTTCAGTGTTTCAGAACGCAATTTGGAGAGAGAATCTGTGAATTTGGGATGGCTTTCCCCCCCAGTTAAGGATTTTAGTAAACTGTCGCCCTTAGTAAACGGTTTGCTTACCATTCATGTGAAGTGACTGTAAAAATAAAAAATAAAAAGACATAATCAATACCTCTGTATTGGCAGGGAAGAACGAATCAAAATATTGCTCATTCCTGAACTGGGGCAGTTTAGCCACGACCAGCTGCCATAGCCCTGTTGCTGATAGGATGGGATCCCTGAAGTCCATGTTGGAACGCTTGTGTGACACCGATCTCAAGCAACCATGAATCAAGAAACACGTGATGTGCTTGATTGCCAGAGAGCAAAGGTAGGAAATCTGAGCCTATGCTTCTTATATTGACACTGAGCTCTAACAATTGCAGTTCCGTAACATTTCCTACCCGCCTTATTCTCAAAAGAGAGGGGTAGGTCCTGGAGATTTGATTGCTAACACAGTGGACAGTTGGTTAAATCATAAGGGGTGCAATAAAGGTGGAGGAAATAATAACGAAAACTGTAGTTCTTTAAAAAAATAATGCTTTTCAAGAGGAAAACAAAATCCAGTGGGTACTAAGTGTTGGCCCCAATCAGGTAGAAGAAGCAAAACTCCCACTGGGGATAGGATTTTTGCCCTGAGTGTGTTTACTTGCTGCATATTTTAATATCCAGTGGGAAGGAAAGAAATTGCGGCACAGATCCCAATATTAAAGTATTTGTCACATTAAAAACAAAAGACAAAAAACCCCCTAAAGAATAAGAAATGTAGGCTTATTCACAGCAGCAAAAGTCCTCTTTTTTGTCTCTTTAATACAATGTTGAGCACTCTCTGTGGGCCACACTGAAATCCTTACACGTGATCCTGGGCAAGTCAATAAAATACTGAAATTTCTGAGGTGATGATAACATGGGGATGAGTTCTCTGGGAAAACGGAAGGGTTTCCAAGCAGGCATGCCACTCTCTGTTTTTTCCCACTTATCTTTCACAAGCAACTTCATGTTTCAGCCGACTTTTGTCTTGTGTTTTCTCTGTGTTTCTTGCTCTCTTTATATATTCTTCTATCCGTTTCTCATAATTGAAGTGCTCTGGCGTTGGAGTGAGTCTTTAAAACACATCAGTTAATAACAGACATATATTTATATATAAAAAAAGTTATGGCGTGATTTACAAACACTGAATTTTAATAAGGCTGGGTTCATTTAGGATATAGTTCCACTCCTACACCCCACTGAAACATACAAACTACCCCCCTTTCCCCTCCACTGACTTTCCTCTTCTTGGTTCAAGCATGGGGAAAACAAAAATGTTAAACTAGGAAAAAAACCTAAATTTGAAATTCACATAGAAATCCCTTGGATTGAAACGGTCATGGCTTATTATTGGGCTTTTTCTGACGACCTTCTCTAAGAAAGAACCCAACATCTGTAACAATTTGTCATTACAAATCAGGCATTGAAAGTATTTCCCCCCTCCCTGTTTATATATATATATATATATATATATATATATATTTAAAAAATCTTGTTAATGGTTATAATACCATGTCTTCATGACTCAATTGTTTTGTGTTCTTAAATAGCTTATAACAAAAGGGTTTTGTTTTTTTCATGATTCCAAAGTGTTCCCAGAAAGCAGCCCTCTTTCCTTGTCTTTGATTTCACATGGATGCTGCTCGCCAGACGGTATATTTTTTTTTTTTGCTGCAGACTCAAAAAGTAGTTTAGGTTATAAACACTCTTCATGTTATAGGCACAGGAAGATGTTGTGCTATATGGATTGAAAAAAGAGGCGGAATTCAGTGCTTCTGTTATAAAGAGTAACATTTGCCCTCCAATGAATAACAAAGTCCATGTTTACCAGCACACGCCAGGGCACGGACCCTTGCCCAGCGCCTCTCCCACACACTCTCTCCCTCACTGTGCATATTATTTTATTTTATTTTATTGTCAGTCTGGCCTACAAATTAGACCCCATGTCATTACGTTCTTCATCGCTGGCCTAGTTGTCCATATCTTTCATTGTGTGTTCACTGCCGGGCAGATCACTCTGTTTAGGCCACAGTTGCTCCTGAAGTTCCTTGACAACCTTTTCTAAGTGTTCCCGTGCTTCCCTCTCACGCAACAGATCAGCACGCAGCTGTTCTCTGTCCGCCTCTGCATGCTGGAGCTTCACCTGCAGGTCTTCAATCTAGAATGAATGAATGGATAGTAAGCTAGAGATACCTGGCTCAATTCAACGCATTAGAACTGACATATAGAACCTTCGGTGGCTCGGGACCAAAGTCCAGAAAAGAGCGCATTCCCTAATACCAACTATCTTGGACCCTACAAGCGCCAACTTTCCAAAAGCAACACGCCAGTAGGTCGGCGGGGTCAGAGGCAAGCATGGTGTAAAAGTAGGGCTGCTGAAGGGAAGGGGGTTTCAAGAGACCAGATTGGGAGGTCTGGAACCAGTTCAAGCCTGGGGATCCCCACTCTTGAGTTACTGCAACACAGTCCAAGAGCTGAAACCTATCCGTTCTTAGATCAAATTCTAAACTATGTACATACAGGAAAGAAAATGAGGTCACTGAATACTTGTCCCACCATCTTTCCAGGTTTATACACAGCCTTGCACAAGGATAGCCAACAGTGTCCTCCAGATGCTGCTAAGCCAGCTGCACTGTGGCAAGAGACCTGAAACCTTCTCTCTGCTTACCATCTCTGCATCTTCCCCCACCCCTCAAAACAACACTTCTGGAGTCTTGGGCCTCTTTCAAGTCATTCAGCTCTGGCCACCTCCCCTCTAATACTTCAAAGGATGAGCAAAAAACGTGGCAATGTGATTACTTCAGAAATGAATATGCCAGACCTAAATCCTGACAAATGGAGGGGGGGGGTTGCAGGGAAATGGCAAGGATGTGCCTGTGCACTAATTCCTTCTGACTGCTTTGAAAAATCACAGGACTTCATTCCTTCCTCCCACCTACCTCCAACCTAATCTAGACTTGAACATCCCTGATGCTATTTCTTAAGACTGAGATGATGAGCAGAATTAGAAGCCGGGGAGACAGAAGGCGAGCACGTCTAACACAGACGTCCCACGTCAACATGGCGAATGGGAGGTAAGACAGAAAAGGCTTCTGGCATGATTATATTTTTATTAACAGACAAAACTCCAAAATTCACCCACACAAACTTCAATCCTTTCCTCCCTTGAGAGAGAGAAAAATCCAGATGTCAGAAGCAGAGGCAACCCTCTGGAGCGGAGCAAGTTGAAACAAACGGGTGAACCTTCAAAGCCTAATTAGATGAATGTGTGTTTTTTTAAAAAAGGCTTCAAACTTTGTGGAGCCCCACCCGCCCCCACAACACTTGAGCTAAAGTGGAAGTTGACACCCAGCACATGAAGCTCTGAATCAGATTATGTTTAGTCTGGGCATCGCTTACGTCCCGTGATGCGAGGAGAAGGAAATTTGCATCATTTCCTGCTTCTCTGCCCTTGTAAATTTGGCAAGCCTCACAAAAGGGACTGTGGGACCGCTCCCCTTCCTGTTAATGAGAGGAGGAGGAAAAGTAACATTTAACAGGGTTTTTGTTCAGAAGTTGGCTTCTTTTTTTCTGTAAAGGAGCTATTTAACTCTCTTCACAGAAAAGCCCACATGTTGCTATTACATATAAATTGATTTTGTAAAGCATGTCCTGGTATTTGTACTTCCCAACCCTACCTGAAGATGCCAGGAAATGAGCCTGGGGCCTTCTGTAAACAAAACAGGTGATCTCTAACCATTGAGCCATGGCTGTTGCCTACTAAGCCTGGGCAATGTACAGTGGTGCCTCGCTAGATGAAATTAATTCGTTCCATGGGTCAATTCGTGTAACGAATTTTTCATCTAGCGAGTCCCGGTTTCCCATAGGAATGCATTGAAACTTAATCAATGCGTTCCTATGGGCTCCGGGGGACTGGCGGCGGGGAAGGCAGGCAGGCAGGCGCTTGCACTCTTGCCTGCCTGCCGTCCCCACCGCCTGTCACGCGAAGATCGGAGGGCGCTGCTTGCCGGGGCTTGTCAACCCCTGCAAACAGCGCCCACCGATCTTCGGATCTGTGTTGTATGACAGGCGGGGAAAGCGGAGGATCGTTCCTCCGCCTTTCCCCCGCCCCGCCTGTCACACAAAGATCGGTGGGTGCTGCTTGCGGGGCTTGTCAACCCCGGCACACAGCGCCTGCCAATCTTCGGCTCTGTCCCCCGATGCGCTACGGCTCGGGGAAGCAGGCAGGGAGACGGCAACAGCCTGGGGGACGGAGCCAAATTGCGGCGCTGCGAGGGGGAGGCAAACGGTGAAAAGCCCCCGCTGCTGACTGGCTTGGCGGTGGCTGGAAGAAGGGGAGGAATTCCTCCGCTTCTTCCCGCTGCCGCCAAGCCAGTCCCTGAGCCAAAGTGCGGCGCGGGAGGAGGCTTTTCGCCGTTTGCCTCCCCCTTAGCTCGGGGAAGGTAAACGGCAAAAGCCCCTCCCCCCGCGCCGCAATTCAGCTCCGTCCCCCGGGCGCTTCAGCTCAGGGAAGCAGGCAGGGAGATGGCAACAGCCCCGGAGCTTCCACGGGTTGTTGCCACCTGCCCGCCTGCCTTCCCCAAGCAGCGCCCGCCGATCCTCCGCTCCCCTCCCATCCCGCCTGTCACACAGCGGGGATCGTAGAGGGCTTGATAAGCTCCCTACGATCCCCGCTGTGTGACAGGCGGGATGGGGGGGGGAAGCGGAAGAACGATCCTTCGGCGGCAAGGGGAGAGGGAGAAAGGACTGCTTTCTCCTCCTTCGTTCCTGTCCCCCTGCCGCCGACAGCAAGGACAGGTCCCGGGGTTCGGAGAAGTGCTGGGCAAGCACTTCTCCGAACCCCGGGATGTCTCCTTTCTGTCTGCGGTGAGGGGAGAGCAACGAACGGAAAGAAAGCAGCCCTTTCTCTCCGTTCGTTCCTCTCCCCGCCACCGCTGACAGAAAGCACAGATCTCGGGGTTGCCGGCTCTGTCGGGGCGGGGGGGGGGGGGAGTGAGAAGCAGAGGACTGATCCGATCCTCTGCTTCTCCCTCCCCCCCTGCTAGACAGAGCCGAAGCGCGACGTCGTTTCGCCACCTGCCTTCCCCAAGCCAAGGGGAAGGCAGGCGGCAAAAAGCCCGCGGCTGTGCGGGGGCTTTCGCACTGCCGCGCTTTGGCTCCGTCCCCTGGAGCCGAAGCCTGGCGGTGTGAAAGCGAAAAGCCCCCGCACCGCTGCACTTCGGCTCTGGGGGACGGAGCCGAAGTGCGGGAGCTGCTTCCCCCCCCCCCCCGCCGCCTGGCACACAGCTGCTTGCCATCGCAGCCCCCGCACCGCCGCACTTGGGCTCCGTCCCTCAGAGCCGAAGTGCGGGTGTGTTTTACTGCCTGCCTTCCCCAAGCCAAGGGGAAGGCAGGCGGCAAAAAGCCCTGGCAATTTTTCACTGCAGGCTGGACTTGCAGTCGGAGGTTCATTTTTCTATGGCCACGCTTCGCAAGACGAAGCCACGGCCATAGAAAACCTCGTCGTCTTACGAGGCAACCTCCAATCGCAAAATCCATTTGTCTAGCGAAAAATTCATCTTACAGGGCATTCGTTAAGCGAGGCACCACTGTAACGAGAGCTAGAGTGCAATGGCTTCTTCACCGGGTGGCACTGTCACTCCTGAGTCACTCTACCAGTGCCCAGTGTGAGAAACAAGCTGCAGCTGGGTGCTGGAGGCAGAGGGACTCAGGAGCAGCAGTTTCACTCACAATATACTGCGGGGTGAAACCACCATTGCGTTCTGGTCCTCATCCTGCTAAGGGAGGAACAAGCTACATGGCTTGTCCCTTGGCTGCCCGCACCTCATTTAAATTTCTCCGCTGAGGGGTGCACAGTGGCCTGCCCCTCAGCAGAGAAGTCTAACGGAGTCCCCAACTCGCCTGCTGCAGGGCGCAAGCCAAAGACAGTGTGGGGGCTCCGTTAGGCTTCTCCATTGAGGGCTGCTCTTCCTCGCTCCCCCTGCCCACCACCCCTTTGTTGGTGTCAGAAGGGGGGGAGGCAGGGGGAGCCCGGTAGCGATGCTGTAGATGAGGCGAGGGTGGGGAGATGTTTGACAGGGAGCACGGAAACATCTCCTCCGCTACCCTGCGCCTCCACCACGTTCAGCGAGAAGCAGGGGGTGGTAGAGGGATGCTGCTGGTTCTTCCCCGCCAACCCCATTTGCAAAAACAAGTCTGCTTTCGCAAATGGGGTTGGCAGGGAGCAACCAGCAGCATCTCCTCTGCCTGCCCCGCCCCCTGCCGCGTTCAGCGAGAAAGCCGGTGTCGGAAGGGGGCGGGCTTCCCCCGCCCCCTTCGCCGGACTGGTCCCTCCACTGCAGCTCCCCTTCGCTCCCCCTCCAGTGCCTCCCTCCCAGCCTTTTAGAGGAGGAAAACCAGAAAAAAAATTCTTGTTTTCCTCCTCTAAAAACAACGTGTGCCCTATGGTTTGGTGCACCCTATGGAGTGAAAAATATGGTATCTTTCAAAGCCTTTCTGAATATTTAGCCACAAGAAAAGCTCTTGCAAAGTTTTGGCCTAGAGCTCTTTGAGGAGACTCTCAAAGGACCTGTCCTCACCTGGGCGGAGTATTTGGCTCTCAGCCTGCCTGCTTCACACCCCTTGTCGCATACCCGGACTTGTCTGGCTTGCTCCAGTTCCCGCTTTAGCCGTATCCGTGATTCATTGGCCTCCTTCATTTTCTTTTCGTTCTCAGCTCGGAGGCGCTCAATCTCCTTCCTTAAGTTGCGCTTGGCTTCTGTTGCCTCTCTTAGCTTCTCCTTCTTCGCCACACGTAGAAACTCAAGCTCCTGGAACAAGATGGAGGCATGGCTTACTTGAT
This sequence comes from Zootoca vivipara, assembly GCF_963506605.1. NCBI lineage: Eukaryota > Metazoa > Chordata > Lepidosauria > Squamata > Lacertidae > Zootoca > Zootoca vivipara. Next base: position 79,488,698 of record NC_083281.1, read on the forward strand.
AAACACACCCTTAAAAGTGGTTAGAGGTGGCATGGGGGAGTAAGAAATACATAACTGGGCAAGAGCTTTAACATTTCAGAGGTTGTTGGAGGGCAAGTTAGAAAGGAACATTGGACTTTAAGCATGGTGTGCCTGGTATTGGAAAGAACCACATAAAGCAGATAGATGTGTTCACCAGTTCCTAGCCAATGGAAAATGAAGATATCTTATTCAGTAGCATGGAATTCCATAAGTGTTCATATGCAGTAAGGAAGAACCAATACATCACAGAATTCTGGAAGAATCTCGACTCTGTTCAGACAATTCTAGAACATATATTACAGGCAGGCACTTATGGACATTCTGATGTTAAGATTTGAGTTAGGTAGTCAGTATTGGATCTGTATATGATTTGTATGTTTCCTTTTTTGTTTTTTAAGCTAATGGTCTTGTCTATTGATTATTTTAAGTGCTGAGCCTCCAGTGGGAGGGATGATGTGCCATGGTTGGTGGGGGGAGGGAGACATTTCTCTACAACAGGGCTTCTTGAACTATCTGATGTGACAGACTGGCAATTATTTTTTTCTCCAGGGTGCCAAGGACCGGTACCATATTTGATCCCTGAAGCGTCCCACCCAACCTGGGCTGTGGTGGAGTCACCATGAACCAGCAGCTAATGGCTCACATACCAGCACTGGTCCATGGAACACCACTGCTCAACAAGACCTTGCCATTGAGACAGAAGAAGGGCCCTGCTGCATCAGGCCAAAGGCCCATCTAGTCCAGCATCCTTTTACTCACAGTGGCCAAACCAGAAGCACAACAGCATTCTCCCCTCCTGCAGAACCCAGCAAATGGTATTCAGAGGGAGAACAGAGCCAGTGGAAAAGCAGAGGTCAGAGTTAGGTGATTAGTCCAAATGGAGACATTTTTCATATTTATGTGGTCCAGCATCAGATATTTTAGGCACATGGTGCTTGGGGCCCTCTCAACTTCTTTAAATGTGTAATGCGTAAACCATAAAGTTTTCTCTCTTTTGTTGGGATAGCAGAGGGGACAGCCTACATTCATTCTTTGCTTACTATATATTATGACTGATTAGTGTTAAAAGGGAGACCAGAGTTGCATATCTCTTCCCCTCCCCTCTCCTTCCTATTTCCAGATGCAATCCTTCCTTTGTTAAGTAACATACTGCATCGGGGTCATGGGAAATCTCTCTTGTCTGACAACCTTATTTCCTAAGCCAGAACTTGTTATCCTAGCCTGTGCTGTTTCCCAGCCATTCTGCATGAAAAGTCTTTGCCCCCTCCACAACAGAATTAATGGAATTTGGGGACGCTGTACTCTTCTGCCTAGTTTAGGCACTGTTAAAAGTTTTGCTTAGCTGAACAGCTTCCACCTGCTCTGCATTCTCTGACTGCTCTCAAGAAACAGGCTCAAGGTCCTTCAGAGAGAACCAGAAAGCCCAGGAGCAGCAAGCAGACTACCACCCCACGGATCCTCCTTTATACCATGAATGGGTCTCATGAAACATAAGGCCCCAGAGCACAATCTAGGTTTTCTGTGGCTCTGTTCAGCTGTTATATTAAGCCATAAACCACACAAGTGAAACCTCATAGTTTGCATGCACTTGCAAGCTGTCTGGGTGTTTCTAGTTTGCTGTTTTTTTAAAAATAAACCAACCCATTCTTGCTTCAGAAATATTGTTTTTACTCATTTATTAATAAGGAATACTAGTAAGAAAAACATAACCATGATGGCTATCTTCTACCTCCACTGCTAGGAATCACAAGAGTGCCGTTATGTTCAGGTCCTGCCTGTGAGCTTCCTGTAATAGGTGTGAGAACAGAGAGCTGGACCAGATGGGACTTGAGCTTAAATCCATCAGGGCTGCTCTTATGTACTTACTTTCAGGACCAGAAGGGTGTTTCAGATAGGGAGAGAGGGTTGTATCCACTGTTAGCCATACCCCAGAACATATCACTTGAAATTAATGCACATGACTAATTTGAATGGTGCCACATCCACACTATATTTGAAAAGCACTATTATATCACTTTTAAAAAATTCCTTCCAGCAGCACCTTAGAGCCCAACTAAGTTTGTCATTGGTATGAGCTTTCGTGTACATGCACACTTCTTCAGATACACTGAAACAGAAGTCACCAGACCCTTAGATATAGTGGGGAGGGGTATTACTCAGAAGGGTGGTGGGAATGGGTGATTGACTGACTGATAGCTGTTGATGACTGTTAACGACTGCAATTGGTCTTACAGGAAAAAGCAAGGGGTGAGATGGCTAAAAATAGCTTTATCATGTATAATGAGATAAGAATCCAATGTCTTTATTCAGACTAGGTCTCTCCATAGTTTTAAGCTTGGTAATAAGTTGCAGTTCAGCAACTTCTCTTTCCAGTCTATTTTTGAAATTCTTTTGTAATAAGACAGCTACTTTGAGATCTTGTATAGAATGTCCTGGGAGATTGAAGTGTTCTCCTACTGGTTTCTCTGTCTTGTGATTCCTGATGTCAGATTTATGTCCATTTATCCTTTGGCGTAGGGTTTGGCCTGTTTTTCCAATATAGAGAGCTGAAGGGCACTGTTGGCATTTGATGGCATACATAATGTTAAAAGATGAGCACAGCTCTCTTTCTCAAGCTCTGGGAGGAAGACCTTTCATTGCCTACAGACAGCCACCCAATCTTAAACCCACAATAATACAACCACCAGACTTAACATGGACACTGGTACCAGAGCCTGCAATAAACCCAGATGCTGCCACATACACCCGGACAACACCATTACTGGCCCCAACAACATCCAACATACCATCTCAGGACTATTTAATTGCTCATCCTCTAACATTGTGTATGCCATCAAATGCCAACAGTCGTCAACAGCCATCAGTCAGTCAATCACCCATTCCCACCACCCTCTCACTATGTATAAGGGTCTGGTGACTTGTGTTTCAGTGTATCTGAAGAAGTGTGCATGCACATGAAAGCTCATACCAATGACAAACTTAGTTGGTCTCCAAGGTGCTACTGGAAGGAATTTTTTTATTTTGTTTCGACTACGTCAGACCAACACGGCTACCTACCTGTAATTATATCACTTTAATAGTCATGGCTTAATAAAGCAGGCACCCCCAAACTTCGGCCCTCCAGATGTTTTGGACTACAATTCCCATCTTGCCCAACCACTGGTCCTGTTAGCTAGGGATCATGGGAGTTGTAGGCCAAAACATCTGGAGGGCCACAGTTTGGGGATGCCTGGCTTAAAGCATCATGAGAACAACAGTTTGTTAAGTGTGCTCAGAGTTGGTAGGAGTCCCCTCTTCCCAGGGAACTCTGAGAATTGTAGCTCTGTGGGGGGGGGGGTAGGGTGTCTCATAACAACCCACACCCTCTTAATAGACTACAGTTCCCAGTATCCTTTGGGGGGAAGCCATGACTGTTTAAAGTGGTACAATAGTACTTGCCTTTGTAGTGGGGATGGAGGTGGGTGGGTACAACCTAGCTGGATGCAAGCCACACATTTTGCCTTATGATGCTTCCATATGGCCTTACCTGGTGTAGGCTGCGTTTGGCCTGCAAGGCAGCATTCAGTTTTTCTTCCTGCTTCACTCTCATCTTTACAACTTCGTGGAGGAATTTCTCTTTGGCTTCTTTCGTGTCCAGGCCACTGTCCAGGGCCTGCCTGAGGTGCTCCAGCTCAGCCTCCAAACCACTGGTGCCACTCTGAGGCTCAGCGTGGCTGGCGACTTCAAAGACGTTGCTAGTAGTGGGCGGGGCTTGCATGCTGGGCGAGCTCATGTCCTTGGCTGAGCTCGAAGAAGCGAAGGATGGGGAGGAGAGTGAGGACAGAGAGGAGGTGACTGGGGAGGGGAAAAGAAACACAAAGGCGGCAGTTCCCCCGCCAACAAAAACAACATTAGAAAGCTAAAAATCACCTGTGTGTCTGGCTTGCAGAAAGGACATACATAGGAAGTGGCCTTGTACCCAATCAGACCATTGGTCTATCTAGTAAGGTAATAGCTACACTGATTGGCAATGGCTACCCACGGTTTAAGTTAGGGGTCTCTCTGTGCAAAGCAAGCGCTCTAACCGCTGAGCTGCTTTCCTTTCCTTAAGGCAAACAGGGAGAAGATAGACTTAAGAATCATAAAATCATAGAATTGGAAGGTACCCCATATGGGTCAATCTAGTATAGCCCCCAGCCATGCAGGAATTGCATCAGTTCCCCATCCTTCCATCCCTCCCCATGGCAATGTTCCCAAGGAAAACAACCAGGGAAGAATTAGAGGAAAATAAGAAATGAAGTAACATGGGGTAACTCACACTTACATTCTTCTCGAGTCTCTACTTCGATTTCTGCTTCCGACTCCTTTTCTTCTTCTGCAGCAGGGACAGCGGCTACAGCAGCGGTTGGCGTAGGTTCAGGAATGGTTGGGTTTTCGGCGACATGTTTCCTTTTCCTTGGCTGGGAGGGGCTGTTCAACGGCTCACTGCTCCGTGTCGCTGCTGGGGCACATGGGGGGTTGCTTACGATCTTTGGCTGAGGCGGGGGTGGTGCAAGGGCCACGTTGGGGGCCACGGCATTCTCAAAACTTTTGTATGAATACAAACTGCAGAGGGGTTGTAGGGGAGTTGGAAGGGAGAAAAAGAAGTAACACCTTCAATGATGGAACACACACCACTACATTTGCAGGCTCAGGAGATGTCTGCATGCATTGATTTACATACAACTCATCATCAGTGCAGTGAACCAGGGACAGGAAAAATGCAGCTCTTTGGATGTTTTGGGGCTACAACTCCCATCAGCCTCACCCAGCATAGCCATGGGCCAGGGGTGGTGGAAACTAAAGTACAGCGGCATCTGGAGGGCCACAGGTTGGCTATCACTGGTTTGTGCCATTAATATCCCATACCTTTAACACAATCATATTCTAGGAGGCTAGCAGAAAGAAATAATGTTGTGTCCAACTAGGTCCTGCTCAGAATAGATCCACTGAAATTAATTGTTCCACGTTAGTCATGACCATTAACTTCAGACAGTCTACTCTGAGTAGGACTGCTAGATACAACTCATAGTTGCAATATGTAAACATTTACTGGGGCAAATCAGCAGCCTTTTCTGTGCTACAAAATGCAAATTAACAAGGGGCCTGAACCAGTGTGTGATATAAATTGCTTGTGAGTAAATGACACTGATACTATGAATGTTTACTCTGGCATTCACTCCTACTTTCTTCAGCAGGATTTTCTTGTGTGTGTGCATAGATAGATAGATAGGATTTATATACCATTTAATCATTGAAAGCTCTGAGCAGTTCTCATAAAATATAAGATACACATTAAAAAGTACCAATAAACATCAGCTGCTAAAGAACAAGTTAGCGTTAAAAAAATCTAAATAAAATATTCAGTTTTAAAAATACATTTCAAACTTACGTATTAGGGTAGGCTTGCTTGAACAAAAATGTTTTAGCAAGTGCCAAAAAACAATACAGTGAAGGTGCCTGCCCAATATCAATGGGTAGGGGGCTGCAAAGTGCTGCCACATCACCAAATCAATTACTTGGGCTGTATCCAATGCTACTCCTACTCTTGAGTAAACCCACTGAAGTTAATGGACAGGAGTAACTTGGGTCCATTAATTTCAAAGGGTGTAGAGTCTTGAGGAACTTAGTTGGACACAACCCCTTGCAAATGTGGAATGGACATTATGTGTCACTTGTAAAAGGAAGCTCCGCAATGGGATTACAGCCTTAACTGGCTTAAAATGAGCTGGACTCAGGTTATTGTGCCACTCTTTCCGCCTCCTCACCTGTCTCTGATCAAAGCAGGGATGTGGTTTGGGAGGTCTTTTTCGTTTGCTGAAACGGCGGGGGACCAGGGCCGGAAGGCAGAGAGCCGCTGTCGTGGATGCATGCAACCAATACTCTGCTGGAGCCAAAAAGGAAACAAAGAGGAAACAGTGAGATACACACATGTGATTGAGACAGGCCAAGTTGGTATAAGCTGCGGTTATAAGTCCATGTGAAAAAGAAAAGGCCTAGGCAACAAAGTCATACACGGGGTAAACCCACTGAAATTAATGGGCCTGTTTGTTGTGTCCATTAACTTCAATGGGTCTACTCAGAGTAGGACTAGCACTGGATGCAACTCAAGGAGTCTAGTACAGTCTTAAATTTCATTCTGTTGCTGGTTTTAATTTTCCACTCTTAAATTGCCCATAAAACCGAAAACAATTCAAGTTCAGTGTTTAGCTGTACCAATGGTCTAACTTGACAGCTTCCTATATTCCCAGTTTATTAGATCATTCTAATTTTTTTAAACGTAATGTATGTATATATTCTGCAGCCACCTTTTTGCGGCAAAAGATTCTTACTGCAACCTTATCCTAGTTGGAAGAGAAATATCTAGAAAAGTAACTCCTCTATGGTTGTTCATTTTAAATACCAGTAGATCTAAAACTAAAAGAGAGGGTCCAAAAGAGAAGTTGACCATGAATGAAGCAAAATAAAAAGTGCAAAAGAGGAATTTGTCTTTAAACTCATTGGGTTTTACCCAACAAAGTCCTACTGCCTGAAATTAATGGTTAATCATGTCTTATTAATTTCAATAAGTCTATTCTGAGTAGGGCTAACAGGATGCAGCCCACTGTAAAGGTGTTTTTCTTTGGAAACCACCTAATTAATGGATGGTGTCCTTGATGAAATCTTTTGGGGGCCCTTGCCCTTTACAGTTGTGTTGGAACTGCTCAATATATGGTTTATTCATCACCACCCCAAGGAGAATAAAATAAATCTAAATCAGATTTTTAAACCAAATTTCTGGACTATGGATGTAGGAAATGAAGGAAGCTTCCTTTAGAGTCTAGGCTGACTGACAGTGGCTCTTCATAGTCTCATGTGCAGAAAGGGCTTCCTAACCACCTGCTAACTTTTTCTTTTAGCTGGAGATTGAATTTTAGGCTTTCTACACACAAACCCCCCTTCATGGATCACTGCCTTGTTGTGGCGAAGGGGCTTGAATAACTCCAAGAAGCTATGAGCTATGCCGTGCAGGGCCACCCAAGACGGGCAGGTCATAGCCGAGAGTTTATCCACCTGGAGAAGGAACTGGCAATCCACTCCAGTATTTTGCCAAGAAAACTCCATGGACATAAAAAATGAGAAGCTTTGAGTAGAAAGTGAGAATTTCCAAGGCATGCTCTGGTTCATGGGCTCACAGAGAGTCTAACACGACTAAACAACAGCAGCAACACACAAAACAGGCTCTACCTATGACCAGTCCCCTAAAACTCACCTTGCTGGATGAATTGGACAAGGACCGTAACCAACTAGACTGTTTCTCTTTGTCACCAATTATTGGAGACTGCAAGGAGTCATCTATTTTGGGTTTCTTGGGGGCAGGAGGATCAGATGGTACCTGAAAAGAAGAAAGAAAAGATTTACTGGCTTGAATTTGTATTCCTGTCATTTTCCATTGCATTTTTAGACATTAAACGTAGTTCAAACCACCACTAGTTGGACAGGAATACACCCACATGGGGACCATTATCTGAAGAGCAAAGAAGTGTCTGTTCCATAGCTGCCAAGTTTTCCCTTTTCTCGCGAGGAAGCCTATTCAGCATAAGGGAAAATCCCTTTAAAAAAGGGATAACTTGGCAGCTATGGTCTGTTCTAATCTATCCTACGAGCTCACAAGATTGTCTCACAGGATGCATTGTTACAGGTACTGTGACCAGGACCATTCTTTCCTTGTGGACTCCAGGTCACAGGTAAACTATAGGTAGCACACAAAAATTGTACATTGCTGTGTGAGTCCATTAGAAAACACCCTAAAGGCAAGCTACAGTTATACCTTTATCAGAACCAACAAAAATGTCACAGAACAACTGAGGGCATGTGTTCTAGCTCACAGAGGCGTATCTACATACATTAAGCCATGGTTAGTGTTCTATAATGGAACACATACAAGTCTTTCAACAGATTTTTTTTTACCATCCTGGGTGTTTTCAACTTCTATAAATGATTCATGTCCACCCAGATTTGGGGAAACACTTTAAAATTAATTTCTAGCTATGTTTCCTGGAGAAGGGATTTGAATACCACTGGACAGAAAATTGAATGGTTTCCCCAAAACTCTGTGACTGACCTATGTAGTTCTCCAAACTTTAGAACTGCTTTTTAAAAAAGCTAGAGGTGAGAAACAAAATTTCTAGTATATGTTAAAAGACAAACCATTTAAAAAATATATTCTTAAAAAAGCAAGCCTATAAAATCAAAGCATTCAACACTACCTGTCTTTTCCCTACTTGCCCCAAATCAAATTTGCCTGCTACCTTGTTTCCTAATTGTATGCAGAAAGGTAAGTTTTTAAAGCTGTGGTTTTGAATTGGAAAGATTATTTTAGATGAGAACAGGGCAGACTTTGTTATTCTGTTTGCAGTGGTTGTTATGCTGATGACTTCACTGCGCCGCAGCTGCAGGCAGATTCTAGTGGCCTGTTGCCAAGATCTGCTTTGCCTTTTCCACAAGTTGCTCTGCTCGGCCTATAAATCACCCGCAAGCATAAGCAAGCCCTTTTGGCCGCCTGGAACCCTTTCCTCTCCAGAGACACCAGAAGATAAATTCCGAGGGCCCCAATGTGGCTTGCCAAACAGATTGGTACCTACTGGTTGAACTGGGGCTCTGGAAAAAGCCCGAAAGCCAGCCAGTATAAACAAGATCACTAGGTAGGAGAGGGTGGGTTGAATGACCTCATAGTAATTGCTCTCTCCCCCTACCCTTCAAGGCAGGGAGGGAAGTGTCAATTTCATTTCAAGACCATGCAGTTTCTTCTCATGAAGGGATATGACTGAACTTGGAGACGAAGAGACCTATGCTGATAATGATGAGCCACCCAGAGCCCCACAGGTGTGTGCCAGGATAGCTCCCAATATGAGCACACAAAGCAGTAACCCTGTGTGGAGTTAACCCTAACCCTCCCCGCTGCTGCCATGCCAATTGCCAAATGTGGTAGGATTTGCAAAGTCCATCCTTTTCAAAACTTTATTTCTTTTTTAAAAAAAAATGGATTTGTGTTTGGGCTGTCTCAAGAGTGGCAAGGGAACTTTCTGAATCTGTGGAGAAGTCAGCATGATTGGAGTAATAATATTGGTGAAGGGGGAGAAAACTTCCTTCTGCTTTTGCAGTTTCTGCCTGTGCAAGAAACAGTGACAGCATCTGAATGATATTTGGCAAGCACTGACAGATCCCAGCCCTGTCCACTGGGGCTGTGAAGTTAGGCTGGGAGGGGACCTGGAATGAGAGGCGGACACAGCAGGTGCTTCAACTCAGTACAGAGATGTGTTTCTTTCTTGCCCATTCTCCCCCCCCTCACTTTCCCCCTCCACACTCTCCTCATTTCCAGAAAGAGTATTTTGTGCAGACTTGAGACAATCAATTGGGATGGTTAGTGAGTGTGTGCGGGGGGGGGGGGAGCTGAGCTAGGTTTTAAAAGCACACAGCTGTAAGAAATAGCTTGTACAAAGTGAGGCAACCTAAATAGATTTGCTGAAAGGGGGATGGAGTGGGGAGAATGATAAATATATTATCTTACAAAACACAAACTCAGTTCCTTGCTTTTCTACCATCACTCTGTTCAAGGCAGAAAAGAAGGAAATAGACCTGTCTGTCAATACTACGTTATAAGAGCATCCGTCTGGGTGGACACAGTGTTAGAATATTCCCAGGTGTCATGAGTGTTCTGCAACTGAAGAGGGTCCAATTGCAACTATATGGAGATCTCTGGATGCCAGGCTGGCAACTGACTTCTCCATCTGGCTGGCCCCCCTAGCTTTCTTACGCAGGTAAACAGAAGGGCTTATTTACTGCATTTATATCCTACCTTTTCCTCTAAGGAGTACATGGTTCACCCCCCCCAAAAAAAAATCAGTTAATCCCTACAACAACCCAAGGTTGCCCAGCGAGCTTCATGACTGAGTGGGGATTTGAACCTGATCTCCCAGTTTCTAGTCAGACACTCTAACCACTACACCACACTGCCTTTCTAGAGTATTTCTGCTATGGGGCAGGTATATAAATTAAGCAAATAAATAAATAAATATGGGGAAAGCAAAATGTTGCTTAGAGAAGGATCTGAAATGTTTTCTTGAAGTTTAAAATTTGTTGTATTCTAGATTATTTGATTTGATATTTTAATGTGTTACAAACCACATGAGTATAAAGCAATATAGAAATAAAATTAATGATAATAATAAATTCATTGTTTAAAAAAAGTGCTTAGACATTCCATTGTGGCGACAGTAATCTAGGTTTGTATTGCAAAAGCTACCACCATAAGTCTAGTCTTGTGAGGCTGAAAACTGTCCAGTGGTCAACATGGACTGCATCAACAAATCTCCACTCTTGACAGTTTTGGTTTGCAAAACCAAGCTTTCTTGAGTGATGCATCCGCATTGTCTGCACACTCCTGTGAATGGTGGTCTAGAATGACAGTGAATGAGTCAGCCTGGTCAATTATTTCTGTGCTGTCCTGGACAGCAACCAAGCATATCTATTCATATCAGGATTAGGGAGTAAAGGAGAAGATTGGAAGATAATAACAGCAACTTCTGTTCAGCTTTTCTTTCATGGTTGTGGAAGAATCTGACATCAAGAGATTGCAACCTTGACCTTGGTCATCAAAATAGTTTTGACTAATGCTTTACTCACTGCATCATAATGGCTAGCAAATCTGTGATGGCACAAAGCATTTGTGGACTAGAGCCCCTTTCACCAGATGCATTTCCCTGTCAATCACATTATCAAAGCCAACGGACAAGTGCATTCTCCATATTTCCAAAGGACAATGCCAGAGTTCAGCATGGCTGCAAAGTTGCCGCAATGAAAGCCCTTTACAGTACATCCTAAAGCACTGCAATGACCTGGGAAGAGTTTACTGCAGGGCCAGCTACACAGTCCCGTCCTGTGTTAAATGTGCTTGTCTGAGTTCCAAAGAAACATGCTGCACCGTATGCTCAAGGGGGTTTGTTTTGGACTTGCGTTTCAAGAATAGAAGCCCCATTTTGCCACATGCCAGACTTCTTCTGAAACCGAGAACACTATCAAAAGCAATCTGTAGAAATTGGGTGTTCAGGCAGCTCAGTGTGTTTGTGTGTGTGAGTGTGAGAAATCAACAACCCACTGAGCATGCCTAAGCCTTTGAGTGCACGGGAAGTAGCTTTTTGGATCCCAGCCAATGCATTTTGAGAAAGAAACAAGCTGGAAGCCAGATATTTCAGCTATGATTCCAAAAGGTGCTTCTTGAAATTTTGGTCCCATCCATCTGAAGGTCATTCCCCATTAATCAGACTAATTTTGGCACTGGCCAAATAGGATCATGCTTGATATGTCTGGCCAAATTTGCTAGCTCGGCACAGCACAGCACTGCAGTAGCAAAGCTGAGCGAGGTTGGTGGGAATAGATTTCTCACCCTCTGCTTCTCAGAACAGCCCTCCTCCTTCAGGCCAAGCAATAATAATAAAAGCAGCAGGCTAAGTGATAACAGAGCTGGCATGAGCACCTGCTAGTTTCTTTTCAGATGAATGCACCAGCAAAAATTTCAGCACCCAGCAGAAGTGACTTTTCAAGCTTAAGGCATTCGGCAGTGTTATAGCTATCTCCTGAAATTCCCAAATGCCCAAGCATCAAACTATGACATGTTCACATACCAAGAGGCTTGCATTTAACAAATCAGCCTAAACAATCTGTACAGAAATACAAATGCAGCCAAACTCTGGGTCTATTGCAAGTAAATTCTACCCTATTCCTGAACTAATTTTCACATCATCTTGTGGAATGGTATTTTCCTGCAGAAATTCTTACTCCTACTTTCCCACTCCTTTCATCTATAACCATGGTGAACTTTGGGAACCTATTTTATATACCGCTGTGGGTTGTTTCCCTTGGGATTCCTTGGGACAAATGCTGCATGATTACTAGCAAAATGAATATACTAACAACACTGTGAAAGGGATGCTAGTTTGTGTGAAGTTTTTGCCTGTGTGGCAGCTTCCTTGTGTGAAAGCATTCTGGCACTTGAACAAAGCAGCTCATCTCTAAACTAATTTAGAACAATTTCAGCTTGTTTTTGAGCTGGATGTCTATAGACACTCCAGAACTGGGAGCATTTCCTGTACTAGTTGATTCACACACATGCACACACGGAAAAGAAGCTCAATGAAAACACTACTAAGGCCAAGAAGATGGTTTCTGTTTGTGGTTTCCTTGAAGCCCCAAACCGCACAAGAAAACTGGGGAAAGTTTCCAGCTAATGTGGCCTGTTCTCATGGGAATTATCCCATTATTTTGTGAAGCTGAAAATTTCTGTTGGGCATTTAATTAAACTTCCTGCAGTTCCCAGCAAGCTGCAACAAACTTTGTGGCTACCTGAGCTGCTTTAAGGTCAACAGGTGTGCTGGATGACCCACTGGATCATCCTCTAATGCTGCAATTCAGCTTTTTTGACCCAGAACTATGCCCATACCCAATATTCCCCCCCCCCCCAATTCAGGTGAATATATTGTGATTCCATCATTTCTCAATGACCATAAGGAATGCCCTTAGGCATCAAACTGAAGTCTCTTATACAAACCCTTGCCTCATTGTCCTGCTTCCTTACTCCAACGATTTCCCAATCATTCAAAGGGTTGTGGGTATATGAATGCAATAGCTCTATTGTTGCTAATGTCACAACAATATTCCTGCCTGTCTACAAAGAACAACCTTTCTGTGTTTTAACTTACCGAAGTTCCTCTGGGACATTAGAGGGGTTCTTTCCCAGGTGAGAAAGTTATAGCTGTTCAAAGACCTTCTGACTTTCCCTCCCTCTCAGTTTCCAGGTAATACCTCTCCTTCCCATATTGGTGAAACAGCCCAAAAGGTGATGAATAAATATGCACAGACCTATGAGATGCTAGATAGGTAAGGCTCCATTTCTAACTGGCACCATTCCAAGGGTGGTATATCCTCTTGTGGCTCCAGAGTGGTTTCCAATCCATGGAAGCATAAAGTAATTACTCTGCAAGCATTCACACTAATCACAGTTTCTGTAGTTGATGTCTGGCTGAGAATATAGACTCCCCAGTGTGAAAGTGACTCTTGCAAGCTGGCAGAAAAGTGTGCGGTGGGAGGGAGGGAGGCTACACTTGTGGCTTTGAAAACATCTGACGAACTGGGAGCAGGTGCAAGGGACCTATATGCATGAGGTCTCCTTGGCTCAATTTTTCCATAGCAACCAGGCTGTTAAAGAAAAGAGCAGAGCACACACACCCCATATATTTCCCACCCAGTCTTTACACAGATATTGGACTTGAGTCTGGGTACTGGGCAATGAAGGTGAATGGAGCTACCCCACCAATCTTAGGGTGCATCCCGCCCCCCAGCTGCTACCTGTCTGTCTTTTAACTTACAACCAGTCTATGGGGATGGCACTGGCTGTCACCTTCTTCTTTCTTAGTCTCAATGTTGCCTTTTCAGGGGAAAGGATGGGGGTCACAACTAGAATTAGTTGGCTCTGCCTGTCATCGGTATATGAGAGGTGCTTCCCCACCACTACTCCACCTCCTATTCTACTAACTCTTGCAAATATCCAGCCCTTATAATTCCTGGAGATGTCATGAAAATAAATGAAAATGTCACTTGATAACAAATGCATTGGGGTTGAGCTTGATATGCAACACCACAGAATACAAAAGAAGCAATGATGGTGCCTACAAGAAATAATGATGGCCACCAAGGTAATTAGGCAGATTCACGGTGGATAAGGAAATCAGTGGCTACTACCCAATACCCACAATGACTGTGTTGTATCTCTACTGCTGGAGACCATATGCCTGGAGACAGTATGCCTCTGAATACCAGTTGTCCAGAATTGCAAATGGGGAAGAGTTCTGTTGTGCTGAGGCCCTACTTGCAGGCTTCCCATAAGTGTCAGGTTGGTTACTGCAAGAACAGGATGTGGGAGAAGGTGGGCCTTTGGCCTGATCCAGCAACCAGGAACTGGTTACGTTCTACATCCTTATATTAAAATGCCCCTAAATATAAATCAAAATAATTCCCAAATATTTTCAAAACACACTCAGGAGACCTGAATAATCATTTTTGGATTACTTGAAGATGAGAGCACTGCCGAACATGCACAAGAACGTGTACAAACAACTTACAAAAGTAATTAGACTCATGCAATTATAATGCCGTAGGTGGTAGTCCCCTTCCCCCTCCTTTTATCTTTTCATAGTTTGCGCAGAGAGACAAGATCCGTTCTAACCATGAGTAAGGGTGGAGCTTCCTGTCTTGGCAACTACTTGATAGCTGTTTGTTAAACAAAATGAAGCAGATTTCTCAGAGAGAGAGAGAGAGCGAAAAAAAACCACAAGACCCAATGCCGGTCTGATACTGGTTTCCAGAAACCTCAAAGCTAGATTTCTTGAGAGAGTCAAAGGAACCCCGGAGACGCTAACTGATTTTCTTCCTGAGTAAACAGGTATTGTGCAAGACAAGGCCAGGGACACAGCTTGATTGTGCAGTGCAGAAAAGGTAATTGAGGGACACAGAGACTTGGTGTATATGAGAGAGAGAGAGAGAGAGAGAGAGAGAGAGAGAGAGAGAGAGAGAGAGAGAGAGAGAGAGAGAGAGAGAGAGAGAGAGAGAAGGGGAATCCACAAAACAGTGATGGGTGGAGCCAGATGCAAAAGAGGACAAAACAACAAAAGCAAGTTTTACCTCTTACACAGTAGGGCAGTTTCTACACACACCTCTATCCTCCATTCAGACAAACAAGAGGCATTACCAGCCCAGGACACCTCAGATAGACAGAAACACTCAGGAGCATATAAAGTAGGATGTGGCCTGGAGAGAGTCCTGAGGCCCAGAAAGAGCCTTTGGCCCCAGGGCTTGAGGTTCCCCACTCCTGGTTTAGGGGCATAGGAATTATTCTTTGAGAAAAGAGAGATATTATTTCTGCAGCCCCTGTAAATGTATTGAATTAATGCATCTCAGTCGGTCAGAATTCCCAGCCGCAAAGATTCATTTTTTCTTGTGTACCAATGGACATTTATTTATCATGGCACACATGATTCTTTCCCCTATTTTATTCTCACAAGGGTCCTGTGGGGTAGGTTGGGTGGAGAGTGTTCCTGACTGGCAAACACTTCATGGCAGAGTATTTGAACCCAAATCTCCCAGGTCCTTGTCAAAGCACATGCACCATTTGCACCTCGCTGGCTATTAAAATGAAGAAAGGGCACCCCCAGAACAATGTGCTAAAAGGTGGGACTACAGAACTTGTCAGCCCCAGGTCATGTTTCGCTCTCCACAAGCTACCAAATTGCTGACAGACATGTTTCTGATCTGTACAAAACAAGGAACAATTCTCTTCATGTTTCCTCTCCTTCCAGGGAATATCCCCAACTCCCATCAACCCTAGTCAGCAAGTAAGGGGTGGCTGCCCTAAAGAACTACTACCAGTCAGAGTAGACCATAATACTCTGGTTTAGACTGACATATATTCTGACCTGGTATAAGGCAACTTCCAATGTTCTTATCTGGAAGTGCATACAAGACCAGTACTGACAGTGGTTGGAGACCATTCTTAATGTTATTTCTTTCACTTGTGAACCTTTGCTGGTAGATATGGAGTCCAGGAGTTGCTTCTACTAACCAACAAACTTATGGAGCAACAAACCTTGACCCTGCTGATGACTACCTGAACCAAAACTCATTGTGTTAATGATACCTGGAAAGGGAAGACTGAAGACTAGAGAAGGCCACACAAAGCCACACACTTCCAGAAGCAGTTCACACTGCTTTGTGGAATTGCTGGCCCTGTTGCCTGGCAGAGTAGATGACAAGGCAGAGGAGACACTTCCGACTAGCACGCTGATTCACATAGTGACCTAAGAAGAGTTACTGAAACTTAGGTGGCACTATAAAATGGCAACGATCAGGGTGCCGTCAAATGCAAGCACAGCTCATAAAATGAGAAGCTAAAAGGAAAAGAGGCGTCAAAGTGTGCTGGTGTTAAGAGGGCTCTATGGGAAATAAAAGCAGCAGAAGTCTTTCTTCTAAATTCAATGCATTATGTCGAGGGTGGGGAGACTGAACCCTCCAGATATAGAGAGATGGATAGACAGATATTTGCATTAGCCACTAGCTTCTGCAAATTGGGTGTAAGGTACAAACACGTATGAACACAACTTACCAGACTCAAAACACCAGTCATTACAAAGTATTAACAGAAGAATGCAACAATGCACATAATAGAATAATATTAGCAAACTCATTTATAATTTATACAATTTAAAACTCATCATGGCCTCTATTTTAATTGCAGTTTCTAGAAGTTTTAATGTCTTTGTTGTCCTTGATCTTAATCTGTATAGTGGAAAATCTAATAATAATCAGCTGAACTTCCTGGAAATATATTCTATAAGCTGTTGGAATCCAACTTCGATCAGCCCCAGCAAGCATGGGCAATGGTCAGGGATGATGGGAGTTGTAGTCCAGCAACATCTGGAGGGCCACAGATTTTTCATTCTTATGTCAGGTGAGGAGAACCTTTGGCCCTCCAGATGTTGCTTAACTCCCATCTTCCCTGACCATTGGTCATGCTGTTGTAGTTTGGTAACATCTTGAGGGCCAAAAGTTCCCTTCACCTGCATTATGTTGGTAACTGTATTGCACATCATGGATGCAAATCAGTGGCTGTGTGGGGAGTAGAACTTTAATGTAACCTTCCCCAACCTAGTGACGTTCTCTATCATTGGCCATGCTAGCTGGCACTGAAGGGAGATGGGAGTCCAACAACATAGGCAGGGCAATCCCTGTCCTTGGTACTATTACGGTACTGAAAATACCCTGTCCTAAGTCAAATGAACTTTGATGGCTGCCAGATACAAAGCAACAAATACACAAGCAAAATTATATAAAATAATAAACCCACTTAAGTTCTATCTTCTTGGCTTGTCTGGAAATAGCCAGAATTTAGGCATATTATGAAGTATCTGTGTGTAAGAAGCTGAGACTTACTCTAACAAATGTGTATGGGGATATATATTCTGTGGGCTGCTTTAAAAAATATTTAGTCTGGTACAGACTGTCAGGCATAAACAAGATGGCTCGGTTTAAGCCCAGAAGCATTGCAGAAGGAAGATTTAACTGCATTCTGACTGTATATATTTAAAGAAAGAAAAAGCTACCTCTGTCTAAACAATCCATTATAGGTAATGCTTAACTTCAGTCTAGGAGTGTTTTATTTTATTTTTTAAACTTGGTTTTGTGGCTCAGGTGGCAGGGATCCAGACTCCTGGAGCAAAGGCATCTCTGTCTCGTGTTTCCCAAGTGGAAATATTTCACTCTGTCATTTTGAGATGCCTATTTGCTTTCCAGGTCCTGCTCTCTCCAATGTTGTCTTCTGGCTGCCACTTTGTCGCCCCACAATGGACCCATGGGGAAATGTCGTGCAAGCCGCAATCTGGGGGACCTTCGGAGGGGAATGGGGTTTGAAACACGGCTTTGCAAAAAATAGCCAAATGTTCCTTGAAGTGAGCCAGTGGGCTAAGAATACCACACACAGTTGTGGCCCGTCTTTCTCCGCCTGAAATCTGGAGGGGGGAAAGTTCGGGAAACAGCTTGGGGGAGACTAAAAAGACTAGGAAACTTCAGTACAGTATAGTCAAGTTCTAAGATCAAGAAGGAAACAGAGAAGCAGTGCATAGAATTGTGTAATGATAAAAGTTTAAAGGGGCATCTGCCCTCAAGTCTTTACTCCTATACCACTGCTTGAATTGCAGAACACATTACCAGCAGCGTTGCCATCAATTAAAGGGATCATATAGAAGGTAAGCCAACAATGCTAAGCTACAAGAATCAACAGCCTGGCATTTGTAGGACAGACCAAAGCTCAGTGGTAGAGCATCTGCTTTGCATTCAAAACTTTCGATCTCAAGACATTACCAGGTAGGGCTGGGAGAGTTTACTATCTTGAAACCCTAGGGAGCTGCTGCCATTCAGTGTTGACAATACTTACTAGAACACAAAATGGCTTCTCTCTCTCTCTCTCTCTCTCTCTCTCTCTCTCTCTCTCTCTCTCTCTCTGTGTGTGTGTGTGTCCTGGAAACTTGTTCTGTTTCTAGAAAGCTTGATAATTCCTCAGAAAAATCTAGAACTTTACATTTTCTGGCACACTCCTGTGGTGCTATCTGTGTCAAAAAATCAACAGACACGTTTGAGAAGGTATAGCAAGCAATGAGTTCAGCTTATGAATTTCTGCCCACTGCCTAGTAGTTTAAAGGCCTGAACCTTTCAGATGAAGTCGACAAACCTAGTGGTGGGCAGTTCTGGGAGAAGAGAGCCAGTTGTTCCTCTGCGGGGCTGCAGAATACAGTGCAATCACAACTCATGAAATGAGATTCCCAGCAACTGGTATTCAGAGGCATACTGCCTCCCAACAGAGATTTCATTTAGGGCAAGACCAGATCTTTCAAAGGTTGTCTGAACCAGTCCCAGAAATGAAGCAACAGTATAAGAAGCTGAGTCATGGCAAACTCAGAGGAGAAAGCAAAACTCAGAAATAAACTAATAATAATATTTATTTCATTAATGGTGACTTCATTGTCATTTTTAAAGAACCATTAATAGCTTGCATGCTCCTCCATCTGCTGAATTTTATTTTAAGGCCTAAAAAAGTTCACCTGTGAAACAGATCACATGGCAGCAGCCTGCAGTATGCTGGGTGTTGACTAAGCTTTCTTCAAGGCCATGGTTAATATATTTATCCCCAAACTGGGGCTATTTTACAGCCTGCTAAGACTGCTGTGTGTTAGTTAGGACTGAGACCTTTGTTTCTGACAGAATTACTGTACCTTTAATCAATGCACAATAGGAAGAAACTCACAATGCACTGCTATTGCACCCTTTAAATTTCTGGCTGTCACTCCAAAGGGCAACAACTCAATTTTTGATCTACATGCTGTATGTCTGTGTGAAGGAAAACAGTCTCTAATACAGTGGCTCCCAAACTCACCACCACCACCACCATGGACCACTTGAACATTGCTGAGGGCTGCTCCCCCCTCAGCAATTCTTAAAATTGGGGTGTAGGTGGCTTACTATTTACCCCTGATTCTGCTATTCGGAATTAATCCCCCCCCCAAGTTATTTTCCTCAAAGGTTTTCCAAACATAGGTAAACACACCTTTGGGGCACCTTCTAAAAAGGGGGGCAAATGAAGCACAGGCATGGAATGGGCCGTACACACCCACACCCACTGCACTATGTTCGAAATCTCTGCTCAAAAGAAGCTGGTTTTCTGAAACTGGCATCAGAGAACCAAACTGCTACCCATGTTTGTGCCTAACAAGTAAGCTTACTGTGTACAAATAAATAAACATGATCTTCTCCAGTTGCCACCTTTAAACAAAATTGTGCAAGGATTATAATTTTAACTTTGGTTTCTCTTATGCTTCAGACACATCTTCACAATGGGAAAACCACAACTTTGGAACTTTGGTGTGTTGCTCTATCTGTATATTAAGCAGAAGTCAGATTCGGTTTACAGTTCCGAGAAGCTGCTTGCCAGACATAAACAGCTTTTCTCCTTGATGTTACTCCCAGACACCCACAGGATTGACCAAGCTAAATAATTCCGGAGAGGATTTGCGGGAATTAAACCACCCACCCCACTCAGATCCGATAGCATCATTGCTCACAACAGCATGATAAACACACAGCTCATTCTGGGATAGATGGGCAGCTGGGAGCCAGCATCAGCAAAACTTAACATAAATGAGAAATGAGTTTTTCCCAGTCCTACCTGGAGATAACTGGGGTTTGAATCTGGGAACTTTTGCATGCAAAGTAGATGTTCCATCACTGAGCTACAATCCATTTGGCAGTGTGGAGTGCAACTGTTCATTCATGCTCTTTTCCAGTATATTCCACCCCCTGCCCAGTTTTCAAAATACTCTATCCCCCTTCCCCTACAGTTCCTTTCCCTGTCAGTCAATAGTTTAGGGCCATTGAGCAGGCTCAGGACTCATTGGGATGCTTGGGGTGTGTCTCCCCCTTATTTTGTTGAACTTCTGCATAACTTTCGGTTACCCCAAGCCTTCTGCCACTTCCTCCTTGTATCTGGAATGTGCTGTTTTTGACTTCTTAAGGACCAGCACTTAAAAGACTTGAGATCCCCATTCTTAATTTTATGTATTTCTCTAACTTAACTTCCAGAAATACAGAACCATCAACTTGTTGGTTAAGGTTCAATGAAGTCCCAGGTTCAATCCTCAGCATCTCTCTTCCTCCCCTCTTTTTGCTATCCTGACCAGTGTCAAAATATGGACAGTGCGGCACAGTGGTTAGTGTGCCAGACCAGGGCATGAAAACCTTGATTCAAACCCCCTCAGTCATGATATATATATGCACACTGGGGGACCTTGGGCCAGTAACTCTCTCTCAAAAGGTTGTTGAGCTATGTCTGCGGAAGGTGATAAATAAATAGTAAATGATAAATTGTATGTTCTTTGGGGCAAGGACTTATCTATCTTTGCATATGTGACTATAGCACAATACCTGCCATATGCAGGTATTGTGCTATAGAGAATAACAGTGTTACAATAACAACAGAAAACTGCTGTCTTGCTTGTCATTGAAGTTTGTTGCAACAGCAAAGTCCCTTCTCATTTGGCAGTCTTTTGGTCTCGCTGCAAAAACTATAATCTATGTTGTTTGGGGAGGGGGAGGGTGCATCTTTGTCTCTAATCGTTCGGTTCCCCCTCCATCCTTCCAAACAAACAAACAAACTTCTATCCAACACAGCCAAATGCTGGAGAACAGCCAGTCACTGCAACTACTTGGAAGGAGGTCAAAGGTACCAAGGCAGAAAAATGCCCCCTTTTCCTCTGGCAATTTTCTTTGGCAAATGTTGTGTGGGAACTGTTTGAACAGGAATGATGATGGTGAAGTTTTTGTGGGGCAGGGGAACAAGGGGGGAAAGACGGAGACTGAGATATATGCAAGTATGTGCTTAGAGTAAAGAAGAAACTAGGAGAAATCTTCAAGCAAAAACCAAACCCAAACTCCATTCTGTTCAACTGCATCTCTATTTCCTGCCTTCCCTTAGCTGTATAGGATGCTGTTCTCACCTTGTCCCAAAGAATTAGGACAGGACAGGTAAAGACACAGCCAGAGTGTTTGAAAAGGTTCTAGACCAGGCATCCCCAAACTGCGGCCCTCCAGATGTTTTAGCCTACAACTCCCATGATCCCTAGCTAACAGGAACAGTGGTCAGGGATGATGGGAATTGTAGTCCAAAACATCTGGAGGGCCGAAGTTTGGGGATGCCTGTTCTAGACCATGTCATGACACATGACCTGCATGCAGAATATCCTGGGTTCAGTTTCCACCATCTAAAAGTAGGACACCGGGGCAGGGGGGACGGGCCTCTGCTTGAAACCCTGGAGAAGCATAGTCAGGCAATGCATACAATTCTGAGCTAGGGGGGCCCGGGTTCCTCCACAAGCTGTCGTTGCACACTATGCCAACCTGAGCACTGTTATCCTGAGCTCATCAGTAAAAAAAAGTAATAATCTGAAAGGCCTCTTGCTCCTGTATGAGACCACCTGTCTACAGAGACCTCTGGAGGAGGTCTTGATCTCCGCCCTCTCATTTCCAACAGGAGAGAAAGAAGAGGCAGGAATTAAGAGGGGAGCAATATGTGAGTGCTTCAATTCCACGTATCTACTTAGGGGAAGTTACAGGCCAAATCAGAGGCTCATGCCAAAGGCACACATCTTTTCCTATCCTCCTTCCAGGTGAGTAAGATGCATTTGGCAAAGTTCATTGAGACATTCCAGCCGGGCAAAAACATTCAGGAAGGGTGAGAAACAGGGAAAGTGAGGGGTGTGGCCTGGGGAGAAAGTGCCAAGGGCAAAATAGAAGCCTGGAGAGCCACATCTGGCTCCTGAGCCTAAGATTCCCAATCTCTGCTTGAATTATTTTTTGGGAGCTAGTAGAAAAACAGCACATTGTTTTTAACTGATTTCAGTATTGCATTTTCTATTGTTGTAACCCATCCTGGGACCTTAAGGTGAAGGGTGGGTAAAAAATAATAATATTTATTTAACAACAGAAAAATGCAACACTATGTTTTTTCCTCATATAATCAGCAACACAGTTTCAATTCTGCACCAAATTAGAATAATCTGCAAAGTTACTAAACCTCAGTTAATTGTCTGCAAAAAACATACCATAGCCTTTTAAACTGCTGAACTTGGTCCGATCAGGATTGATCCATGAATAGCTAATTGAGTAAAATTTTAATTACCTCCTTCTGAGTTCTTGCACTCCAAACTCTGGATGGCTTCTCTAAGATGGTTGTTATTGGAAATCTAAAAAGCACACAGACCAAGGCACTTTGCTCTAATTTGGGGGTGGGGGTGAAAAAGTACACACACCCCAGGCTGAGAAGCTTCCTGTCTTGAATCCTTATCTCTGAAGCACCAGGTCCCTCCTGTCTTACAAGCAAACTTAAAAATTGCTACACATCCAACTCCCACCAGCTGAGAATCTCATTTTAATTTCAAAACCAAGATAAAAAGGGGAAATATTCCCCTTTGTGGCTCTCAGCAACACCAGCTCAAGCAAGAGGGCTATCTTTGTCCTCAGATAACCATGAACCTCCTAATGAATATCAGTCTGCAAAACTTCAGAATGCCATCAGAGCACTTTGCCACCACCTTTCTCCTTTTATCACATCATTGTGGTTGTTGCTTTCGCAATTATCATTACATTTATGTCATCCCCCCCTCTCAACAAGCTTGTGGTGGCACACATAGTCTTTCCACCCACTGACCCTGCCATTTTATCCTTCCAACAAACTTGTAAAGGTAGGATAGTCCAGGAGGTGGTAAAAGAATAAGGCCAAGAATATCTGAGAAAAGTTATTGAATGCTTTAGCACAGGGCTGAGGGATTTCAGGCCAATAGCCACATTTCCTTCAGGGCATTATTCCAGATGCTAGCAGTGGCTGGGGCCAGAGGCAAATGCAGGCTGAGCAGCTAATACTGTATAAAGGTTACCTTTGCACAGGAGGAAAGTTTCTACCTACACACACATCTCTAATCCTCCATTCTGGTAAACAAGAAGCATTATCAGAGTTCAAGGACACATCCCAGCCAGGCAAAAATACTCCTGGAGGGTGTGCAGTAGAGCCAGTGAGGTGTGTGGCCTGGGGAAGACAGTGGGGTGGTGACTTGGGAGAGACTTGAGGACCAGACAGAGAGCCCTGCAGGATCGTATTTGGTCCCCCAGGCCTGAGGATCTCCTCCTCTGCTTTTATCACTTTTGCTTTCCATCCACTTACCCCACATTGCAATCACTGACGGGGCGGGGTAGTGTGGCACAAAAAAAGTCCTCTTGAATATATTCCTAATTAATCCCAAAGACTAAACAGGCCAGCTAGCTTATTGCAAACTTATCTTCTTGTTGCAAAAGCAATGAGGTCAAAATACCAAAAGTAACCTTAAAGCACCAATGATTTTGCTGTTTGATTTGAACCTAGTGTGTCAGTTCAGATTTAAACTGGCAAATAGAGAACTAAAATGCAGGAAAAGGATGATGACGTTGGAGAGGTAAAGGGCTAGCTAAACCTAGTGCTACGAATGCTGCAATAGCGGGCTGGTTCTCTGTTTAAACCTAATTCCCAAAGACGAATGATTATGTAATATTCTGCCTTTGAAAAAGCAGCAACAAATTCAGAACATTTGCATTTCAGCAAAAATAAAGCAAAATTAAATCACTGAAAGGGACAGGCAGGCAGAGTCTGAAGATATGAACCAAATGCCTCAAAAACCAGAAGTGAAATGTAAAATTTGGGGAGATGGCCTGGCTCCCAGGCATTTGATGTTGTGGCAGTATCACAACATTTGGGTAAAGGGAGGGATCCAGTGAGGGACACAATGTTCCACAGGAAAACCCAAACTTGACAAAAGCAGCACACCCTAGGGAGGAACTATAGCCAAATCAGCTGGAGCTCTTTTATTAGATACGAAAATAGCAAGCTATTCCGCAAATGCATGTCCAGTTCACACACATGCAAAGTATTTCACATACTATGGTCTGAAGACACAAAAAATATTGGGAGTTCCACAGTGGCTCACCATGAGGGGTGAAATGGTGAGGCAATCTGTTCTATTGGCATTGTTTTGTAGCCAAAACACCCATGACGGAGGCATTATGCCCCTAGGTTTGTAGAAGTGCAAAAAATGTTGGGGGTGGAACGCTAGGGAGGCAAAAACAATTAACCCCAAATAACCAAATGAGGAGTCTCCTCACCTTTGGTTTCCAGCAACTGGTATTCATGGAGACAGAGCACAGATATTGTCGCTAGCAGCCACTGACAGTTGATGAATTAACACTATTCGTTTTAGAGAATCTTTGCATACAGGACCTTCCTAATGGACTGTGGTAATCATTACAGTTCTGATTGTATAGGAGTGAAGTGGCACCTGGAAGATTTGATGCACCAGTTCTGAATTCTGTACATCACATTGCTTTCACAAAGAAGACTGTTTATAAGGAGCCTTAAAGGCAAGCAGAACAGGGAGAACCCTTTGCATTGTCAGCTCAATTATGATAGATCGAGAGGCCTGATTCCCATTACTGGTATGTCCTAATGGAAGAACTGCAAGTGGGGAATCTCCACACACAGAAGAGAAGGTTGTCTCTCTGCACCCTAATGCATCTTTCTAGAATTTGTCTTCCGAATAGTATCAACGTCTCCCATGCTAGGGAAACCTGAGCGTGTAGGCTGAAGGAAATCAGAGTTGCTTAAATACCAGGGCTCAGGTAGAGAAATGGATTTAAGGCAAATTTGAGGGACAGAGCACCTTCCGCCTGCTGTTTGGGGGAGGAGGGAGATCATGTTAGCATCCATTGAGAATTAAAAACATCTGCTTTCTCAACTACTTTGTGAGGCATCACCAGAAGAAACAAATGTGTGTTTTTTTGCTGCCAATATTGAGTGGGGAGGGGAGGGAGCTGTCCAGAAAAGAAAGAGACAGACCCAAGTACCAGTGTCATTGTAGAATATTATTTTTATTCTAAAGCATGGATTTTAGGCTTTGTCAAATCCACTTGTGCTTGTTCTGTGTTTGTTTTTTTACTAGAACCCAGGATTTATTATCTATCCTGGGATAGCTCCCTTTGTAAAATGAGAATCTTAATCTCCAAGTTGTGGGTTTGACCCCCCACACTGGGCAAAAGATTCATGTATTGCAAGAGCTTGGACCAGGTGGCCCTCAGGGTCCCTTCCAACTCTACAATTCTATATGGTTCTATGACCAGCATCAGGTGATAAATAATAAAATTATTATAATTAAAGAACCAGGCACCAATGAAAACATTTTAAGTTTAAGAATTTATTGGCAGCACTGAAACTTGACCTCAGAAGTCTGTTCCTGGTAAGCATAATTCATTTTAGCAGCTTATTTTAGGTGAGGAAAGCCATTTTAGCTGTTGCTACTGTTAAGCAACTGGGAGCCAGAAAACCATGAAGATCTACTCCAAATCATCCAGAGATCCACCAGTAAGCAGATCCTGATCTACCTTCCACCCACAAATTCACAAGGCCCTTGTATCCTGTGAGTAATGATATTGCTTCCGAAGCTTCCTCAGAGCTCCAGGGATGAAGCCAATCAGCCAATTACTGTCTTATATGTCCAAAGCCTCTTGCACTGCCTTTAGCAATAAGCATCATGTGCTCTATGCACAAGCCATCACGTTCAGGAGGGAGTGCTGTATGCTGTGGAGGGGAGGGGAAACAGTGTTTGTTCATCCACTGCAAGGTTCAGTGCATTTTATTCAAGAAACTTTTGCCAAAAATTAAATATCACAGTGGGTAGATTATAAATGATGACTTGCACTAAACATCACTTTACGAGGGAGATTTCTCAGCAAGGTGTAAGGCTGTTGCTTCAGTATGCTGTTCCTGCCTTATACTAGGTGAAATTATTGGGAGTCGCTCATTAAACGTGACTGCTTTCTGATCCGTCTCACCAGATAACGGTGGTTCCCCACCCATACTACATGTAAAGCACATGCTCTTTCCCACTAGCTATAGCAAATCAGGCAGCAGTAGAGGGGAGATGGGAATTCAAGGCCATTCCAGCTGCTCACCTTAGACTGTACCAAATTTGGAACCTTCTTATCGTGAATGCTTTTCATTCCAACTGGTCATTATAAGAACTCTGCAATGAATAACTAGTGCCTAAGTTTGCTTTGCTCCTCCTCCTGACCAATTCCTTTTCCTCTTGTGTTTTGTCTTTTAGACAGTAAGCTTGAGGGCCGTGATAACTCTAAACCACTCTGGGATACTTTTTTCCAACTGAAGATTGGGGTTAGAGTGCTTTAAACAAACAAGCCTGAGTTATGCTTTCATTTTACTTTATTTCTGAATCTACTAAACACTACTCTACAAAGTTTCTCTAAGGTGTTTTGGCCTTATATAAGCCAAATGGCAGAATCAGGAAATTTTTGGTATTCTGGGAGGCCTCTGAAAAACAGCATGATTCCCTGTATCATTATCAATTGTTATAATCAATTATTAGTGTAGATTTTGCAATATAAAGCAAACAGTTCCCCAACCACCATGCTTTGCATCAGTAACAGCTTGATATTAAAAATAAAAAGTAGTGGAAAACAATAAAGCTGCATGCTGCTACTCAATGAAATGTATGTGTTTTCACTGCAAGGAAGTGTCATTTTAGTAATAAATAATATAAATGCAAAAAAGGACATGTCTGATGAGATGGATGTGGTGGATGTGGTGGTGGTGGTGGTGGTGGCGGCGGCGGCGGCGGCAGCAGCAGCAGCAGCAGCAGCAGGGGAGGCTAGAGGTAGAAACTGGGCCACAGCTTTCAGCTCTTGTGTAACATGATGGATATTAAGCCTAAAGGGGGAGAACTGGGTGAGTGCTATTTCAATGCAGCGTGACTGAGCAGCCACATGGATTCTGTCTGCTACAGCTCTATTAATAGGATAAAACTTAAACCAGAGAGAGGGGAGGGCTGGCTGGCTGTACACACTGCTTGCCTCAAGAGGGAACGGCACTTTCAGAATGGACCCAGCTCTCATTTCCGGAACAAGCAATTGGGGATGCTCCACACCGGCACAGTCAAAACAAATTGTGACACAAATACACCCACATGTGTTCTCCTACAACAACAAAGGATAAGGTATAGTGTAGGGCAGGAATGAACTTGTACTCACTAGGCAGTGGGGCGGGCATGAGTATTACCAATACAGTATATATTTTGGAAATTTGTTTGTTCTCTTAAAATATGGTAACCAAAGTTTGCATGATGGTTCCCCAAGATCAAAGGTTTTTTGTCTATGGCCACATCCTTGCCATACATTTAAAGCACTATTATGTCACCTTAACCAGTCATGGCTTCCCCCAAAGAATCTTGGGAATGGTAGTTTGCTAAGGTGCTGAAAGTTGTTAGAAGACCCCTATTCCCCTCACAGAGCTACAATTCCCCAAGTTCCCTGGGAAGAGGGGTTGATTGCTAAACCAGTTTGTTTGGGGCAGGGAGCCATAACTGTTTAAGTAGTATAACAGTGGTTTAAGGATATGGTGCAGATGTGGTTTGTGTTTGGATATACCGTAATTGAAGCTAAAGCTGCTGGTATTCCTTCAACCACATCCAAGACTCATTCTTTACAAGGAACCTGGCCCAATCTAGGGCTCAGCCCCGTGAAAGGCCATTTTTACTTCTCCCTGGGGCCTCCTCCTTTTCCCCCCCTTCCTCCACCCACCCCACCTCATGCCACAATCTCTCTCACACCTTACAATGGGGTTTTTATTTTCTTATTTTAATCAGTCCATAGCTCCTTACTCCTATAAAGATGGTCGAGCAAATAAATAAAATTTCTTAGGCTCTGCTTTGTAGGTAAAAGGAGTGAGAGACTCCCGTTTGGTTCCCCCTCCCCAATTTGGTGGTCACCTTGTTGACATGAATAGACTGTCTGTTCCTAGGCTTCCTCAAGGGGCTGAAGCTTTTTATGATGGAAACCAGATTCCACTTGACCTCGTAGAGCCGTATGAAGTTTCCACTATTACCCTTAATTATAAGCTTTATTTGGGCTCCAATGTAGGAGCGCGATTTAGGCTGGTTTGTTGGCTGGGGGATGGGTGGGCTCCCTCATGTTTCAGATCACATCCAATTGTTGCTTTGCAGCAATTGAATCCCCAATGCAACAAAAAGCAAGACTTTGAAGTGTGCAGTGGTTCTTCAAACCACAATCTGAAATGGGGTTTCCAGCTCTAAAGCTATGCTTCAGAGTCAGCTGCCGCCATGTCTTGCCCTAGCTTGTGCTAGGAATGGTTGCTTCTGGTTTACCATGAATGCTAATCTTTCCCTGGCAATATTCTGCGTCCTCTACAGCAGGGATGGGAAACCTGTGGCCCTCTAGATCAGGCCCTCCATATGTTTTGGACTACAATTCCCATTATTCCTGACCACTGGTCCTCTTAGCTAGGGATCATGGGAGTTGTAGGCCAAAACATCTGGAGGGCCGCAGTTTGGGGGTGCCTGCTCTAGATGTCATTGGGTTCCAGTTCCAGCCAGCATGGCCAATGGTCAGGAAAAATACCCGCCTCCACCTCCAGCTGCGACGTAGTTGAACGCAGCAGGAAGCACTCAGAGTCTCTGTCATTCCTTCCAGTTGCAGCTTGTCCTTTTCATGCTGCACTTCTGAGGCACTTGGAATTGGGGATCAGATTCCACCCCGATGTGCCTCACTTTGAGGGAGCAGCTGAAAGTCCAAGGCAAAACCTCTGTTGTTTGGAGTATGGTTTTGGCCACTGCAAGATTTACTGCTTTAATAGTATTAGTAGTTGTGCTGTTTTATGTGGCTTGTTTATTGCACATTTTAATTATGGGTGTTTATTTTAACATTTTGATGGAATTACTTTATTGTGTGCTTTTATTGTGTATTTTAATTATGGGTATTTTTATAATTGGTTTTATACTTGTAAACTGCTTAGAAACCACCTGCTTAGAAACTACCCTGGCAACCAAGTAGTATATACCAGTATATAAAATGAAGAAGAAGAAGAGCAGAAAAGGGCTAACAAATTTTGTATAGCCCAATGGTAATCCATACCTGATGATAACCTCTCTCTTTCTCCTTTTAAAAGGTAGGCTCTAACCTGGCTACTGCATCAGAGCTGATTAATTTGTAAACTGTAAGCAGCACAGTATTTGTAAATGTTACAGCCTCGGGATTTAGTGTCCTGGGTGGTTTTTGCTTTTTTTAAATTTTCCCTGACCATCACAGGGAACTATAGACAGGGCTGTAGTGTAAAAATCTCAAAAAATAATTGTGTATGAGTGTGCATGGGGTTTTTATATTCTCTCTGTTGCCTGAATTTGAGGGCTTATGTTTGTTAATGAAGCAGCAATTGAGGGAATATGGAACTTGTTCCAAGCAGCTTTCGATGCTCTAGAAATTTTGGTAATGACAATGTTTAAACGTAGCACAGCTTCACCCCTATCATAACAAGGTTTCTCCTCTCAACCCTTCCAGACTATCTCATTCATTTCCTGCGACGTTTACTCAGATCCAACTTTGATTGCATTGCATACTACAAACTGGTGTCCAGATCGTCTTAGAATCCACCTTTAAAAAAACACTAAAAGTTTGGAGACCTAATTTGTGTGGAAGCAAACTCTCAAAACACATACACATATAGAAGCATTGTGTTGTAGCCAACTAAGTCCTATTCAAAGTAAACCCATTGAAGTTCATGGACCTAAATTAGTCATGTCTGTTGTTTTCAATGGGTCTGAGTAGGACTAGCAAACCAGACCAGAGTCTGCAAAAAAGCTCTAAACATTAGCTTTCACTGACCAGGATGGGAAACTCCTTTGTGGAAAGTGCTGTTTCAAATGAATGCATTTGCTACAGCTGAGGAATAATGTGTGTCTCATAAATCACATAAGACTGAGGAATCCAATGAATCCAATAACTTTCACATAATCTGTAATTTGAACAATGCATTTAGTTCTGAAGTAGGGAGTTTTTGTACAAAGCCTTCTAGAGCTACAGCAGGTAGATCATGTTTAGGATTCTGCTGCACAAAGTTGGAATGGACGTCATATGTCATTTAGACTTTAATCCTATTTAGAAGTGGCCAACATGGTGCCTTCTAGATGTTTTGGACTACAACTCCCACCACTGTTGACCATTAGCCATTCTGATTAAGGCTGATGGGAATCGTAGTCCATAACATCTTGGGGGCACCATATTGGCTATCCTTGCTTTAATCCTAAGCGCTCTTACATGGAAGTAAGTACCAGTACAAATGAGACCTGCTTCTGAGTAGACATGCATAGGGCAGTTTTATTATTAAAACAGTAGAAGTCCAGAATTTAAGGGTACATCTAGATGGCAGATTTAGCATAGAAATGGCTGAATGGGACATGTCCCCATGAAAATCAGCTAACTCGCTATCATGCCTTCCTAAACTCCTAATTTTATTGTACAATTAATTGAAGACAAAATGTGTGTTTTATTTAGGCATGTCTATATCACCCAAGCAACTGTGCTCTCTGCGTAGCTCACAATTTAAAAGTCAATGAAATACAAATGCAATTCGACAGTACCAAAGGCTATCAATATATACAAACAACACCAGCACAAAATTAATAAAAAGTAGCACTGAAACATATAACAGCATAAGATCAATAAGTAGCACTTTGGGGGGTGGGGGTGGAAATCACACAAACAAAAGGAAGACAAAACTGTTCCAAGACCTAAATGTATAGAATTAAAAAGCTTGGGAGAAGAGAAGCATCTTCTTCACCTGGCACCAAAAAAACTTCCAGCATGGACACCAAGTGAGCCACACTGGGGAAAGCATTCTGTAAGTGCAGCACCATCACCCTGAAGGCCCTCTAACTGGAGAGGCTGAGGATTGGATCTTTCTCCATGCAAAACATTTGCTCTACTTCCACTGAGCTAAAGAAGTGCTAATTAGAATGGAGCCTCATGGATTACACTGCCCAAATAGTTTCCTGCCAAGTCAATACAGACCAACCAGTGCTAGCCAGACCACTCTGGGCTGCAGGAATGAAAATGCCAAACCACAGGTCATATGCTGCAGTTAAAACTGTGTGGCAGAAGCATTCTTAAACAATATCTGACAAACTCTACTTTAAATCCTCCTGAGATGCAGATCCTGCATTTTGCTTAGACAAAAAAAAAAAGTTCTACCACTCAGCAATTCTGCCCACAAAGAACCTTTATCTTTCTTCCTTGCTGAACTCATTCTCTCCTTAGAAAACTTTATTTTTTTCCTCTTCTTTATGAAAGCATTTCTAAATGTACAGAATATCTGGGGGGGGGATTCTTAAGATACACAAAACTTTTTAACACAACCCCTAGCTTTCACCATACACACAGATTACTATTTCTTCCTTAAAATGGAGCCCTACCATTTATCGGTCCTATCTCATTAAATCTCTCTACCCTTGACAAGCCTCTCTGGTTTGCTTCCATTCTTTCTAAAACAAACTAACAAAAAAACTAAACTATCAACCAAAACAGGACATGGACTGTACCTGATATGCAACTGAGAGGTGCCCTCACCTTTGTACTGGTAACTATCATATTGCTATGGGAATTTTATTTATCTATTTTCCATTTTCTGCCTTGTTCCCATAGGGCTGGGGGATTTTTTGTTTCTTAAAACTTTGCAAACATGGCTGGTTTGTAACCTAATGACGTGCCTCCTCCAAGTTCCACTACCCATCTTTGAAATGAAAAAAGTCTGAAGATGCAAAACACCAAGATGAAACAGACGCTGGAAAGCAAATTCTCTGCATGTGATTTAAAAGCTTTGCACTAGTTGGTTCAAGTAAGGTTAGCTGCTCATTTACAGTATGATGCCCAGCATCTTCTAAGCCAGTGTGCTTCAACTTTGGGTTCCCAGATGAGGGTGGACTACAACTCCCATGACCCTTGATAGTTGAGGCTAAAATGTTTGTGGATGATGGGATTTGTAGTCCACCCATATCTGGGGACACAAGGTTGAAGAGCACTGTTTATGCAGCACTTTTGATAACTCAAAATGCAATCTACAAAGCAAATAAAAAGAGTTGTGGGGGGCGGGGGTAAAATTCAAGCTCAGCATGCAACTCCAAGCGAAGGAGACTGTCCTCAACTCACCCTCTAGCGACCAACTAATCAAGCACATTTGATAGGGAACACCAGGCACCAGAAAGAGTTTTCAGCACCGCAGGGTGAGATGAGGTGAGGGCAGCCTGCTCACTTGCCTGGCTTTTCTGCTCTTAACTCTGGATTTCCCTGCAGTAGTTGCTGGTAGTACAGTACTGGATTACCAAGCATTCTACCCTCTCTCTCTGTGCTGTTGTTGTCCCCCTTGTTTGTTTGGGGTTTCCTTTCAATTGTAAGAAAGGCATAAAAGAACCACTTATAAAGCTGGGGAGCATAAAAGCCATCATGGAGAGTCAGGAGGAGGAGGTGAGGGACAAGACAGACTCTCCAGGGTTATTTGCAAGCCTCTAGGCACTCCCCAAGCAGCAAAACAAAAACAAAAAACAAAGCAGGCCCCACACTAGGTGAAAATCAGGGAAGCCTGGTTGATTCTTCCTCATTGCTTTGTACAGAGTGATTGGGAATTGTTTAACCTGGTGGATAAGGCAACAGGCTGAAACACAGCAGCATTAGCAGTATGGTGGGGATGAAGTTAAGCTCTTGAATTAAGCTCTTTCCTTGCTTGCACAGTCTCTTAGCTGTGCATAGCTGCTGAAAAGGTCTTAGTATATTCAAGTAAGACTTCACCAAAGATGGGGATGGGGTTATCCCAGCACAGTCATGTCTCCAGGCATAATTAGAAATGATGCAGCAGTCCTAGGAAGCGTCTAGTGTTGTTGTTGTTATTATTATTATTATTATTATTATTATTATTATTATTATTATTATAGGGGGGGTTTGACTTTTCAGTCTCAGAGTCCACTGCATTCAGTGGCTGACACAGAACCTGTGCAGGAAGAGCCCCTACCACTTAGCCCCTACCACTGTCAGAAACTGTGGGGAGATGTGGCCCTCTTGGTGGGCAACTGTTTGGGAAGATGGGATTTGTAGTTCTGCAATATCGGGGAGGGCTGCAGCCCCACCCTTTGAATTGCCACAATATATTAGGGAACACTTAGCATCCTCACCTATGTACACACCCTGCTGCAGTCTTCTTTGTGGCAATGACAGCTAAGCATAAGCATGATCGCAGCTGGGACGTCCAGTCCCCAAGCGCGAGGCTCCAGCACAACTGACAGGAATAGAGAGGAGTGAAGAAAACCTAATTGACTCAGTGGGAAGCAGTAAATTCCAGCTGTCGAGTTGCAAGGATCTGAGCTGCAGGGTCCTGGGTGACATTTTAGGAGTTGGGATTTTGAAACAAGAGGGGAAATCCTACACATTTGAAACGAGAAAAATGAGGAATATTATATCTCACATACTGCCAGACAATAATGGTTTGCCTGTATTCTAAGCTTCTCTCTCTTTGGGCAAAGGGGACTCTGAATAAAGGGGGAGAGAGAGTGTGGTCACAATGTCCAGCCTTATGGGCATCAATAAAGCAAAGGGGTGGGAGAGAGTTCAAATGTAATGCTGATTTCCAATTCCCTTTGTTTGCCAGCAGGCATGACCGCCCCATGGGCTGCATACCAAATCAGAGTTAGGACAACGAAAGGAAT
This sequence comes from Zootoca vivipara, assembly GCF_963506605.1. NCBI lineage: Eukaryota > Metazoa > Chordata > Lepidosauria > Squamata > Lacertidae > Zootoca > Zootoca vivipara. The sequence continues at coordinate 79,522,504 of NC_083281.1, forward strand.
GGAAGAACAGCCAAGATCAGAAAGGGTTGTATGCAGCTTTGTATTCATGTTTTGGATTTTTTTAAAAAATCATCTTATTATGTGTGTCCACAGGATTTGATGCCATGTTGGTTATTTCTATGAGGCTTGGAATGTGACTGGAGAATGCCCAGTAGTTCTACAGTTTGACAACATGATGGGAAAAGAAAACCACTGCAGTTAGAAATCAGTATAATCCTGTTTAGAGCAACAATAAAAAAAGCTAGGTGTGCTTTTGTGGGTGCCTATGATAGACTAGAGTGACATGCTAGTTTGACATTAACCAATCCTGTTCCATTGACATGATGTGTCAGCAACTTGCGGTCTAGATATTCCAACCTCTTGAGTTACCAGTGAAAAGCCAATTGGGGCACCTGGAAAGAGGTCATGGGATTTACTGGTTAAACACTTTGGGAAGGTTCTTGGTCCATCACCTCTCCTAACTGTCCTCCCATTCCTGTCCACTAATTCTAGATGAATAGTTTGCAATGCTATTGTTAGTGGAGGTTTTAAAATCCTATTGGTTATACTCAAGGGTAGACAAACTGCACAGCTGATGAACCTACAGTAAGTTTGTTGTCTTCATTACCTTCTCTGGGTCTACTGTGAGTAGGACTAGCCTTGAATATACCAGTAACTCATACTTTTAAGGCCTTCAGTTTCCTAGCTCACTGGTGACTTGAGACAGGGTTGTTGTTGCTTTTGTTGTTGCTGTGAAGACAGGGAGATAGTTGGATACAACCCAATAAGTATAATAGAGATATACTCATGGCCAATAACTTAAATGGGTCTACTCTAAGTAGGACTAGCACTGGATGAAACCAATTGGTTTTCTTATAAATTGATATGTATACTTAACACTTCTTTCTAATTGTTCAAAAAGTAGCAGTTTGAAGTATATCACTCCTCTCCCCACATATAAATTTAAAACTATCATTCCTCTTTCATTCATTCTATTTCTGAAAAGAGTTTCTAAAAGGATATATACTAATTTATTTCCCATAGGAAGTGCCCCAACCTCTTGAGGCAATGGGCTATCCACTGAAATGTATAGTGAGAGAAAAATGTACACTACTTATTAAATAGCCCTAAAAGGTAATTTCATTGAAGAACAACACTTAATAGAATTTAGTTCATAAGGATCTCTGGTTAAAGGACTGTAATGAGAAGCTGCAGAAGGAGGCATTATGGAAAAATAGATTTTAGCTCCAGGGGAGGGGGGGAATGGGATCAGGTGGATAGAAACCAATTAAAGGATCAAAGGCCTCCTGAAATAAGGTGCACACAGGAAGTCATAAGCCAAGGCAAAATGAAGGGCTAATGTCCTTAAAAATATGTTACCAGATACAAGAGGTAGAAAAGCACTGTAACATTAGGGAAGTTGTGATTATATCTGGTATAAAGAGTTGGGACTTGGTTTAATAGGAATACAAATAAGAGATGAAAAAAATCCTTTGGCCTACACACCCTTGTAATTTCATACAGAGTGCAGTCCCCTTTCCAATCTCAATGGACCACCAATATTATATTGATGTAAATTGCCCAGTATCATTTGGAAGTAAGCTAGATCTGAACTATTTAAGCCTCAAAGGGTGACAGGTAGCACTTCAGATGGGATTCAGGAATTAAGTAATAGGTAGCCAGTGGTGATCAAGTATTATTAGCAAAATGTGCTCCAGAACTGTTTGGACAGCATGTGACAATAACTGCTGAAGTATTAGGAACCAGGGCAGGCATCGTCAACCTCCAGCCCATGGGCCGGATATGGCCCATGGGGGCTGTTTATCCGGCCCACGGGCCACCCATGAACCGAGCCGCCCGCTTGGTAAGTCCCCTGTGCACTTCGGTAAACTGGCGCAGTACAGCGCGGTGCGGGGACTTGCCAAGCAGCACCAGAAATCGCGTCTATGCAGACGCAGAAGCGATTTCTGGCGCTGCGGACATTTTGGAAATGGGCAGGCAGCACTGGAAATTGCTTCTGTGCAGCCGCGGACATGTGCAGAAGCGATTTCCGGTGCTGCCTGCCCATTTCCAAAATGTCCGCAGCGCCACTGGAAATCGCTTCTGTGCCTGTGCGGCCCTGGTTATCATAACAGCTTCAATCTAGCTTACTTCTATATGCTACTGCTGAAACACAGTACTATAGGGCACAGAACCATACAGGGCTCTTTTCTGTATCCCTCTATGTTATGTTGGTGTTTGCAGGGGTTGAGGGGACAGGGCCTTTTCGGCAGAGGTGCCCAAAACCTGGAGGTCCTTTATCCAGGAGGTGTGTCTGTCTCCCTCCTATTTCCATTTTGAGATGGATGATTAAGATTACTCTTTTCTGAGATCCTTTTTATAATTATCTGGAGGGGGCTGGTTATCCCCTGATAGCTGCACTTTGTTTTTTTGATAGCTCACTTTGTTTTGATAGTTTATATTGCTGCTGCCCCTTGATTTCGAAGGAAGGACATTAACTCAGTGGTAGAGCCCCTGCTTTGCTACAGAAGGTCCCAGGTTTGATCCCTGGCATTTCCAGGTGGGCTGGAATGCTCCTTGACCGAAACCCTATAGAGTGCCACAACCAGTTTGTGTACTGATGAAACACAAGTCTCAGTCAGTTTCCCGTGTCTTGAAGGTCATGGCTAGGGGTTAGTGCATCTGCTTTGCATGCAGAAGGCTCCATGTTCAATCCCTGACATCTCTAGATAAGACTAGGAAAGACCTCCTTGGACAGCTGCCATCAGCCAGTGCTCAGAACAATGCTGAGCTAAATGGACCAGTGGTTCTGACTCAGCATAAGGTATAGCTTCCTATACACAGGTGCTGAAACGAAGCCCAAGCACGGTCCACTCTTGTGCACAGAAGCCCACTGGTAATATTCCAAAGAGGTCCTGTGCATAAAGAGTCCCTGATGCCTGACTCAATCTAGGTTGGGGGAAAAAGAAGCAAATTTACTGCTGGGGAACAAAAATATTTGTTTGTAGATCTGCACTCATTTTTGGCATTGCAAAAGAATAAATACTGCTACCACTATTAATAATGATAATCCTGGCATATAGAGGCAAGGTTTTAATCTCTCCCCTACCCTGGTCCTCCTTAACAGCGTAACCGGTTTCCAAGCAGATGGGAACCTTAACCAATAAAAAATGGGCACCATTAACTGGAATGGGGAGAAAGGGGGAGGGAAGGGGGAAAGGACAGATTTGACAATGGGAAGGTTTGTTATCCTTTCTGCTACAAGGGAATGGGGGGTGGGGAGTAGCAGCTAAACAGTGCTGGGAAGCCAGGCCGTTAATACTTTTTGCCTCAGCTGTTTGGTGTGGCAGGTGTCCTGAAGCCCTCATTCAGGAGAGCACACCAAGAGGTCACGGGAGTCACGGTTATTCGGCATGGAGCTCGGAAACAATAGCTCGCCAAGGGGGCCCTTAGCCCCCTTTTCCATCCCCCCCCCTGCTCTTTTGTTAGCTGTCGCCATCCCAGAGTGACTGCTGCTACCCTGAGTCTGTGCTGGAAAGGCTTTCCTCCCACAACAGAGTAGTTTATAAAAAGATAGCCCTGCCCCCTTTTCCTCCCCTCTGGTTTCATTGTCAAATCCTGGTATGCATGTCACTGAGCGCTCTCTGGGTTGACAAGGGCGGCTGCTGGGAGCCTTGTGTTTTCTAGGCCAGAATAACTGACCTCGACCCCAGGACTGGCTTTTGGGACAGAGTTTTCTTTGCACTGCCCTTTGTCAGTTCTGCCTTGGGTGGATAGGGGAAGAGAGAAAGGGCTCCACAACTCCCACTCTCCCCATAGTTGCTTTGCACCCATGCACTGTGCAATAGCTTTTTACCCTTCGATTCCAACTCTACCCCACCCCTCAGAAATTTCTGTGTACCTCAGAAAAACTTAGCAGCTCTTTCCCCTATGAGGAAAAAAAACACCCCACTTTCTAGGCTATTCATTTGTGTTTGTTCTTGTTTTTATTATGTTTTTTTATCTTGTATTTTTATGTTACCAACTGCCCTGAGATCTATGGGTGAAGGGTTGTGTACAAATTTAATAAACAACAACAACAACAACAGGCTAGAAAAGGTTTCCCACACTGCTTCACATTATTACCAGAACCCAAATGACGCATATGGTTCCAAAGTCTTGAGAATTTTAACTTTTGACGGACAGAAAGACAAGAGAGGCAGGAGGGGGAAAGGAGAGGGCAAACATAAACACACACATACAATCTACACCCTACTTTCTTCAACCAGCCCAAGGCACCTAACAAAGTAACTTAAAGTAATAACTAAAACACTACAGTAGCAGAGAAACGTATTTGCCACTCAAGGCATCTAGAGAGAATACCCAAATCACCATCAAAAATGATTTAACCACAGCAGTTAAAAGCACTTTTTAAAATGTAGAACCAAAGAAACAGTAATGGCTGAAAAGCTTTCCTAAAAGGTCCAGTTGTGAGCATACGATGGAAGGGTCATTAGAGAGAGATTGAGAAGATATAGGGTTGTAGCCACTGCTAATCCAATCAGAGTAGACCCACTGAAATTAATAGACATGACTAACTAGGGTCCCTAGGATAGATTCTATTATTCTATACATGAAGTGGACCTTATCCATCAATCTAACTACAGATACAAGCAAACAGACATGTTGAGTGGCTCTCTGGATTTCTAAGTACTCTCCACAGCCACACAATGAGAATTAATTTTAAGTGAAGGACTTTGGTGCAGTAGTTGTTAGCTGTTTGCCTAAGGCAAGACAGCTCCATGGTAGTTTGGGACATAACATGCACCTAGAGGCCTGAAGTAGCTGGTGCTCCTGGCAGCAGCTTAATGTACTGCCTGCAGTGTCCCTTTCAAACATTATGATGTTCTCCTGTAAACTTCTATTCAGTACAAACAGGTAGTTCTAGCTGATACCATCTGCTTGCTCTCTCTCTCACTTTTCCCCTACCATAAAATATGGGGCATCTGGGGTGGAGGGGATGAAGAGGCTGGGATGCACGCCGTCAGAATCCACGTAACTGGATTTGTACTTTAATCGCTGTAAAGAGACCCACAACATCTTCAAAAGAAGATTGGAGAGTAATAAGAGGGCAGATGGATTGAAAATGGATTAAAACCTTCATTTGATCAACCTGCCAAACCAACCCTCTCCTTCCCACTCTCCAACTCCCACACTGGCTCACAAAAACTTGCTTCATCAACACCAGGGCAAAAGAAAGAAACCAACAATGCCACACCTCAAACATACAACTCTTTTGTTTTGTTTTCTTAAAAAACACTCTTATCTGCATGGAAGAAAACATGCAATCACCTCTCATGTTTCACCTACAGTAGCCTTCACAGTCCCTACCCTGCAGAACTTTTAAGAACTATGTGAGGGTGGAGAAGGCATTTGTTAGAAATTCAGAGCAGCTTCTTTTGACAACATTGGAGTGCCATAAAAGATTCAAAAGAATATTAGGGACAAATTTGACATTTAAGTAACAAGGGTGGCAGTAGTCCAGTCACTCAGAAAGCCAGGGTGCAAAAGAAAGCCCTCACATCTGGCCAAAAGCACCAACTTCCAACCTAAACCATACCCAACCTGGGTTATGGACTCCAACCCACCAAATACCTTCTTTTAAGGAAGTACCATCATATGCATGTAACCAAGAGATCACCCATGGGAATATAGGAAGCAGCTTTATCCCAAATCCACCAACCTCAGTATTGCCTACACTGACTGGCAGCAGCTCTCTAGGATTTCAGGCAGGTTTCTCTCCCAGCCCTACCTGGAGATGCTGGGGACTGAACCTGGGGTTTTCTGCACACATAGTACGTGCAATAAGACCTAGCCAAACCCCTTTTCCAAACCAGTAATCCACATATCCATTCTGGGTTGTATCATGTCTGAGTGCGAATTTGAACCCTGGGCTCCTAGTTCAACTCTCCAACCACTACATCACACTGGATCGCAGAATACAGTACAGCCAATGTTAAATCAAGAGACTTGTTAGTAATAGCCGTTATTTTCAATGGGTGCATTCTGAGTACGGCTACCTATGTCACAAGTTTGTGTTTCCTCACTCCCCTGCATGACATACTTGATCTCCTGCTTCTGTGTGTAACATGAGAGTCATAGTATGATCTTGGATCATACTTTACAGCTGGCCTGGGCCATCAAGATATGCCCATTTAGAAATGTGAGGTTAGGCATGCGCATTTCCACAATAGAAGGTAGTAAAAATGTTATTTACTGCATTCAGAAACCTCAAAGCCCCATGGGAGGCGGGGGTGGGTGGGGTGGGGAGAGAAGAGGAGCAAAATGTGCAAACGTAAGAGCAGTCCTGCAAGATCAGGTCGAAATAACCATCTAGACGAGCATCCTCTTTTCATAGTGACCAACCTCAAGGAAGCCCCAAAGTAGGAACAGAGAGTTCAATAGCAACTCTCCTCCACTTTATGATTCTCAGCGACTGGAATGCAGAGGCATATTGCCTCCAACAGTGGAGGGAGAACATAGTCATTGAAAGATTTATCCTCCATGAATTGCCTGGTCCTCTTTTAAAGATGTCCAAGCTGGATACATCAAAACAGTCCAGCACCCTATTCTCACAGTGGTCATCTGGGTTGCCCTGAGAAGCCTGAAAGCAGGACATGAGTACAACAGCAACTGGTATTCAGAGACTTGTTGCCTCATCATGGCTAGTAGCCACTGATAGCAATATCATCCATGAACAGGTAATTAATCTTCCACAAAAGATGATGGTGTGAAGCAGATAGCAAGGAAGGGTGGAAGTTATGGAGGCTGAAGTGTGGCATGGAGGCAACGGGGAAAATAACAGAGCGGTCAGTGCTGTCCTGTTAAACTCCTCGAGACCTGTCTTCACATCTGGCTCTAGCTTCATAGCGCTGCTCAGGACCTGGTCCTTGGGGTGGCTTTCCAGTTTCTTTCTTTCTTTCTTTCTTTCTTTCTTTCTTTCTTTCTTTCTTTCTTTCTTTCTTTCTTTCGCAAAACAAAATGCTGTTTTCAAGGTACATCCGCCTTTAATGCAGAATATGTCAAGTTACACTGGCTGAGGGAAACAATGAACAAAGATGCCTCTCGTACAAACACTCTTTCATGACATGTTTTCCGTGAGGACAGACGTGAAGTATTTTCCAGTCTGGGAGAGAATTAGCAAACAATACAGGATTTCTTGCCCAGTATAAAGCACAGGCCCAGAGCTCTCATCTTGTGGCTACTTCAGACAGGACATTTTCTCTTACCTTCCACAATAATGCCCTTACATACCTCTAAGCCTGTCTGCATACTTCTCCTAAACCACACCAACAAGAGAGAGGAAAAGAAACGCACTCTTTAGAGAACTTAATGTGCCTTGGTGTGTGACATAAGCTGCAATCTCTTCCCATACCTATTTGCATGGCAAGCAACCAACAAACCACATACTAAGGAAAGCGAGAAATATTGCAGTGCTTAGTAGACCCTAGGTCACACATGCTCCAGTTATGCCCAAATTGGACTCCTGCTGCAATCTTTAAAGGCTGACTTTAAATATGTTCTGGAAATTGCAATTGGTCCAAAACGCAGTCACCACATTATCATATATATTATCGCTTTGAGTAAAATGTTATGATGGAAAGTAAGGTGTAAATAAATAAACACACAGTGGTCAGCAACAACCTGCACAAATACTCAGTACACATTCCCAACATTTGGTTGGTATTGTGCTGTTACATAAGCAAGAGAAGCATTGGGTGTGAAACAATAACCAAAATGCTCACTTCAAAATATAATACTTCACACAACTTCAACAAGCCTATGACAAGGCAACAACACACATGAAATGGAATTAGGAGTAATATGTACGATGATGCAAAGGAACAAATTGCAAGTACCCAGCATTGGAAGAGCCATCATTTTCTAAGGTATGAGGGATTTCATAATATAAGGCAACCCCAACTTAAGGAGCAAGGTCTGTACCCCTTCCCACACTGCCAGGAGACAACCCTACCAACAATCCTACATTAGGGAGTCCAATTGGGCTCTGTTGCACATCATTACTTAGCCAAATGTTTGAACTTGCCCAGATACAGTTTGCTAGATAGCTTTCTTGTCAAGGACAAGATTCTATAACCAGCCAGGGACGTTTCTGGATCACTTTGACAACTCATAGCTGTGATCTTTCCCCATCCAGAGAAATTACTGATGGCCTTAACAAGGATGGATATCATCTTCCAGCTGTTTGACTGCTCTGCCCTCTCCATCCTTTTCCTGTAGGTGCTGAGCCGGGGGGGGGGGCAGGGAGAGTGCCTGCAAGCTGTGTCTCCTGCACACAAAGATATCATTCATACACAAACCTTGGCCATATTTCCCTTGCCCTGGAAAGGATTCTAAAAAGTCTGTCTCCAGGAGAGAAACAGGGCACCAATAAATTCTGTAATGTCAAAGTGCTGCTAATGTTGCACTGAGGTTGTGGCTTTTCCTTGTCCTCTACTTCCACTTTCCCTGATGTCAAATCACATTAAACTAACAATCAATTTCTCTGTCTGGTTCTCTCTCCCTCCTCCCGCCCTTCTTCTCCCCTGCCCTCTCCCTGAATTACATTTGAGTCCAGGAAAGACTGGCCTACAGCCAGGGATTCATCAATAGTCCGGCTCCATCACAGCTGGCGGAGAATCTTGGTGACATAATGCTTCTCTCTCAGTCTCCTCCACCCACACCTCTTTCCTTTTCACTGGCAATTCTCACACCTGATTTTCATGTGCTGTGTCCAATGCTAGTCCTACTCAGTGCAGACCCACTGAAGTTAATGGACATGACTAACTTAGGATTCATATATGAGAACTGCAATGAGAGAATCTTGCTTAGTGATGTGAGGTGAGACTATTCTCGAGAATATTCTCTGCTAGAAAATTCTCTGGTAGTATTCTCCACAAACTGTAAATTCTATGACGTCTACACAGCTGCTTTAAATGTACACACCTCATTAATCAAGAATATTCTCAAGAATATTCTTGAGACTATTCTCCAAAAGATTATTCTAGAGAATTTAACATCATTAATCTTGTTGCACAGTTCTGGGGTGGAATGTTACATGTCTTTACTTATTGCATCTATGTCCTCTCCCTGCTTTTCCCCAAGGACATTGTGGTAGCATACACGGTTCTCCACATTACTCATGCAACCACCATGTGAGGTAGGTTAGGCTGAGAGACAGTGACTGGCTCAAGGTCTCCCAGCAAGTCAGCCCAACTACACTATGGGGAGTCACTTAGTTCTGATTATATACGAAAATACAATACTGTTCGTTCCATAAGGAATAAATAAAATTTATTTTTAATTAAAAAACAAAAAAGAGGCACTCCACAGCTTTTGAATATGAAGTCTAAGTCAAATAAACATAAGAGTGACAGAGAGGGTGCATTGCTGAAAAAAAAAATCCCCACTATGTCTTTGGGGAAGAGGATGGGAATTTGTTGTGGTTCAGAAAGAATTTAACACACACACACACACCCATAAAGGCATCATGATGACAGAAGAGGGTGACGAAGAGGTCACCTCCTTTCAACAATGCTCTTCCCCTCACCACCATCCTCCCTTCATTTGAAGGGGAACACTTGGCCATGTCCATCGATGGAGTTCAACTGAAGGTAACTGAGCTGACAGGGCCCATAAACAGTCTGCAGGGAAAGGGGGCAGCGGCAGACTTTTCATCTCTGCACCACCAGCAATGACCACTGATTATTTCTGCAAGTCCTATATAGGAAGGGAACACCAGAATGTGTCAACACAAAGGGAACCCTTTTGGTTAAAGCTGGACTATCTTTCTCCCAAGCGAATACTGTCAAAGAGGTTGTTCCTCTCTCTCTTTCCACTATTTAGCAAGGAACACACAAAGGTGTGGGAAAGGAAAGACGTGTTTTTCAGTAACGAACTGGGTGATTAATCCTGATCGGCACCCAGCCTTTAAAATTACTTTTCAGCAGCTAGTGGTAGGTGGCCAAATTATACCTTTCCATCACACTGGGTGCCTGCTGTACATCTCTTCTGCACATTTTCTCTTCAAATTCAGAAAAGGGTCTCAGAACAATTATACCAAAGTACTGAGTAATTCCACCTACTTTTTGGGGTGGGGGTGAGGGAAGAGAAAATGGCATGAAATCACTCCTTTCTAGCATGGCATTGAAATGATTCAGGGAGAAATAATGAGTTTCCAAAATGTACATTAAGAGTGCATGTTTTTATTTTTATTTTAAAAAGAGGGTTTGTAAGTGATGGATTTTTTAGATTCCCCCCCAAATAAAATACTACATGAGACTACCAATGTTCTTGTTCAACAGAGTTTTGCATGAGCCAGTTCACATCTTCATGAATTTCGGTCAGGGGTGGGCACAACCTGCAGCTTAATTTCATGTGGCCTTTGGCCTAATTTCTAAAGCCCCTCTGCAAAGTGATCAGTTCAGACATTGTGCAAGAGTGAGTTGTCTTTCTCCCTCACTCATCTGCCACAAGCCTGGGGAGAGAAAAGGGGGGAGGGGGGAGAGGTGGACCTTCCCAATTTTGGGTTCTTGACCCAACCATTGCTGACATGTGATCCCTGACAAATTACCCCACCACCACCACAGGGAGCACAGGCCTTGATAGAAAAAGAAAGTCCCCCACTTCTTGCCACTAGCTGTCCACTGGCTTGCCATCCCTCTGAGCTCAATCTACACCAGTGGTTGGGAAAAAAGAGGACTAGGTGAATGGAGGTCCCTGCTCCTTCCTCTTTGATATCATTATCATCATCACTGCTCACATGCTTGGAGAAGACAGGCAACTACAAAGTAAGGAGAAATAGAAATCCAGACAGGGGTAGGTTGGAGTCAGCAGTGGATCACCAATGGGTGTGGGTGTCCAATAAGGACATACAAAGAACATGCTGGATCATTTCAAAGGCCCATCTAGTCCAGCATGCTGCTCTCACAGCAGCCCACCAGATGCCTTTCGGAAGCCTGTAAACAGTTCCTCAGTGTAATAGCACTCGCCAAGCTGCCTTATACCATCAAGACCATTACTCCATCTAGTTGTCTATCCTGAGTAGTAGTGGCACTCTAAGACAGGGGTGGGGATCCTTAAGGCCCTCCAGATGTAGTTGGACTCTTGATCCCATCAGCCCTAGGCAGCATGATCAATAATCAGGGATGATGGAAGTGGCATTCCAACAACATCTGGAGGACTATGAGTGCCTCACCCGTTCTAGGGTTTCAGACTGGGATCTTTCCCAGTCCTAACTGGGCAATGATAGCCCTTCTCCATATCAGGATGAGTTATATATCATTGTAGTTTATTCTCAAAATAATCCAATGAGTCACGCCAAACCGGTTGTTTCATGGCTGACTGGAATTTGAACCCATGTTCATACCCAACCAGTGGATCAGAATAACACGTAACAACCAACACATTCCCCCCATCGCCCTGAGAGAAGGAAGCAAAGAGAAAAAATTCCCGCCGCAGCAGCCGCTTAAACGGAGCTGGACTCCGCCCCCCTGTGAGCCCTATTGGCTGGCTGAGGGGTATGACGCAGCGGCGGGGAGGGGCTGGTGCAGGGGGCTGACCACGAGGCGGGCCCCATGCGCAACCCCTCCCCTCTGGAAGATAGGAGAGGCTTTAGCAGACTTGGCAATGGTTTAAAAGCTAAATTAGGGGAGAATTGTTAAAGATTTGGTTTATCATTATATTTTTACTTCCATGGTGAGGGTGGGACAGAGTGGAGAAGAAGAGCCATGACTCAGAAACCAAACTATCTTGGGTCATCTCTGCTAAAAGGAATTTCTCCCTTTAAAAAAACACCACCACCTTCTAATTCTCCTGTATTTGCTCTCTACAGAAATGCAGATGGGTGGTAGAGGAACTGCAGTTGTTTCCTAAAGCCGGTAAATCTGTAGGAAACATTCCAAGAGCATGACTTGTCAGGTTTTGGGGGTGGAGTGTGCAATGAGTGAGTAATGGGTCTGTGGCTCTGTGCCTATCATTGCAACAGATCAATACATGAGAAAGTAAACTTTTCCATCCTGAATTAAGAGGAAATGTTGCAGGGCAGCAAGGGTGATGCTTCAACAATTACCTTCCCCCTCCCAAACATACTAAAACTACAGGAAGTTGTGGTTGCTATACTTGGAACATATATTTTCTAGGAATCTGAGTTAATTAAATTAAAATAAATGCTCTGTTTATTGAAAAAAGAATTGGTGTGGGCGTGAGACTGTATTTACAAACTCCTTCATTAGCACTGTTTCTTGCATTTCTGAAACTTCTGTGAATTTTCAAGAAGTCAACAAAATGGAGTCTTCCTTTAGAGCAGGTGTGGTGAACCTGTGCTCCTGACATTGTAACTTCCACCTCTTATTAGCCTCAGGCAGCCCTGTCTATGGTCAAGGACATGGGTAGGCAAACTAAGGCCCAGAGGCCAGATCCGGCCCAATTGCCTTCTAAATCCTGCTCACAGATGGTCCAGGAATCAGCGTGTTTTTACATGAGTAGAATGTGTCCTTTTATTTAAAATGCACCTCTGGGTTATTTGTGGGGCATAGGAATTCATTCATTCCCCCCCCCCCCAAAAATACCGGTAGTCCAGCCCCCCACAAGGTCTGAGGAACAGTGGACCGGCCCCCTGCTGAAAAAGTTTGCTGATGATGGGAGTTGCATGATTCAACCGTGCTTGGAATGCTGTGTATATGTTCTGGTCACTGCACCTCAAAAATATTGTAGAGCAGGAAAGGATTCAGAAAGGGGCAACCAAAATGATCAAGCAGCTCATGTGATTCAGTGACCCAAGCTGCATTGTTGGGACTGGTGGTGGAGAGATAGGTTGTAGCTCAGTGGCAGAGCATCTGATTTGTATGCAGAATGTCCCAGATGCAATCCACCATGTCTCTAGGAAGGAGAGACTTCCTGGGAGAGACTTCCTGTCCGAAGCCCTAGAGCAGTGATGGGCAACCTTTTGAGCTTGGTGTGTCAAAATTCGCCAAAAAACTGAGCATAACTCAGGTGGTGTGTCACTTCAAGAAAAAAACCATAATTTTGCGACATTTATAGTTTAAATAACAAAAATGTATAATTGTAATATATAAATGTATTTAAAAAACAAAAAACTAATTATTTAACTAAACCAAACCAAAAACTCCTTATTTATCACAAAGTGCCCAGAGTTGTTGAGCTTTTTGGGGGGAGCTGGTGACCAAAGTTTTGGAGGGTTTTTTGGGGGGTGCAAAAGTTGTTTTGCTTTTTTGGGGGGATACCCCACCCAAAGCTGCTGCGCTTTTTTTGGGGGGGGGAAAGAGAACAGAAATAAATGACGAATAATACCTTCGCTGGAACTAACACGCAGCACCGACATAGTCTGCCAAAGTGCCAAAAAAACCAGCACAGAACGGGTTTAAAAAAGGAACGTTGTTACACCCAAACATAGTCTGCCAAAGCACCAGAAAAAACAGCACAGAAAGGGTTAAAAAACCAATCTCTGGCTACCAGCAACAACAACAACAAAGGATCTGGGTTTTAACAGCAGATACAAGCTGTAGCGGAGACAAGCTGTAGTGGAGACAAGCTGTAGAAGGAGTGGGAGAACAAATGGGGGGAAAACAACAACAACAACAACAACAACAACAACAACAACAACAACAACAACAACAACAACAGTGTGAATGGGCTGATGGGGTGCGTGCCAGCAGTGAGGGCTCTGCGTGTCACGTCTGACACCCGTGTCATAGGTTCGCCATCACTGCCCTAGAGCAGCGTTTCTCAACCGCTGTTCCGCGGCACACTAGTGTGCCGCGAGACGCTGGCTGGTGTGCCGCGACGTGCGGCGACGAGAAGGGCGATTTGCATTGTCACGTGCCTGGCGGCCGCCAATGAACACCACTGACCCGCTGGAAAGCAATATTTCTCCTCCTCTTTCCCAAAGCTCAGTGCAAACGAGCCTGGCGGCCGCCAATACACATCGCTGAGCCGCCGGAAAGCAATATTTGGCAAGTGTTTCTTACAGTCATAATTATAATATAGAGCGGCACAGAGTTAAATTTTTTAACCTTTTTAATGGTGGTGTGCCTCGTGATTTTTTTCACGGAACAAGTGTGCCATGGCCCCAAAAAGGTTGAGAAACACTGCCCTAGAGAGTTGCTACCAGTCACAGCAGACAATAGTGAGCTAGATGGACCACTGGTCTGACTTGGGTGCAGTGTTTGAAACTCCCACTGTTCTAGGCGCATTTTGTAACAGGGAATTTCATTAGTGTGAGTAGTTTCTGAGCTCTGAGCGCAGTACTGAGCCTAAGATTTCAGATTAAAACTGCATAGTGAAAGGAAATGAGGACCTTTTTCTGCCTCCCCACTTCCAGCTACACTCTGAAGACTGGAAAAGAGACCCTCTTAAGAATATTAGGGGGAGGGGGAGGGGGAGGACTAGACCATGTGAAAAATGAACTTAATACTTTAGCAGCAGTCCATTCAGTTTATTCATAGCTTTGTATTCTTGCTATTAAAAAAGTGCACCTAGAAATTCCGTTGTTGCACCCATAATCTAGGTTTAAAGTGTCATTTAGCTCCTAGCTTTCATATTTCTGTTTCTAACACTGCTTGGGTGTCAGGCAGCTTCCTATGTTTCTATGATGTGCCCCTGGCAAACCCACAATTATAATGTATGCTTTGTGTGCTGGGTTAGTAGGTAACCGTATGCTAAATCGTAAGTGATGCATGGGGTGTTAGGGGAGGGGTAGTATCTCTAGTGGGAGACACATGTTACTTCTGCAGTAGTTTGTCCACCTTTGGTCTCCACCCTGCACTCAGCTCTCACCTGTGACTTCAACCCTGATGGTGCACTCCATTGTCTCTGAAGACAGACAGATACCAACAACCTGCATTAGAACGATGTCACTGCTCGGAAGAGCTATGCCACTTTACAATGGATACTGTTATTGTCAGTCACTGAGATTAAGCAAAGAAAAGGGGGTTGCTTTTGGTGGGACACTGCAGTCCTAATGGCCACCCATTCCCATGCTTAATGACATGCTCTTCAGAAATGAAGGCTGGCATTAGTTGTGCCTGGGCAGGCCAAGTCTCCACACTAGAATTAAGCCTTTCATTTGCTCAACTTGTCTCCATCTCCCTTTCATACAATAGCTTCATGGTTCAACGCAGCTTGATGAATTATACATTACAGCTCAATGACAATGAAATATGCTGCATAAGAACCAGAGTAAAAGCAGGAGGGGGAAGAAGAAAAGTGGGTGGGGAAGAAGGAATAAAGTGAATATAAGGTGTGAAGGAGACAGCTCAGAAAGAGGAAAATAAAATAGGGAGAAACACAGAATGAAGTTCAGCGGAATTAGAGAGCACTATGAAATGAAACAGCTTGAAATGAAGGAAAAAGTTTAAACATAAGTCCAAGTTTTACACAAAGCTGGTTTAAAGGAGGATTAGACTAATACAAGGGGGACAAGGCTGCAACACTACTTAATTTGCGAGTGAGCCCCATTTAATTCAGTTCTGTGTGGACATTCTTAGTATAGCGCAGCACATCTATCAAGAGACTGAGTTATGACAAATTCCCTGGTTTTAAATTTGCTTTTGTCATGAATTCACCAGGTCACTAGGGAAGCCCCCAATCCCCTCACACACAGTAAGTCATCGTCTCTTGCCTGTCATCTGCAATATATAATACAGCTGTTTTGCCTTACAGCAGGGGTAGTCAATGTGGTGCCCTACAGATGTCATCTGCAACTCCACATCATTCCGGTTCATCAGCCATGCTGGGAGAGTTTCATAGTAGTACTGTACACAGATCTGGTGGGGTCCATGTTGACTACCCCCCCCCCCCCGTGGTAGTAGTCAAGGATATTGGAAGCTATCCTACACATCAGATCATTGGCCCATCTAGCTCAGTATTGGCTCCACTGATTGGCAGGTTTCAGATAGGGAGCATCTCCTTGCCCAACATGGAGGTGCCATGGATTGAACCTGAGACCTTTTGCATGGAAAGTGGATGCTCAAAGTTACAACTAGATCACCCATGTGAATTCTGGTAAGCTGCTGCCAAGCAACGTAGACAATATTGATGCAGATGTGGCAATGGTCTGACTATGTCCAGCTAAAACATTTCCCTAGGCTTCTAGAGGTTTATTACTAGTTCAGCTAGTTTGATTCTTTTGTACAGTACACTGCTTTTACTACTTTTTTGCCAGCAGTCTACAAATATGATCATGTTGAAGGTACAGAATATAAATGCTATAAATACCGTGGGGGGGGAGAGGAGGAGGATGTGGCCTTCCAGATGTTGCTGGCCTACAACTGCCATCATCCCTGGATATGGCTGATAGGAAGTGAAGTCCAACAAGATCTCAAGGGCAGTCTATTTTCCACATCGCATGTTACGTTCTTAAGGTGAACATGCAAGTGGTTTTGCATCTACAGCATGAACAGTCAGTCAAGAACGTAAGAGTAATTATTAAATAAGTAATGAGAAACATACCCCATTTCTGAAGAAATGTAAATTTTATAAACTATTCTTTAAACGGGCAAAATGGAGAGTGCCACTATTTTTCCACAATAAGTAGCTTTCTTGCAAAAAAGACAAACATTTATTTTGTAAGCCACAAAGGGTTTGCACCTACAGAAGTATTTAAAAGCTGTATTTTCCATATAGTTTATCCATTAATTCTGCTAAATATGCCAAATGTTCTAACGGGTTTTTTTTTGGGGGGGGGCAATTCCCTAAGAACCACTTAAGTCTTATTTATAAATTCAGAATGCCGCACACATCTCCCATGCTAGTAATTGTGTAGAGAAGCAAACTTTGACTCAGTTCCTCTACTTTCAAAACACACATTCTTTACATGAGGGAAAGGGGGTTTTTTTATTAAAAAAAAATTCTTTTTAGGTTTTTGGAAAACATCCAGTCTATAATCCCAAGGCCTTCCAAGGAATGTGCTATGATATGTATTAAGAAAGCCCACTAGACCCTTTGCCTCTCTAGGCAACAGTTTAAAACCTTCCTTGCTCTCCATATAATGGACTAGCTTTTCTGCAAACTTGCTTGTTATTACTTAAAACGTTGTTCTTTAGTTTTGTCTATTAGCACAGTACTGTTTCTTGACAGTAACAGCCCCCACACTTTGCCACAAAGCACCACAAAACGTAAATGCAACAAAGAACCCACACCTTAGAATACTTGTCATTATTGCTATGACAAATGTAATGTTTGTGAAGTGCCAGAAGGGAAGAAATCTGCCTCTGCTGCTGTTAACAAAATATCCAGTATGCTCCTATCCAAAAAATATTTGAAGTCATTCCTTCCTTCAGACATTTCTATTTCACCAATAGCCTTTTCAAGGTGAGGGCTTGAAAGCCCTTTGAAATTAAAGCAGTGAGCTAAAGATGAATCTGTTAGACAAAACAAAAATCATTATGGCTAAGAAGAATACATCAATAGTACCTCCATGAAATCCAGTGTCAAAACAGGCAAAGCTGACACTTATAAAGCTGGCGGTCTCTCTTGTCCATTTTGCACATGGTATTCCAATAAAATAAAAAAGCAACCTATCAGAATGCTCTCCTACAACTGCAAGGATTTAACACAGAAAATCTTTGAGCAATGGTACTGGTACTTAGCTCTTTGTAACATCTGGAAACCAATACATCTTTCTATTAATCCTGTTTTACATACAAGGAAACAGAGGTTGATAGCAATGAGTCAGCTTGATCAAACATCACTGCTCAAGTTCACAGGGCTGGCTGGCGTCAGAGCCAAGGGAACAAGCTTCGAAAACAATATTTTATAAAGTACAAACATCACGGACTAGCCATTAGCCCGCTTTCTCTAGACTAACTGCTGCCTGCAGCAACATCTTAAGTCCTTGAAAAGAGGGACAAAATAAACTAAACTTTGCAGCCCAAACATCCAGCATGATTTTAGACTAAATTGTTGATTGTTCCAAAAAGGGTTGGAGGAGGGGGGTACAGACAGGATCAGTGGAGAAACAGCCTTGAGACCAAAGCCAGATGATAAATCCAGCTTTCAGCATCAAGAAAAACAAAGGAGAATCGTTAAACGCAGGCGCATTCACACAGACTGGTGCAAAATGTTGAGATTTTGACAGCACAGTAGAACTGATTCACACATTTCTGCCTTGCAGAGCTCTGAAATACAACTGCAGCTTTTTCAAATTTACATCCACTGAAGAACATACAGAATCAGAGAATTACATAGTTGGACGGAATCATGAAGGTCACCTAGTTCAACCCCTTGCAATGTGGGAATCTTTTGCCCAACATGGGACTCGAACCCACGACTTTGAGATTATTAAGTCTCATGTTCTGCCAACTGAGCTATCCCGTCAAATCATTTCACCCCCATTCATTTCCCCCAGTCCAGAAAGGCTAAATTTGGAAGCCTAAGGCTTGCAAATTACAAATTATTACTTCAGCAGTTCAAGCTGCTCGGACTGAGAGCTTGTATAGGAGAGCTGGGGGCTCCAACCCTTCCTGACCCTCAGCCAGACCCTGATCTAGGCAAGTTCTTACATGCACCTCCCAAGTAACCTCTCATATAGCTGGCTACTTCACTGACAGCACTGAAGCACTGCTTGGCTCTGTTCCTGTAGCCCTGAGGGTGATTTGGGGGTGGCGGGTATGTCTGAAAGACAGAGAGGTGACTGGATCTGATGGCTCCTCAGAGCTACTGATAAGTGTACTATTCTGAGGGTAAACTATTCTGAGGGTTTGGTTGCAGCAACTCTCTCCTTCTCCCTGCAGTTGCCCTGATGCAAAACAATTAGCAATGCTTACACTTCTACCTGGTGACTGAACTGGCTGCAAATACATGACCAGTTGTATCCACAGTTCTCTAGTCCAGGGGTGGCCAACTCCCAAGAGACTGCGGTCTACTCACAGAGTTAAAAACTGGCAGTGATCTACCCCCTTTTTTGGGGTTCAGGTGAAAGTTGTTGAGCTTTTTCTAGGAAGGAGGTAAAATGTTGAGCTTTTTTTAAGGGGAGCCACAGTTGTTCAGCTTCTTTAGGGGGAGCCAATGATCTACCAGTAATCTACCACAGACGTCCAGTGATCTACCAGTAGATCACGATCTACCTGTTGGACATGCCTGTCTAGTCTAACTTGAACCACAGTTTTTGTCCTTGAAAAAAAGAATATATCGCTCTTTTTAACTGGTAAAAGGGGGTGACCCAGGGGCCTCTTTTCTCTCCCCTTTCTTCCTTTTGTTTATTTCTGCCATATTTAATTACTGGGCATGGGCAAAGTGCCTTGGCTCCTGGCCTCCGACTTCCAGTTCCATAAAGCACACAGAGGAAAGCACCCTGAACTTACTCCATCCTCCTTTAAAACCTCACCCCATCCTCCTTTAAATCATGCCTCTGAAGCAAAGACTGTATCATTAGGCATGAAACAGCTGATGTTATTTATTTCTAAATACAGCATATATTTAGTACCTTCAAGGTTGCACAACTATGACCTTTGTAACCGCGCCGACTTACTGTCTAACTCCTGCCCTCCCTCACCCTTTCCCTCCTTTTGTTTATCTCAGTTATTGAGTCATGTCTCAAAAGAGAATGTGCTCACTTGGTATTTTGGAATAGTGGCTCCCATGCTGTACTTAGAAGTCGTCCTTCCTTTGTCTGAACAACAGTGTTTAAAATGACCAGTAGACAGTTGCTACTAAGAGCCTTGCTTCTTTTCTTTTTTGGAGCAAAGCTGGTGGGTGCTGGTGGGAGCTTGAGTCCAATGGCATCTGGAGGGCCACAGTCCCCCCATGCCCTTGGTCCAGGTGATCAAAGAGGCTACTACTTGCCACTTAATAAACAGATTTCTGGGAAGCCATTCTGGAGAGATGGTGGAGCAGTTATGCATAGCTGATAAAGCGGTTTCTGTGTGTTCTTCAAAGTGGGAGGAGTTTGTTTCTGAGATTAGCCCAGCTCATTCTTGTACTAATTGGCTTTCATTATGGTTGTGGAAAACCAGTTGTGTTTGCCCCTTTCTGAATCACTAGCAATGACAGTGCTTTTCCTGTACCTTCCCAAAAAAACACAAGCCTTTCACCAGTACATGCAACCACTTCATGGCACAAAAGTAAACAAACCAGGAAGTTAAAAAAAACCCCACAACCATTTCTGGAAAAAGCACGGTTATCAGCTTAGGTGCAAGCCAAGATACAGTTAACGTTGGGCCAAAGATTCCTGCATTACAGGGGCTTGGATTAGATTACCCTTCTGGTCCCTTCCAACTCTACGATTCTATGATCCTGGTTTGTGACAAAGCTGGTAACTATAGTTTCCCAGGCTGGATGAAATGTGAGAACTATAGGTTGCATCCAACTAAGTTTTACTCAAGACTAGACCTACTGACCTAAGTTAGTCACATCAATTAATTTCAATGGGTCTGCTCTGAACAGGACAAGAATTGGATACAACCCTATTAGAGGTTTCTAATCACAGTGCATATTTATCAAACTGAGATCGGATCATCCAAACTGGCTCACTATGTTCTTTCCTTGAAGCAACTTAATTTATTTGGAGGTTTATGGTAATTAAACTGCTGTAACTAGACTACAAGTACTATACCTGCCACTTGGGTTTGTGGCAAATGCTTAGGACCACTGGCCACATGTGTGTATATAAGGTTGCATCCACAGACTTTCATCCTAATTTTAGGTCTCTGGGTAATGTAAGTTCCTTGGAGGCTCAAAAAGCACATGCAAAAACATCAAAGCTAGCATTATCCCAGGAAACATGCATAATCAGGGGACCACATAGACACGTCCACATTAATATTGCTGTTTGATTTAAAAGAAAGAAAATCATGTGCATATTAACATTCACTTGGACAATGTACTAGCAAAGTACTGGTAGTTATGCTATTTTTGGCCAAAAAGCACTAGATGCCCACCACTTTCAACAACATGATTCCAAACATATAAAGATTTCATTGGAACCCTGCTTCTAAGAACTCAAGAGCCTGGCTTTGTGGATTCCATTTTGACACCAATTGGATTCCTCTTATTATATCCAGTGGGTTGGAGTGTAAGCCTTGAGTAATAGCAATTAAAAAAATAAAATAAAGGAAAGAGTCCTTGCTCCATAAAGTTCCTAGAAAGGCAGCATGTCCCCAAAGACAATAATAAAGACCTTTCACTGTCAGACGCCACACTTTCAACATGGGCATATTTTAGATTAAGAAAAAAGTACGCTAACTCATTAGGCTTTACCATAACCTTTACAAGGGCAATGTAACAAATTATCCTTGCTTGCTTACATATGTGTTACATATGACTTACAAAATGGAGCACAAGTTCTCTATCTTGGAGGGAAAAGGTGTTGTTCTGTGTGTCAATAAACTGAATTTGCAGAGGTAGTAAACACACACACACACACACCGAAAATTGTTTGGCACTCCAACAAATATCAGCCTTAGCCAGCATGCCCCAATGATAAGAGGGGGATATATTTGTGAAGAGTCCCCCAAATCCAGTAGAAATCACTGCCTGTTGGTTACAGATTAGCCACCCCGTCTGTATATTCTATTAAATGTCTACACGAAAGACCACTGAGCAGAAGTTTTCAAGAGGTTTAGGAAAATAGTGACAGGGGATCCCTATATCTGACAAAGAAAAGGAGCTACCACAAGGGTGAAATCTATCACAAAAAGGCACAAACACACCCTTCACAAGGTGCATAATTTATTTAGAAACAGGTGGCTGGAACAGCAAGTATGTTCTGGAAGCATCTGAAACAAAAAAATAAAATCTACATCTCCTCTAATTCTCCAGCCTACTTTGTCCCCACCTTCACTTTCACTGTGGCTGAGAATGCTGATGTGTGTGTCTTTTGAAAGTTAACATTTAACAGCCATTTCAGGTCTACTGAATTCCAAGAAATAAAAATAAACTCTTGTACTGTTTAACTGCCAACTGAGGCCACTGTTTACTAAAGGGAGCTGAGAATAATTTTTAGGGTGGAAATGGTCCAGAAGATACATTGCCTTGCAACGCCCACCAGCCCCAAATTCCACCCCACTTTCCCCAACGTACCTATTGAAGGAGTCAGTCCATGGTTCCCACATCTGAAATTTTCTATTCCCGGGTAATTTCTGACTATATAAAATGGTGTATCTACATTGGTCAAGCAGTCTTTCAAGCCCCCAGAAAAACATTCTCTGCTAAAAGCTAGATGTGAAAAACTCACCAATCCATTCATTTGACTCTATTCAAGACCATCACAGGCCAGATAGTCACTTGTGGGTGGAAACCCCACTAGAAAATCTGCTACTTATCTTGACCATGTGGTTATCTACTGAAGGTGTCATACAATTTACAATCCCCAAGGGAAACTCCTGATAATTAAATTTGATAATTAACTGATAATTAAATTTGATTCTACTCATCTGGACTGTCCCATAAGAAGTAATTACTGTGAATGACCATTGGGCTCATTTTGAATACATTCAAACTTTAATTGAATCCAGATCGCAACTCTTTTTTCTGCATTTTATTTCCACCTGACATCATTGTTTACACCCCCACCTCTAAATCCATGTGTATGTATACCTGTCTACCAAAGGTAACCCTGAATGCATCTAGTCCAATAAATATTCTGCCATTCAACACACACACACACACACACACACACACACACACACACACACTTAGTTTCTAATGTGCTATAAAAGTATTTGTTTTTATACGATGAACAGGTGAGGGTTTCTTTAAAAGAAATTCTGAGCATACAGGCATTTTGTGGAAAAATATTTCACACAATGATTTGAAATTCATACACTTAATGCTAACCAAAACTTGCATCTGTGTTCAAATTTCATGATCACTGTAGCAAATCTCAAAAGGTGTCAAGACTGGGTTGAAATAGTTTTTTAATACGCAATTGTTTGTTTGTTTATTGTACTGTGAAATCACTTTGAGATGCTTCACAGAAAGTAATTCATAAATGAAATAAAATCCACAACTATTAATAATAATTTATTGCTGCTGTTATTATTATTTCAGCTGCCTCTAAAGGGCATGTGTTAGGACTTCTACCACTCCAGCACTCATGGTCCTTGTCTTATATGTAGGAACGTATTTGAAATGGGGCAACTTTGCAAGCTGCATCTGAAATGTACAGCAATAGGAAGCTGAGGTCTCAAACACACACACACACACACACACACACACACACACACACACACACACACACACACACACAGCCTTGAGAGGGCAGAGAGCTTTCCAAAATGTTGCTATGACAGAACAAAATCAGCCCCCAAGCCTTCTATCTGGCCCCTTGAATTCTGTTCAGGCCACAACCCCTGCCTGTCCTAGTCTGCATCCAACATGCAGTGTTTTGCCTAGCTGGGGTAAAGGTAAAGGGCCCCCTGACCATTAGGTCCAGTCATGGCCGACTCTGGGGTTGCGGCGCTCATCTCGCGTTATTGGCCGAGGGAGCCGGTGTACAGCTTCCAAGTCATGTGGCCAGCATGACAAAGCTGCTTCTGGCGAACCGGAGCAGCACACGGAAACGCCATTTACCTTCCCGCCGGAGCGGTACCTATTCATCTACTTGTACTTTGACATGCTTCCGAACTGCTAGGTTGGCAGGAGCTGGGACCGAGCAATGGGAGCTCACCCTGTCACGGGGATTCGAACCGCCGACCTTCTGATCAGCAAGCCCTAGGCTCTGTGATTTAACCCACAGTGCCAGCCGCACCCCCTAGTTGGGGTATATGCTCGCATTTTTAAATGACTTTTGTGCTGGGAATATAACCTAATATACAAAGGCAAAAGTCACATCTGGTGCTCTGGCCCCTTCGACTCTGGCCCCACCCACCACTAACATATTGTCCCTGCCCCCTTGGGCTGAATGGGGTTCCTTGCCCCTGATGTACAAGATACATGCATTATTGGTTTTTCTCTGAAAACAAAGGGAGAGACTTTGAAGGACACTACATGCTAAATGCAAGCTGAAGAAGCAAATATACAGTGGTACCTCTACTTACGAATTTAATGCGTTCCGAACGCACATTCTTAAGTCGAAAAAATTTGTAAGTCGAAGCAACCCTATCTAAAAATTCGTAAGTAGAAAAAATCCTATCTAAACAGCATCCTAGATGGCGGACGGAGCGCCATTCGTAAGTAGAAACATTCGTAAGTAGAGGTACCACTGCATTTGGATTGCTTTAGGCAATGAGAAGAGATGCCTTCATTTTATGAGGCCCATGGGATTTTCTTTTCGGAGGATTTTTGCATCTGTGTTGTTGGTATTTTCTACTCCGGGACAGAACAGTGCAGGTGAAGGTGAACAGCTCAGTGAGGAGCTGCCCTTGTGCCATTACAGTACAAAAATTGGACATTTAACTTTCAAAAGACATATCAGCTCTGACTTTTGCTCTGTTTATAGAATTTGAATGTATCCACTGTGGTCTGACTTCAGGGGCAGCAAGTGAAAATATTCTTGCCAGAATAGAATGGCATTCCTTCATGCTGGACTTGGAGAACAATTAAAAGGAAATAATTTTCTACAGACTTCTGGTGGCTTATCCTTTCTCTAATGAGCACAATATTATTGAACGTTCCTTAGGTAGGATTTAGATCAGGGACTTTTTAAAAGTTGCCACAATAGTCGTACTGCACCTGTGCTTTCTTTTGTACAACCAGAACATCTGGCTAGGGAAGAAAACTGTTCTTCGAACAGAGTCTACTGCATCAACAGAGGACCACTGTTCAGAAAAGAGAAGTCAAAACTATCAAGGGGAATGAAGCGATGTGGAAAAGTTACACGGCTTTAAAAGTGCATTTGACAAATTAATGGAAAAGAAAGCTACCAATGACTAATAGCCACAGTGGATGTGGGGAGAGTGTTCTTGTGTTCAGGTCCTGCTTTCTGACTTCTCATTAGGGCATCTGGTTGGCGACTATGAAAACAGGATTCTGGGCTAGATGGGCATTCTTATGGGCACATTCTAGCCATGGAAAAACTCTCAAAGTGGGTATGAAATAGGGCTAGTGAATAGTGTGGCCTGGGGAGAGAACCAAGAGGCAGATGGGGAGACCTGAAAGGGCCACTTCCCACCCCCACCCCCACCTTGTGGCACATGGGTTAATGATTTTTCCATGGGAAGTGAATTTAAAAATGAGGGAAATTCCTCATAAGAAGAAACAAGTGAAAAGACTGCAGTGCAAATCTCACTACCTTCCTACAGAAGAGTTTTGCTCTTCTCTATTCCTCTTTCTTTCTTTTTAATCCTTTTCCAATTTTACTAGAGCAAGGAAAAACATAAAACGGCCTTAACCACAGAATTTCCCCTGGTTTCTGCCCAAGAAAGCCGTAACAAGGTCACAAACTGTAGGCTCAATTTAAGGGGGGGGGGGAACCAGAGGAAGTGAGCACTTCATCCAACATTTTGGAATTATAATGAAGCCTAATATCTGGCAACATATCTGGTTTAGGTTTTAGCTCCAGTTCTGTTACGCTCTTCTTCTTTTTTACAAAGGTTCTGAAACGTTTCAGGAATAAAATCCTGGCTTTCACTGGAAGAGCTTCAAGTTTGGAGTTGTGAGCAAAACAAGGGCGTGGAGAGCTGAACTCCTGTTGGATAGCTGCCCAAAGGCACAAGGGGGAGGGGGGGGGAAATGGCAAATTCTACAAGCCAACAGAACTTGCAAAGAATTGAATAGACACATTTTGAAGATAAGAAGTTTTAACAGCTGCAGCGAGGTATCTTTTTTCAAGTTGAGATTGTCAATCCTAAAAGAGTGGGATGGAAGGAGAAAAGGGGGAAATTTGTAATCTCAAGATTCTTGCAAGAAACCTTTCCCTTTTTCACCACAGCCAATCACAAACGAACAACCACACCCTAGGGCCAATCCCAACCTCTCTCACCACCAAAGGAACACAAGTGAATAGCAAAGAGAACCTGCACAGGCGATGCTGACACAATACCCCACACATACCTTAAGCAAAATAGAAACACTGCCGCCAGACCCCACCCCCACTCACCATTTCCCCCCTCCACCTCTTTCCCCCTTTTCTTCTTAATGTAACACTAATGTCTCAACAAATGAAACTGATCTGTAGAAAATGTAAACTGAAAAAAGAGACATTGCACATACTTTTGTAAACCAAAAAATCTTTAATAAAAATACATTTAAAAAGAAGAAGAAAAGAAACCTTTCCCTTTTAGATTATGCATGTTGCTTCCTCTCCAGGGTCTGCAACTATAGTTCACCAACCTGACCCTGTCCAGGCTCCTCTGTTGTAAGATACACAGAAAGAAAACTTACAATTTCACCAGGTGTGTGTGTCCCTACCCACCATCACAGTGGTGCTATGGAGGAGGAAGCTACCTCTTGTGGAATTTCTCCTTTGGGTTTTTTTTTATAAAAAAACATTCTAAATTACTTTCAGCATCTGGACTGGGCAACTCTAGCTGCAAGGGTGTGGGAGAGAGAAAAGACAGGGAAATGCTTTTCCAGTCAACTGAAGAAGGAGGAATCCACATTTGGGCTGTAGAGTACAGTGGGATCATATTTCTCCACCCCCCTTTTTTCTGCCTTCATTAAAAAAAAATCTTCTAGGC
This sequence comes from Zootoca vivipara, assembly GCF_963506605.1. Classification (NCBI taxonomy): domain Eukaryota; kingdom Metazoa; phylum Chordata; class Lepidosauria; order Squamata; family Lacertidae; genus Zootoca; species Zootoca vivipara. Next base: position 79,549,098 of record NC_083281.1, read on the forward strand.
CTGGCTGACTTATGTTTTCTCTGCTCCATAGAAACCGACAAAACAGCAAACCTTTGCCAGTCTCCAGCTCCACAAACACTGAAGAGGGAAGGGGGGGAGAGGAAGAAAAAGTACAGAGAAGGATCTAGAATGTGGCATAAAGCCTGGAGGTGCTAAGCCACTTGGTTTTCTCATCAAGAGACAATTAAGGTAGAGGCCCAACCCCCCACCCACCCAAAGTGCTGGGGAGTGGGGAGTGGGGAGTGGAGAGGAGATCTACATACACAGAAGCATTCCACCATGACTGACCAAAAATCATATGGATTTATCCTTGCCTGGTCCCCCACTTCTTGCACCACCTTCCTTTCTGTGAAAGTTGTGCTCCTTTGCTTCCAAAAGCCTTTCGTAAAGAGAGCAAAATATCCAAAATACAAGGCACACAGAAACATGTGGAAAAGGGTGGGGAGAGGGCAAGAGAAGCTGCAACTGAGGTTAAGACTCCTAGCCATGCCATCTGAGCAGAGATTACTTCCATAACCACCCAGATATTAGCACTACTCTCAAATGCCCTGTTATAGTGTCCAGTGTCATTCTGTAACGAGCACTGTGGTTTTTGCACTATATCTCTTTTATTTGTTATATTTATGATGCATTGCATTACATTCTTCCAAGGAGCTCTTCCCTGCTACCCTCTAATTTATCCTCACAACTGTGCTGCAAAATAGGTTAGGCTTCAAGGCTGAGTGGGAGATCTGAACCCTGATTTGGAGTCCAACTCTGAAACTATCAGAACACGAAAGACAGGTTAAGTTATTCTGGTCTTCCCGATTTTCCAGAGCTCTAACTCAGGGTTGGGGGGGAGAGAGAAAAGCACGCTAAGAAAAACAAGGTCAGGGCTGCCAAGATATTATTCCCTTCTTTGTTCACTGAAGTCTGAGAACCATTAGTGCTTTTCGGAGACAGCAGATGGGAAGGGAAGCAAAGGATAGGTCCCTCTGGGCAGATGGTACGTGCCACTGCTTGTCTGAGGCTTAGAATATTTTCTTTCACTCTCATCAGGGTTCTAATGCCCAGATTCTGAGAAGTCGGGATTGATGTGACCAAGAAAAGGTAAGAAAAAAGTAAAATCCCTGCCTGTGACTGAGTTACAAGGCTTTTCTTTTTTCCTTCCCTGAGCTACATGCTCAAAAAATCCACATTCATCCAAGCATACAATTAACTGACACAATTGCCCCTGCTCTGCATCTCAGGTTCAATCCCTGGCACCTGCAGAAGCGTACAGAAAGATCCTTCTCTCACTGAGATCCCTGAGAGCCACTGCCTGTCAGAATATACCATACTAGGCTAGATGGGCAGCTTTACACCCAATCAGATGCTGTTCCACAATATGAGTATCTGGATCAGTGCTCAGATACATCCTGTAGTTGGATGAGTCCTGGGGTGGTCCATCCCACAACAGGGCCAAACACAACTGCAAGCACAGAGGCAACTTTTGCTTTCTCCATATACAGCAATGAAAAGCACCTGTAGTTAGCTAAAAACAGAAAAGGAAGGTCATGAACTGCAGTTTAAGGAATCTTATTTCCCTTTATGCTGGATTTTCCTGAACTGGGTGGCACAGGAACTGGAGGAGGGAAGATTGTTTTCAGCAAAACAAAATAAAAAAAACTCCCTACCATGAATTGAAAAGGGACAGGTTTTGCCATCAGAACTTTTCTAATGCCCTTTACTCTGTGAACTATACCACAGAGGCATGGCCCTTTGAGGAAGACCTTTTGGGAGTAACTTTTGGGAGTTGGAGGAAAAATGCTGTGTGGTTCCCCTCTTACTTGCAGAGTCAGTTCCAGAATAATAGGATCATGACAGTCTCATGGAAGTTCTGCTGTGGAAGTTCTACAGGGTACCACTCTGTCCCGTAAGCTCTTTAACATCCATATATCTAACCTGGTATAAGGCCAATTCCCATGTTTGCTAGCTCGATCTATACATACGCAACCCTCAGGTTCTGCCACCTTTCCATTTAAACTGAGCAAGGATTCTGCGAAACATGACTGTTTGCATGCTTCCCACTCCCAGTATTCATATTCACTGTCACTTAAGGAGACTTGGTTCAATGTAACCTTTTGTAAGGGTACTCAGCACGGCATCTTTTAGATGCCCTCTCAAGGAAATGGTAGTGTCAAAAAGGTAACAACTGTGGAAGATGATACGGTAGCTTGTTACTAAAAAGAGTTGCTGGTGGCTGGCTGGCAAGACAGCCTGATAGGTAGGTATATAGATTAGACGGCCTCCTATTTTTAAGGAAAACAAGGCACATTTCTTAATCAACTTTGATTATACTTGAAAACTTTCTAAAATAAAACTAGGCTCAGAAAAGAAATATACATATACCGTAATCATCAGGCCTCTCTGCTTCTTCCAGTCCCTCTTCCCAAAACATTTTTTAAATGGCCCAAACTCAGGTAGAGGATGCTTGGCTGCTCCTAGAGTGAACGATGTGCCATTTTTAATTTGGAACTGGTACAATTTTCCACAGGTCTAATAATTTATTCCCTTTACCATTTTCCTTCCTTCTGGTGGATATGTACATACAGGGGGTTGAAAAGCAAGCTGACAAGGTGTGAGACCTTCCCTTTCCCCACCCCCACAAAGCCAAATATTTATGAATTAAATTGTAGTGAGGGAAGGAATTGTCCAAATTCCTCAGCATGCATAAGAGAATGTTTTCTGAATGTGTAGATGACCATTATCATAGTAAATCATTACTGCAACTTGCCTAAATAAATCTTTCCAGGCTTTGTCATCACCGAGCGATTCCACCCAGACCTGATTGTGCACCCACCCCTCATTCATCAAGACAAAATTGCTTTTCAGATACCGCTATTCACAGATATCGGTTCATAAATCCTCCAAGGTTAGTCTAAGAGTTCATTTGCACAGAGGTTTTGAAGGGGGTCAGATAACCCCTGGATTCCACACGTGCCAAGATCTTTAACCTGTGTTGGTACTCTCTCTTGCCTCTTTCCCCTGTCCTACACTAAATTCATGGGTGTGTGTGGGTATAAAAGAATAGATTATTGCAACCTGCTAGACCCATCCTAGCTTGGGCTGGCTTTAAAAATCTCAAAAACAACCTGTGGTGTTATAGACAGCACCACTAGAGACCTTAGGAAATAAACTTAGATTTCACTGAACTTGGTATAGCCACATTCAGAAGGTTGGCCATTCGAATCTGCGTGACAGTGGTGAGCTCCTGTTGCTCTGTCCCAGCTTCTGCCAACCTAGCAGTTTGAAAGCACGCCAGTGCAAGTAGATAAATAGGTCCTGCTGCGGCAGGAAGGTAAACAGTGTTTCCATTGCGCCAGAAGCAGTTTAGTCACCCAGCAGCTGCATGTGGAGGAGAAGAGACTCGAACCCGGTTGTTTACCGCTCTTAACCACTACACCACACTGTGTAGTGTTGTACATTGGGTGTGTAAAAGTCACACCTGAAAATCATGCCTGTGGCCTTAGATTACCATTCAAGTAAAGCTTAGTTCCTCATATGTAAAATGGGCACAAGAACCCACCTCACAAAGTAGTTGCAATGAGGGATATAGATAGGTGCTGTACTTTGACAGTGATCTTGAAGTGATAATTTAAGAAACTGTAAAAATGAGAAACAAAGTTCCACAGACATTCCAGTTTGTGATTATCAGATTAGATAATGAAATAGTCTAGACGGAACTGACTAGGATATACTTCTAGCAGTTTTAAAGTCACTATGACCCATTGGGGTTAGAAGACAAAAAATTCATTGTAAAAGTATTTTGGTAATGGGCATTTAAAGAGAACCAGAAACAAAAAGAGGTAATCAAGAAGAGAAACTGTTGCAGAAAAAAAAAGTACAGGTCGTAAGCCCTCTCAAACTTCCCTGGTGAGGCTGCAACGACCCAGGTGGGAAAGTGCCATAGCTCAGCAATAGAGCATGCTTCACATGCAGAAGGTCCCAGGTTCAATCCCTGACATCTCCAAGTAGTGCTGGGAATATCCTCTGAGTCTGAAACCCTGGAGAGCTGCTCCTAGTGTAGACAATATAGAGCTAGATAGACCAGTGGCATGACTCTATATAAGCTGGTTGGCATTTACCAAGCGGTTTGGAGAACCCAGAGAAAGAGCAGAAATGTTTGTCCCTGCTGTTTTAGATGGTGACATTCCCAGCTGTTTTTTTTCCCCTAGCATTTATTTATTTATTTATTGCTTTCCCCAAAACAAAATGAAACCTCAATTATCAACTCAAGGGTGCCATGAATTGCCAAAACCAACAAAATTTTGTTATGTTGTCACAGTCTGCACCTGAAGGCTAAAACTGAGCCACCTTCCTTGAAAACTGGCACATTCCTCACTGAAACAATTCTAGTGTAGGTAGGAAATCCATAGTTCAGTGGCAGGGTCTGCATGCAAATGGTGTCATGTTCATTCTCTAGAATCTCAGGTACAGCTGGAAGGATTCCTGGAGAGCCATTGTCCAGTCAGTGTAGACCTGGAGTGGCTAACATCTCACACTGGGGCTATCCTGGAAACAATAATTGTTGTCACTATCAATTACAATATTTTTTTTTAAATCCACCATAAGCAGTTGCCTTGAACAACTCTGCATGTGTTGCAAAAGCCTAGCCACTCTCAAGAGTCCCCCAGTAGCCAAGGGTATGGTAAATTCGTGCAAGATCACATCTCATTAGCTTCCAAACAAAATGTATGAAAGCCACTCAAGAACGCATAGAGTTTGGTTACTTATTTTACCAATGTAATGTGAACAGTTCTAATCACCTAAACAACTATCCCCAAATTGGGACATTGCCCCAGTCTCCCCCAGAAGAATTGCACTTTGGATACAATATGCTTTGATGCCCAACTGAAACATATGCAGAAACAAGTGAGGGGATGCTGAATTAGGCAGCTACTAGATGATAAATGCTCAAATTGATGCATCACCTGTTTGGATCAGTGCTTGCTGTCATTCATTCCTTAAGTCGCTGTAGAACTGTAGTAACCAATGTACTTCAGGAAACCTCAAGACAGAATGGCATGGGACTCCATTAGGAAGCCATTAAAAAGTTATAAGGATTGACAGTCAGGTGGAGGCACTGTGCTTTCTGCCTCCTGTCCTCTCCTTAACCCCTATTCTTGGCCATTGCTTCAGAGATAAATATCTTGCACAAACAAAATTACCTTTGATTGCACCAGCAGCTGAACTTCTCCAAGAAGTTCCCACTACAGGGAGTGGCGTTGCCTTGCCACACAGACATAAACAAAGGAGAGCAGACGTGAAAAACAAGTTTTAATTAAAGCCACTTCTGCATAATCAATTTCCCCTTTCTTACACATTACACATTTCTAATATACGTCTGAAGAAGCATCTGGCACAGTAACAGATTACACAATAAAGGGTAGTGAAAGAAAGCAGGTGGAACAACCTGCTTCTGTGAATTTGTCCTTTTAATATACTGGCTAAAGGTTAACTTCAGGATTCAGTAACAAGAAGCAGATTCGTTTGAAAAATCAGCAAGAAAGCAGGAGATGAACAGTCAATAGCACCCATGTTTACTCCCTCCCCACAGCTATTTGAGTCATCTGACAGAATAATAAATAATAATAATAATAATAATTTATTATTTATACCCCGCCCATCTGGGCGGCTTTCAACAGAAAAATAAAACACAGTGATCTATTAAACATTAAAAGCCTCCCTAAACAGGGCTGCCTTCAGATGTCTTCTAAAAGTCTGGTAGTTGTTTTTCTCTTTGACATCTGATGGGAGGGCGTTCCACAGGGCGGGCGCCACTACCGAGAAGGCCCTCTGTCTAGTTCCCTGCAACTTGGCTTCTCGCAATGAGGGAACCGCCAGAAGGCCCTCGGTGCTGGACTTCAGTGTCCGGGCAGAATGACAGAAGTGTGTTCAGGTACCGTATTACGCCTGAAAAAGGAAATATCAACCCATGTTGGAGCCAGGTTCAAGGTTTTGGTACTAACAAATAAAGCCCTATACAACGCAGGACCAGGTTACCTGAGAGACCACCTTATCCTTTATATACCCAGAAGGTCATTGTGTTCTGCAGGAGAGTTTCTCTTTCAAGTCCAAAAGTATCAGCAGCTCACTCTGCAGTAATTTAGAACACTGCCTTCAGTGTGGTTGCCCCTGTTTGGTGCAACAGCATGACAGGCACCCACTTATCTGCACGTCTGCAAACAACTGAAGATATTTTTGTTTCTACAAGTTTTTCCAGCTGGATTAAAGGGTCTCTGCCTTGGGTATTCACTTTGTATTGTTTTTTAAAAATATTCAGTTGTTTCAAAAGCTATTTTTGGCTGTTTATAATACCTTTGTAAATCATTTTGAGATTTATAAAAGGTGATCAAATAATATCATCATGTGTTGAGCAGGAAAGGTCTGTGTTTGTTTGAATATGTGTAGAGGCTTCTGTGGTATGAAGAGACCTGTTTTATCAGGTGGGACCCAGGTGGCGCTGTGGTTAAACCACTGAGCCTAGGGCTTGCTGATCAGAAGGTCAGCGGTTCGAATCCCTGTGACGGGGTGAGCTCCCGTCCCAGCTCCTGCCAACCTAGCAGTTCGAAAGCACGTCAAAATGCAAGTAGATAAATAGGAACCGCTACAGCGGGAAGGTAAACGGCGTTTCCATGTGCTGCTCTGGTTTGCCAGAAGCGGCTTTGTCATGCTGGCCACATGACCTGGAAGCTATACGCTGGCTCCCTCGGCCAATAATGCGAGATGAGCGCGCAACCCCAGAGTCGGTCACGACTGGACCTAATGGTCAGGGGTCCCTTTACCTTTACCTTTAGAGGCTTCTGTGGTATGAAGAGACCTGTTTTATCAGGGTTACCAATTGCAGAGAGGCTTCTACTCACATTCAAGTGAATGAAGATAATCTCCTTTCAGTCTCCTTGCTGAGAATGAGGTCAAGATCAGAGAAGTCAGGGCTGGTACATATGGCTACAATGCCCCAACACTAGATGATATTTCCTCTTTGGGCATAATGTCTGGATAGTGTTTATTGTGAAAAGGTTGTTTTAAAGGGGTGAAAAGATTTCAGAAATGGAACTCCAATGTAACCCTGAACTCAGAGTGAAGTACCGTACTCTTTAAAAATAAAATAAAATAGTTAGGAAATCCTGTAATGCAATAGGTCAAATCATTATTTTTAAAACTTGTCCAGGGAATGAAAATTTAAAATATTTTAGAGCAGAAAACGTAAATCCATGTCTACTTATTCCATTTGCATATGTTTTAAAAGTCTAAAAATTGTTTATGTAAAAACACTTAAGAATCTCTAATTTCCTCATTTCACACTACATTTTCAACTTGTCCGCTTTTCAATACTCAATGTCTAAATTCTGCTTTATGTAAACACTTTACACACCGAGTGATCACTAATTTCATTATGTCACATTGATACAGACACAGTTCAGAGTAACTGGATAATTTCTTCCTTGTTTATCCACATAGTTCACCCCCCCCCAAAAAGGGGCACCTTCCTAAAAAATATACCCACTTGCCTACCACCTTAATGAAAATGTTTGGAGACTGCAACAGAAGCAATCAGATGAAATGAAAGGGGGGGGGAGACACAGAATAAGCTCTCTCTGATTTATATTAAAACAGCACAAGCCATGTTTTCAGCACAGAACGAAAAACTGGGTTGCAACAGAATGAGATTCCCACTCTGATATATATATTCATTCATTCATGTGTGCACTCATTTTCTGCCTGCACCATTACTCCAAGTGTAAGGCACCCCTTCTGAATTCCTGTGTGCTATTTGCAGGCAAGGTCACTGTGCAGTGGAAGAGCATGACAAAAAAGCCAGCCAGGTTCCCCCTCCCCTCCAGCCAAGCTTCAGGAAGGGGAGGGTGGAGAGCTGAGCTCAGGAGCTCCATTAGAAGTTTTTACAGTCTAGCCAGGAGGCTGAGAGCCCAGACTGTGGCTGTTCTGTCCTCTGAGCGCACTCCCTCCACCTCTTCCCTCACCATCACCCTCCCCCACCCATCTCCCTCAGTCTGCCTGGCCTGTCTGACGCCTCCTGTAGCTGAGCTGACTCATTTTGCAGACATTCTTAAAGTCACAGGAAGACATTTATCTAGAAAAGGCACGTGCACATGGCAAAAACCTGCACTCTGCTGCATTTTTTTTAATTTGGCATGTGTGGTTTTCCTCAACTATCTACTGAGAAAGGCAAACACCACATATCAAACCTTCCCCACCCTCTATTAATCCTATACACTATTTAAAAAAAAAACCACTTATAAATCAGTAACTAGGGTTGTAAACAACTAAGTTCTACTCAAAGTAGATCAATTAAAAATAATGAGCCTAAGCTTGTCATGTCCATTAATTTCAATGAGCACTATTCTGAATATGACTATGCAGCCCCTCTTCTCACACTCACTAACTACTATAGCCACTGGAACTAGTCTGAGTGTTGCCACCTGTCATTAAATAATTTCCTAGCAGTGAACACACATCCATCTGTGAAAGGGATAGTCATAGGAGCCTGTTGCAGCAACAAGAGAGCCTTGGGGCACCAACAAATTTCTTATGGCATAAGCTTCCACAGACTAGTCCACTTCAGCAGATGCTAGAAGAGGACTCAAGTCTACAAAAAGTACTGCGCAAATAAATCTGTTAGGGTCCCTCTAGAATTTTTTGGGGGGGATGGACTTATTCTCCAAAATGTCACTGACACAATAATTATGCGTAGGTATCCGTGTTGGTCTGAAGTGTGCGTGCACACAAAAGCTCATACCAAAATAAAAACTTAGTTGGTCTTTAAGGTGCCACTGAAGTAATTTTTTAACAATAATTATGCATTAGCAATGGATTTATACTGGACTGTCCACACATCATTATGCTTTATTAGTCGTTCTGCAATGCTTCCCCCCACTGCCGCCCAGAAGGGCCCTTTTGCAGTACAGCACCAGAGAAACCAGAGCAGAAACAAAGAACAAAAACCCTGGAACATTTGCAGTTTGAAAAGTTACAGGATTTCAGCAGGAAGTTACAGGACATGCAGTGATTGGAAACAAAGTACATCCGCCCTGAAACTTCTGCAGATATAAAACAGTATTCAAAATGGGGCTCGTGTCTAATCAAACCAATACCATCATGATGAGAACAAGTCATTATGAATGCACAATAAAAAGGGATGTGTATAGGGGCCCTTACTCTTCAAAGGTGCTCTTGTTATTCTGACAGATGAAGTGGTTTCCCTACATTTGGCAGCCAACATCCCTGAATCGTAAAAACTATCCTAAATTACACCTTGCAGGACACCTGGCAGTCTAAACACAAGCACAGTTGCATTGTACATTTCTAAAAGCAGCAAAGAGTTTGTTTTGACAGTGGCCTACTTCCCACATCACTATAAACCAGGCATGTCCAAAGTCCGTTTCAGGGGCCTAATCCGGCCTGTCGTCAGTTTAATCCGGCCCCTGTGGCAGTTTATTTCCTGGGGTAAAATCCTGGCCCTTTGGTCGGCCCTCATGGCCCTTCACTTCATCCAATCTGGCCCTCTTTGAAAAAAAGTTTGGACACCACTGCTATAAACCGTAGTTAATGGTTTACTGTGAACCAACCAATCTGGGCTGTTTTGTTTCTCCCTGCTAACAAACAATGGGGGAAATCCAGCTAAACTAAATGGTGGAAGACTCAGGGTAGAAAAGAGGAAGCACTTCCACACACTGCATCGTTAAAGCATGGAATTTGCTACGAGAAAACGCAGTGATGGCTACTGACTTGAATGGCTATTAGGCAATTTAACAGGGGATAAGGCTATCAATGGCTACTAGCCAAGATTGTGTGTGCTACCTCCACTGTCAGAGGCAGTATGCTTCTGAATGCCAGTTGCTAAGAGTCACAAGTAGGGAGAGCGATGTCACACTCAGGTCCTGTTTGAAGGCTTCTATTGGGGAATCTGATTGGCCACTGTGACAGCAGAATGCTGGATTAGATGGGCTTTTGGCCTGATCCTTGCTGGACTAGATGGTTCAAAAACAAAAACAGATGCTAGATAAGTACATTACACATCCTCCCAAATATTTATGTGACTAGAGAAATGGTGTACAAATCAAATTCCCTGAACCTACGGGTGAAACTGTAACAGACACGCCATGTATAAAAATGCCAGCAGCTGCTTGAGAAGAGGACGTCAACTCCATAATTATCCACAACGGATCCTTGCCTTTGCTTCTGCAACCCAGATGTGAAAATTAATCTTAGAAGCACAAGGAGGCTGGAGCTGGTGTTTTGTGAAAGGGAGTAGGGGGGTTGGGGAGAGACCAGCCAAGCAAAAGGTATCTGATTTTACACTGTGTCACAAGGCCAGGATCTCACCCAAATGTTAAGGTCATGTTTCATCCCATTTTAATTTTAGAGATCCAGCCCTACTCAGCTTGCAGGCAAAAAGCAAGAACCCGGCAAACACAGGAGCCAGTGCACGAAGTTAACCTAAAGATGATTGTTACATACCAACTGGAGGAAGTGATTAAAAATTAATGCAAGCTCAAGAAACCTGAAAGGGTGCTGCCCATCAGGCACCACTTTCAACCCATCTCTTATCATTCATATTTATTCTCTCTCTCCCCCCCCCTCCTCTCCTGCTTCTTATACTGTAATACCATTCTCATGGGAAAGGGCAGAGGAATGATCTCCAAGTTCTCTAAATTCACTTCTCCCTTTACCTCCCTCCTCCACAATAAAACAGCTAAAGACAAAAAACAGACACAAAACAGACACGAAGAAGAAGAAGAAGAAGAAGAAGAAGAAGAAGAAGAAGAAGAAGAAGAAGAAGAAGAAGAAGAAGAAGAAGAAGAAGAAGAAGAAGGTGGTGTTATATATTTCCTTCCGGGGTCAGAGAGACTCAGCTGTGGGTGGCATTTACAGAGCCTGGGATTTGAAACCTCACTTTTTAACCATTCTCCTCTCCCCAACCATATGGGGGTGGGTGGCCCATCCTAAGTGCTGTTCATTCTCACTTTCCCCACCACCACCTTTTCACATTAGTATTTGAAATACATCATTAAGCAACCTTGAAAAGAACTCTACACAGTCTCCTTTCTCAAGGTTCCCTTCTATGACCAGGCAGCTGTGGTACGCAAAGCAAAATGTACACTCAGCGGGTAAGCTGAAAAGGCCTTGTATGGCTTTGAACAAATTAAAAAGAGAGAAGGAGTGCAGTGCCTATTTAATTTTTTTTAAGGTAGCTAATTCTATGGTAATAAAACACTCACATGTGACTAGCTCTCTGTGGTCTAGGTATTTTAGCTGACTAGCAACAAGATTTCCAGCATTAGCGGCTAGAAAAAAACGCACAACCCTTACACTTTTTGCTATTCCTGTCTAACATTCTTTGCCTGCATCTTAGGCTTTGGCAGACCAAAGATTCTGTGGAACCTATAATATTTGCATGTATTGTTCTTCAAACTAACTCAGAAAAGAACAGGGTGAAATCAAGACAACATTTATTGAGGTGATCAGCGCAATATGTTGTTTATTCACAAAGAAAGTGAAAGTTTATTTTAAAAAGAAAGTGCAAAACTGTATTCATATAACAAAAGTTATTACACATTATTTAAAAGAAAAAGAAACAAACATACACAAAACCTTCCCTCAAGCCTTTCTCCACCCTCACCCCAGGCTAGCAGTTTTATCACAAGGGGTCATTTCACAAGACTGTATCAACATGTGAATACCCAAAGGAAAATGCTCACTGCTTCTACTGATGTGATCATTTGAAATGGCCCTCAATTTGTTGACTTGAGCCTATTTTTTTCTATAAAGCTGCCTTGGGGTCATTTTAAGCTGGGGAAAAAATTATTCGTTGTTAATCATGAACACTACTAACCCTACACTCTCTCTGTCCACAACGCCACATATGCATGTGAATCTTGGAACATCAGCAGTATTTGTGGAGAAAGGAGAAAGGGGGGGGTGTTTCTTAAAATACTGGCACTTTGGGATTCTCTGTTTCTTGCCTTCTCTACCCTCCCAAGAGACCTTGTTTTTTAAGCCCATCATCCATTACGGTCATTTCACTAACGAGTCAAAGCCGCTTCTGTTCATCCTGTAGAAAGGGCCTGACCTGTGACCCTTGCCCCCTCCTTGAATCCCTCCAACCAAGCCTACTGTGCCTCCCCCCCCCCCATTTCAGAGGCTGCAATTTTTTATGGGTCTGCATACACTAGTGGGTGATAAAACTTCTTCGATAGCTGTGCTTGCTCTATTGTCAATGAAGGAGATTCTGGGTGCCAGGCTCAGTTTGCTAATTGGATACACACACAGAGGGAGAGGCGTTCTAGGGTCTTCTTCTTGGTAAGGATGATGATTCCAGGGGTTTTAAACATGCTGCATAAGAGATTTAACAATATTACTGGGGCGTTAAAATTAAAAGGGCTCTGTTTTGTTCTATTTTATTGGGGGGGGGGTTCTCAGTGGCATAATTGTTCTGTCACAGTGCCTGCTTGTATTAGTGATTCACAGACAGATATCATACCTCCATGAGTACTGGAACAGGGAGTTGGAATGGGCCTTTCAAGCTAAGCAGTGGTCCACAGAATTCTCCTCTATGACAAACTCCTCCCTTGACCTCAAGATGCATCATATCAGAGGCTCCACCACAGATTGTCATCTCTGTCCCCGAGAACTTAACAGCGTGGGACAGAAATTAGGTTCCATATCAACTGTATGTGATGTGCAAGACCCTTTGGGGGGCTGAGGTCTTGGCACTTAATAATTTAGTCCTAAAAACCTCACTGTGTTTTGAAAGATTTGCATGTTATGCTAAATTAGAATCTCACTATCTGGGGGTGGCGGGTGGCGCTGTGGGTTAAACCACAGAGCCTAGGGGTTGCCGATCAGAAGTTCGGCAGTTCGAATCCCTGCGACGGGGTGAGCTCCCGTTAGTCGGTCCCAGCTCCTGCCAACCTAGCAGTTCGAAAGCATGTCAAAATACAAGTAGATGAATAGGTACCGCTCCGGCGGGAAGGTAAACGGCGTTTCCGTGTGCTGCTCTGGTTTGCCAGAAGTGGCTTAGTCATGCTGGCCACATGACCTGGAAGCTGTACGCCAGCTCCCTCGGCCAAGAACGCTAGATGAGTGCCGCAACCCCAGAGTCGGTCATGACTGGACCTAATGGTCAGAGGTCCCTTTACCTTTTTATCTGGAATTTACCAGTGGGCCCTGGACTATGGGAACATGTGTGCACTAGGGTCATCCATATGGTGCTGCAACACTAGAAGAAGTCGTCACCTTCCATGCAGCAGTAGCTTAACAATTTGCACTCCCTGTCCTTATTTGAGTTGGCATCATATTGATGCAAGTGTGGAAATAAAAGAACAGCTTTCCTTGACATTTATACATCATTGTCACTGTCCAGACACCTTGAAGAAAAAGGGTTATAGCAGAAGGGAGCTGCAAGATTGCAGACTGTGGTGTTAAATTAAATAACTTGCAACAGAAAAGAAACCTTGGATCCATTTTAAACATTACTTCCTCCCACTTCTCCTCTGAGATTATCTTTGCAGAAAATCACGTGCACTACTTAGTGTCTGAAGTGTGGCTCAAGAGGGTGAGGGTGGGTGTTAGTGGTGGGTTCTTCATTACAAAATACATAAGTTGGGAAGAAGAATGTGCACACTTACCTTCCCAACTTGTGTACTACATGCACACACAAAACCTGCACTTCAAACACCTCATAAAATTCAGACCATTCATAAGCTATTCAAACATTTGAATGGGTCGAAGAATAAAACTAAGCACTCACATTTATTTTATTTTATTTTAATTGTGTCTGCATTACCATGACAACAGAGCATAACTATGTTTTAGGGGTTGCAACTTGTAAGCATGTGGCAGGCACATTTTGGAGGGCTGGTGGTGCAAAATTGAGTGGTAAGTTCATGCAAGCTTCTCTCTGACATTTACAATTGCATGACCCTTCCCTACAAAAAGTGGGTGGTCACTAAGAGAAAAATAAAAGGGTCCACAGTAGGTAAATGGATCTTTTCCACAAGCGGTATCTTAGGTGACTGCTTTGGGAGCATCATAAACTTGGGAATGGCAGGCACCACCTTACAATTCCTCTTACCTAGCTTCTTACCCTGGCTCTTCGTTTTGCTAATCAAACCGTGAACAACCTTTCAGAATACAGGCATGTATATGGGTGGAGGGGTAAGGAATCTGTTAGTAAATGCCCATCCAAGGAAGATGATGTTGACCTGCCCCCACAACCCAGCCTAAACACCTCTTCCTTCCCATCCTTGTCAGATCACACACTGTAATTCAGGGGTCAGCAACCTAAGGCCCATGGGCCGGAAGTGGCTGTGGAGGTCGTTTGACTGGCCCACGAGCCTCCCCGGAACCAAGTTGCCCACTCGTGCGCTGCGCTAAACCAGCGCAGTGCGACGCAGGGACTCGCTTCCATGGAGCTGGAAATCATGTCTGTGCAGACGCTGAAAATCGCGGGCACACAGACACCAAAAATCGCAGGCGTGCACACTCACACGCGATCCGGCCCATGGAGGGATCTCCCCGGGACTGATCCAGCCCAGGCAAGATAAACCTTACCGAACCCTGTTGTAGTTGCAATGGGGATTTTGCCTCCCACAAAAGTGCCCACCCCACTGAGTGATTGTCACTGCGCCACTTGGTGCACTGCTCTTTCCCACCACATTTCTGACTCTCTAGTTCCCGGAAACTGTTCCCTGAGAATGTGGTGTCAGAATGCACATACTTTAACGCTAATTTAGCTACATCAATGTAAAATGCTTTGCACAAAGAACTTTCACTACCTATCTACTATTCCGCTGGTGTAAATAAATGAAATAACTATTTAAAACAGTCACATTTGGCTAAATTAGTTTGAACACACCTTCCAGTTAAAACATGAGCCAGGCTTAATTATTTAAGATCCACTGTAGAACACCACTTAATTATTTTATTCCACTTCAGAAGTCTGTGTAATATTCATTTATTCTCAAGGATCTTAATAGCCAAGTGGTTTCCTCATACTTTTTTTTTTTAAGAGCGCAAGTGTGTGGGAAATGTATTCTGCCCTTTCTGTTGTGGGACATTAATGCACAAATTGGATTGCAGCATAGTAAGGCAGTTCAGAGTTCATTCTTATCTTCAACATCACTTGCCTCTTTCACACATTCCAAAGGAGTCCTTATGCTTAAGAGGACTGTAAAGAGCACTCCAGCCTGTAACTTTAACCCTTGAACAAGCTTTCAAAGACCTCCTTCTGACTGATAAGCAGCTATTTCTTCATTAGCAAAAACAGGCTTTGCTGGGAAGCAATCTCCTCATCTCATTTAATCGTTTATACACTTCTCCCATCCCTTTATCAAACTGACAAATAGCTAGTTCTCCTCAGCCACATCTGCAGCCACTGTGTAGACCTGCCAAGTGTTGACAAACCACAATATCCAGCTCTGGTCCAAATATTTCCATAAGAAACGGCCTTATAACAGGATTCATTCATTTATCTAGTCCAGGATTATCTGCTCTGACTGACAGTGAGAGTGATGGTTACAGGTAGGTAGCCGTGTTGGTCTGCCGTAGTTGAAACAAAATAAAAAAATTCCTTCCAGTAGCACCTCAGAGACCAACTAAGTTTGTCATTGG
The DNA here is from genome assembly GCF_963506605.1 of Zootoca vivipara. Classification (NCBI taxonomy): domain Eukaryota; kingdom Metazoa; phylum Chordata; class Lepidosauria; order Squamata; family Lacertidae; genus Zootoca; species Zootoca vivipara. The sequence goes on from NC_083281.1 coordinate 79,564,752, forward strand.
TATGAGCTTTCGTGTGCATGCACACTTCTTCAGATAGTGATGTTTACCATCACTTGTATGTATTTGTATGTGGCCCTCCAGATGTTGCTGCACTACAATGTGGACCTGAATTAAAACTTCCGACAGGTCTGCACCACAAAAATACGCATAATAAAACTGATGCCCATCATTCATATCATAATATTTGAAGTCTGAGCCCTTCTGATCTCCTCACAACAAGAACAATGGAACATTGGAAATAACACTTTAAAAATAATAATGGCTGGAATCTGATGCAGGGCATCCCCAAAAGCAGCAAAGGGGTGATAGCACAGCCAACTAAAATGTCACAATGCTTATGGAGGGATCTAACTGCCCAAGTGACATCGAGAAGGGGAAAGTCTGTCACTCTGAAAGCCTGAGGGACACAGTAATCTGTGTAAAGGGTGTGAGTTTTTATGCAAAAGGTGCCAGATCTGATACTAGGAGACAGGTGTGAAAAACAGCTTCATATGGGCTGTCTATTTAACCGTTCATTCATGCTATTTCTCTTGTAGTTGTGAGCACTGTTATTTTGTCCCCATGCTCCAACACAGGCAATAGGGAGCCTGTGTTCCTCTAGTTGTTTCTGGGTTACAATACCCATCCATGACCACTTACAATGAAGGATACTGCAGTGCTGATAGGAGTTTGGAGTCCTCAACAATATCTAGAGGGCCAGGTTCCCCATCATGTCTGCTTCACAGAGCACAAATGGGCATGTTCCCTCCCCCCAGGGAGCTCACAAATCTAAAATGCAACACAAGGGAAACAGCACTAGTAGGGCTGCAGGTTCCCCATCCCTGACTGAACAAGTAATATTATGGAAAGGAGTATCTGGGCACCTAACATGGATTTCGGAGTACAGTATTTTGCATAGCTATCTTGCTTATGAAAGGCCACTCTCTCACACAAACTTATCCTGGAAGCCACAATCTCTCTCAACTCTCTCATCTGAAATATTAATCTCCCAATTTCAGATGTGTAGTCCACCTCTCCAATTTCATTCTATTTACTTATTATGTTTGTATGTCATACCATAAGCACAATGAGTGGGTTACAATAAATAATTTTGTGTAGGTGTGGATGGGTGTAAAATTTCTATTATCATTTTCAATTGGCAAAGGGAGCAGTAAGGGATGCTGAGTCAGTACCCTGGTTTCATAAATCTCCAAATGCTCAATTCTGTCTCTCTCGCTTCTCACAGTCACAGTCAGATGCATAGCAGGGTGCTTATGCTATCATTCCAATCTAACCACCAGTATTTTAAACACTCACACCGTTGCAAACACTGAAGGTTTTCCCACAAGGGTCAGCTGGTTATAATCCCAGGGCAGCTTCACAAAAATAGGGTGTCATGTTGGTGTTTCCTCAGTACAAATATTTAGAATTGGAGGCCAAACTCAATTATCTCTAGCAATATATATTTCGGCGAGAAAGTACCATATGTATCTGCTATAATGTGCCACACCATTAAAAAAAATATTTGGTCAGAATAAAGGGAGGGGGAATTGTTTTGGAAACTGCATAACAAACTGCACCTCACCCCACTACAAACACACATGCACTCAAACAATATGCAACTGGCCTATTTGAAAGATACTTGACTGCCTTTACTATTTAAAAAAGAAGCAGCAAGCCATATTGAAGATTTGCTCACAAGAAACCAGAACAAAGTGACAACAAGGGGCAAAATATATTATATTGCTGTGGCATTCAGATGCCTTAGTGAGCATTTGATTTTTAGCCCGTATCCATAAGGAAGCAGCAGTACTGGCAAAGCCGCCAGTTAGTCCCTCTTGAGATGTCACACCATCCTCATCTACCACTTAGCAAAACTGCTCAAGCACATCCTCCAAAGGTCACTCAGAGGCTGAAATACATTATTCCAAGTCAAGAAGTGGGACACGTTCATCAAAGAGGTAGCAGCGAAATTAACACAGCAGACGCTGAGTAAGGAGTACAGCATTACTTACCTGTACAAGATTCAGCGCAGGAAGAAACAGGTGGCACCACGACCAGATGGAGATGAAGGGGGAGAGAAAAGAAAAGAGATGTTGAGTTATGCAAACTGTCCAGGATTTAACAACAAAAGCAGCACAAATGCCATAGGTATGTGGTTGTATACAATATCAGTTCTACTCAGAGCAGACCCACTGAAAACCATCCATTAAAATTAAGAGGCATTATTTAGGTCCATTAATTTTAGTGGGTCTACTCTAAGTAAGGCTAACACTGGACACAACCCACAGAATCCTACATGTTTATTGGCACTCAGTTAAATGGAGTCAAAGATCAATACACATGTGTGCATGGCATCTATTTGCACACCAAAGTTATTCTGTGAATTTCCCTTTCAGCAGTTCACCTGGAACGCACACTGTGTTTTCAAAAAATAAACTCTGAGTTTAAAAAAGCAGTTTAGGTGCTCAAACTTTTCCTTTCAGTATCATTAGATCAAACACATAAACCATGAACTTTCATGGCGAGCACTCATATCATGAAACACAAATAAATATGTATTTTATATACTGCTCAAACTTGTTTGGAATAAGCAACATTTTTTATTTGCTAAAAAATGCATGGTCTGCTTTTTGAGGATTCCACACCCCCACAAAGCGGCTTACAACCACCAATTAAGAAACCCCAACTCTGCCTAATAATAAAGTATTAAAAATACAAAGTACAGTATAGTTTCAATACATAGTATAGAAAAACCATGGTTTTGCATCATATTGCCATTTTCTCTGTTTTTTTTCTTCAATCTCCTGACTTTTAATCATAACTGGCATGACTCCCTTTTCCTTTTTTTCTCACACATGCATAAAATCTCAATCTCATTTAATTCCAGAAGTGCAGTCATTTCAGTTTGAAATGACAGTAACAATGGGAGCTCTTGCAGCACCTGTAAAAACAACAAATTCATTGCAGCGCAAGGTACCGCAGCCCACTGACTACGTGGGAGTTGACTCACAAAAGCCTAAGCAAAAGAGTGCACCAGTCATTATGGTGCCACAACCTCTTTCAGGGCGCCCCCATGGCTCGTTTTTCTTAACCATAATTCACAATGAAATAAAAAAAATTCCTTCAGTAGCACCTTAAAGACCAACTAAGTTTTTATTTTGGTATGAGCTTTCGTGTGCATGCACACTTCTTCAGACACGAAAGCTCATACCAAAATAAAAACTTAGTTGGTCTTTAAGGTGCTACTGAAGGAATTTTTTTTATTTTACTTCGATCCAGACCAACACGGCTACCTACCTGTAACCATAATTCACAATGGTAATTCATAACCATTGTGGTTCCATTTTAATCGTGGCTGCCCTTCTGCACAAAGCTGAGAGCTTCCCCACTGCACTTGTCGGGTGTTAGGACCCAGCAGGCTACTGATGATGTGAAGCAGGCCAAAAATATATTTCAATACTTAAACTTTATGCAGATTTAAAAATACATAATAATAATATGTGCACACACCCCAAACTGAGTAGCTGCAGTTTGACCTACATTTTAAAATCAAATCTGCTTTTTATGTTGTTTCTGTGCTGTTCTTATTATATTTGAAACAGAAGTAGCTTATAGTGAAGGACCCCATTTTGGGGAGGTTTTGGCTGGATAGGAGACAAAATCCCTTCTTCCCTTGGTGCTCTCCTTCACTCCCCTTTGTTTTATTAGAGACAAGAGACTTTAAAAATCCCACAACAATAGGTTTCAGGAGATGTACACCTCCCTCTTTCTTTTCTTTTAAGGGGGGGGGGAATCTTCTTAGTTGTCAAGCAGTTAAGCAAACAAGCCACTCTCTCTTAAGTAACCAGCAAACCTGTTAAAGGTTGGGAGTTATTTATACTCTCTGTCCAGCCGCTGAAGAAATAAAGGGATCTTGAGAAAGACACCAGAGAGTGTTGTAAAAGAGAGAGAAAACACACAGTGCCCATCCCTGACCTGTCTGATACCTCGGCAAGAGCTGCTGATGGTAATGAAATGCCAAGTCATGAGAAGGCAACGGAAAGTAATAAAAGCAGGTAGGGGAGGGCATGCAAAGGCTATGACCTTTTGAACTCTGGGGTGTTTTACAATGGCGGGGCAGGATGAGAGCCTGTGATGGGCAGAAGGGACATTTTGAGTGATAGAAGCACCCTGCAGAATAGATGGGAAAGTGTAGTGCTCAAGTAAGGATTCTGGATTTTGTCCCCCACCCCCTTTCTTTCTTTTTGAGGTTTCTGGGACATGCGTCAAGGGATGAACACTTTGTTCTTTGCTGAAAGGCTATCTCAGGGACTCTGTCGTGAGCAACTGGACTCTGGCTAAAAACTGGTATCATTTCAATCTGTACTCATGTGAAATGGGACCTAATTTTGCACATGAACACCGATAGGCAACTCCACTGGATAAACTATACCCCCTCCTTCCCTGGATCTTAATTTATACTCATTAACAGTCTGCATAGGGAATGGGTTGAAAGCACATTCTGCTTTTTAATTCCAGTCAACTTGTCGTCGTCCCCCCCACACACACAGAGAGAGAGAGAGAGAGAGAGAGAGAAAGAAAGTTTATGTATTTCTTATGCATGCTTATCACACACAAGCTACTTTATAAGCATGTTATTTCACACCGAGGTGTTTTAAAATGCACCCCTAATGCGGTACAATTCCAGCAGCAAAGCAAACCAAGCAATGATTCTGGTGTTGACGGTCCCACATTTCAAAAACTACTGCAAGGTTGCACAAGATCTTGTGGCATAATAAATGCAATGTTCCTCTACTCACATTATTTTTCTTTGCAGCATTGGAAAGCATACGTTACCCACAACTCACAATGTAGCTCAGTGGTAGAGCGTCAGCTTTGTATGCATAAGGTGTGTGGTTCAACCTCCAGCATATCCAGGAAGAGCTGGGAATGTCTCTTGCCTAAAACTCTGGAGAGCGGCTACCAATCATTCCAGACAATACTGAGCTAGATGGACCAGTGGCTTGACTAATTATAAGGCAGCTTCCTACGTTCCTTTGGTTTCTGCCTTATCTCAGCTCCCAAGTTTTATTGTAAACTAAAAGTCGAGGGATTTAAGGAAAGCAAGAGCACAAAGAAATGCATCTACATGTGGATCATGTGGCAGCCACCAAGAAGATTCATACCAGTTCATATTGGGGAGAAGGATTTAGCAAAATTGAGTTTTGGGTGCCACAATGATATCATTTTATTAACTAGGTTTTGGAAGAGCTTCGTCATACTGTGAAGATCAGTCATATCCATGCTTTGAAACAAAGCAGTCCTGGAAACCCTATGTTTTCATGTTATTATCAGCACTGATAACACTAGACCTGAATGAATTAATCCCTCAGTGGCAAGACAGTGGTGCTGAGTAATGAGCTTTGTTTATCCAAACTGGATTCTGCAACCAGCAAAGGTATCACACTTTCAAGGTTTTATTAACAACAACAAGCTGACATAATAAGGAGAAAAGGGAGGTGCAACACTTAGCCTTCTGGCTATAAAATGATTTAGTATCACAGGAGATGGAATGATTTTGGTTTTTGACCAATTCAAACCATCAATAGCCTGTTGTCTTGCAAAGGAAGAAGGGGAGAAGTTTTGAATAACAGCAACCTTCAAGCCCAACATCAGAAAGGAATCAGGAAGTCACCTGCCTTGGTTTTGAAAAATAAAGAGAATGTGCAATGTTGTGAAGAGCAGGAATCAGCTTGTCTTTTTCTTGTGAGGAAGAACCATCAGTGGGTCTTTTGGCCCAGATCATTCAAATGGAGCCATGCACTTTGAATATCAATGGGGCTGTTAAATAGCTCTGAGAGAAGCAGGGCTCAGCCCAGTTGTCATGCATAGGTTGCTGGGAAAAATAACCCCAGTAGGCATCTCTACTTCCTCTTTATGTTTTAAAGAGAAAGGGAACCCACTGATCCTCACAGTATTTAAGGGTGCAACTATAATATAGTGCTTCTTCACCACAAATGCCACTGACAGACTATAATCCTTGCCAAGAATCTTACTGCCTACAGTAGCCACATTGGCCACGTGTGTGTGTGTGTGTGTGTGTGTGTGTGTGTGTGTGTGTGTGTGTTTTAAGGAAGTCAGTGATCTATTTTTATAAAAGGTATTTTTATTTAATTTTATCTATATAACCCAAATTACAAAACAGAACTTCACGGGACAAACACATACAAAAGAGGTAAAAAAAGGTAAAGGTAAAGTATCCCTGGATAGTTAAGTCCAGTCAAAGGTGACTATGGGGTACAGTGCTCATATTGCTTTCAGGCCAAGGGAGCCGGCGTTTGTCCACAGACACCTTTCTGGGTTATGTGGCCAGCATGACTAAACCACTTCTGGTGCAACGGGGCACCATGACAAGTACCAGAGTGCAAGGAAATGCTGTTTACCTTCCTGACACAATGGTACCTCTTTATCTGCAGTCCTGAAATACTAAGGGCCTTTAACTTGATCTACCAGAGCTCATATGGTTGGCCACTGTGAGAACAGGATGTGGGAGAAGATCAGGTTTTGGCCTGTTCTTATGCTTCCTTGTCTGCCTGACTCCTTAGCAAGTGTGCCTATGTGCTTTGCAACCACAGGCCAGAGAATTTCAGCACACGTATCTTCTTGCACCAAATCTAGGCCGCACCTACGCTCCCTACCCAACCATGCCCTCTTTTGGAACACAGGCAGAGGCAGGTACACCTGGAAGGCTGAGCTATCTTGCTTGTTCCTTCCTCACCTAGGCTCACCTGGATATGAAGAGCCAGAACATGCACCTTAAAGAACCAGGGCAGCTGGAACCTGGAGAAAACATTTCCCACAACTCTGACCCTGAGAAGTGAAACCACAAAAGGGAGTTTTCACGGTGCTTCTAATTAAAACAGCGTCCAGAGGGCCTCTTGCCAACTGGGTTTGATGCATTGGCGTTCCCTCCACCTTGCCAAACCCATGCAAATGCACTTTATGCCATGACCTAAGAGGACCTCACTTCTGCAAGCAAAGGAGCTGCCAAGCTTGAAAGTCCCGATTGCACGGCAGAGGAGCAACATGCTTCGGGGCGGAAGCAGAACTGCACCAGTGAAGTTGAAAAGAGGAAGTAGCCATTTGGGAGGACAGAAGGATACTGCTGGAAAGGAAGTTGCCTCTTGGACAAGAACAAGGCATGTTGTGACTGCAGGTCTACACAGATTAAGGCACAGCTTCTTTTTTTGTGGTTTCCGATAGACAGTTGCGACTGACACAATGCTAAAAAAGCTTAGCCAGCCAGCCTTCTTCCTTTTCCTGCCATACAAGCTTTGATGTCTCTTACTAAGATTCTGCAGTGGTGTGAGAAACGCCCTTTACTTTAAAAAGAAAAGAAAGCAGCTGAAAGAGCAAAATATTTATCTCTAGGCTTAAGGAACAGATAATGCAAGCACACAAGCTAGTTCTCCCAAAATTTCAACCTTGGCTCTCACTGAAGTGGGGGAGGAGAAGCAGCAGGGAGTATCTGCACTACAAACTTTTATAAGTATATACTCAATTTAGGAAACTATCATGGCTTCCTCCAGAATTCTCAATGAATCACTATTTTGTGCAGGCCTGGTTCGCATGTAATGCAAAGCCATAGTATGTCGTTAAGGGGATAAGCCAACGTCATCATGAAAACCAGCTTAGAACTGTGAATTTTTCAGAACCGGTTCAAAAAGTTCTGGTCCATGATCCCAAACTATGTTTAAAAAACAACAACAACCCCACAGCAAAACAAGCAATGGGCTAGATCCAGCTAAGATCGTCTCAGAATGGACCCACTGAAATTAATGGACCTAGGTTTGTCCTTAGCATCAGTGTGTCTAACTCTGAGGACAAACATTGAATATACCCCACTATGTATAGCAGCTATATAGTAGCTAATTTCTCTCCTTTCTGTGGGGAGATAGGCCAAGATGGTCTTATAAAATGGTCAATAAGAAAGCCCCACTGAGTTATAGCAAACAAAGTTCTATTGAGAGTAGACTCACTGAAATAAATGGGCATAAGTTAGTCATGCACATTAATTTCTATGGGTCTTCTCAGAGTAGGACTAACTGTGGGTCCACCCTACTGAGTCCAATGCGGCAATACCAGGATATAGGCTTGCAGTCTTAGTGTCTTTACATTTTTCTCTTTAAAAAGACAAAGGAACATAGCAAGCTCCTTTCTACACAGTCAAACCCTTGGTCCATCTCGTTCAGTATTATGACAGACAGCAGCACTCTGGGGTTTCAAACAGGAGTCCTTTCCCAGCCCTACCATGGGATGTCAGGGATTGAACATGGGACCTTCATGCAAAGCAGATGATCTACCACTAAACTACAGTCCTTCCCTTAAACAAGCAAACCCAGTTATTTTCTAGGCCTCTTGATGTAGCGTTTTTTAAAAAGTATTTATGGGTCCTGTTCCCATTTAGCTGATGAAGTTATTTTCTCTAAGACAGCACAAGCTGCTGCTAATGATAATAATAATAATAATAATAATAATAATAATAATAATAATAATAATGCAGTTAAAGATAAAGGTTCAGAGATAGTAAAAAGAAAAGATGGCAACCCTATCTTGGTGGGGAAATTTGTCTGGATTTTTAAAAGTTTAATTCGGTTAAAGACTAAAGTGGCATCCACCTTTCGTCCAGTACAGCTACAGCTCACAGCCTTGGAGACTAGGAACTTGAGCTGCAGATGTGTCACATATATGACCTTCTGAGACACCCCCCCACCTCTCTATTATAATGCAGGGAGCATAAACTGGCTCTTTTAATAAAGATTGCTTGGCAACGGGGTATTTGTGTAATACAAACATTTCAACATAAAAAGCCAAGGTAGCTCTCTGGGCGTTTATGACAGAGCTCTGCGGTAATGCAGACCAGATGTGTAGTGCTGCATTCCAGAATGAAACTGTTACACTGGAGATGCAGCATCTGCAGAGGAAAAGAGTTTACCAAATACATATTGCCAATATACCTGGGTTTGACTGCATGTTAGACCTTTGGCAACTGCAATAAAATAATAACACCTTGAACCTCGTTATTTTATTCCAGCTTTACATGTTATCTTTGCTTGAGAAGCTGGTTTGTCCTTACACTAATGTAAAGGGGGTGAGGGAGAACAATTCCCCTGAAGAGGGCATGCTTTTTTAAAAAAATAAACAATACGTAACTGAAGCACGAAGACAGACTGGCTGTAATATGGGGAAATGAAAAAGGCTGGTGAGTGTGGCAGAGTGGTAGAGCATCTGCTTTGCATGAAGGTTCAATCCAAGTAGGGCTGGATGGGACCTCTTTCTGAAAAAACCTGGAGAACTGCTGCTAGTCACTGTAGACAATGCTGAGCTAGGCAGACCAATGTTTTTGCTCAGTATAAGGCAGCTTCCTGCATTCTCAAAAAGGTGTTTAGCAAAAGGGTTGGAGGGAATGTCACTCTTGTTGATTCATGCATCCAGCACAGAATCTGACACAAATTACATAATTTTGATTCCTGAAATTTTCAGAGTGTCCCTATCTGCCAGAGCTGGAGTTTCTCCCTTGTAGCTGTTGGTGTCCCAATGTCAAGTTTACTCTTGGGCACTCACCTTGTGTCTACACATTTGAGAAAAAGGGCTTCCTTGACTGGGAGGCAACCAGCAGCTGTTCAGAGGGAAGGGATCAATGGGAGGGAAAGCTGGATATGGAAGGCCTGCTGGCTGAATTTGGCCCTTGCAGGATGCAAGATGAAGGATCCAAAAAGGTAAAAGGTAAAGGTAAAGGGACCCCTGACCATTAGGTCGTCGTGACCGACTCTGGGGTTGCGCGCTCATCTCGCATTATTGGCCGAGGGAGCCGGTGTATAGCTTCCAGGTCATGTGGCCAGCATGACAAAGCCGCTTCTGGCAAACCAGAGCAGCACATGGAAACACCGTTTACCTTCCCGCTGTAGCGGTTCCTATTTATCTACTTGCATTTTGACGTGCTTTCGAACTGCTAGGTTGGCAGAAGCTGGGACCAAGCAACGGGGGCTCACCCCGTCGCAGGGATTCGAACCGCCGACCTTCTGATCGGCAAGCTCTAGGCTCTGTGGTTTAACCACAGCACCACCTGGGTCCCACTTTGGGTAGCAAAGAGAATTATCAAAATGGCAAAATCTATAAAATCCCAACCCAACCCTCCTCACACCTTGCAATATTCTGAGAAGCCAGTAGTGCAATTGTTGAGTCTCTGACGGACAGTTTTGTGCAGGTAGTTTATTAAACTGTTACGATGCAAGATAAATGCTGCATTCTGATATTAAGGAGCATTATAGGGCAGAGAGTATTCTGATTGAATCCATAAATCCATGGATGGGGTTGAAGTGGAAGCCTCACAAAGGAGGCCATATTCTTCAAACCTGGCTTAGAGGAAACATTGTTGTGGAGGGGAGGGGAGCAGTCTTTTATACATTTGTGGCTGCACACAAAACAGGGGACAGTCCATAAACAATAAGGATAAAGGGTGAACTTGCCAGCTTATTGCTTTTGGAGGATGCCTTCACCAGTTTGGCTAACCAGAGAATTCTAAAATGTTCAAGCTACATTTGCAATTTGTCTGTTCTCCAACCACTTCTAACAATCAGATCTTTCCTGACCCCAGCCTCCAGGAAAAGCACAAGGAGTGGCTGGCTTAGAGAAGTCAGATTCGCCTGCATTCTTTTGCCCCCTTATTGCAGTTCCCATCTTGCAGGCTGGGTGGGGAAAGTTTGTCCACAGAGGAAAGGGGGGGGGAGAGAGAGAATATATCTGGACAGTGCGAACTTTTGACCCTCAGTGCAGACACCCCAACTAGCAAAGAGAAAAGGAGTTCTAAAAAAGGTGTCTGCTTAAGGGGCGGGATCTTAAGACAACTGTCTGCAGCTTGTTCCCTTGCCATTCCTCCTCTTTAAAATGTGTATTGCCGGTTTTATGATTGCCAGATGGCGGACCCTAGCCAACTGCAAGCCTTCTATCATCCTTGCTGACCGTCTGACCCCACATAAAGCCAGGAACTTGCGGTCTTCTCTTCTTCCCACCAAGCCACCCATTCCCAACCTGGTATACAAAGCCTTCCAAATAAGGCAGCCACCACCATGGGTTTTTAATCCAACAACAGTGTGCCAATCTGATTAGAAATCTCCAGTTGAGAGATTTCACATCCAAGCTTGGAAGCAAATAATAATGATTCTTATTCACTTGGGTAACAACCTTGAAGTAGTATATGCAAAAATGCAAGGGGCCACAGATTGTGTGGACCTGTTTTGAATGCAAAAAGTCCAGATTCAAAACTCCAGCATCTCCAGGCAGAGCTAGGAAAGGCCCCTATCTGAAACCCTGAGAACCACTGACAGTCCATGCAGATCTGCTTTTCTCAACCTGGTACCCTCCAGATATTTTGGATTATAACTCCAGTCATGACTGTTGACCATGTTGGCTGGGGCTGCTAGGAGCTTTAGTTCAATATCTGGAGGGCACAACTTCAGGGAAGGCTGGTATATTATTTATGTATTAGAATTACTTCTTCCATTAAAAGAAATCCCAAAGCAGTTTGCAACAATAAAAATACATACTAAAAATGATTTAAAACAGAGAAAACAAACCGCAGTTAATTGGGCAGATAATGACATAGACCAGGGGTAGGCAACCTAAGGCCCATGGGCCACAAGCGACCCATGGGGGTCGTTTAACCGGCCCATGAGCTGCCCCTGAACCGAGCTGCTCACTCGGCGAGTCCCCGGGTGCTACGCTAAAGCAGCGCTGCGCTTTCCCAGTGCCAGAAATCGCATTTGCGCAGACGCAGACACCGGGAATCAAGTCTACACAGATGCCAGAAATTGCGGGCGTGATCCGGCCCACAGAGGGATCTCTGCTGGAGTGAACCGGCCCAGGCAAGGTAAACCTTGCCAACCCCTGACATAGACCTATAGTCTGATTTGATATATCAAGGTAGCATTCCAAAAGACAGTACTATAGTTTTAAAATATGGATCTCACTTGCAACAGCCTAACACTGCAGAGTCTTCCTTTTCAGTAAGCATGCAAATTGGTCCTCTAATTTTCCTTAAAAGCCTAAAAAAATCCCTGATCAAAATTATGAATTTACTGCCTGAAGAGAAAAACATAGAATAAACAGCTCTAAATTAATCTGTATGTGCAATTGTGCAAAAGCAAAGTAACTTTACTGACAATAACATAATAGGCCATGGTGCAATAAAGGTCCCAATTAAATATTCTGCTATTTTTTAAAAGCACTGCACTAGGGAGCTGCCTTATACTGAGTCAGATCATTGCTCCATGTAGTTTAGTATTGTCTGCGGAGACTGGCAGCAGCTTTCCAGGGTTTCAGGCAGAGGACATACCCAGCATTACTTGGAGATGCTGGGGACTGAACCTGGGGACGGAAGGACATAAGAAGAGCCTGCTGAATCAGGCCAGTGTCCCATCTAGTCTAGCATCGTGTTCCCATAGTGCCTGTGGGAAACTTGCAAGTGAGACCCAAGCACAAGAACACTCCCATCCTCCTGCAATTTCCAGCAGCTTGTATTCAGAAGCATTACTCCCTCCAACTGTGGAGGCAGAACATAGCCAGTAGCCATGAATTTGTCCAACTCTCTTTTAAAGTCATCCAGGTCAGTGACCATCACTTCCTCCTATGGGAGCAAGTTCCATAATTTAACTATGTGCTGTGTGAGGAAATACTTTATCTGTCCAGAGTCTTCCAACATTCAGCTTCCCTGGATTGCCATGAGTTCTAGGGACCTTGCAAATGATGTGACCACTGAGTTACAGACTGTTCCTAAGAAGAAACCCTGAAAGACTCCTTCAGCAGAAAAGCAAAAATTCTTCCAAAACCAAACCGCAGAACGAACTGCTCAAATAAATTCAGTCCAAAAAACCCCATTCCTCCCCCTTAAAAAATATCCCCTAAAGCCTTCCACAATGTGGATTCTTTCTGCAGGAAATGTGAAGCCTTTTGTATGTGTCATCCCAGTTTAGGACACAAGCAAACCTCTAACCATCCAACTACAATTCCTTTCTCTTGAGTATGTCTGACTCAGGGCTATGTCAGCTATCAAATTCATTTTCATTTATTTTTTGCTATATTTTTGTTCTCTTTTTTTCCTGTGGCCATTGTATAGCAACCCCTCTCCAAAGTTCATAATCTCATTACCTTAGAATTCTCCCCCCCCCCATCACCTCTCTTCCCCACCCAGGAGGACTTCCCCCAGCACCAACCACACAGATGATTTACAGCATGCTTGATTGTAGGCCTCCCCTTTCTTCCTCCTCACACAAACATACCAACAAGCCATAAAGTTTAGTCTGCCCCCCTCTGGGGTAGGGGGGAAGAGGTCGATGTTGTTGTTTACAATCCAAACTGGCCTCAGCTTCTGTCTTGAATAGTGATCAAGAAGGGTAGTTACACCCAATTGCTCTGAGCGGTACCTAATTAACCCATTCCTTGCCTTTTTAATAACTTGGTGGGGGAGAAGAGGAGGAGGATAACAACAAAGAAATAACCACTCAGACTTGACGCAGTCTTTCAGAAGACTACTGGAGGCAGGGAGTGGAGAGCCGAGACAGCTAAGATGGAGACATTTTAAACCCATGTCTTATGACACTGGGACAGCTGGAAGTTGGTGATGTATTTCAGTATTAGGATTTTCTATGTCTCCCCTTTGCTTTCCCCGTTAACACCTGAGCAACTTGCATTGAGTTTCGTGCAACTCCCACTGAGAAGGAAAGGGGGCCTGTCAGCTTCTCTCCAAATACTTGAGATGCACAAATGGCTCAATTGCGTCCACTGAGCTTCCTATATCTCAAAGCAGCACCGGATCAATCATGTGACTGTCTAGCAACAAAGGACACATCTGCGCACATTTTTCTTTGAAAGGCTTCCAAAACCGTGTTACACTTGGACAGAGGTGCTGGAATGCATGCTGTGTGTCCCTGGCAGTTCCCTGCCACAGAAAGATTTTGATCAGGTTATCAGCATGGAGGAATGCTGTCCCAAATGCCAGGCTCTTCTGTTACCAAACTCTACTCTGTGTGTACACATCCCTCACACATCATGTGCAGGGGGAAACCCCCACATACAATCTTTAGCTGTATCTCTCAGCAAAGCAAAACCAACAAAGACCATTTCTCCTACTGTGGAAATATCCCCAAGCATCTCCAGACCACTACATTTGCTTGCATTATTCAGAAACATGAATTGCTTACAACCAAATTATTACACATGCTTGTAAACAGTCTCTTTAGTTGGTCACCCTTGGCTAGTTACAAATACAGGAAGCTGTCTTATATTAAATCAGACTACTGGTCCATCTAGTAATGTCTTCACAAACTGGCAGCACCAGGGTTTCAGGCAGATGCCCTACAACTGTGCTACGGCCCCTTCCCCTGTTAGAATTACCACCAGGTGACAAGGGAGGGAGGCATTACTGAAGTTGGTTCTTTTTCAGCATAAATGGGGTTAACTCCACACCATAATTTCTGTTTTGTTGTTGTGTTTGTTTGTTGCTGGGTTTTTTTTCTTGTTTTTTATCTCATCTTTCTTGTTTTTTATCCCACCTAACATCTGGACAACAGAAGGGCTTGCTATATCCTGCTTTATTGACTATGCTTATGTAATTCAGGTCCTTGCACTAAATGAAAACCACATGAACATATCAAAACAGTGCCAGAGAGTCTGATACTCTTCAAAATCCTTATTAAAAACACTCACAGGAAGTTATTTACTGATTTTAACATGCAGGTTGGCCTATAAATAAGTTAACACCAGAGAGGGGGAAAACAGTGACTTTTGTTAATTAAAGCTATGCAGGAGAATTTTTTGGGAGGATGGTGGGATAAAATCTCCAATACATTTTATTATGGCGCCTGCCAGATTCATTTTCATTATTAGCCACAGCCAATATTTTGCTTTCAAACAGCATTTTGCCCTTTCTCCCTTTCAGTTGCTGCTCAAGAAAGCTAAACTACCTAATGATGGCTGGGTGGGAGATGTAGGTTCCTTGCCAACTCTTACTTATTTTACAAAAAGCCTAACAATTGCCTGCTTACCTTATTCAGTAACTTATTTTGCCAGAAGGCCATTTTTAAGGAGGAGGCAAAAACAGGTCTGCAAGGCCCAGGTGCAGGGCTCCCAGTTCCTCCTACAGCCTTCTGTGGCCTCTGGAATGGCAAGAGAATGAAGAATGGACACACCATGCTCTTCCTAAGGGACATACGGTATTTTGGGCCAAGTTCAATCGTTTTGTGATACCCAGAACTACTATTTTTTAAAAAAGTCTTTCCATTTTCTGGGTTTTCAATGGTTTCTAGCCCCCCCCCTTTCCCCTTTTTCTTTTTTGCAGGGGGCAAGTTTGGAGATGCAATTGCAAGCAAAGAACTAATATTCAAAACAAAAGTTCCACCAGATCACCCTGAACATAACAAGACTTTACACAGAATAGCACAACAGGGAACATGTTCTTGTCTTTTAAGTTAAGGTTTCAAAAAGGCAACTTCATTGAAGGTAGTTGGTGCATGTGTCTCGCTACATTCTGTGATGCTTTAAACACACACGAGTGCACACCCACACATTTGGGAGGTTAACAAACCCTAAAGACAACAAAAGAAACATTGCATGTCTTTATTTTGCTAACAAAATTTAATTACATCCTTTTATATATATATATATAATCTCCCCCTTCCCTAAAACAGGTTGCCTAGTGGCTGCCAGATTTTCTAATTATGTTCCTCTCACTTCCACCTACCTGCTCTTTTCATTTTCAGCCGCAGCATTGTCTCAACATTGCCCCTTAATATAAAACACAACACACACAAAAACCAACCCACAACTTTTGCTCAAGACTGCCTTAACAGCAGAGCCTCACTGCATTGGCCTCTTACAGTCTTTGCAAACCAGTGGTTCATTTTTTAAAACCTTCATTAGGACCTCAGCTGTAAGTATTTTGTGAATCCCACATGTGGCTGGAAGTGCTGCTAATAAGCTTGGAAAAACAGAAAAACAAGAACTAACTGTGAAGGTTTGCCCAATGTCTGGGTTAAAGATTGCACCTTCAGAATTAGATTGCATGATCTGATTGCTCTGACACACCAGGATGCATAGTACTGTAGTTCCTAAATCAGGGCTGGGAAACTTAGGCCAAATTGCACCCTCTAGCCCTGTCTATCTTCCCAGGCCACATCCCTCACTTATCTTGCTTCACACTCTCCTGTGTTTTCACCTGGCTATAATGTGTCCTTGAACTCTGATAAGATTTCCTGCTTGCATGGCTGGGGGATGGAGAGGCGTGTGCAAGTATAGAAACCAACCTAATGTAAAAAGGTAACATGTTTTGTTGCTCTGCTTACTATTGACTCTGGCCTTGCTTAACCACTGCCATATGGCCCCTAGGAGGGAATGTGATCCTAGCACCACAAACGCCCCACCCCACAGCAACTTAGAACGCAATGGTTATTAGAAAAAGGGAAAGCGAGCACTAATGGAGCTTGACCACGTTGCAACTTATTGCTTACATTTTCCCAAATAGTACAATTAGTTTATGGAGAATGTCAAGAAGCAACAGGATCTCAAGGGGTTCGCAGACTTTATGGGCCACTGATTCCAAACCTATGCAATAAGGAAACTCTTGTCACTGTCCAACAGACGGTAATGAGCAAGATGCACCAATGGTCTAACTTAGAATTAGGCTCAGTTTTCTATGATTGTATATCATGCTGCTCCATATACACTTGTGAGCTTAGTTTGATTATGACATTCCTCCTTTCTCTCTCCCCATCCCCAAACTTACACACAAGGGATTAAGCCATGACTATTAAAGTGATATAATTACAGGTAGGTGTTGGTCTGACGTAGTCGAAACAAAATAAAAAAATTCCTTCCAGCAGCATAGAGATCAACTAAGTTTGTCATTGGTATGAGCTTTCGTGTGCATGCACACTTCTTCAGATACTGGGATTGTAAGGGATTGTAAAGAATATAAAATTAAACAACTTTTTTTTTTAAGCCAAGCAGTGCAAATGGGATACAAAGGGGCAAGATCTGAACATGGGTGAGGTTTGAATGAAGAATGAGAGTTATGAAAGGCCACTCACTGGGTAAGCCTTAGGCAAGAGACTCTTGCCTTTCAAACCTTAACCAACTTGGCAGAGAAGTTGGGAGGATAAAATGAAAACTGTAACACCCTATATATCAGCTTTCGTCAACACGGTGCCCTCCACGTTTTAGACCAGTGTTTCCCAACCTTGTGCCTCCAGATGTTTTGGGACTACAACTCCCATCATCCCTAGCTAGCAAGACCAGTGGTCAGGAATGATGGGAATTGTAGTCCGAAAACATCTGGAGGCACAAGGTTGGGAAACACTGTTTTAGACTACAGTGGGTGTGCTGGCTGGGGCTGATGGGAACTGCTTGTAGTCCAAAACATCTGGAGGGCACCAGGTTGGGAAGTGCTGGCATATATGTGTATATAGTGGAAACACTATAGAAATTATTGATGACAGTAAGTATTCTACAGTCTTTTTTTTTCTTCTAGTCTGAAGACATTTTTGTCCTGTGATCTACAACTTAGAGATATAAAAGCAGCTCTACAAGGAAATTTGCTCTGGGTATTTTGCAAATCATCCGGACTTTAATCTTTCTCCTCTTACATCAGGAATATCTTTTTTAAAAAACACACACAGAGAGATATGTCAAGTAATCAAAGTTGTCTACAAAATGTTATTATCACTGGAGATTGCAGAAGTGTAAGAATGCAGCAGGATCGTGCACTCATTTTCTGCAATGAGAATGAAACACTTACCCATTATTGCAATGGACCTTGGAGATAGTCTGACACACTTATCAGGTCCAATGATACTATGTTTTGGCTGCCTAAGAAGGCCAGTCCAAGGTCTACTGCCATAGTTTTGTAATGCTGCATTACAGAAACCACTTTTTGATTTATTTATTATTTTAAGTCAACCACAAGTTTCAGATTTTGAGACAAATCAGCTTCAATACTGCTCTTTCTACCCAAGCACACGTCTGTACGCCGAGCATTTCAAAAAGACACACTGACAGACATGCGAGCTCAACTAGAAAGCATCCTCTGTACACCTGTTAACTGGGATCTCTGAAGTGGCATGTGCAACAGCTATTTTTATACCTGCACATTAACTCTGTATGAGACTGAGCATATGGGACAGGGCTGGGGGCTTGAGGGGGAGGTGTGACTAATTTTGTAGTGCAAAGTGTGCATGCAAAGAGTGTGCGTGCACACACAGAGTCACTCAAAAAGGAGCCTAGAGAAATTCACTCCCTTAATTTGCAACCTCAAAATACAAAGTGTTGCCCTAATAAAATTATGTTTCTCTCTCTCTCCTCTCTCTCTCTCTCTCTCTCTCTCTCTCTCTCTCTCTCTCTCACACACACACACACACACACACACACACACACACAAAATCTAGATTGCATAAATCATACTAAATTTGCATAATATATCCTGGAATTAAAACAAAAGCAATAAAAAGGCAAATTTGTTTAAACCTCATAAATCTGAAATGACTTTGCAATGAATTGGAGAGACTGAGGGGGGTGAGTAATGTGTTTGCAAAAGACATGGAACTGGGATTACAGATAGGAAAGCTGGATTCTCCTTTAAATTTTATTCCCAGATGGGACTGGATGTTATTCTGTGACCTCAGGGATGCCTTGTCTGGTGATGGTCACTAGGTTAAGGAGTTGTTAAAGGGGTGGGGTGTTAAAATAAATGCATGGATGGTGAATCTATCAATGACTGTTAGCCATGGTGGCTATATGGAACCTCCAAATTCAGAGGCATTCTATCACTTGTTGCTGGGGAGCAACAATAGGAAGAGGATAGGCCTTCATGCCCTGGTTGCAGGCTTCCCAAGTGCATGTGGTTGGCCACTGTGGGAAACAGGATGCTGTTGGACCAGCTGGAGTATTAATCCAATCCAGCAAGGCTCTTCTTATGTTCTTATGCCTCTCCCTTGGAGAGTCGCAAGGCAAGTGTCCATCTAAAGAAACATCCGGGAGGTGACGGGCTGCCAAAGTGGATACATGACTAATGCTTCAACCATAGTTGGGAATTTAGCAGTTGGACAGACACCAGGGACAGTGCCCAAGTAAAGAAAGAAATATCAGGCCATTCCCAGGGCTCAGGTTGTCTATTCACATAGGTGTTGACTCACAGGAGTGAGGGTGGAAAGAATGACAACTTGCCACATCCTGGAAAGAAAACTCACGAGAGGCAGCATTTTACTTTCCCTATAACATTACAAAGGACCATTTTTAGACCTGCCCAAAAGCAGCATTTCACATCAGAGGGCTGCTCGTACAGGGTGCTTGCAACTGGAAAGCACTCTCTGCAGCACCCACCTCCTGATGGTCACTCGGGAAAGCAAGCAAATCCATTTTGTCCTTGGTGCACCTGTTGAGCACCTAATGCAAGAGTTTACGCTCTGCTATGCAAAGGACCAAACCACTCTGAGCAAATAATTCCTTGCAGTATGTCACCTTAAGCCCCAAAGACTAACACTCATGATCATGTCCATCATCCTGGACTTCCCTTAATGTAAGGGCCTGGATGATCCTCTGGGAAGTCCGCAAGCAGGACCTGAGTGTAACAGCCACTCTCCCCACTTGTGATTCAGCAACTTGTTTTCAAATACATGCTGCCTCCAACTATGGATTGAGACCATAGCCACCATAGCTAGTAATCACTGCCTTTAAGGGCAAGCTACTGAGGAACCTTTCTGGATTCTGAGAAGGTGTCATTACTGCTGTTTGAACTTCCCTCTTGGAGTTTTATTGAAGTAGCAATACAGTGGTACCTCCGGTTGCGGACAGGATCCGTTCTGGAGCTCCGGTCGGATCCCGAGGTTTTCGCAACCGGAGGTGCCTGTTCTGTGCATGCGCATGGCATGGTAGAACGCTTCTGCACATGCGGCGAAACCCGGAAAAATACTTCCAGGTTTGCCGGGTGTGTAGCCTGATGGATACGTAACCAGAGGTGCTCATAAGTAGAGGTACCACTGTAACATGTTTACCTTTTGGAAGGAGCACCTGGAGAGGCCAGCAGACTTTTCAAATCACAGCACCCTCTATATCCCCAAACTTCTGAAAAACATGCTTGTAACTAAATTTGCAACTATTTCCTCCCTAACTATAATGGCTAGAAAGAAAAACACTTTTAAAAAATGGGACATGCAAATTCAGGACCTTCTGCTGGGCAATGTTATACATATTTTTGAGGCCTAGAAAAATATAATAGTGTGCATTTTATTTATAAGATGCTCTAGAGTAGCCTTTCCCCTATTTGGTGACCTCCAGATATGGAACTAAAATTTCCCACCATTCCTGACCATTGGCCATGATGGCTGGGGCTGATGGAAGTCCAACAGCTGGACCATAGCTGCCAAGTTTTCCCTTTTCTCACGAGGAAGCCTATTCAGCATAAGGGAATTTCCCTTTAAAAAAGGGAGAACTTGGCAGCTATGAGCTGGACACCAGAGGTGAGAAAAGGTTGTTCTAAAAATGTTTGCTAGCTAGACCATCCATCCTTCTTTTTCTTTTACAATGGTCACTCCTCAATTGTAACAATTTCCAGAGCCATGTGAATCTCTTGAAGCAGAAACAACGAAGAGCCTTGTGGCACCTGAAAGACTCACAAATTGATCTGTGGATTAGGAGTCCATTTAATCAGAAGCATATATTGTATATTACAGACATGGTAAGGGTATAGTACAAACCCCCTTCAATTTAAGAATTAATGTTCAGGCATCAAAGAAGCCCCTAAGTATGTAAATGGACTTCCGTTGCCAACAAGTAAAGTATCTCTAGACTTCAACAAAATCCTGCACACCCAGCTGAAACTGTTCTCTCATTCCCTTAAGAGGGAACAAGCCTCCTGTTAATTGTTCCCTATGGTAATCGCTAAAGCAGTTTATCTTTAATGATATTCCCCCCACTTCCTGTCTGCTTTCTAAAGTTAGCAGTCACCAATCTGGAGCTAATCTGGAACAGGTGACAAATTCAGCATGCATCAGACATGAGAGAAAGCTACTGATGGTGGCAGAAGTCCATTTTGGGGTCTCCAATTTGAGATGTGTGTGCATCAGCCAAAAAACAAAGAAAATATGTATCTCATCTCAAACATACTGTTTATACCTAAATGCAGATTTAAACTGATTGATAATATCATAGGTGGGTAACCTGGAGCCTCAGGTGGACTTTTGTACCAGCACGGGACTGCACCTGAAGGAATGTGGCCATCAACAGAAAAATAGGGGCCCACTCCTGGATTAAATCAACTAGCCAGCTACAGACACTCCCAGATAACTTGGTTATTGAGAATTTATCCTGATTTGGACATTAGTTTTTGGCTTTTAAATTAACATTCAATCTGATTTCTCCGCAGGGAGGCTAGACAATGCTGCATCAAAGCAAGTGATATCCCACACTTCCAAAGACATTTTCCCCAGCACCTTTTTCTTGTTGCAATAAGTTCGATATTTGGGGGAAGTGGGCTTGTTGTGCATGACCTCCACATTAACTATAATTGCGCAACCTGAAGTGGCTGGCGTGTGACTGAATCCCACCTGAAAAGCAGCAACAGCCTGGAAGCATCCTAAAACTAATACAGTGGTACCTCGGGTTACAAACGCTTCAGATTACAAACTCCGCTAACCCAGAAATAGTACCTCAGGTTAAGAAATTTACTTCAGGATCAGAACAGAAATCGTGTGGTGGCGGCCTGGCGGCAGCAGGAGATCCCATTAGCTAAAGTGGTGCTTCAGGTTAAGAACAGTTTCAGGTTAAGAACGGACCTCCGGAACGAATTAAGTTCTTAACCAGAGGTACCACTGTATGATAAATCCATTGCAAGTTCTTTAAACCCTTTAAATCGACTAAGAAGGTGCAACACTGCTCTTGAAATACAGAGCAGGAAACAGTGCCCCCACCCAGAAAGAACAGCATTTTAACACACACACTGTTTGCTGTCTGAGAGGACCGAAAGAAAGCAGTCTTGCTACAAGCCACTGCAAGGCTATAATGCTGAGTACATGTCACCCAGGCCTATCCACTCGAAAAGGGAATATAAAGCAAATTTCTCCAGACAGCATCAAGGGAGGAGACACAAGATGTCAAGCAGGTCAGCATGGCTGCCTGAGATGAACCTTCCCCTGCTTCAGAAGCAGTTACGCAAGATTTGTGCAGGACCAAGAGTGAGGATGTTCTCACATGAACTAAACCAAAATTAGGTTCTTCTATGTGAGTTGTTCAGCATGAGGTGCCTCATATGAAGGGAGACTTTATTTGCCTGAAATGACTGTATTCCATTGGAAACACAGGAAGCTGCCTTATTTTGTAATTCTAATTATGCAAGATTTGGAGACGGGGACAGAGAGAGGTTTTTCTCCCTCTCTCATAAGACTAACAGCTGAATCTTGGAAGATCCAGGACAGATAAAAGAAAGGATTTCACACAGTGCATAGTAAAACTATGGAATTTGCTTCTACGAGATGGAGTGGTGACACCCAGCTTGAGTTGCTCTAAAAGAGAATCATACAAATTCATAGAGAAGGTTATTGATGGATACTAGCCACAATGGCTGTGTTCTGCCTCCATTGCTGGAGGCAGAGAATCATACCAATCATACGAGATCATACAAGAGAATCATACAAAATTCATAGAGGAGGTTATTGATGGATACTAGCCACAATGGTTGTGTTCTGCCTCCATTGCTGTGTTCTGCCTCCATTTACTTCTCTAAATACCAGGTGATGGGGATCACAAGTAGGAAGATCACTGATATGCTCAAGATCTGTTTGTGGCATCCTAGAAGCATTTGCTTGGCCACTATGAGAACAGATGGGCATTTCGCCTGATAAAGTACCTAGGCTCTTCTTACATTCTTATGAGTAACAGAGGGCTCTTGCTTTCATGCCCTGCCCGTTGCCCACTGCGAGAACAGGGTGATGGAATAGCAGGGCCTTTAACCTGATCCAGCAGTACTCTCCTTATGTTCTTACCGGTCAGACTATCTATCCATCTAGATCAGTATAATCTACACTCCAGTATTTTCCAAACTTGTGTCTTCAGAAGTTTGCAGAATACAGTTCCCATCATCCCTTATCACTGGCCTTGCTAGCTAGGGATGATGGGAGTTGTAGTCCAAAAACAACTGGAGACCCAAGTTTGAGAAACACTGACGTACTCTGTAATGGCTTTCATCACTTGCCGCTTCATTCTGCTGCTGCACAACCACCATAATTTCAATGGAGCTTTTACTGGGCTCCTGCCACCAGCTCAGCTGAAATGGTTTGAGACTGCATCCTTCGTGGACTGTGCAGAGCTGTTTAAAAAACACAACAACAACAACAACAACAACAACAAGGAAAGCTCAAATGCAGAGTGCCATACTGTGAATAAATCCCACCCCTCTAAAAATCTGTTCACTGCTACCCCAAACATCAAACCCCTATACTCTGGACTGGGCTTGACCTTAATTGCAAGCTACTCCCAGAAGATGCAGGGGCACAGATGTGGAGAAATGCCTTTTTAAGGATTTCAGCTGAGAGACAGAGCTGTTCTGTGAGTAATTAAATTAATGGTTTAGCACTTTAGCCTCGACACACAACTGCAGCTGAATGTGATGCTTTAAGGCTCTGATCCCACTGGGTTCTGACCTTGCAGTATTCTATAGCAGGGAAGCGTGGGGGAGGGGGAGAGAGAAATAGCCTAGCC
Organism: Zootoca vivipara; assembly: GCF_963506605.1. Lineage (NCBI taxonomy): Eukaryota > Metazoa > Chordata > Lepidosauria > Squamata > Lacertidae > Zootoca > Zootoca vivipara. The sequence goes on from NC_083281.1 coordinate 79,588,512, forward strand.
TATCTTGTTTACAGACCTATCTCTGTAGCCAAGGTCAGAAAAAACCCTTTACTCTTTTAGAATTCTTAAAAAGAGAAAGCAACTGATATTAGTCCACTGAAGTTTATTGCCATAGTTATGATTATTTATTTCATTTATGAATCTCTTCCTGACACATCCCAAAGTGTTTTACAATATTTACGGTCTATCTATAAAACTGTTACATATATTTAAAATAAATAAAGCAATTGCATATATAAAAACAGTTCAAAACAACAACAGCACATCCATCAGATCAAATCTGATATAGAGTCCAACTGGGATAAAGATCTCCATTTAGAAAGCTTCAAATAAATGTGTTCATCTTTAAGGAGCCACAAGATTCTTCCCCCGCCCCCCTGCTGCAGCTGCCCCTCTGCAAATGCAATAAAAAAATGAGACCAAGATTTAGCAACCTTGGTTGCTGATCTTACATAATGGGGTACAGTACAATGGGTCTATCTTACTTGTGACCATTTGTGCATCACTGGGGTTTTCAAGATGGTACATTGCTCTCAAAGTATGGCTATAATTAAAAGGATGAAATAGAAAGCTGCCTGATCCAGAGAACATTCCATCCTCAGCCTGCATAACAGGTCTAGACAAGAGACTCCCTTCTCTGGTGGAAGATTAGCAGTCAAAGAAGCTGCAGCCTAGAGACAAAAAAGAGGCAGGGCCAGAAAAGAAATCCAGGCCCCTAGTATCCCAAAAATTCAGAAATATTAACTGTGAACCTTATATATTAGGGGAGGGGAGAGATGTTATGATGCTTCTGAACTGAAGAGGCTACTACCGGTAATTGTGCATGTAGACCTGACCACCAAATTCCTAATCAATAACAACTTTTGTTGCAGGACTGAACCCAAGTCCAGCTCCCTTGACCAGCTGCCCAAACTGTTCCTTTGTCTTTGAGATTGGCAATTTGGTGAGGACAAAAAATTGGGTATTGCTAAAGAAAAATCTAAATTTGAAAAAATCTTAATGAATAAAGAAGGGAAACATATCTCACAGATATATGATTTATTGCTCGAATGGGATCTTATAGAAGAACAAACCAAAACATCAATGGTGAGATGGGCCCAAGATTTTGGGTATAACATTCTCATGGAGCAATGGGAGAGGCTGTGGAAAAAGGACATGAAGTTTACTGCCTGTTACAACCTAAAAGAGAACATCTTAAAAATGTTGTACAGGTGGTATCAAACACCAGATAGATTAGCCAAAATGTACAAAAGCCAATCCAATAAATGCTGGAGGTGTGGAACAGAAGTGGGTACACAGATACATATGTGGTGGAAATGTCCCATGATAAACAAATATTGGAGTATGATTTATGAGGAACTTAAGAAAATGACAAAAATAACATTTAAAAAGAAACCAGAGGTATTTTTATTGAATATAATACCGGAAAATGTAAAGAACGCTAACAGAACGCTAATGATGTATGGAATAGTGGCTGCAAGAATTCTGCTAGCGAGAATTTGGAAAAGTAACAACATACCCAGCAAACTCGAATGGCAATCGTTAATGAAAGAATATGCACAGCTTGCAAAATTTACAGGAAGGATTAGAGGACAGATGAAACAGAAAACTAAAAAGGAATGGAGAATATTTTATGAATACCTAGAATCAAATTAAATAATAAAAAATTAAGCCAACCAGCAGAGTATACCTGAGCCTAAAACAGATCATCTGAAGACCAATACTGTAGACAAATTAAGAATTGTGTCATGAAAAGGAATGTAATTGATGAGATACAGAGAAGTAACTGGAAGTTAAACCTCAACTCTTCTTTTTTCCTTTTTCCATTCCTCTTCTTCCTTTTTTTTTTCCTATAGCTTCTCCCCTGGCTTATCTTTTTTCTTGCCTCGTCGTCTCTGAGCGTGTTAGACGAGGTTTATATCTTTATTTGTGTGTACTTTTGCATATTGTGATTTATTGCTGTGCACTGTGATTTTTAAATGGAAACCAATAAAAACTTTTTTAATCTTAAAAAAAAAAAAAAGAGATTGGCAATTTGGGTGCCAAACTATACAAGCCAGTGAGTCAGAATTGGTCCAGTGATTGCCAGATGCCAACATCTACACTAAACCATCACTGTGTGCATTTCTGGCCATCCTCAGAACCAACAACTAACAAATGACCTTCTGAGATGAGATGGTAAACTCATCTCATAATTAAGACACATGATAGTTAAATGCAAAAACAAAAAGCCCAACAACCTCCAATTGGGAAGTCAGATGGTCCAAGCACAAATTTCTACTGTGATAAGAGTGTAATGAACATCCCTTCACCCACTGCCAACTGTGTTCCACAGCAAAATGCATTTTGCCAACAAAAAACAAAAACAAAAGCAAGGGCTTTTTATGAGAGGACCTTCACAAGGAGAAGCTGAAATGCATGAAAACCAAAGAGAATTTGGTCAGATTTCAGTGGGAGATTTATCCTTGGATTTTTGCACTCAAAAAAC